>NC_057389.1:38084659-38684659 GCF_019320065.1 Cervus canadensis | reverse complement strand
AATATTTACTGTGGTTTTATGTGTCTTTTATTCTTTCTTTCCCCCTTCTTTGTATGCTTCAAAAGTATTTTGTACAGTTAACTAGTGAAAGTACTTTCCTTATTTCAAATCGAATTTGGTACTGCTAGAGATTAACACAGTATGACAACAAACCAATTTCTATAAGCTAGAAAGACACCACAACTTACACGGTATATCACCCTCATTGTTATTTTACAGGATGGCGTAAAAGATGTTTGATAATAGCAGTTATCTCTGCCCTCCAATGGGTTCTATTAATGGGACCCACACCTTGGCTATCTACCTTTCATCTATCTACTATGCTTGTCAGATGAAACATTATGTTGAAAGAGGAGCTTAACTTTATTCTCCAGTTTCAGAGAGGGTTAAAGCTACACACACGCAAACACACACGCAAACACACACACACCAGGCATCTACGAGGAATGGTAACTAGTCCACAGTGTAATTGCCACGGGAGGAAGTTTGAAATGTGCTCCTTCTAAATCCAAGTGTTCATTCGGCAGAAGCAAAATTAAAGACTCGGGGTGTGTTTTTTTAATTATTATTATTATTATCTTATTGGCTAAATCACTCCTTGGTCGACATTTAATAAAGGGTGATAGACCAAACACTGCTGATTCGGGGCTTGGCGTAATGACTGACCTGAGTGAAGGTTTGTGTACAAAGTGGCTCCCCATTAAATAGGGCTCTGTGGAAGCAGCTGGTTCTCATTTTGAAACAACCGGTTTCTCTATCCCCAAGTGCTAAAGAAAATAATCCCTGCCATCTATGACTACACACTTTCACAGGGGCAGGAATGAGAATTTGATTGTGGAGATAATTAAAGTCATTCCTGGAACTTCCAAGAAAAAAAGGGGGGGGTAGGAAAAGAGGTGGGATTGAAAGAAGAGTCAATGATAGTGTTTAAAATTAAACTATGACAAATCATCTGGAGTGAAGGAGGAGGAGGAATCCCCGCCTTTCACAGAATTTGGTGGAAGCAGTTCTCCTTTCTCTCCACCCCAAAGCTCAAGGGGAGGCCGAGATGCCCCGAGTCAGGGCCACAGCCCCCAGTGTTCGGCCTGGATGCCAGAGAATCTAAACACAGCCCTAGAAACTCCTTGTCAATGATGGCACATCACAATGAGGTGGTTTTTTTTGTTTTTTGTTTTTTAAGTTTCAACCTTAAATAAAACAGCCGGAGAGGAATCCATCTGGATTCTGCAACTAAGTCATCCCAGTTGATCTGAAACACTAAGATTATTTCAACATTAAGGGAAAAAAAGAAGACGACGTCACATCTTTGAAGGCACACTTCTCTCAATCGCAAGCAGAGCTTATGTTTTGTGTTTTAACACTATGCTGCTCAAATAAGAACCCATGCTCCAATATCCTCAGTGACATTCGGCTGAAGCTACATTCCCCGAATGCCTACAGATTTCATGGGCTTGTGGAAAACTGAAATATGTGTAATCTATCTGTCTGCACTATCTGCCTTTAACAGGAAGAAGAGAAGGGCTCAATGAAGACAATCAGGGGCCTCCCAATTAACCTGATTAGTTCAGCACATTGCTCTCAAGAATGACACCTTATCTTGAAAATAAGGGAGAACTTCCTTCCTCAAGAACATGCAGGAGCCCCCAAAGCCACAACAGAGATGCAGCCTATCAAAGATGAACGGCCTCTGCTTCTCCTCCCTCTTTCCAGCTCACACGCAGGTCAGGGAGACTGGCAGACATGGCGACTGATTGGATTTTGTGTCCTAAGGATAGGAGGCAAGCTCCCGTCTGCCCAGGTGGCCTTGGAGAAGGCTGGGAAAAGGGATGCCCTGTGGGCAACTTCAAGCCCCTTCTTTCAGAGTCAACCAGGCACATGATGGGATTGGGGTAGGGGGCAGGGGGGGTTGAAGGGAGGGGGGGATTCATTAACCCTACAATCTCCAGAGTAGCATGTCAATATTACACCTGCCTGAAAGAAAAAAGCAGTGAATTCTTAAATCTTCAAACATTATATAAAACAAAGGCACTGCTGAAACATATGGTACCCTAACATTGATTTCACATTTGATACAATAGTGGGAGACTACCAAGTTGTCATACAAAAACAGAGCTTTCCCCTGAACTCTGAAATCTACTTGCTTGCAAAGAATACTGTATGTGTATGTGTGTGTTAAATTCACATTATCATGTGTAATAGACATACTAGTTAACAGAATATATTCTTGAAATGTGCTTTGCGTGAATGTCAACAGCAGGGTTTTTCACTTACTTGTCTGCTCTGTGATTTACTTGATCAATTAAACAGTTAGGCAATGAGGGGATTTGCATGGTAATCGTGTGAAGATTAACATTTTTAAGTGTAACAAATTTAATATTTTATCTTACGTTTTCTGTTTCTCATCATTCTTTAATGGCAGTGCATTTTCACTTTATTGTGTAGTTATAACAAGCCTATCTTTAGGCAGAGAGATTAGAACACCAGATTCAACTCCACTTCTACCCCTTTCTTTCTTTCATTTCACAAAAACATACTCTGAGCACCTACTACACAGCAGTGAGGCAACTGTGCTGAGTGCTGGAGCTATAGCAGCAACCAATACACGCATACCACTGCCATCTGGGGCTTACAGACTGCTTCCTGAAGAGTTTATCTGCCTCAGCAATACAAGAGGGAACTAAAATTAGAATTTCAGAGCTGGAAAGTGTCTTTGAGAGCTTTTCATTCCAGCCCTTTTTTAAAAAGCCACCTTCTATTGACTGTGATTTATGTGCCAGGCATTGTGCTAAGTTCTCCCCAGGCATTATCTACTGGAACGGGTTGCCATTCCCTTCTGCAGGGGATCTTCCCCAGGAATCTAACCTGGGTCTCCCGCATTGCAGGCAGATTCTTTACCATCTGAGCCACCAGGGAAGCCCACTTATTCCTCACCACAGCCCTAAAAAGTAGGAACTACTACTCCTACCCCAGTCGCACAGATGAAGAAACTGGAGGAGGATCTGCCTGCACCCCAAAGTTAACACTGGCAGAGCTCAGATTTGATCCCAGGCAGATCTGATCTTAACCAATGTGTAGACTGCCTTAGAGGAGTACAATAAAACCATGGAGTTTGCCCAAGTTCAATACCACTGAGTAAGAGCTAACAAGCAACTTTCTTCCCAGGGGCATTTTTCCTCTGCATCATGATCTCTATCCATCTGAAATAATATTCTCCTATTAAATACATTTATATATATATATATATATATATATATATACACACATATATATATATACACACATATATATATATACACACATATATATATATACACACACACACACATATATATATATATATATAAAATTTCTTTCTACACTTACTATTTCAATTTTTTTTCCCAACTCTGAGGTACTAAAACTTCCAGGAAGGCAGGAACCATATGTGTTTTATTCACTGTTATATCCCAACCCTGAAAACAATGTGTGGCATATAGTAGATGTTCAATAAACATTCAAGGAAAGAAAAAAAAAAATGAGCAACTCTTCAACAAGCGGACTTAACCAACATGATGAACTTCAATAAGGTAATTTTGCTTGTAAGAAAGCTCCATGGTAACCATCCATTAAGAATAACAATCCACATGGAATACTATGTGCAGATTGCAAGAGCTGCCTGATTTCAAGCACCTAATATGTGTCAAACTCTGTGCTAGGTATTTTAAACCACAAAATTTTTCAAGCTTGAGATGATTTTCCCATTTCAAAGATGAAAAAATTAAACCCCATGAGATGCAAATACTGGGGAGTAATGGTGGAGGGATTTGACTTTCTGCCAATGAACTCCAAATTGTAGACCTTTTCCATTGTACTCTGCCTTTCTTCCAGATTTCTCTTTGGATTATGGTCTGTTTTATCCCCTAATGAAACACACAATGGTTTAGTTATCAAATTAAATAAGGACACAAGAACTCAAATATTGCAATAGCAGTGAGCAGAACAATTTACACTATTCCTATTTTTTAATTAATTTTTTTATTGAAGGATAACTGCTTTACAGAATTTTGTTGCTTTCTGATTTATGTTATTACTATTATTTTTAATCTCAGAAGTTAAGTGCCAAATCTAAAAAGCTTTCAATTAATTCATGAAAAAAATGAACTGTGCATATCAAGAAAAAGAGGCTACACAAAATACGGAAAACAGTCTTTCATTTTTTCAACTGAACAACTGAGATGGGAAAAGATCAGACTGAGAGCTAGGACACGAAGTTTCAATCACTTGCTCTCCCACAAATAAAGTCCCTCAGGGGTATGCCTCAGTTTACAGATCTATAAAATTAATTTCTGCCCTCACATTTGTATGAAGAGAATTCTCTGAAATACTACACCTTAAAGGTCTCCAATACCTTTGCAAGTTCTATTCAGATGTAACTTATATTAAACTCATAATGATCAGAGATATTGTTTATTTTAAGGTGCTCATAGGCCAGGATTCAGATCTAGTTTTCAAGAAAACATGAAGATGGCCAGAAAAGGACATTCCCACTCCTGTACCCACAGAAAGAAGAACACAATTTTTTGAAAGACATTTTGAGATGTACACCATTAATCTAAGACTAGAATCTGGCTTTAAGAAAAAAAGACTGTGTAGCAAAATATGGGTTTTTGACATTGTAATAGCTTCAATTCCATAGAATTCCAGTTGAGCTATTTCAAATCCTAAAAGATAATGCTGTTAAAGTGCTACACTCAATATGCCAGCAAATTTGGGAAAACTCGGCAGTGGCCACAGGACTGGAAAATGTCAGTTTTCACTCCAATCCCAAAGAATGTTCAAACTACCACACAATTGCACTCATCTCACATGCTAGCAAAAGTAATGCTTAAAATTCTCCAAGTCAGGCTTTAACAGTATGTGAACTATGAACTTCCAGATGTTCAAGCTGGATTTAGAAAAGGCAGAAAACAGAGACCAAATTGCCAACATCCGTTGGATCATCAAAAAAGCAAGAGAGTTCCAGAAAAAAACATTTACTTCTGTTTTAGTGACTATGCCAAAGCCTCCGACTGTGTAGATCACAACAAACTGTGGAAAATTCTTCGAGAGATGGGAATACCAGACCACCTGACCTGCCTCCTGAGAAATGTGCATGCAGGTCAAGAGGTAACAGTTAGAACTGGACATGGAACAACAGACTGGTTCCAAATTTGGAAAGGAGTACATCAAGGCTGTATATTGTCATCCTGCTTATTTACCTTATATGCAAAGTACATCATGCAAAATGCCGGGCTGGATGAAGCACAAGCTGGAATCAAGATTGCCAGGAGAAATATCAGTAACCTCAGATACACAGATGACACCACCCTTATGGCAGAAAACAAAGAACTAAAGAGCCTCTTGATGAAAGTGAAAGAGGAGAGTGAAAGAGTTGGCTTAAAACTTAACATTCATCCCAATCGGGATAGGGAATACATGTAAATCCATGGCTGATTCATGTCAATGTATGACAAAAACCACTACAATACTGTAAAGTAATTAGCCTCCAACTAATAAAAATAAACGAAAAAAAAAAAAAAAAAAAGATTCTGTGTGCCTAAACTAAGACCTGGGGCCATCAAATAAACAAATAAAAATTAAAAAAAAACACAAAAAAACTTAACATTCAGAAAACTAAGATCATGGCATCCGGTCCCATCACTTCATGGCAAATAGATGGGGAAACAGTGGAAACAGTGACAGACTTTATTTTGGGGGGCTCCAAAATCACTGCAGATGGTGACTGCAGTCATGAAATTAAAAAATGCTAGCTCCTTGGAAGAAAAACTATGACCAACCTAGACAGTATATTAAAAAGCAGAGACATTACTTTGCCAACAAAGGCCTGTCTAGTCAAAGATATGGCTTTTTCAGTAGTCATGTATGGATGTGAGAGTTGGACTATAAAGAAAGCTGAGTGCCAAAGAACTGATGCTTTTGAACTGTGGTGCTGTAGAGGACTCTTGAGAGTCCCTTGGACTGCAAGGAAATCCAACCAGTCCATCCTGGTTGGAAATCAGTCCTAAATATTCATTGGAAGGACTGATGCTGATGAAACTCCAATACTTCGGCCACATGATGCGAAGAACTGACACATTGGAAAAGATCCTCATGCTGGGAGAGATTGAAGGTGGGAAGAGAAGGGGACAACAGAGGATGAGATGGTTGGATGACATCACCAACTCGATGGACATGAGTTTGAGTAAGCTCTGGGAGTTGGTGATGGAAGGGAGGCCTGGCGTGCTGCAGTCCATGGGGTCGCAAAGAGTCGGACATGACTGAGCGACTAAACTGAATAGCTTCAAAGATAATTTAACCAACTCTCTTTTCTAAAGAACTTTCTAATAAATAAAAAAGAGACTTCTCATTTTTAATTTTTGTCTTTGTAAAAGTTTGTGTGTGTGTGTGTGTGTGCGCATATGTGAAAGGAACCAAACCTGACACAGGTTCTGGGTTGTTTAACTCTCCACTTTGTGAAAAGATTTAACCAATAGTGCATCCAAGATGGTCAAAAATGATGCTCTGGGACTCCTCTGGTGATCCAGTGGCTAAAGCTCTGTGCTCCCAGTGCAGGTGGGCCAGTTTTGATCCCTGGTCAGCAAAATAAATCCTACATGTCCCAGCTAAGATCCAATGCAGCCAATTAAATGAAATCTTTTAAAGTGATGCTTTAAGATATTACTAATGGATCAGAATACTAATGAATGGGAAACATATTCAAAATAGGGGGAAGTTATTGTTCTATTGAACAATAATAAATAAATTGTAAGTAGAATATATCTCTATAGATTAGCATTATATCTCTATAGATAAGAGTTTCAAAAAAAAAAAAAAGCTTCAGTCAAACCATGGCTGCTTTTGGAAGGTGGAGGGCGACAACGTCTGACCATTGGCAAAGTCGTCCACCTGCACCCTGCCTCCTAGGTCTCACCAGAGCAAGAAGTGACACCGTCCCGTGCAGGCCACACTCAGGGCACAAGTAGAGAGCAGGATCACATGAAAAAGCAGCAGCTACCGTCACAGAACAAGACAGCCTAATCTTTCACTTTGATCATTTCCTATTCATTGATTAAAAAAGAAAAGAAAAAGTTCTTTCAACCTGGAAACACCACGTCACCAGTGTTCATGCCCCACAGAAGGGCTCCTCTGACTTAGTCACCTACCTCCCCACAGACATAAATAGTATCAATATCCGGTCAACTGAGCAGAAAAGAAGCCAAAAAAAAAAAAAAAAAGTTCTTGAAAGATTTCTGATATTGATGTTAAAGGGGCATTTTTTTAAAAGCCTTGACATGAACCAAAATTTGAGAGTCTTACCAAAACCCTATACAGTATGTATAGTGACCACATCCAGATTTAAAATTCACACACCTGCAATTTAATTATTTTCTCTTTTTTCCCCCTCTCCTGGAAGGGAAAGTGTTAAAGAAAACAATAAAAGGACAAGTAAGTGTACAGGGTAGGATTTACTGGCATTTACTTTTAATCTATGGCCCTTCACTCTGTAGCTTATCGGGCCTCTGTCAGTCCTTTTTCCTCCTTTATATTTCATGAGGAGCCCCCCATGCTGCTACTGAGAGACAGAGCCCAAGTGCCTATAAGCTTTTTGTCAGGTAAAAAGAGAAGAAAAAGGAAAGGAACAAGAGGAAAAGCAAAGCTAAGAGGCATCTATTAGATGTCACTAGGCTTTTGTATTCATGTCAATGATTCAGGATTAGAGTATTTGAAATAATCTTATTGAGAGGAATCAAAAGGCCCACCGAGTGAGAGGCTGCTCTGTAGCATATGGCAAAGGCTCGAACAATATCTTATTAAAGATGTGTTGGCTAACACTATTACTTTATATTATATTACAAAACTATTGTGCCTCCAACAGTTAGCGGGATGGTATAGTTACCGAGGGCCATTTTGGAGGTTATTGTGTGGGATCGAGCTATATAATTTGCCAGCTTGTCTAGTTACATCTTTCCAAGTAGGGTTTAGAGGCAAGTTTGGAACTGGAACCAAGCACTTCACCTTCAAAAATAAAAATCCCCAGAGCACACCGAAGACCACTCTATTCCCACTGGAAGTGGGAATATACATTACATGGATGAAACGCCAATGGCATTTTCTTCCCCAGAACTGGTTTCATTAAGTTTGCATCATTTACCACATGTGACCCCCTGTCCCCCCATGAAAAATATGCAGGGTCGTTTTTTTTTTTTTTTTTTTTGGCTTGATTCCCCTCCTCATGAAAAATACACACACACACACTCAGCTTCACACATTAGCAGAGCTAAGGCAATTAAAATTATATTACAATAAGTACTGTAATGTTAAAGCCTTCATTTACCTTTGGACAAAGGCTTGTAACTGGAGAGAGAGTCTGAGAGGAAGATTTATCTCCATCTACCCATACCTTTAAAGGCAACATGCAATCAAAGACAACCCTGTAATGTTCATCATTTTTCACTGATTGCAATTGGAGAATTTAGGTCACTTTTATATTCTCATGGGTGGTGTACAATCACACAGTTTGTAAAGGGAGGGATGAGACAGTAGGTGAGAGAGAAGGAAAAAGATGGTCTTTTTCAGATAATACCTAATGCAAAGTAAAATGACCAAAATCTCACTACATGCAGAAGCTTCTAAATGGTGTTTTTTAAATCTGTCAATTTTTATTAGAGTCTGGTCAGGTGTGAGTGGTAAGGAAAAGCAAGGGAAATTTATCACTGGAGAACTGAGTTGCACTTCGGGAGGTTTTGGGTTTTTTTTCCCCATTCTAAGCAATTTATTTTAGAAAAGCAAAAGCATATTTAATATAGTGATATATTCTCATCACAAAATGACTGTGCAAAGTTGTTAGATGACACACAAGGGACTTTGTTCAGCTTTTCTGTATTTTTCCAGAACTGTTACAAAGTTATGACGACATGGGAATAAAACCCCACACCATGGACTGACACCCAGGTCGGTAACACATACATACTGATTCTCCAAAGCTCCGTTAAACACATTTCTTGGAAGTTGCGGCCATTATTTCCTTTACAGGAAAGCCACAGTTGTTCATTATACAGTGTCTGCAGTAGTATCATACTGTGTAAAAGGACTCTGCATGGTGATATACTGTCAGCATACTTGAAATCCATTTGAATGTATCCTGGCTGTATATTTGGGAATAGCTGATAGCAAATGGAATATAGACTGCTATTAGCCGATTGTATTTGTTATTTTCTTATCATGGTAGGAAACCGCATACAAATGTACGGGCTCATCTCCTATTCAGAATGGTATCTGATATGTGATAAAATTTAGAATGATAGTCTCTCACATAAGTCTCATCGCTATAATCACATATGAATTCCCACTGAGAAAACAAATGTTTAAATATGGTAGGATTAATAAACAACCATAAATTCACGCTTAGTGTCAGCGCTGGCTTTTCACTCTTGGAAAAAACGCAAATCTCTCAAACCAACCAAGAGGACAGCAATTATCCTGCCTGCAGCAATTTTAAAGAATGAATTCCTACTCTTTTTATTTTAATGGGGCATTCAAAGTTAGGAAATCAGGTGATATACAAGGCATATCAGAACTCTGGGAATTGCATTTATACCTCTGGGTCTTCAAGCCCTAGATAGCTATTTGTGTACCTTACAGAGTGATTATGTTTAGTGGTTGGTCCTTTCGAAAACTGGATGAACACCAAAATAATAAGTTGAAAGGTCAATGAAATAAAGCCATGAAACTCTGACTAAAAGCCTCATCTGCAACTTTAATAAAAGTATGCTTATGTTCATGTTAATTGAGGACTTTCTCTTCACAGAAGATAAAAGAAAAAATTTTTAGTGAATTTTTGGATTTAAGTCTCATGATAAAAGACAAAAAAATCATTTGTTGTCAAGAGGTCATGATGCCTTCACAATCTTAGGATTGCAGATATAGGAATTAGAATATAGCCCACCCTGCTCAATGGTTAAAAAAAAAAAAATTACATCCTAATTGTAAAGTTTTACCATAGTTTTTCTGTCATACAGATGAATGTGTGTATATATATATCAGGATCAGTTTAATCAAGAAATTAGCTTGGTGTTTAGGCAACACTGCACTTTTCTGAAAAGTCTTATCACAGCATTCAAACCTTAGATGAAGAATGAATCAAACAAAAATGTTTTTCTGAACAACTCTGATGTGAATCAGCAGGTAAAATGGCCATTCCAATACTTTCATTCTGAACATTCTATTTCAGACAACAATCATAAAGCAAATCCATTTAGTGTTACCAAAGTGAAAGTGAACTAGATGTGAAAGATCTTAGAAAATTCTGGAAAGAAAGAAGTACACACTATTTTTTTCTTTTTAGGAGACCCTTGGGTAAGTGTGGCCTGAAGAACTAGTTCCAAACAGGCTAAATTCTTCATGTTACAAAATTGGTATGCTGTTTTTAAATGCTGCATGTCAGGGCTTACGGCTCCAAAGTACATACAGAGATTCTTATAAATGGAAAATAAAGACCAATCTATTAAGCAGCAATAAACAAGCCTAAAATTTTTAGATGTATATTAGTTGACAGGCTTTAAAACTCCACGTTTTTAGTACTGGTTATGAAGAACTCAAACTTGTGGATCACTTGAGCCACATTACATCCTGAAAGGGCTATGTCTAAATTCACACGAGACCAAGAAAGTAATTTGAGGAGGAATTTCATCCTTTATTATTTCTATCTATTAAAAGAAAAAAGTCCACTTGTCAATTCTCAAAATCCACAGTGCAAGGAAATGAAGAATTGGGCTCTTCTTTTCTCCCTTTATTTAGCAGTCCAACTATTTCATCAATCACACTGATCTCAAATTGAAAAACCAAACAAACAAATTTTGAGCCATCCCCCTTTCCCGCCCTACTAGAAGTCAGCAGCACAAATCTGGCTGGAAACTTTAAAGCTCTGTGTGAAAGGAATCCTATAGCATAATTCAGAGAAAGAAATGTTTTTGTAAGACCATCTGTATTCATCCATGTCATTGCTCAAAGAAGTTTAGTGAGCCAGGGTAGAAAAATAAAGAGTTTTGTGAAGCAAATCTAGAATGAACGGTAATCCTAACTAACAAGATAAGGAATAAGAGTGTAGTCTTCACACTTAATATATTCAGTTCAAGCATTTATAAAGAAGCTTCCACATAGAAAATGGAAGATTTTTATATGAATTCAGAAAAACTGGGTTCCCAATTCAGAGTACCCTAGGTGACTTTTGTCATTATCATCTTTTCTGATTCTTACAAAGTAAACCTAATTAAGAACCTCCCTCATTAGTCTTCCAGAAAAATTAGCACAGCTTATGCTAATTACTCCTGCAAAATTTAATAAACTCGTTGAAATGGGAATAGTCTAATGAGGTTTTATTTATTGAACTAAGATAACTCCAAGGAAAAAGGTTAGGACACAAGGATATCCAATGTGGTAATAAAACTACAATTTATTCAATTTCTAAACATGAACTTTATTGCAAACCTTTTAAATTCAAATATGAGTTACTATGTGAATATGTTAAATCAATCTCCACCTTAATTCAATAACTGCAAGTCATTTTTTGCTTTTTACTTTAACAATAATTACCACACATAGCCCTTTACCTCAACGATAATGAAATTTGCTGTTATTAGTTTCTGGTCATCAGCTATTAAACATAACACATTTGACTTTTCCCATGTCTACATATTCCAAATATCTAGATCCTTGCACACAGGCTGGTTTTTATAATTCTCAATCAAACAATCTGGCATTAAATAGAAACACAACCAGGCAGTCAACTCAAGATGCACACATCATCCATTTACAAAAATTCCCTTCCAGAAGTTTTTGAAGTGACTTGACAATCGTCATAATTGTAAAAAGTGTTGGGGTCATATTTTTCTGACTATGTAGAAAGCTACCATAAATGAAGTAGAAACACATTTTCTAAATCACAGTATTTAACTGCTGATTTTGTTAATTCCACTTTTTTGACAGACTATGCCAAGCTGACCACTTGCAGCAAACCACTGGCAGCAAATAATACTGCCAAAATTTAACACAGAAATAGCTTATCCTGCACCACTGCCGTATGACCATAAAGCCTCTTCTATCAATCCTATAAATAGTTTTCCTGAATAACCACTACTAAAAGTCTTTTGACTGATAAAAATAGCACTGTTCTTCCAAAATCTGAAGGACAAGCAAAGGGAGCTAAAAATTATTGGTGCCCAAAAGGTGACTGCGTGTTAAAACTATGCTAAACCCTAACACAAGGATTGCCTGTACCTTCAGTCCTATAATTGCAAATTGGATGCATCTTGTAAAAACAGTTACTCCTGCTACTGAATGCAGGCCCCATAACCTATTTTTACAAAATATGCAGGGATTCACATCCATAAATCTGAAAGCAAATCAAACCCTAAGCACGTAACGCAGATATTATGCAATCGGTAATATAGAATCAAATTGGAAACTATGAAATTCAAACACAGTTGCCATCATTTTTTTTTTTCCTTTGCAGCAATTTTATGGAATTGAAAAATCTTTTCTATTTCGCCCTTCCTTGTGTAAGTTCTTTTCCTGTTGTTATTCTCTTGTTAAAAATGGAAGTTTCACATATCAGCACAGACAGGACTGGAGCTTTTAAAACCTTTGGCAGACTGAAGGACAAATAAATTCTGAAAACTCAGATGCAAATAAAAATAGCTAAATGGGGTTTTGCATATCAGCTGGCATCACTGCTTGAAAAGACAGTTCATGGGAGACAGTGGCAACAGCCAGCAAATAAACGTATGTTGGGACTCGTGCAGATAACCAGGGTTTCAGCTGCTTTTCCAAGTACTCCTCTCTTAAGAGACAAAGATTGGCTAACAGCATTTTCTACTTTGTCAAACCAAAAAGGAAAAAAATAATGAAAAGGATAAATGTCATGAGTAATATCTCTAAAGCCACCAACAGTATAAAGTGCATACTTATTTTACCTAAATTGTTTGAACTACCCTAGCCAAGAAAAGGTTTTAAGTACCCTACTGGGATAGATGCAAGGCGGCAACAATAGAAGCCACACTAATGCAATCCAGGTAACACAATCCTGTTTCAAAAACACGGGCCGGGCTAATTACAGCGCTGCTGAGTCAAGTTTCTTATGCCATCGCAACCCACAGAAACAGGTCAAAATCAAATGTTATTCAAACCACAGTCATATCTACCTTCTATATCAGAGTCACGGCTTAAAACCAAACGAAGAACTTAAAAGCTTAACCCATTCAAAAGCAAAAAAAAAAAAGCATTTTCATTGCGGGTGGCAAAGCAAGGTTCTTGTCATCATCTAAACCAAAAGAGACTGTGCGGCAGAACCAAATGCTGATAGTTTCAAAGTTTGGGGCAAACATTTGGGCTGGTCTTTTGATCAGAACACTTTCTTCCTAATAAAAGAGTAAAATCTGCTTAAAATAACAAATGGTATTTTGAAGCGAGGTATTTAGGTGAAACAAACAGCATAAAGGTTATTTTTTTAAATCTTCTTTATCTGAAGATATATCTGCCATTGCAGAAAAAAAGAAACTGCATAATGGCATGTCTGTTTCTGTAGATAAACATGCTATATTAATTCTATAGGCAGCATACAACTTCTTACACTCTAAAGGTGGATGTTTTCAGCTTTGAATCAAAGAAGATATTAAGCAAAGTTATCAAGTTATCCAGCAAAGATATGTTTCTGGTGAATATTAGAGAAAGATAGTTAAAATATCTGACTCAAATGCAAGCTTTGTAAAACTTCTGGGCAATCAAAATTGGGTTTAAGCCTAAAGAATCACGTAAGTCAAAATCAACAACTGATGTTTTGTCATAAACCACAATGAAGAATACTTTTTCAGTTAACTGAAAAATGATAAAGCCCCCCCAAAAGTAAAGAATTGGGAAGACAGATGTGCACCAGCGGGCGGTGGGGGGTGGGGGTGGGAGTGGGGCATCAAAAATCAGTATTACCAAACTCCAAAAAGGGCTTTTATTCAGCTGTTGATCTCCTCAATGACAGATCCGTCAGTCTTACTTGCAAGACTCTTCCAGCTAGTAGAGGGTGCTAGCTCTTTTCCTAGCTGACAATTGACAGTATCTATAAACCTTCCAGGCCATTTAACTCCCAGTGAGCAATGCTATGTAACAAATGGTTTATCATACATGTTTCCATACAATGAATTTCAATAATTAAAATGTAAAACGAATATTTGGAATGCGACTTTGCATAATCTGTGCACACAGTGACTCGAAATTGCGCCGAACAACTAAAACAGATTTATTGTTCTACAGTGATTTACTTGGTCATGTCAGATTAGTAATATGGATCTGCTTAAAAACACAATAATTAAGACAAGCAGGATAAATTAATCAACTTACAATGCAGTCTGAGCTACAATCAAACCCGGGAAATTACAGTAGAAAATCTTGGTTCACAGATCTCTTTAAAACTGCTTTTATGCATAAATAAAACCTTAAAATGTAGATGGATTACGTCCAACAGAACTACTGTAGCTAAAAGTGATAATGATTCAAACATTTTTCAAATAAAAGTTAAATATTTATAAGCACCCAACCACATTTCATAAATCACAAATTATTATTATTTTATTTCTGAAGCTTCCTGGCACAGCATGAGGATTGAGCCACAGAAAGTCAAGAAAGAAGAACATTCCTTTAGGAGCATGAATCAGACACAAAACTGGAGCAATCTGAGAAAGCGGGCCTCCAAAGAACATTCCATATGGCTTTCCCAGGAATCGCAATAGCTCGGCGCAGCAGATGAAGTCATGACCAACAGGCACATTTCGGCCACATGCCTTCCTAACCCTCACCCGAGAGCCACACGAGGCAGGTGTTTCATTATAATGAGGAAAAGGAACCGCGTGAAAGTAGAGTGGTCCCTACCTGTCAATTATCACTGGATCTGAGGGAGTCTCGTTTCGGTTGCCACAGCTTTTCTTGTCACAACA
The DNA here is from genome assembly GCF_019320065.1 of Cervus canadensis. Classification (NCBI taxonomy): domain Eukaryota; kingdom Metazoa; phylum Chordata; class Mammalia; order Artiodactyla; family Cervidae; genus Cervus; species Cervus canadensis. The sequence goes on along the minus strand of NC_057389.1, from coordinate 38,669,660 downwards.
GCGGCTGCAGAGCAAAAGCGAGAGGATTTAGTACAACCATTACAAACGTAAAGTCATCATTTAGGCAGACAGAAGGTTCAAATTGCTGGGTTGCAAATGCTAGAATTACCACAAAGCCATACCTGGCAATCAGCGGATCCCTGGGACAGAATATTCTGTTTGGGTCACCTATGGGTTAATGCCAGGTTTAACCTCTCCCTGCACAAAGGAGGGAGGGAGAGGGACCCTCCGAGCGAGGACTGACAGCCCTAAGATGGGGTCTCCCCATCACTGCCCGCGGAACTGGAAGACTTCACTGTGAGACGCATTATTATTACATCTACCCAATGAGAATATTCAGGGTTGTGGGTGGCTCAAACACTCTTCCCTCAAGATCACACTAATTGCGTGGAACACGTCAATAATGAGGTATGAGTGATTCTCCCCCTCCAGTCATTTTGTATTCAATGGATTCCTTTTTCTTCTCCTTTCTCTTTTATAGGAGACATTTCCTTCAATCACAGCCTTCCTGAAATCTTAAAACTCTAACGGTCTGCTTTGGAACCATGTTCAGAATGTAAGAATGAAAGTACAACAGAATAATTAACACAAAGAGGAAAGATAAAACACAACAGAGATCCACATGTCCTCTGGCTTTTGTGCCCTCCACTGGTCACTGTGTAAGTTTTCTGGAAGCAGTATGGACGTGGATCCAAAGGCTGGCAAAGGCCTGACAGTGAACGCTCCTTATCAGATCAGAGAAGAGGCAGACATGAGCAAGAAAAGCATCTACTATCAGAATCCCATCCCATGTGTGACCTTAAAGTTGCCAGTGTTTTCTTAAACTGAGATGCTTCTAAAAAGTGAAAAAGTAAGAGTTTTCAAAAATTACCCATGGTCAATGCAAGACTATCCATCTGAGACTTCTCTGCAAATAAGTAATGTGTCCACTGGCCAGTCTATACCTCAGGGCACACTATAAAAGCATATATTTGATCAATCATGGAGGTGAGGGAGTTATGCAAGGGTTATACATTACCTGCATCACAAATAAAACATGCATTTTTTTTCCCTCTTACACAAGCACACATATACACACACACTCATTCGACCTAGTGAATCATAGAGCCTAAATTTGGAGAGCTGTTGGAAAGAAACAAACACTGAACTTTATTTTCAGGACCCAGAAATATATGCCCGCACAGGGGCTCTTTCACCAAAGTTGGGAAGTCTCTCTCCTGGCCGTTACTCTCTCTCTGAAAAGAGAATCAGCTTCCAAATTTGATGCTCATTTTATTTGTCTCTCATATTTTCAGAAAACAACAGCAAGAATTCTCTCTCCTTCGTCAGAGCCCCAGCCAAAAACCATACCACTCGACTTAGAGCCGTTCCCTTTCTGGTTCAGAGGAAACAATTTCCTCCAGGTCTGAGTTCAGCCATACTAGGACTTGGAGGGAAAGAAAGCCCAAAGGATCCCAACACCTAAGAGACAGATGTAGAAAAAAGGGACTGAGAAATCCAGTAGTTGACATGAATGCCAAAAAAGTAATGATAATTTTAAAACTTTAAACTTTACTGTCTCTGAACTCTACCTCCCTGCACCTACATTCCTGACTCTGGGCTCAGAGCTGCTTGTGGCACTGAAGCAAGGTACTTCACCTCCTGGAGTCTCCGTTTCCTCATCTATAAAATGGAGTGATTGCAGTACCCATCTCTAAGTGTGAGGGCACAGGTCTCCAAAAAAAAGCCCATCGACAGAGCCCAAGTCTTTACCCAGGGAGAAAAGCAACGCATGGGAAGGCCTATTTCTCCTTGCTTTTTTCCTTCTCTTTTTCAAAACAGTGGTTGGGCAAATCTCCAGAGGTCAAAACCCTCACCATCATCCTAACTGGACTAAATGCCTTCCAGGGACCCTTCCAACTTGCCTGATGATAGTTTCAGACTAGAATCTACATCTCAAGATGATCTGACCCTCTCCCTCCTCACCGCACCACCCTCAACCAAGTCACTTTCATTTCTCGCTTGGACTCCGCAGTGGCCTCCCCTCCACTCTTCACCCACCACCAACAGCCAGAGTGATCTTTTCAAAATGTCAATGGAACTGTCACTCCACTGCCCTAGACCTTTTAAGGGCTGAGAATAAATCTATGGCATGACATGGAGCCAGAACACCTCCCCATCTCTTGTCACTCTCCCCCAATGTGCCACACTCCAGCCTCACTAGCCAATTTCAGTCTCCACACTCAGTCTGACCCCAGGCCCAGGTGCAGGCAGGCCTCCGGGCCTGGACTGCTCCTCCTCCAAGCCCTCCCTAGCTAGCCAGCCTCTACCTGCTCTTTGGGGCATCCCAGATGGCTCAGGGGTCAAGAATCTGCCTGCAATGCAGGAGACCCGGATTTGATCCCTGCAGAAGGAAATGTCAACCCACTCCAGTATTCTTGTCTGGGAAATCACCTGATCAGAGGAGCCTGGCAAGCTACAGTCTGTGTGGTCACTAAAGAGTCGGATACAACTGAGCAACTAAACAACAGCAACCTCCTCTTTGGGCCTAGGCCTCTAGACTCCTTCCTCAGAGAAGCTGACCTTAATACTTGATAGGCTGCTCCAAGTTTTTTCTTTCAGGGTGCTAAACACAAAGCAAATTATATTCTTATGTATATACTTGTGTATTTTTTGTTACTATCTTTCTCCTCCCACCCCTCCCCCACCAACCCATATGTTTCATAAAGGAACACACTGTCAATCTTATTTACCTAGCAGGTAGCTGTGGCCTGGGACAGAATAGAGAAGATCAAATAATGGTTGGTTGGTTGGTTGATTGGATGACTTCATGAATGAATGTAATAAACTAGGGGATATACAATCCAATAGGAAGGTAGCAGATAAAGGAAGCCATGCTGCCCCTCTGAGCAGACGCTGCCAAAGGAAGGAAGGTTCACCCCCACCCCACCCCACCCCCCAGATCACTTCCCCAGGCAAGGCTGCACTAGGCCTGAGATCTGCCCTGTGCGTTAAGCACTGTCTTCATCCCCTTAAAATATAAGTGCCCTTGAGTGAAGCCAGCTGAATCGAAGCACAGCCTAAGTGAGAACCACCCTCTCTGCTGTGCCCCAAGGGACCCAGGGCAGAAAGCAGATGCGAAGAACAGAGGTGTAGAAGGACGAATAGAAGAGGAATAAAACAAGGAAAATGGACTAAAGGGCTGGAGGTCACTTAACATCATTTATAAAGAAAACTTTACACAAAGTATGAAAAATAGCCCAACAGGTCTCCTGCCTCTCAGGTCATATCACTGCACTGCATAGTCATCATCCTCGAAATGGGATTCCTGGGCTCTGTGCTGCATCTGGGGCTGTAACAAAATAGTGTCTACGGTTTAAGCCCACTTTAAAAATAAATGCATATACACATATACATATATGTGTGTGTACATATATATGTAAATATGGAACTGTGTGCAGCATTAGAAAGAATGAAGGTGGGTTTGTCCACATCATCAGAGAAAAAAGTCTACATCATATTATGACCTGAGAAAGCCAAACTGCAGAATAGCATGTATGGTATGTGTGTGTGTGTGTTAGATCACTCAGCCGTATCCAACTCTGAGATCCCATAGACTGTAGCCTGCCAGGCTTCTCTGTCCTAATGGAGCGAGTTGCCATTTCCTACTCCAGGGGATCTTCCCAACCCAGGGATCAAACTCACATCGCTTGCATCTCCTGAACTGGCAGGTGGATTCTTTACCACTAGCGCCACCTGGGAAGCCCCATATGTATGGTATGGGTATGGTCCAACTTCTGGGAGGAAAAAACCAGTAGGAGAAATGGAGGGAGGAGAGGAAGAAACAAATTGTCACAAGTCACCCTCAGGTCCCTCAAATGTCTGCACGAAGGGACAGCCTGTGAAGGCCCTTCCCTTCCCACCCCCGGAGCTCTCTAGCCCCTCATCCTGCTTTACTTTTCTTCCAGGCACTCATTTTATTTTAATTTTTCTTCTTTATTGTCTTTATTTTTCTTCTTTAAATTTACTCTTCTTCCTTATTGAGTACAAAGGGCTTAGATTGTTCTGTTCATCTCTATGTCCCCAGCAACCAGAACAGAGCACAGCACACAGTAGGCTCTCTGGAAGCATTTTTTGAATGAATGAATACAAATTTCAAAGAAATAGCCTACAGGGAGTGGAGTAAGTGGAGAAGAAGAGAGTGTACATATTCCACTTCTGTACTTCTGCAGTCTTTTGACTACAATATTATTTCCCTATCAAAAAACTAAAAATTAACTGCAAATTGGGAAAAGAAGGTCTTCCTTTGGGCTGAGCCAGCATCTAACCTCCTGAATCTCCCTACTTCTAATGCAAAGCCAAGCAGAACAAAGACCTGTCCTTCCTTCCTTCTCCATGATGGCCTATCTCTCCTTTCCTCTCTTCTCCAAGCTGAACTGCCCCCTCCCACCCAGTTCCCTCTACTGAACCCAGAAGGACCAAGAAAGGTGGGTACCAACCTTTACCATACACAAAGCAGGCATTAACCAAGAAGGGCAGGATGGAGGGAGAACAGATTGACTTGTGTTTAAGGCAAAAGAGGTTTGGGGCTGAAACAACACAGTACCTGGAACAACAGACACAAAAGCACTCCAAGGGAAAAGCTGCCATGTTAACAGAAGAATCACTGTGCTAACTCCATCGTCATGATGGTGTGACTGATGGATCTTCATCCCCTCAAATGCTGTTCTTGAGATTCTTACTATGTGTATCAGGCACTGCACCAGGCACAGATCTGGCATTTGCTCCCTAAAGCAGTCATCTATCAGGGGGCTTGGAGTTTCCTCATTTGCCTTGTCACAAAGCAGGATTCCCACTACTTCACAGCCGTTCTCAACATGCACCCCAAGTGGCAGGAGACCAGTGTGGCCCAATCACAGGAGGGGGGACCTGCCGCACCTGGGGTCCTACATACACTGTGGACTCAAAACAGCAGCCCTTTCCCCAGCAAGACTGCGTATCCCTCAGACAAGCTTGTCCAGGGAAAGGCGAGCTTGTGAGTCTCTTTCTGAGCAGCATGGCACAGGCAGTGCATCTCTAGCGCACCGACGCATGGCTTCATAAACCAGAGCAAGAGGCGCTTCCATCTTCACCTCAGGGACATGGAACTTCTTCCCAGAAGTAGAGGCTCTCTTAACTGGAAGAAAGCGTCACCTCCACCTCTAAGCTTTACAACAGAAAGCAGGACTATCTTACCCATTTAGGCAAAATGGCTGGAGAATGAGCATATGGTTATCCGAACAAATTGATTAACAGTAGTAAGTTCATTCTTCCCTTCAGGTAACCAACATAGTCAACTTTTCCCATTCTTAAAAAAACAGACCTGCTCCTTCTTTTGTTGAGTTGATTTCTTCACTGCCCAACTATCTCCTTGACAGAGTCTCCTTCACTTCTTGCCACCTGCATCCCATAAAACCTGGCTTTCAGGTTAGCACCTACTTGAATGTCCTCTCTTGAAGTTCACCAGAGCCTTTCTGGTGCTCTTCTCAGTCTTCAGGTCCATGTGGATCTCCCTACACTTATTATGTGGATGGCTCCCTGCCTCTGAAATACCCTCCTTTCATTTCTATCTCCTGTATGCTCAAGGTTCTTCTTCCTAATTCTCGAATGCACTAAGAGTGACATTGTTCCTCAAGAATGTATTCACGGCCTCTCCTCTTTCTAATGCCCGATCCTGCGTAAGCCCATAGCTTCACCTCGCACCTTTGTGAAAAGACTTCAGAAGTTGATTATCCTTCACCTGACTGCCCAGATCCAGGCCACAGGCTCACCATCTGCAGACCTCTCCCCACAGAAACCCCACTTGGACCACCAACAAATGGACCAAAACACTCCTTCACACACCCTCTAAAATCCCTGTCCTGTCTCACCTTCCTCCCAATCCCTGCAAACACATCCTCCCTTCTCTGAGCAGCCATGGTCTTTGACCTCATGTCTCATCCCAGTCCACTCTTTCTACAGCACTGTCTAGTTACCAGCTTCAGGTCTCATCTCCCAGGCTAACCTGTCAGCTCTCCTACTGCAGGGGCCAGTCCTTTCTGGCTCTTCATTCCACTGTGTTTTTACAAAGAAGAGAAGAGTGAATGAAAATATCCTTAACCAGCATACCTAGAATGAACAAAGCCTGTTAACATCTTAGCAGACATTTCCCTTCCTTTCAGCAGTCTCTTACCATCTTTCCCTCTGAGCAACTGTGTGCCAGGTACTTAGCTAGACACTGCAGGTGTTGCTACTACTGCTCCCACGACCTTCACTGCTTCTATTAGTATCAGTGCCGATACTCTGCTGTGACTATTGATAACAACAATCAACATTCAGTACTTACTATGTGTCAGGTACCAAGATACGCATTTACAGGGGTTATAGGATTCAATCTTAATAACGACCCTATGACAGAAGTCATAGTTTCACACATTTCTCCTCATTTCACATATAGGCAAATAAAGCAGAGAGGAAAACTGGACAACTTCTTCATCTTCAAGGAGCTCTTAGTCCAGCAAAGACAGACCTGCCCTAGACATACAGTTACAATGCGCCGAGTGTACAGTTACAGTGCGCCGAAAGAAAAGTATAGGATACAATAGGAGCGCAGAACAAGGGGGCCTCACTCAGGCCAACCAGGGACGCTTCTATAAAGGAACCATGCCTCAGTGGGAATCTGAAGAACGAAATGAGGAAAAGCCAGCCCAAGAGGAGGGAAGAACAAGGCATATCAAGGGCCCAGGCTAACCCTGAGAGCTCATGGTCCACAAGGCATAAGGCACTGACAGTGGGGAAAGAAGGCTTTCCTAAAGACAGCACTCATCCCCTGCGATTGTCCTGTGTCCTGGAAAAGAAGAAAATCTGCTTCTACCTGCCTGGTGGGGACTGGGAACTAGACTCACCTTCCAAGCAGAGTTTCTATTTTCCCTTCACACTTTAAACACAGGATGTGGAGGTGCATAAAATCAAATTCTTTGTGGAATGAATCCTGCTTTTACATTTTGAAGAGCTTCATCCCCAACTATTAACAAAATGTAAAGATGACTGGTATGATAAATTCCAGTTACCCAAAATGCAGAACCTCTCCCAGAATTCCATGGAAAGAGTTCTATGCCATCAAGTCAAAGGGGTTTTGTCTCAAAGAGAGACAGTAATTATAATCCCATGGCAGCAAGTCCTTTACATAGCTCATGCAATGGATTACCCTCTCAACAGGACAAAACTGATATTTTATATTTGCAACCACCTTATACGTAATTCCCTGATGCTTTTTTTTTTTCTCTGCCGACAACAAAACAGAATCATCCCAAGCCCTTTCCTGTCGCTCTAAATTCTGTCTCCTTTACCATAGCTTCAATGTACTATAAATATACCTCTTTTGTGACATAAAAGCAAAGTTTTATTGTGCCGTTAGCCTTGATAGAAAGCACTGCAGAAAGTTGTTTAGAAATTAAATATCTAAAACAAGCTATTTTAAAATCCAAGGCCCTCACTATTTCATGTCTGCAATGAAGAAATTTCATCTTAGGGAAAGCAAGCTGTCTTTCACACCATATGGTTAATGGTGGTGCATAGCAATTAGCCAGGCTGATTAATGGTGAACAGACTCTAATTTTATGCTTATAATTGAGCCTGCATTTGCACCCCTGGTGCAAATTCAGCACATCCCAACTTCCACTTACAACAGGCAAGAAATCAAGAGAAATAGGATGGTGTGGAAAGTGAGAATTTTTTCTGAAGCCCCCTAAAGAGCATCAGATTTGCAATTTAAAAGACTGTTAGCCACACAATAGATGACAGGCTTATGTAATAGGGTCATGGCAGCCTGGTAAACAAACAGTACCCCTTCCACATCTATAGGAGCCAGGAAAACCTTCATCTGTAACATTACCAGAATGACATTTTGAATATGACTTTTCCCTTTTAGCCACACAATACAAACATCATTTGCCTTCAGTGGCTTGAGGATTTTATTTTTTGCTATTTTTATGTTTCTGAAAAATAGAAAGAACATCAGCAGTAAAGCACCCCAACCAGCATAATAAAATACTTTGGGCCAATGAATTTTAAGAACAAGAAAAAATATAAACTGCATTAATAGAGGGTAGGCTTGTGTGTGAAAGGCATAATGTATCTTCAAGTATTTTAAGAATAGAATTATTTCTAGCATAGTCCAAACATGTACAGATATGAGATGCAAATCTATGATTTACAGATATTAGTCAGCCTATTGCTTGAGATCCATCTTCCTGTCTGTCTCCAGTTTGCTAGAATTATATGGAATAGAATACAGAAAACTCATTCTAACAAAATGCTAATTGTGGGAAGGTAAAACAGAGATATGGTTGGAAAAGCAGTAATATGAAGGAGGTCATTTTTTAATGTTCTTCAAAATGATTTTACTCATTTATTCTGAAAAGTGCAGCTCAGCTCTAATTGTGCAACTGCTGTATGCAGTATAACACTAATTTTGCCTAAAAATATCTTCTAAGAAATCCCTGACTGTATTTTGGGATTTTGTTGCTGCTTTAAAGTTAGAGAAAAGTAACCTGTTTGGGGAATAATTAATAAATTTTACAAATCACTAAAGTGAAAACTTGTGAAACTCCTGTATATTTTAGAATAATATATTAGAGGTATGTTTTTAAAAAGGAGAACAAGAAATTTTGATTTACATACATAATTGTATATGTAGAAGAAGTTAATTTTTGAGACTTCAGTAAGGAAACATGTTCATCTCTTTTCTATTTTATTTCCACCTGTAGAGTTTTCAGATTGCTTTCCCCACAAGTCCCTGAGCAGCAAATAAAGCCCACCCATGCTGAAGTAGCAGCTGAAATCCCTACATGAATTGGTCAGAAATAGTCAGGAGTCAGGCACGCTTTGTGCCAGGAAAACCCGCATGGCTAACAAAGCAATTAGTAGCCCTTCTCTGATGCAGAGTGTCATCGTCATGCTTTATCCAATTACTCAGAATATATCGGAAGCAAAGTGCCAGTGTTATCTGATAAAGAATAAGAACCTAAACTGCAAGTTAAAAGGCTGTTTTCTGGTTTATTCTCTCCCATATGAAGGGCTGGCTGAGGCCAGAGAAGTGAATGTGGTCTGGTTTCACATGCAGCTTCAGACAAAAATAAAGATACTCATTTGTGGACAACATGAATGTTCACACCTTTCAGGGACTCATCTTTGCTATCATTCCAAAAACACACCACATTTAAGAAACATTAGCTACACTGTCACAGTTGTATAAAAGGTAATGAAGATTAAGAGATCAGATGCAAGGTAGGGGTAGGGGCAGGGAACCACATTCAGTTCAAGGAGGAACGATGCCTATGTGGATGGTCATATTCTTAAGTCGAAAAATTAAAAAGAGGAACTATAACTTTCAAGTCTTATCCAAACAGAGACTTCTGCTGACATCAATAGAACTCTTACTCATTTTACCAGCAATGCAGTTGAGCGCATATATTAACACTAAAAGGGTTATATTGTATTTCATTCGATTGACAGGAAAAGGGGAAGGGCACTGTTTTGTGTCCATTAACAGTGTGATATCAAAATGGAAACATAACTTTTAGGATGAAATCTAATAAATAATTGAGAACCACTGTGATGTCTGACACTTTACTACCAAATACATCTAACAGTTTTTAGTTTTGTTTAACAGGACAGAAACGTATACACCAAAATAGGCCTGAACTCACCTAGAATTCAGAGGTACAATTTTGAGATACAAATTCATCTTCTCTTTGACAATTAAAGAGAGAACATGGTATTCCTTACCTGCACATGATCTCATGTGTGAGCAACACTCGGCACATTTCTGGGTTCTTATCTTGGCCTTCATATACTATGGCCTGTAAACAAAGGAAGGATTTGAGTTAAGAATGGAACTAAATAGCAGAGAAAAAACTATCACAGCCAGTTCTTGACCATTCACCACCACCCCAAGCAAGGCCAATTAGCTTTCAGAGCCAAAGCCCTCACCGGGCTGACCCTTTCAAGACAGTTGATGAGGATCAACCCACATGGAGTGGAAGAGGATACATTCCTCTTTGTCCCATCAACCACCTTGTTATAATGCACATCTCTGGATACTTGTATGAGATGGGCTTCTGTTGTCAAGACAACCACAACTCTCTCTTTAATTCAGAATAAAAATAAATCTAATCAATGGGGAAGGGAAAATCCAGAAGGGTTTAGGAGATTGAGATACTAGTGATTTAAAAAATACAAAAACACATGGATTTGATTTTTAAATAATTGTTATTTGTCACCTCATCTTACTACTTTCAGCTCCAAATTGTAATGTTCTAGAGGTAAGCAGTAGAAAACAAGTGAGGGTATGGTTAATAAGTCCACTCACTGTCTTCTTTGAGATGATTCATCAATCAGGGGAGACCCTTCCTGCCTACATGAAAACATGTGTTCTTCAGGGCGTATACCCACCCAAACAGTAGAATCTGCCTGCATATGCTGGGGGAAGGATGAGGGGAAGTTACGCCATAGTTATCTCCCTCAACCAAGAAGAACTACATTTGACTCTGAAAATTTGGAGTCCCAAACCACCTCACCATCCAAGATATTTTTGTCTGCTTTTACTTAAATGTGTACAAACATTTTCCTTAAGGTCACCAGAAGTTTTCCTGAGACCTCTGCTTCTGGAAGATCTACCTGTTAATACCTGGGCCAAAGAAAAAAATCATAGCTATGTGTAGAGGAGAGTGCTCTACATGGGTATACATTTTAACTAACAACAATGTATCACTGCATAATACTAATATAACACAGCTTCAAATTGTTAATAAAATTACTTTCACACATTCAGATAACTCTCAGTTTCTTGGTGATGAAACTACCTAAATTAACCAGAGATTTTTTTTTTTTTTTTTTAAAGACACACAGAAACTACAGTATCTAACTTGTATTTGGCTGAAATGTGCTCTCTTTATGAACCTGGGACTTTCAAAACCATAAATGATGGGGGACAGCTTATGAAACTGTGTGTGCAAACCCTCAGAACAGGCTCTGATTTTATGTAACTCCATAACAAAACAAAAACTGCAACAAATTAAAAAATGACAAAAAGAACCTGAATAAGGGAAAAACCGTTCTGTACCACCGACCCATCAAAAGCCTTTTTTTATGGCTGGCCTGCTATAACCCTGTATTTTTAATGTTTTATTTTGCCATAATTTTAGACATACAGAAAAGTGGCAAGAATATATAAAGATTTCCAAGATACTTTACCCAGATACTTTACTTTACCCAGATGCTTCCAATGTTTACATTTTAGTAAACTAAATTTATTCATCTTTCTCTATTTTCTTTTCCTGAACCACTTGTTAACTGCAGACATGCCCTAAATATTTCAAGATGCACTTCTTTAAGACAAGAAATTCTCTTACATAACCACAGCACAATTATCTGAATCAGAAAATGAACATTAGTACAACACGATAATGTAAACACCTGAGATTCACCAGTTGGGCAATGATGTCCTTTATAGCAAAACACAACAAACACCCTAACAATCACCGCATCCAATTGTGATACCGCCTTCAATAAGAAATATTCCTGAGTGTTATTTCATGACACTGACACTGTTGAAGAATAGAGGCCAGTTATTTTGTACTACCATCCTCAGTTTGGATTTGTCTAATGGTTCCTCGGACTAGTTTTGCAACTCCGGGCTGGAATACCACAGACATGACGCCGAGTTCTCCTCAGTGTATCACATCACTCTCTCAACGAGTTCCACCAATGGCAGTAAACTCTGACCATTTGCTTAAGGGAGTGCTTGCCACCCATCAGAGAGCACAGCCAGATCTGTGTAAAGTCACTACTTCACTTTACGTAATTCATAACTATCTTCTGGTTAAATCGCATATGTGGTGCTAAAAACTTTTAATTACACTCTTCTGCAAAATCCTATTATCACTCCATGTTTTGTATGTTAACACCCCTGATAACCTCTGTTTCAACTTTAGTTTTCTGTCACACTAAACTAATACAAGTAACTTGGAAAACAAAATTCACAAGTATTAATGGGATTTTCCCTCCTGTTTAAAAAATAATAATTTGGCTTTTTTAAGGAGGAAGGAACATCAATTACATCAGACCTTCTCATTTTGATTCTTTCTAGATAATACCAGTATTATTTTTACTGAAACTACTGGTTCCTCTGAAATCAGTGGACCTATGATGACACTCCATTAAACATAGGCTGCAGTGAAAATATGTTGATGACTCCCCCAAAACAGTAGATGATCCACGGACTCCCAAGAATTCCATCTTTTTATCTTTGGTGACTGAATATCATTTGCTGCAGGCCCAGGGCCTCCGTAATACATCTCTACCAAATGTCAACCTGCCACTTCACTTTTGGCAGCAGAGACCTCCTCTACATCAAGACAGAAAAATGAAAGCATGAGTTTGGATTTGCTCAGAAATACTTAAACTCTGGGGACAAATGGAAGCAGGAAACTTCTGCTGTCCCTTTCCTTGGGGCCTCAACACAACAAAACTTTTCAGCATATAAACACAGATAAACAAGTGCTTGCTGCTTCTCTGACTTCTGAAATAAAAGCAAGTGAAACAGTCTTTTCCCTCTCCTTTTAAAGAGTAGAACTAAAATCCTGGAAATAAAGTAATCTAGAGCCTCAGCGTCATAGCACTAGCTAGCTATACAGTAGAACTCCATTAAAGGCATCTCCACCTCCAACCTCGCCTGCTTTGTTGTTGTTGTTGTTGCTTTTACTGAGAAAACTTATTAACACACACACACACACCATGCCATCTTATAAAAATATGGTCTGAGAAATCAATATTCTGATGAGGTCCAACATAGGAAAACAGGATAAATCTATTTTGATAAATGTCTCTGATGTAGACTGTCAACAAGACAGACTCTCTAAAAAATGCCAACAAGTTCTCTTCGGCTTTCGCACACATCAAGTCTCTCTACCATCTACATTTAGTACACATGTCAAGACTGGTTCACAGTTCAGCAAACCCAGACTTCAAGCCTAAAATGAAAGGGATCCTCTAGCACAACTTAGGGAAAAGTTTCTGCTTTTCTTCGTAATTTAAATACGTGCCTCTGTAGGGTGTGAGTAAAGCTCCTTGAGGCTTGGATCAGCTGGGAGATCACAAAAGCTTATAAACAGCATTGACCACTTTAAGTGAAACCATTTTAATAGACAGCTGGTTTAGGACCTAGACAATGGAACACCAAGAAAAAGGCTTATTTTCATCCTCCATAGTAAATCATGTGTCTGCTCACTGGGAAGAAGGTAGTATGCTGTGGGACAGACAAAGACAACAGTGGTTTAAATAAATCAATGCGTTCATCAGGGGTAAGAATGGGAGGCCTGTTACAGAGGTGGACAAGAGGGAGAGAGAAAACATATAAAATATATTATTTAAATAAATGAATAAATAGTGAAGCAACCAAAAAAAAAAACCAAAAAAAATACAATATCAGGTAGAAAAGATGTTTACATTAATCCTTCCAATGCAAATGTAACCCTTAAGGCGGCAGGAATGCTTCTACAGGAAGAAAAGGAAAAGAATAAACAGAACAAAATTTGTCGTGGCTTTAAAAAGCTAGTGAAACTGATAAAAAAAAAATTTGTCAAAACTTGACAAATTTGGAAATTTATTCTTCTGAATATACTAGCCTCCCTTTTCTTAATGCTCTCTTCTAATGAGCATAATGAAATTATCACAATTATTTTAAATACCCCATTGATTTTCATATTGAAGGTTTTTTCAGAAATAATTTTTTATAATTAACAAAAATGAAGGAAAAATAAGAACTGTTAAACTTTTACATCCTTACACAGCAACACTGTCAGAGGTTTACTGTAAGAGGAGGAAAGGCCAGCAGTTTCAAATGCCCAATTATACATTAACCTACACCATCTTTGAAAAGAAATAAAATCAGTCAATTGAGAAACTCTGCCTTGGTTGCTACTGTTTTAGAAGGCATCTTGTGAAGTACGGTTCATCTCTGCATTTCTAAAATACCACTGGGTCTTAAAAGTTAACTGAAACCTACTACAGATAAAGACCACGCAATAAAACAAAAAATAGATGGTGAACTTACACTGGGATCGCACATCAATGGGATGCCAAAGGAAATACAGAGAACTAAGCATGATTTTCTTTGTTTACTTTTCTAATAGTTTTAACTCTTTGTGTCCCATGCCAAAACAAAATGGGCAAAGAGAACACTTTTGACTTTGATTCATCAAAATCTGAAAGGATTTTAGGAACAAAATGTTTTCAGTAGTGTTTTCAGTAGGAGTCTTCTGGTTTACAAACAAACCATCAGAGACTTGTCATCATCAACTGAGAAAGACAGAAAGAGAGAATGAAAGGAAAGAAAGAATAGAAGGAAGGATGAAAGGAAGACAGACGGTGGTTTAGTCGCTAAGTCATGTCCAACTCTTGCGATCCCATGAACAGTAGCCCACCAGGCTCCTCTGTCCATGGGATTTTCCAGGCAAGAATATTGGAGTGGGTTGTCATTTTCGTCTCTAGAGGATCTTCCAGATCCAGGAATCGAACTGGGATCTTCTGCATTGCAAGCAGATTCCTGCATTGCAGGGGATTCTTTATCGACTGAGCTACAAGGAAAGCCCAGACAAGTTACCTATAACTAACAAAAACTCCTAATTTTTTATTTAAATCAAAACAACAACCTTGAAAATACGTCACTCATTTTTTTTTTCCAAACTGAAAATAAAAAGCCAAACCTAATTTGTCACCTTAAAAATACATTCACAAACGCACAAAGTATCTCGCTCAACCAGGAGTAAAGTGTCCTCTAAACACAGTCAACATGCCTTTGGCAGCAAAATGCCAAGAACTGAAACTAATCAAAAAATAATATAAACACCTACACTATCAACATACAGTAACATTAATCATTACATTCGACCACCAAGTTCTAGTACTTGTCATTTAAAAAAAAAAGTATTAGCTAACGTGGTTCGAGAAACTTCTAGTAGGTGAGGGAGTCTCAGTTAAAAATTAACCTATGCCAAAGAAAATACTACAAATTTGACATTTCATAAACAATTGTGTCAAACAGCAATCCAAAATTAATAGTGGAATAAATTTTTAAAATTATTTTGCTTCAATTAGCAGTTTTGCTACTGGTGAACAAATTAATACAAAAATGTAACTTAAGCTCAGCCGCTAAGCAGGCCTGTTTGCAGAAGTGAATTAGGAAAGTTGCAAAGGAATGATATCATATTCAGTAAGCTGTTCAGTTACATCACAGCCCTGAATAAAAAGAGAATGTGTACCAAAAGCAGTTAGCTTCAGAATGCATCTTTTGTGCCTCAAAGAAATAAAATCTCTCATATTATTCAAACACCAAGATAAAAACTGAATCATTATAACAATATCATACGATATTTCTTTTTCTAGCAGTAATAAAAGATATTTCACTCATATGATAACTACATTTACATCTATATTAGCAGATACAACTGGCTTTGTTAACTCAATGGGGTAATAATAGTAACAATAAAATAATAAAAGCAGAGAATTTATTAAGCACTTAATATATGCCGGTCACTGTTCTAAGCACTTTCCAGGTATGAATTCATTTTCACAACGGAGCTTCCAGGTAAGTGCTACCATTCCTTCCATTAGTTTCCAAATGCTTACACATTTTAATAACTAAGACCAAATCATTCTTGCTCGACAACTATATAAACAATTCACCAACATCCAAACACTTCTCCATCCCTCTCAGCAATATAAGACATGAGAACAGACTGTCCATGCAGTCATACAAGTTCAATAAATGCATCGCTACTAATACGTTCGTTTTTAATGCTGTTCAAACATTCACATGGAAACAGCTCTAGCGTAAATATCCCCGAACAAATGGCTGTATATTATCCAGGAGGGAGCAGTTGGACCGCCAGACTGGGAAAGTACTAGGCCATCTGGCTCCAGCAATCTCTCCAAAACCATCAGCTTTGTTTTCACCCCCAGACTCCAAACAACACATTTTCCACTGTGATGAGTTTACATTTTCCCAAACACAGGTCCTGATCATGCATAAAAATTCCAAACTTCTTCATTCCTCTATGTGCAAGGAAATTTAAATCACCTGCATTTTTGACATGTTACCAAAAGAGAAAGCTGCTGAAATATGGCTCCTAACTATAAACTTGCCCTGTCCTTTTCTGTTTGCTTGTTTCCTCAAATAAATGAAAGAATCTCTCTGCTGGCCTTGTTGAATTCCTTGGGAAATTATTGATACACTAAAAATGTGTTTATCTACCAATGAAGGACCACAAACAGAAAGAGCTGTTAATCAATTCTACGTGGCTGTGGCAGGATATAATGAAACAATCAATAGGAAAAAATGCACTTGCATCAATAACTTAAAGTACCGGGAACATCAAAATAAATATGTAAAGATTAGCTGGAAAGAGAACTATGACAGCAGTTCTGATTATTGTATCTTAGACTTCTCACTGCTCTGGGGCTTTTAAGGGGTCCCCTCACCATACTGCCTACCTTCAAACCCATACACACCAGGATTATGTGACTATTAGTTTTCCCTTTCCAAAAAAAGAGCTTTGGTTTGAGGGCAGGGAGTGTTTGTTTTTGATAACTTAACGGAATTTAGTACTCTTTCTTTGAACTATAAAAATGTCGCTTTTTTTCAAAGCAAGATGGTAGGAGGGAAGAAAAATTAAAGGTTTTTAAAAATAATAATAATTTAACAATAACTCACTGAAGCAACCACAGAACATAATAATATTTCAAATACTACAGGAAAATCTGAACAGAGGCATATCAAACCTCAGACCTCTCTCACTGAGTTCATTTGCGTTTCCACAGTAGATACTGCTGTTAGATGCAACAGCCATAAACTTCTGGATCCTACAGGCCTTTCTGCATGCTCTCTAATGGAATACCAAAAACAGCAATGACACAAAAACAACCTATTTTTAGTCCAGCTAAACTTGGTTTTGAAAAACTCTTCCCAAAAGCAAGCTTATTTTCTAGTTGCGGACAAGTATTTAAAATATCATTATATCCTTTTTGTTCTATAAAAAAAAAGTACAGGGATGAGAGGCTC
This sequence comes from Cervus canadensis, assembly GCF_019320065.1. NCBI lineage: Eukaryota > Metazoa > Chordata > Mammalia > Artiodactyla > Cervidae > Cervus > Cervus canadensis. The sequence continues at coordinate 38,652,541 of NC_057389.1, read as the reverse complement.
AGATCCTTACACGTTCACTTCTAATAAAGCTTCCCCTTTCCTGGTAGAGTCCAAAATTAAAAGTCATTACCCAAAATAGTGTAATGAGACACTTTGAAAAGGTGTGAAATACTATGTCATACCAATACATCTTGGTTGATTGAGTACATTTCTGTTTGATCTCAGTGCTACTAACTCCACCCAAGATCAGGAACACTCTACTAAAATATCAAGTGCACAGCTAGTTTTGAATTTTGCTTGCCAAAGATTCCCTTTGAGTTTTAACCCCAACTTGTGAGTCAAAGATATGACATCACATACATAAAGCTGCATCTGATATGAAAAATGTTATGATAAATTAGCAGCTAAGACACTTGAACTATACCGAGATATTCCCTCTGAAATTTATGATGTTATTAGAACTCATCACATCACTGAAATTATTCCATTCTGCAACAAAATTCTAAATATCAAAATTGTGAGTCTATCTGTAAGAATTTCACAGGGGAAAAAAAGTAAGTATTTAATCAGTCACCTATATCAAGCTTCTGATTGAAGGGGTCACTGCATATTTAACTAAAATCAAAAACTCAAGAAATTTAAAAGTCAGACTTGGCATTTTAATGATCATAGAATAATTTCAAAGCTAGATGAGAATCCACAGTTTTACTTATCAAAGCTAGAACAAAATAATTACATCACAGCTAAGGAGAGTCAGGCTCTTCATGCTGATCTGCTTTTTGAAGACTATTGTATTAGCTGTGTACACAAGAAGCTAACCTACTTCCCAAACTCTCACAGCACATAATCAAGGAACAAGCAACCGGATAACGGGCAGAGATTGCCTTTCAAAGTAAAAGCTACAGAGAAGGCATTAGACAACTATTATGAAAGCAAACAGGTATGCCTGGAAAAACCTTTTTTCTTGATATTTTTAGACTAAATTCAGATAATTACTAAATTTGTTTTTCAGGTCACTCCCCACCAAAATACGTAATTGCCTACATTTACAATTTTAACTTTCAGTGAGATTTCATAGTATGGCAAATGACTTTCTTATATCTGTTCCTACTACACTTTATTTTATTCTGGTCCCACCTCCACCCTCACAACTGATAGAATTTATGAAACCAAACAGTCAAAGAATGCCTTACACTGTAATTTTTCTTAAGCTCTATGACCCTGTTAGTAAAATGATATTAGATGTACTGCTTTATAAAAATCAAGATTATTTTTCCACCATAGAACAGTGTGTAAAGTCAGCTCATTTCATAATAGGAAAATCAATTCTTGTGGCACTTTTTCTTTCTTTTGTTTTTACAGGGCCTAAAATAAAGTTTTGAGAAAAGGTATCACTTCAAGCATGTCCTAATTTTATGTTCCTTACAACTGTTCACTTCATAGAGTTGCCTATAATTTAATATTTAAGTGGCCAATATTTCACAAGCAGACAGTTCTTATATACTGGTTTGTGGGGATGTTTTTATCTTTTAAAAATTAAACTCTAATAAGTACATAGTTTGGAATATGTATTAGAATTCATACTTTCCCTCTTCCCCTCCCATCTTTGATTTCCTCTGATGGAAATGGAAGAAAAAGATATCCAAGGTATCAAACACAATTTTTTACACAAAACTCCACTTAAGACATTCTTGATTTGATATCATTTTTTTTAAGTTCCTGAAATCAAGTTTTTGTGGCTTTTTATTTGGCAGGAAAAACATTTTTAAAAAAATACAGTGTGTCCAAATGAAAGGGAATTAGCCTATATAATGATCAAAGCCAGTATAATAATAAAACAATGATATTAATTAAAGTATAAATGTGCATTTACTCTGAACGATCAACTAAGAAAACAGATCTTCAAGAAAGTCAAATATTTAGGCTAATAATTTGAAACAGATTTCAAGAGATATGTATTCTTCATTTTAAAAAATACATTTCATACTCTCATGTTTTTTTACTTGGCTCACAATGAAATATGAAGGTAATAATTACAATTAGCTGTTATTTAATTGGTCCTTGCTGAGTAGATTTTAAAACTTCCAACAGCTGGGTGCATTTTATACAACATATTTAAGCCATGGGTATCTAAAAACAATGTTTAAATATGCATGTATACCCTAAATTGAAACTTTCCAAGCCAGTATCTCTGAAAACTTTGTCCCCCTTTTTAAAGGGAATATTTTAAAATCACAATCAAGCAAATGAGCTTTAACCCTCTCACTAAATTGGTGGTTAGTACACAATGGGTAACTTTCTCTTTGTTCTGATTTCTTTCCCCCACCCAATAAAACTGTCTCCTTTTTTGTTACTAAATCCTCCAGCTACCTAACCAGATATTTAATTGCTAAACTTTTTCTTAAAATTAAAAAAAAAAAGTTTCTGCCCCTCGTAAAAACGTCAGACCTCTTTTCTGACTCGGCTCATAATTGTATCTTTTAAACCATAATTCAACCTTAATATATACTGCTTGGCACCCGCGTGTTGGGTAGCTTAAGAAAACGCCGTCTATGTACCTTTAAGACCACAAGCTCACTCATGCTGCCTGGCTTCTTGCCAAACTTGGAGGCAAGAGCAGGAGGATTTTTGCAAAATGCCCTCTAACAATTGTCGCTCCCTCTTTCAATACTACCACCATCGCCATCTCTCTTTTTTTAATGCGTAGAATAGGTCATCTACGCTCTCGATCCATCTCCCCATTCCTGGAGAGGCTGCCTTTGCCCCTCACCCGTTCCCTCTGCCCTCCACCTCCCAGGGGAGGTCCTGATGGGTTGAGTTTCACAAGTTCAGCCCGATCTGCACCAGGGTCCCTAGGCACCTTCTGCGCCCCCTGGGGCTCCCTGGCCGGGTCAAAGGAAGTTCAGCCCTTATTCTCCCCCACTCAGCACCCCCATAGTCTTAATTCACAAGGTCTGAATTTCCCTTGCAAAGAAGGAGCCGTCGAGCTACCTTCCCCACGCGGCGAGCCAACTTGTTCATGGGCATTTGGGAGGCTGCGCTGAGAGCGGTCTGCCCAGGCATTGAGAGTTCGACTCCCAGCCCTCTCGCTAAGCAGTCGCCAGCTTCTTGACTCTCCCAAATTTCGCGGCCGTGGAGTCACCCCCGCGGCGCGAAATTAAGAAACTTACTTGTTTTGTCATGGAGTCAATGAGGCGAACGTAGAAATCCTGCTCGGTCCTTATTCCTGGGGGAGGGGGCGGGGGATAGGGGAACGAAAGAGAATTTAGTGAGAGAGGATCTGAACAAAACAAACAAACAATGGAGCTCCAAGACTGACGGAACTCCGACCGTCCCGGAGCACAGCCGGGACCCCCTTTCCCCAGGGCGCGGATAAGGGCCACTGGCCTAGCCCGAGCGCTTTTGGAAGGCAGCCGCCAAGCGCTGGCAGCCGGGAATAAAATGGACCCCCCACCCGGGTACTATCCCTTCCGAAGGCTGGAGCCCCTCTGCGCGCTCGCCTGCAGCCCCCAAGGCCCTGACCGCTCGAGCCCCCTGAACTCGACGGACTTTGGGGATGAAGTCTACGCTAAGCCGAGAATCCCGGCCTTAGAACGCGGGGGAAGAAAAACAAAGCCGCCCAGCGCGGGTTAAGGCACCACACCTGGGCCCAGGTACGCTGATGCGGCCGTCCTCGGGCCACTCAGAGCCCTCCTCAGGTGAGACCTCTTCAAGCAAAACCGGGCCACTTTACCCCAGAATGCCAAACAGCTGTGCTTTGCTCAGGGTTCTCGCCCAGCTGGGGCTCCCCCACGCCCCCTACCCGCACCCGCAGCCCCGGGTACCGGCGTGGACCTGACAGGAGCCTCACCGTTGCTGTAGAGGAGCTGGAGCCGGTAGTGAATCCCGTTATTGGTCTTTTCGCTGTTGGCTTCCTGGGTTGCAGCAGAACGCAAAGACATAAGAGATGCAGGAGAGGTTGGCGTGAGCTAGTGGACCGACTTCGAGGCATCTTTCCCCAAGCAGGGACCCCCGGCCGGGGAGCCGGACAGGCCCGGGAGCAGCAGAAATTGCGGCCAACTTTGATCCCTCCGCCGCCCTCCCGACCCTTACTGCTCCCTCTAACTTTCCAGAAAATTTCGTGGGGCGCGCACAGGCGATCCCGTGGCTAGGGCCTGCGGACAAGCAGAGGCAGGAGCTGCGCGTCGTCGCGCGGTCGAGGGCGGGTTCACCCCGGAGCCCTTGACCCTGGAGTGCGAAGCCGGGCTCGCCTCTCTCCAGCTCCGGGGAGTCGGTGCGAACTTTTCTGGAGCAGAACCTCATGAGCGGGGAGCCCAGGTTCGCCCAGAACGGGAAGTGGCTTGGGGACCCCGCGCAGGGATGTGTCACGGATGCTCTGCACTCGCGGAGGAGCGCGCCTCCCAAAGCGCCTGGGCCTGCTTCCCGGCCAGGGGGCGAGGGGCAGCGGCGCTGCGCCCACTTACTTTTTCCTTCTCCACGAACCCCACAAAGGCTGTCCTCTCGATCTCCACGGGCTGGCCCTGTCTGTCGTAGAGGGCCAGGACGAAGTGGAAGAAGTTGGATTTCCGCAGATTGGAAGGCGGCTGCTTCTCAAAGTGAGCCCGGGCCAGACCCACCCCGCTGCGGCCAAAGACGCAGAGTTAGACGGCTAAGCGGGACAACAACCCGAGACCCCTTGTCACCCCTTACACACGAGCGAACGCTCAAACCACCACCTTGTCTGCCCCTAAAACGCCCAGTGGGCTTCCTACACGCCCCCTCAGGCGCCTCGGGCCCATCAGGCGATGGGACCAGAGTGCCCGCGACTGTCCCGTCCTCCCCGCCGAGAACCAGCGCGCCCCCCGAATTTGACGGAGAGGTGTGAAAGTTTTGTTTGGGTTTTGCGCACGAGATAAAACGCTGTAGGCATTTATCCCGACTTGACTCCGCTGCATAGACAGGATAAAGTAGCGGTGGCTGGGGTGAACCCGGATCGCGGCATGAAGACGGTCGTTGACAACTTAGAGGGTGGGATGGGGAGTTGGTTCCCGCCACCCCCTCGAGTCTCCCGTGGGCAGGTGAGAATGGAGGGGGGAACATGCTCAGCTCCTCGCTGCAGCAGCCATCCTCCGGGAAACCTTCTGTGCCCCCGGGACAGCCGCGGATGCCCGGCACAGGGAAGCTGCATGCCCCCCCCCACCCCCCCACCAAGGAAAGCATGTGGAGGAAAAGGACCTGCAGGTGGGACTCAGGGCTGTCAGGGGTGGTCCCTGTGGGAAAGGGAATTGATTTTTTTTTTTTTTTAAGACCTGTCCTGACAAAGTTTTACTGTTTCGCAGAAATCCTCACACGCTTTCCAGAAATCCTATGAACAAGGGCTGACGGCTGAGCGCGCCCTCCCGGGGGTTGGAGCCCGGGCGCCAGGGGCTCGGTGAGGCCACTGACAGCTCGACCTGCCCGGACACAAGGGCTCGCGCGCGCACATACACACGCACGCGCCACACACAGACGTACACACACTTTCGCTTCTAGCCCGGTTACCCAACTCACTCTCACTACCAACCACCGCCATCCTTATTATCACTGGGGACGGGAACAGTGTTGTGGACACTTGTCCCCAGCCCGGAGAAGATGAGGATGATGTAATTAGTCATCTTCCTTCTTCCCCTTCCGCTCTCTCTGGGCGGGATAGAGTCTTGGGCCACCATATCTCCCACTCTCCCAAGCCCAAATGGTGGCCTGAAAAAAAGGGGGGACTATTTCTCAGTTGGGACCAGGAGTCCCCAGAAAGGGTACAGAGGGTGCCCGGAAAAGTTCCCCCAGGTCAGTCTCCTAAGCAGTGCCTCCAGGCCATACAACCTAGCATTCCAGGAGCTGAGAGTGGTAGAGGGGCTTAGAAGGGGCCACAGTTACAGACTGTAGGGAAGACTTTCAGAAGATGTCAGAATTAAAGTTAGGAGTTGCTCTTCTCCGGGTGGACCAAGAAAAATTGAAAGCTACAGAGAGGAAAGGAGAATCAGAGAGGAGAAATAAGATGATTCTAGGGGGAAATGTAAAGAGAAAATGAGTTAAGAGAAGGGAAAAAGAGGAAAGAGGGAGAAAGTGAAGAAAGAAGCAGGAAACAAGGAAAAGAAGGAAGGAGAAGAAAGGGGGGAAGAAAGGAAGTGAAGAAAGGAAAGGAGGAAGAAAAAGGGAGGAAGAGAGGCAGAAAAGGAAGGAGAAGGAAAGTTTTCAAGTGGGAGAAAAAGGTAAAAAGAAAGAAAAAGAGGAGGAAGGAAAGGAAGAACGAAGAAGAGGAAGGAAAGAAGAAGGAAAGAAATGAAAACAGGCAAATAAAAGACAGAAAAGCAGAAAAAAATAAAAGGAAAGGAAAGAAAGAAAAGACAGCCGGCCAGAAAAGAAACAGCAATCACAGAAAAACACAGATATCCAACATCACGCTGGTGAGAGCCTCTTCTGGCTTAAAACAAAATGAAAACAGTCACAGACCAGGCAGGGGAAAGTGCCGGTAAATCGTGGGCTCCTCGCAGGCAGCTCCCGGCTCTCCGGCCGCAGGCAACCAAGACCTGGCCGCTGGGGAGCGCGGAGCCCCGGAGGCGAGCAGAGCCCAGCCGCAGACGCAAGAGCGCGGCTCGACCCCGCGGCGGCAGCTGCCGCTACCGCCGCCCGGCTCTGCTGCTCGCGGCTTGCCTCCCCGGCCGCGGTCCCCCAGCGGTACCCACCTCTGCGCCGCCGTGTTGGCGTCCAGCACCCCGGCGCCCTGCATCCACGTCCGCACCGCGTTCATGCCGCTGCCCAGCGGCTCTTCCTTCATGCTGCTTCCACTCCGTTGGATGCTTTCCTGAATCCCAAACATGAAAACAACCTTTTCTTGTGGAAAATCTCCTCCCCCTTGAAAATTTGAAAAAAAAAAAAAAAAAAAGCAAAGAAAACGCCAGCCAGAGATTTTTTTTTTTTTTTTGAGTCGATGAACTCGAGCTAGATCAAGGCGGGCTGGAAAGCAAATTTTTAAAAAATGTAAACCTTCGCTCAAAATTGAGCGATAACCCGGAAAAAAAGAGAGAGAGAGAGAGAAAAGGAAGGGAAAATCCAACAAAAAGACCAAAATAAAAAAAAAAAATAGAGATGTGTGCTTGGCTGTTGGGGGTTGTTTGGTTGGTTAATTTTTGGTTTGGGTGCTTTTTTTTTCTTTCTTTTTTTTTTTCTTTTTTTTTTTTTTTTTTTTTGTAATGATCACAGGCCGGTGAAGGACAGGAGGGGCTGGAGTTTCCTTTTGTAGAGGTACCGTTCACTTGAAGAAGCAGGAAGAAAAAAAAAAAAAAAAAACCCTGATGGCAATTTAAGAAACAATAGACTCAACTCGCGCTGCCGGCTTTGCTACTTCAAGTGTCATTTTCCACAACCAGGCAAGTTTTTCCTCTCTCTCTCTCTCTCTTTTTTTTTCCTCCTTCTCTCCCAACCAAAGATGTTTCTTTCCTTTCAGCGTGTATAGATGAGGAGGACGCTGGTTGCCGTAGACAGATACACCAGAGAGGGAGAGTAGGGTGGGGGGAAGGGGGAGGGGGTAGGGAAAGACAGAAAGAGGAGAGGAGAGGAGAGGGAGAGAGAGAGAGAGGTGGACCCTGCTAGATAGAGATTCTGTTTTCTCCTTGCTAAAATAGAAGTGATTTGCAGGCTTTCCCTATGGAATCCAGTTTGACTCTCCCCAGAGCTAAACACAAGCACACTAACCCCAAAGGGAGGAGGCGGGGCCCGCGCCACAAGGGCCCGCCCCCTCATTTGCATAACGTCATCCTTCCGCCTCGCCGTAGCCAATCGCGGCGCCGGAGCCTCCGGGCTCTCAGCGCAGGGCCACGCTCCCTCATTAACATCCCTCACCGGGTGGCGCAGGGTAGCCGGCCAAAGTTCTTTGCAAAGTGGCGAGCGAAAGATCGCTGAGTACCCGCGTCCGAGCTGGAGAGGAGCGGGGCTAAGCTGGGAAGTGCCGGGCAGAAGGGAAACAGAAGGAAGGGGAGGAGGATATTCTTCTCAGGGATTTGAGCTGGGGTCTGCATCCTGGCCATTGCAGTCCGCTTAGCATCCTCGCCGCGCTCTGAGCGCGTTCGAGGCGCACAGGCTGCGCCCTCCCAGGGTCGTGTCCTGCTCCGCTGTTCTGGGACGTCGGGGGCAAAAGTGGAGGAGACGGGAGAGCTCGGGCAGAGAAAGCAGGACGCGCATCCCAGGTGCCCACCTCTTCGCTTTGAGGAGGGGGTGGTGGGTTGGAAAAATGGGTGCGCGAGGTCGGCGCTGGGAGCTCGCGGAGGGCACTGCCTCCACGTTGGGAGGGAGGGGTGGGAGGGGTGGACCCTGGGCCGGGGCAAGGGAAGCGCTGTGGATCCCCAGGGAGAGGTGGACCGGGCTCTGCCCCTACACTTCTCGCTGGACCGCTTGCCTGGAGACGGCCGGCGTTAGGCACTGGCCTCACACGCTCACTTCTTTGGAGTATTCTGCAGGATAGGTAAACGGTGGAACGAATGCTCTCACTGTAGATGTGCCAGGCTGCGTTTTAAATTTTGCTGGCATTCAATCCCCACCCTCTCATCTCCGGCCCCCAAATAGATTTTTTCCTTAGTGTAACTACCGAAACAAAAACAACATCTCTGATGAGTTACTTGGTGTAGGGTTTCTCTCTTCCTTGTTCTTTCTGTTAAAATTGGGGGCTTGAACAAACCCTCCCCCAACTTCTCACTCTGCGACCTGTCCAGAAAGAAAGATCTGGGGAAGGAGGGAATGAAGGGAGGGAAAGAGGGAAGAAGGAAGGGAAGAAGAAATGCTCCCCTACCTCAGATCTTTCAACATATATGGTTGTGGCTGGCAAAGGAAATAGCTAGATGTTTCTGGGTAATGTGCCCCATCATTTTTTTAGCAGGTTGTAACCTCTAATAAGCACATGGTGAACTTCTGTTTCATTGCTCTCATAGGAACTCCCTGAATGAAGCCAAATCTGCTAAAGGCTCCTTTGGGGAAATTCTCTGCCAGAAATCCAGGTCCCCTTTCTGCTTGCCTTTCTTGGCCCTTTGATTTAGGAAGCTCATCGGGTCAGTGATGGAAAAGTACACATGCCCATGTTGAATGGAATGGAGACAGGCAGAAGTTAAGCTTTGTGCTCTTCACAGAGCAGAAAAGCAAGAGCCACTTCCAAACTAGTTGAAAGACTATTTCAGGCCTGAGGATACATGGCCACTGTCTTCAACACTGCTTTATCTCTTGTGCACAAAGCCTGCCCAGTCTCATACCACTTAATTTGGACCATTTAATGTGCTGAGCTTCCTCCCTGGTACCATAACTAATGCCACTTCCTCTAAGATGCTCTTGAAGAGATCCGTTTGACCCAGCAGGATCCCCACACCTTCTACCAGAGTTCCTGTCATACAGTAGATGTTCATGAGGGGTATGTTGTTGGAAACACTGGAAGGATTATAGATCTGTGAAGAGGCAAAATGGAAGGCTGGACATCCATCTCTACAGTATTTAACTGCACAACTGAAACTTGGACTGCTAAAAACTTCTCAAAACTCCAAGTTTAGGCCCAAAGGGTGTCCAGAGCCAACCCCCTTCCCCTTCCTGGACTTCTCTGCCCCCTCTGCCTTCTTTCCTCCCCTGCCTTCTCTGAAGGGATCCTTTAAAGAAGGGGGACCAGGATGCAGAGGCCACCCTCCTATCCAAGAGTCCCAGATAGCACTGGCAAAAGACAGAGACCTCCCCCTCTTTAACTTCCTGAATCTCTATTTTACACTCCAGTAAACAGTGTTCAGGACTCCAAGTGGAGTCTGGTGAGGTACAAACCCCAGTAATGAGGAACACATAACAAGGGATCAGATCACTGCCAAAGGTGACAGAGAAAGGAGAGACACAGCCACTCTGAGGACCAGGATCAGTGAGAGTAACACAACAGATGGATTCCTAGGAGGGGTCAAGCAAATCTAGACACACTCTACAAATGATGTGTTTGTGAAGGGGCCTGAAGCTATCTCATCCAAAAGAGAAACTGGCCCAGAGAAATTCAGGCAGCCCAGTTCCTGCCTGAGAGCCAAGAATCTCCAGGATCTACATAAGAGGAAGACAACCTCCACATCTACCAGGCCTTGGGAGGAAAAGAATACAGAAAAAAAGGAGACAGGAAAGTTGATATGACCAAGTCCATTTGTACAGAGGTAGCAGAGATTTCACCTGGGATGGTGAGTGTGTTTTATTTGAATCAAGCAGAGTGTATCTGGAGCTTTCCTTCTGAGTGTGCTTGCACTTTCTCACTCAGTAATAAATGTTTAAGTAGGAAGGAAGCTAAAGAGAAGGTGGAAAAGAGACAAACAGGGTGATAGAAAACTGGGAATGACACCCAGGCCAGCAGACTGGTAGCTTTTTGTAGATTTCCTCTGGTGAATACTGAACTAGCCGCTGGCAAGTTTAAACTTTGAAAAATGTCTTAAACGCTTTTCAGTCTTCCCTCACATAAGGTTTGCACCACCTCCAAAAAGCAAAACGTGTGTGTATAGGGGTAACTATATGTACTGAGGCCATCTTCATCCTTTTTACATTGTAGTCACATCTCCAGTGGAGAGAAGAGACAAATTTGTGTGTATGGCATTGCCAGGCTTTATAGTATATTTGTTGTATGACTTTAGGGTAATTTAAAAGGCCAATCCCCAAACCCAGCTTATCAGCTTAATCAAAAGGGGGAAGGAGAAATTTTGTTAGAAATGCAGTTTTCCAGGCCATGTCCAGACCAACAGAATTAGGGACAAAGAAAGTGAGGAGTGAAGAAAATGTACATGAGGAAGATATACAGCAGATTGACTTTTTATGTGGAAGAAGCAGTTGGCAAGGTTTGATATTTCCTCTGTGATGAGTCCCTCAGAGTTTCTTCCAAGGGATGGTTGGGTGGCAGAGGTCTACATCCTCCCTCTCAGTTGCTCCAAACAGTGAACAAGGCTGCTCAGTACCCAGGCTCTCCCTGGGCGGGGGGCAACTCAGACCCAGTGAGCAAGCTCCCCTCCCCACCCCAAACTTGGATGCCTTCTTGCTCTTGGCTTCCTCAGACACTTCCAGCACAGAGAGATCAATTCCATTTCCAAAAGAGCATCAATGCTGCAGTAACTTCTGGGGAGTGCAAATAGAAACACACCCACTCCCCAAAAGGGCAAAGATAAGATAAACACAGCTAAACTAGGACTTGGGGGACATCACTGGGAAAGAGGGAAATTTCTCTGCTCGTCTGCCCCCAGGAGGCCAGACTTGGGACCTGTCATTTGAAAATTCCCTCATTTCAGTCCCTTAAGAAGGTGCACACCCGGAAGGGCTGCCTATCAGGGTAATGGCCCCTGCCTTTTGCTGCTAGCCTGATCCCACTCAGAGTGAACGGGGGCTGTGGTAGGGGAGAGATGCCTCTTTAAATGCTGGGAAAGATGGGGCGATGAAGGTCAAAGGTACCAAGTACTGCGGCATGCAGCCGGCCCCAAAGGCGGTCCACCCTCAGCCTGGAGTCTTTGGCAGGGGCGTGCAGAGGCCAAGGCTCCGCCGAAAGAGGAGAGGGTTGGGAGTAAGTAGGAGTCCGGGACCCTGGGAAAGTGAGGACCTGAGCGGTGCGCGACTCCGCTGCGGCCCCAGAGCCGCACCCAGAAGCCTGCAGGATCGATCGCTGTTGCCTTCGGCAAAAGCCTGACTCTGCCCTCCTAAAGACCTCTACCTGCTGCCCTCGGGAGTGCACTGGAGTAGGAGGCAGTGGTTTCGCTGGAAATCCGTCTGTCCTTCCTCCTTGCTCTCAGTGCTCTGGCAAGAGGCAAAGAGAAGGGACCGTTTCCCCGGACCATGAACACTGATTCCTACCCCTAGGGCTGCAGAGAAAGCCCGGTTTGTTCACCCATTCCGGTTGACACTTCCAGACCCTGGGAGCATGCTTCGCCCCATAGTACAGACAGGGAAACTGAGGCCTACAGAGGGACAAAGTCACCCACTGAGAGCTAGGAGGTAGAAATCAGGCAAATAACACCGCTGAGGCTCTGGCTTGGGAGGCTTGGTCGTCCTAGGAGGGGGGCTTGAGGCAAGGGGTCCCAATAAACCTTTCCCAGGCGAGCCTGCTGACTCTCCTGGGTCCCCTGGGGCTCCCCCAGGTAAGAAGAGATCTCAGTTGTTGAAGGTTTGATAGGTACAAACTCACTGAATTCCCACAACCAACAAAGAAGGCGGGTAAAATCACCTCTATTTTACAGGTGAGAAAACTGATGCTCTGTGATTTAAATGAAACAACTTGTCCAGGGCTGCACTGCCGATAAAGCCGCTGAGCGGAAATTTCTCCAGAGCCAGTACCCTGAAAATTGGATCCGAACCACTCACCCAGCGTGCTCGTTCATCTCCAGCGTTTGCCTTGGTTCTTGCCCTCCATCGTTCAAAGATCCCTTTAGCTCTCAAGCCTGTAGGTATCCCAGACGACCAAGGAGCGTGGGCGCAAGATGTACCCTAAGGGCAGGTAGCAGAGAGTAGAGAGGAGGATAAAGGGTTCTGAAAAGCGCTAAAACTGTACGCACATTCCCGCGGTCGCGGTCCGAGCATCTCTGGGTGGCCAGTGACAGGACGCGCTAGGGTCCTGCCGGCTCCAGCCCTGACTGTGCCACGTTTGCTAGGAGATCTCCAGTCATCCGCTTCTCCCCAGCTTTAGCTGAACTTTTAGAGCTCCAGGCACACGCAAAGTCGCCTAATTGAAATAAACTAAATGCAAGATTGTGTGGGGATGCCTGGGGCTCCCTTCAGAGGGCAGAAATCTGGACATCTGCGGGTGTGCTTTAATGGAGGAAGGCCATATAGCCTTGGAATGACCGCAGCTAAAAGCTCGTTATTCTGTGCAGAGAGAATACAGTTGGCGGCACTGCCAGAAAGGTCCCAGTCCAAGGCTGTCCCAGGGCGCGACCGTACCCCTCCCCTGACCCTTCCGCACAGCCCTCCAGCCCGCAGGATTGGAGTCTGATAAGGCTGGTTGATTCTGGAGTATGAATGGCCCTTGCTCCCCGCTCGGAAGGAGATTCCAGGGTGGCAGAATGAGGCTGCCTGCCGGGCTGTTTACAAATTAGCATCCCTTCAGCAGTGCAAATCCAAAAAGAAAGAAACTGAGTCTTCCGAGGATTTGGAGTGGAAGGGAAGGAGTAGGAGGCCTGTTTGCTTAGAGGAAAGTAGGAGAAGGGAAGAGGAGTTTTTAGCAGACTAGCTTGAGATTCCCGAGTCACAAAAAGTTTTCGGGTGTTTTCCTTAAGGGGCAATTCACTAGATGTTTTTTATGCACCGTTCCGCGCTTGGAGGTCTTTGTTGGATGTGTGTTATTGTGAGTGTGCAAATGTGTTTGTACAAACAAAGAGTGGTTGCATATTGTGGGCCTGTGCAGTTAGGAGTGTGTGGCAGTGAGTGACATCGTGCACTTGGGTACATGCGTGTCCATGTGCTTGAGGATTGTTGCACACAACCGTGAGTACACAAGGGCATGTCTATAGTGTGTGCGTGTGTCACGTGTAGATGTGTCTCGATTGTGAGTGTGCATGTGAAGAAATGTGTGTGTTTGCGCAAAAGCATCGTACATGTGTCTGAGCCTGGGCTCGTATGTTATTCGTGTGCCACGTGTGCATGTGAAACCCAGCAAAGTAGTCACAAAAAATCTCAGGTCCAATCAAACGAAAGGTGCAGGCAGCATCCTACGACAAGGAAAACTGTTGCTCCTTTAGCCTGCAGGTAGCAGGGAGCTGCCCACGGGGTGCAGGACCCGCCCAAAAGCCACAGGTTAGCCTGCAGAGAGGGTGGGGCAGGTTCCAGCCGGGGCCCACGATTTACCCGGATTGCCCAGTGATCCCTGCTGGATAGTTCTGCATTCTTAATTGACCCTCTGCGGACAGTTTCTGATTATTGACGCCTTGTGTCCTAAAGGAGACTGCTTCAGGCTATCTGCGTTAAGTATTTATTATCGTCATCAACATCATTATCTGGTGGCTGTATGTAGACGGCGCCAGATCCATAGAGAGCCCTGCCCCGCCTCTCCGAGGCTGCCATGGGTGCGCGGTGACAAGCCGCGCCTGAATCTTCCTTTTACGTGGAGCCACAGCGCCACCTCGCGATCACCCCAGCATCCTTCCCACCACTGCCGACTAAGGCAGAACCTTTTCTGGTCCAGACCTCCCAAGTTACCACTACTGGTTTTCCATTTGCTTTTCATTCTTCTTTCCCTCACTAGAACGTTACACTTAGCCAGAGCCTAGAGGTTTCCCAAACAAACTTTGCCGCAGCATCTTTACACAGGAGCAGAATGCCTACACCCTTCTCCACTTGGAGAAGCTCCTCTCCCCTTTCAATCACCGGCTCAAATTAACCTCTTCCGGAAAGCTTTCCAAACCTATTCTATAGGCAGTCACTCACACCGTTCCCTGACTCGCCTAATGCTCATACCACATTGGACAGGAAATATCGTTTAAATATCTCCCCCTCCTTCCTAATCAGGGAGCTCCCCAACAATGTCTATTGTTGCTTATAGCAACGACGATAACAAAAATAACAATAAAAATTAGTACATGCTGAGCAGAGACATTACTTTGCAAACAGAGGTCCGTCTAGTCAAGGCTACGGTTTTTCCAGTGGTCATGTATGGATGTGAGAGTTGGACTATAAAGAAAGCTGAGCCCTGAAGAATGGATGCTTTTGAACTGTGGTGTTGGAGAACACTCTTGAGAGTCTCTTGGACTGCAAGGAGATCCAACTGGTCCATCCTAAAGGAGATCAGTCCTGGGTGTTCATTGGAAGGACTGATGTTGAAGCTCAAACTCCATTACTTTGGCCACCTGATGTGAAGAGTTGACTCACTGGAAAAGACCCTGATGCTGGGAAAGACCCAGGGCAGGAGGAGAAGGGGACGACAGAGGATGAGATGGTTGGATGGCATTATCGACTCAATGGATATGGGTTTGGGTGGACTCCGGGTGTTGATGATGGATAGGGAGGCCTGGCGTGCTGTGGTTCATGGGGTCGCAAAGAGTCGGACACGACTGAGCGACTGAACTGAACTGAGCACATACCATGGAGCATCTTATGCAGTGTACTGTTCTAAACACTTGACTTTCATTATCTCATTTAATTTACCCATGAAAACCATGAAATAAGCATCAATATAATTTCCCAGTTTGCAGATGAAGCTAGAGTTCCCGTCCACGGTCGCATTGCAGAGCCTAACCCAAGTTTTTTGGTCTAAGGCCAGAACCCACTTTTCCTAACCTCTGTGCCTTGCATATTTATTCAGTTCTATATCCACAGGCTTTAAGACAGGGCTAGGCACAGAGTGGGCATTCATATATTTATGAATAAACGAATCACTGCCAATTTAAATTCTTTCCTTTCCCAGAGAGTTGGATTAGAAAAACACTGCAATTATCAAACACTTTGGTTGAAATATTACCACAATGATTTATCCCCAAAGAGGATTCCCACTCCTAACTATTTAGGCGACCTTGGTCAAGTCATTTCATCTTCAATTTCCTCATTTGTAAAAGCAGGTTTACTGTGAAGAATAAGTGAGGGGAAAATGTAAAGTATTTGATACACTCCCTTGTACTGTAGTCATTACCCAATAAAAAATTGCTATTAATATAATTAGTAATGATAGTTTAGAAAACTAAAGCATGAAACACAAAACTGATTTGCCCCTAGTCACAGAGAATTCATAGTACCTCTGTATAAAATTATCTCACTATTATATCTTCATTTCCATTTTGAACATAAAATATGTAATAAAATATGTTTGGTTTATTGTGGTTGGGGTGTTAATGTTAACCGTGCTCTATTAGAAAATTTAAGGGGCAGGGGGGAAAGATATAATTAAACAGTAAATCAGCAGCCTTTGACTCTTACCCTTTCCTTTTGCTTTGTAGATTTTTACCAAGAAGGATTTAAAGAAAGACTATAAAAGTGCTTATTATTCTGGGAAGTACAAAACTCTTATTTTTTAATTTAGGGGACATTCGGAGCTAGTTTTTTTTTCCCCCACTTGAAACACTTTGTTGCTAGTAATACACTAAAAGTTTAAAAATATGTAAGCAAATAGTTGTACCCAAATAAAACAAACAAATGAGAGCCTTTAAACATATTCCAGACCTTCCAACATTTCCCAGAAAGGCTGTTTTAAAGGTTCAAAATCTCTTTGTAGAGGGACCTGTTAAACAATTACTCTTATTAGCAATTTAAGTGAATATGAACTTTACTGTCTGACCAGGCTCTAACTTTCCTACTGTCATAATATTTTAGAAAGACTCTACTGACTGGTATAATCGTATCATAAAGAAGCAACTTCTCCTTAAAGAAATGAGTCTAATAAAATCCACACAAGGCATGGATGTGTCTCTCCATTTAGCAGGCATTTCTAGAAACTTCATCCCAGCCCCACATTTAGTTTAGTTCAATTTGTACCTGTTTCCCATTCTATGCAAGAGTAATGAAGATGGATTCAGGAAATTTTACCTGCCACAAATTAATGTGTTAAGAGTTTTTCTTGTGCAGCTGAGAGATATTTTATTACTCCAATTGATGATGTAAGACACTGGCTTTTTGATAGCTGGGCTGGGTAGGGGACCTGTTTCATTTTCTTCTTTTATTCCTATTATGTTAGTCATTACAGATGCTCACCAAAATTATGATTTTTCTTCTTCCAGGTGCATGGTAAGATTAAAGTATTCTGATCCTTCTGCATTTAGATGGGACCTTGTAATTTGCTTTGACAAACGAGGAATTAGCAGAAGTAGTATGTGTTATTTATAGGCAGAAGCTTTAAGCCCCAGTGTGCAATTCACCAAACCCTCTTTCCCTTGTCACAGCTGCTGGCCACCCCCAGATGGAGTTTCGCTCCGCCTGCCACTCTTTGCAAAGATAATGTGGAGTGAAGAGCCCTCCAATCCACAGTGGACTTCTAACATGAATAGGAAATAATCTTTTGTCACTGTAAGTCCCAGGGATTTTTTACTGCTGCATAATTGAGCCTCTCCTAACTAGTATGCCTAGGAAGGTAACCTTATGTTTTTCTTTTTGTGGACAATATGAAAATTCTTCTCCTAGGATGAAAAGTAGACTTTCACATCTAATAGAATAACCAGGTAATGAAATTATTCAACCAGAAATCAGAATCTTATTTTCTTACTCAATTTATACATTTCCTGTGGATCAAAACATCATTTGGGAAACTCAGAAATGAGGGAAAGAACTGAATTTTAGATATGCAGAAAAGGAATCTCAAAATCACTGTTGGATCTTTATAAGGATTTTCAGTAGATTTTTCTTCTATAATGCAATATTTAATTGCAGATATACAGTGAAGGGAATTTTATAGGTTTTGATTAGAAGAGTTTTTATTAGCAGTCATATGAGGAACACAGAAACATTTCTTCCTCCATTGTGTTCATCTCTAGAATTTCAGGTTGAGGAAATGGCAAAAATACTTGACTTATCATCTTGTGTTTAAGGAACATGATCTAGAGCAAATCAATTAAAATTTCCAGATCTTACTTTCTTCATCTGGAAAACAAGACCATCTTTAGGATGCCATCCAGTTCTATTAAACTAGAACTCCAAGATACTTGACTGATTTGAATTTCAAGAATTGATGCTACAGTAGTACAAGAATCTTCCTGTGTTTCTATCTTCAGCGCTGTTTTGTGAGACATTTGTGATTTTTCTCATACTGATCCCCAACTTAAAGCTACTGCTTCTTAAACCAGATAGATAGTGCTTCTTCTGTTTAACTTCACATTTTTTTAATGTGGGAATCTGCTAGAAAATGGACCATATAGATTTGGGAGTTATGTAAAATACTCTGCAATTTTCTAGCCAGGAAGAAAACTTTGGTTTTTATTATTGGAGAACTATTCTTTCAGAACTATTATTGGAGAACTATGCACAGATCACCTAAGGAAATTTCCTGTTAATTTTCATGAAATTTTGTGAGAAACTATTGACGGTGTAACAAGTGCTGTAGGGTGAAATCGTTACTATCTGTTCATCCTCAGTGTGGCATGAGTGATTGCCAGAAGCAATACTATTACTTCCTTTGGATAATAGCTTACAATTGACAGGGCTTCACATGAGTTATTACCTTGATTCCTCTCAACAAACTATGCAAGTGACATTTCTCTCCCATTTCACAAGGGAGGAGCTGAGGTTGAGATCTGCCCTTGCCCCGAGGCTAGTAAGAAGTCAACTTTGGCTGTAACCCAAGAGCCACAGCTGCCCATGAAATTAAGAAAACTGTCTACAACTCTACCAGGGAACAGAAAGTGTTGAAACCAGGCCACAGGGCACTCCTTTACAGAAAGATGGAGGATGCTTTCTGTTACACACATTATTGCTGTCAGCTAATTCCTGGCTTCTCTTTCCTCTGGGCACCCCCCAAAATTACAGTCCTCTCCTTGTAAAGTGTGGTCATCTGACCTACTTGAGCCAGAGCATTTACTTAGAAGTGACAGGACCCTCAGTAGTTGCTCCCCTCAACCAGAGGTATTACCAAGGATAGATCCATCAGTTGGTATCCTGCAGTCATGAACACAGTAAGCAGAGGTCTTTGCCAAAACCCAACAGATTTAATGTAAGTATGTGGTTTAAGCCACTGGGGATTTGGGGTTTGTTGGTTATTGCAGCTTAGCTTAGTCTGTCCTGACTGGTTCAGTTTTCTAATTCACATATAAGCCTTTTGCAAAAAACAAAAACAAATAACTATCTCTGTGGGGTGGCCTCTTGTAAACTTGAGTCACATACAGTTATCCCTCTGTATCCCCACATTCTGGATCCAAGGTTGGTTGAATTTCCTTAATGTGGAACCTGTGGATAGGATGGCCGAATGGACTATCCCACCTTTTACAAGGGACTCGAGCATCCTTGGATTTTTGTTATCTGTGGGTCATGGAACCAATCCCCCTTGGATACTGAGGGATGACTGTACACAATCTTTAAAAAGAAAATAGACTCCTGGATCCCTCATGTTTTTATTTAAATTAATTTTACTATCTTAAATATGCACAAGCATTAAACTAGGGATAAATTCTTTATGCACATGGCACAAACAACTATGAAACCAAATTACAAAAAGAATGAAAAAGAAAAGCATCCCAAAAGCAAAGATTTATAAAGAAACAATAAAAAAAAAAAGTCTGGAAACACTGTTTTGTGGGAATTAAATTCCCACACAAATGTCAAGATGCTTCTGAGTTCAATAAAGTAGGTTCTTTTAGGCTGGTATGTCTGTATAATTATGTCTTGTGTAATGCCTCAATTCTTCTACCATTTTTCTCTTTTTCAGAACCACCACCAAGCATTCCTTAATTCATGTGGTATAGGAAAAGCTTAAAGGAGTTATTTCAGTATCAAATCCACTTCTGTCCCTTTCTTATCAGCTTATGACAATAAAGCATCACTGTTGGCACCCAATAAACATAAGCTAAAATGTGAGACTGGAAATTTTATGTCAGTACTCAGTTTTATAGAAATGACCCAGATAAGCCTGACTGTGCTTGACTTTTTAATGTTACCATTGACATGAAAGCCCTGAGCTTTTAAATTCCTATCAAAGTCTAAGGAACTCTTCATTCTCCAAAATATCTTATATACCACTGAACAGTATGCTGAAAAATAGCTGAAGCGGTACATGCTATGTATATTTTACCATGATTTTTAAAAAGCTTTTTTCAGAGAGAATAGTGCAAGTTTCAGAGCAAGATATCCTGACTCTCAAATCCCCACTCCCACTATCTTGATACTGGGTGACCTTGAAGCAAGTTGCTTAACCTCTCTGAACCTCAGGTACCTCATCCACAAAGGAATACTGTACTTATTAAACAACTGTTTTGAGGAAGAAAGAAAATAGAGTACATGGGAGAGTCTCGCACAGCATGAGTCTGTGTAGAACTGCTATAGGTTTCTCCCTGGGCCATTTCTAAGACTGCGTGTCTCTCCTGCCCAAGCAGCTAGGGACTGTCTCTGACTGAGCGCTGGCCAATGAAATGCAGGTGGATTGATGGAAGCCATTTCCAGATACAGCTTATAAAAACCTCCCACAGAACCTTCCACTCCTCTTCCCTCTTCTGTAAGCTGCATCAGAGAATCTGAGACAAGATTCCCAAGCTCTAAGGCAAGGCTTAACAAACTTTTTCTGTGACGTGTTGAGAGTTCATATTTTCAGGTTCATGGGCTCTGCTCCCTGTCACAGGTCCTCACTGTCGTTGTAGCATGAGAACAGCTAAAAAGCTCAAATACATATGAATGGATGTGACTGTGTTCCAATAAAACTTTATTTACAAAAAAATATGACAGAAACAGTATTTGACCCATGAGCCAAGTTTGCTGACCCCTGCTCTAGGATGAAAGGAATCTGGGTTTCTAAAACTGCCTGAGGAAATACACTTTAGTACAAGCAAGAATAACCTTCTCTTATGTCAACTCATAAGGGATTTTAGGGTTGTGTCGGTGTTAGCCTACTCTGACATTTTTAGAGGAGGTCATGCAGAGGATGTGACCACCTGCTGACCCTCGAGCTGAACCAGGGCAATCAGAGGCTCCTCACCCACTCGCTGGTCCTTGAAACATTTGCCCTCCGTTCCCACAGTGGGAACTGTCTTCAAGGACATGGCCTTGAGTCAGCAGTGTGTTGTTGAGACCACATGGATGGGATAGGTGACTGAATCCCATTAAGGTTTCCACCCAAACTTTTAAGATTTCGACAGGCAGGTGCAGAGATCTGCTCATCTTGTAGCCACCCTAGACAAGACTCACATTAAGTTCTCCTGGTTATCAAACCTGCCACCTGCCAGTCTGGAGTGGTCTGCCTCTTTATTCAGTCTCTCCTTGCCCTCCGTGTACAGCGGCCAGTTTCTGATTCACCCTGGAAGCTCCTTAGGTTTTGCTTTTTTTAATTTTTGGCCACATCTCATGGCATGCGGTTCCTTAGTTCCCCAACCAGGGATTGAACTCGTGCCCCCTGCAGCGGAAGGTGGAGTCTTAACCACTCGACTGTTGGGGAAGTCCTGCTCCTGGTGTTTTAAACCAACAGATATCATACCCAACCACATAAATTCCTCTTCTGCCCTACATTCCTTTGAAAACTGGGACTGTGGGTTATTCATCTGTCACAAAGACTTCCACATGTTAGTGAAACAAATAAGACACCATTAAATAGAAAATCATGTGCATGGGGATTAATGAGTGCAACAGCTGTGATTTTCTAACCCATCTCTGTCCCCTCTCTCCATCCCATCACCGTATTCCTAGACACATATCTGGGTTGTTTGTACCCCATCCCAGGTAACCAGAGACAACATTTGGGAGACAGTTTGCTTGTAAGAAGTAAACAGAACTTGCTTGATTGGTTCATTTTATGTGAACAATTTGCTCCCTCTTATAATAAATAAGCCCTTGGAACACACTGCAAAGTCAGCTTTCAGTGGTAGCTCAGCTACAATGTAATAGCACATTGATAGCCTATCACCATGCCTATACCATCACTGCAGTTTCATACTTTTACCCCTAATTATAGTCGGGGAGCCTGAGACCTCAAGAGTTTAAAAAAACTTTTTCAAAATCCTATGCTGACCACACCAGAAACCCATAGCTATGCGAGTCTCAGACTTGGTGCTGCCCAAAACTGGATTCTGAAACCTGTGGAAACTCACCCACCTTCCCTACTTGAAATGTATTTGTTGGGGAACAATTAACCTTAGGATGAGTAATTTGTGACCACTCTGAGAGTTTCAAATTTTCCCATTACAAGAGGAAAATGAGAAAAATATGTCCTAGATAACACAGAGAAAAATGCTTCATTGTCTTAATTGCCCTTCTATTTCAATCAAGGAAGGCATTTAATTATTTCTGAACTACATTCAAAACTCTCTCTCAAGAATATTAGTCTCCCTAGGTGAGTTAACCAAATCTGTGCAAAACATATCTCGTGTCTGAATATTAATATCAAACATTTATTGAGCACTTTTTATATATTCCAATGACTTAATTCCTTCCACTTAATGATCTCATTTTTCCCTCAGAGTCAGTCCATGAGGTGAAAACAGTCCTTATTCTTCCCTGACAAGTGAGGAAACTGAGGCAGGAAACTGAGACAGCATTTGTGTTAAGTGGTGAATCAATGTTCAATCCCAGGCCCCCACCCTTGGGCCACACTGCCCCTCCCTCACTCTGCCTCATTGACTCTATGCGTTCCCCTCTAGATTTCAATTTCTGAGTAAATGTGCAAAAATCATGATCTGCGTCAGCGACTCAAGGGTCATCTGGAACTTGAGGTAGGTCATCTAGAGGACATGGAGTCAGGAAGGGCTGAGCCCACCTGGCTTCTTGCACAAGAAAGGAAGCCCCAGACATTTCACACCACGGCCTTGGGCCCTGGAAAGACCCCACAACCTGCATTCAGGGCCCAGCTCTGACTTCATCATCGCTGCTGGAACCCGCAGAGAAAGAAATAACTTTTCTCTGATATGTACATAAGGCCATTATTATCTCACTTTTTAAAAAATGGAAAACAATCAACTCACCCTGCTGCTGTGCTGTCTTATCCTACTCTTTGCAACCCCATGTACTGTAGCCCACCAGGCTCCTCAGTTCATGAAACTTTTCAGGCAAGAATCCTGGAGCAGCTTGCCATTTTCTACTCCAAGGGCTCTTCCTAACCCAGGGATCAAACCCATTTCCCTTGTGCCTCCTGCATTGGCAAACAGATTCTTTAACACTGTACCATCTGGGAAGCCCAATCAACTCACTGTTTATAGTCTCAAACTGAATGGCATGAACACATGTGTTGTATAAGTAAGAAAAAGAAAATACTTTTTCCTGTGATGGACTTTGCCCTTCAAAATGTACTATAAAACAGAATAAAGACTGGATTTTGAAATCTGTGGGCCGCATCAGTAGGAAAGTTGACACTGGCAATTTTCACAAGGATTTTAAACTTTACAATATGATAAACATAGGACAATGAGTACACTTATGTCCTCAAAACAAATGCTTTATAATTTGGGTTATATTTTTTTTTAGTCTTCACAATAGTCTGAATTTCAATAACATGGCTATTTTTAAACATTTTAATGAAAATATTCTATTTCATTAAGTTTGCATATAAGTATGTATGAGAAAACTGATATTTTTAAAATGTAAAATGGCTTGTATTCCTAATAAATAAGAGCAACTGTTGATTTCTCAATCGTGTGTCTTTAAAGGCTTCTATTCTTAAGCCTGATCATTTGCACAGATGCATCTATTTTCTCTCCAGTAAATATGTTAACACTTAAAAAGACCATATACGCTCAGCTTCTTGTATTAAGACTTGTGGAAGTCATAGACCCTTGAGACATGCAAGCAGTTGTCTAGTAAAGATTTGAACCATATTCTTGAACAGCTGGAATTAGGTAAGAAGTCTAAACAAAGTGCATTTTCCCTTGTGCTGGTCCACGGCCATGTGTATAGCACTTCCAAGCATTTAAGCACCCAAATTCCTCTATGTTCTGGGGACCCCATGCCAACTTGGACACGTTTAAGGATATGAGAGACTAAAAACAACATCACTGAGCTTCCAGTTTCCACTCACAGCAGCTACATCATTCAGATCACTCCCCGCTGCACACACACACCCTGCACACATTGGTTTCAAAACTGCCAACATCTCCTGAAAAGGTCTGAGGGGCCCAAACGGCAGTCAGGAGTCCCCAGGCCAATTTTTGGAGAAAGCAGAGAGATAAGTAGAATTTTGGAAGTGCTTATGCCTGCAAGCATTTCCGGTTAATGTTGACTCAGGCTTCTGCTCACGGGCTACATGAGGAGAGGGGCCGCAAAGGTCAGCGCACAAAGCCCAGGCGAGGTGCTCACTTTAAGTTGGGGTTTCAAAAAGCTTTTATTAAAAAAAAAAAAGAAGAGAGATAAAAAGCTGTATTTTCAATGTCAGAGCAAAGTTAGTGGAAACCTCTCTCTCTTTCCCCTAAACTGGGGGCCTTTGGGACCCGGACTGCCTCAGGAAGACTGACATCCAGGAACTCACAACCTGAGCTGGCTGTTTGTTGCTCAGTCACGTCCGACTCTTTACAACTCTGTGGACTGTAGCCTTCCAGGCTCCCCTGTCCATGGAATTTTCCAGGCAAGAACACTGGAGTGGCTTGCCATTTCCTTCTCCAGGGGATCTTCCTGATCCAGGAATCATACCCATGTCTCCTGAAGTGGCAGACGTATTCTTTACCACTGAGACACCTGGGAAGCTGGCTAAGCAATCTCAAACTGTGAAAATGGTTTAAGGCGACACCCAAGTGGGAGTGACTGAAGTCTGATGGAGTGAAGCCCAAGCTTCTTCCGGGGCAGGAGCACCTGTGCCAGACTCTGCTTCTCCCTACCAGCAACTTTACAAAGGCAAAGGAGGCCAGCAGGCACAGAAAGAAGCACCACTCCACGGTGAGACCTAGAAGAAACAAAAGGAAGCAGAAAAGCAGAAACACAGCTCCACTCTCCTCAGACATGCACTCTCCTCAAACAGGCTAAAACACCACCTTCGTTACCAGGCTTAAAGAAATAAATGACAAACTTGAAAATACTGCAGAAAACAGGCATATCATAGGAAACAGATTATACTATAGAAAACTATCAAATTTGTCATAGTAAACTGGAAAAAGAAATGAATAGAGCTGTTGTAAACAAATATTAAAATAACCAGTGTTAAAAATGCAGGGAATGGACACAGGCACATTCCTCTAGTGCAAATACATTTGCGCTGAAGATCCTACCTGTCTGGAAAGAACATCCCCCAGACATCCCTCTTGGATGAATCAGGTCCTTGGATGTATTCTCAAAGGTCCCCTTCTCAGTGAATCCCACACTGATCACAACAGCCATCTTCCCTCTTCCCACACACTTAGACTCAGAATCACCTTCTTTAAAGCATTTACCAACTTCTGACATAAACATTTCCTTCATTTATTCTGCTCATAGTATACACTCTGCCCCTTACCAATAGACCATATGCTCCATGAAGCCAGCACAGTTTGTTTCTAGTTCACTGAGGTTTCCTAGATGCAAAAATACTGTATAAAACATCCGACACACAACAAAGATTAGCTGAATGATTGGTGTAGAGAAGCTCCCTATTCTAGAGACAGTATCTTTATTAACATAACCTTCGGCCAAACGCTGCTCTGTGGCAGCTACAGCGCAACACCCACTCACCTTGATGTCAACGCCACCAGTAATGTACAGCCTTTTCCTTCCTTCACTCAGCTCTGTCCTCCCCCACCAACCCTCCTGCACACTATAGAGCACAATTATATTTCTCTTCAGAAAAGATGAGCCTCGGTTTATGGCTCCTGTTTTCTAACCAACTGACTCTCAATTAGACCCTGTCAATCCCTGAGCTTGCATTAGAGCCAGCACTCAAAATACTAGAGCTGAGAGCAGAGCAAGAGAGGCAAGTTTAGAGAGAAGATTAAAAAAAAAAATCAGTGAATGAGTTTAACAGCAGATTTGGATAAAATATAGGGAGAATTAATGAACTCATTAATTAGATATATTTTAGTTATAAAACTACCTAGTTTTACATGTAAATTATAAGATATAAATATATGCTAAAAATAAATTAGAATAAACCATCAAGCATGAAACATGGAGTAGAAAAAAATTTTAAACAGAGTAAGACACAAGGAGGGTATAGTGAGAGAGCTAACATGCATCTGATTGAGTCCTAGAAAGAGAGGATAAGGTAGAAGAAATGGTTGGAAAGAAAACGGCTGAGAATTTTCCAGAACTGAAGAAATGCATTCATCTATGGATCAAAGAGATCAAGAAACCCCATGCTAATAAATAAAAATAGATTGCTGACAAAGTAGATACTAAAAGTTATCACAAAGTGAAAAACTTGTCACTGTTTGAAGTGATGGACTAAACATTATGGTAATCATTTTGCATCATACATGAATGTCAGGTCATTATGCTGTATGTCAAATAAAATCGAAGAAATAAATTAAAAAACCAAAAATTTGCAACTAGATTCATGACAGTAAAATTACAAAAAATAACAAAAGTGAAGAGAAAAATTCTAAGAGTAAAAAAGACCTTCAAAGACTGGCAGTTAGACTGACCTCTAACCAACAGTCAACTGTTTTCTCAGTAGTAATGAAGGAAAGCATTTTTTATGTTTTCCTTTTACTTATTTCACTAAGCATAATACTCTCTAGGTCCATCTGTGTTGCTGCAAATGCTAAATTTTCATTTTTTATAGCTAAGTAATATTCCACTGTATATATACATACCACATCTTCTTGATCCATTCATCTGCTGATGGACACTTTCTTATCTTGCTTTCATATCTTGACTAATGTAAACAATGCTGAAGATTGGGATGCATGTATCTTTTTGAATTAGTGTTTTCATTTGCTTTGGATATATACCCAGCAGTGGAATTGCTGGGTCACATGGTAGTTCGATTTTGAGTTTTTTGAGGAACCTCCATACTGTTTCCCATAGTAACTTCACCAATTTAGAATCCCACCAACAGCATACTAGGGTTCCTTCCACTCCACATCCTTGCCAACATGTGGAACCTAAAAAATAAAACAAACCAATAACAAAACAGAAGCATACTGACAGATACAGAGAACAAACTGGTGGGTACCAGTGGGAAGAGGGGAAGAGGTGAGGGGAGAGAGAGGGGTTGAGGATTAAGACAAGTTACTATATATAAAGTAAACAACAAGGATATATTTCACAGCACAGGGAAATACAGCCACTATTCCGTACTGACTTTAAATGGAGTATGATCTATAAAAGTACTGAGTCATTACGTGGTGGCTGGGCTGCAACCGGCAGGCACGCAAGGCCCGTACTTGCCCAGGTCTGAGATGGAAGAAAGAGCCTGGAGACCACGAGAGAGGCATAAATTATTTACTAAATAGGGCAGGGGTCCCCAAATCCCAAGCCGAGGACTCATAGGAACCAGGCCGAAGAGCAGGAGGTAAGCAGCGATCTGCCGCTCCCCATCCCCCCGACTCCTCTCAACCATCCCTGCCCTCCCACCCCGGTCCACGGGAAAACTGTGTTCCAGGAAATCAGTCCCAGGTGCCAAAAAGGTTGGGGACCACTGAGATAGGGGAGCTTACGCATCCAAAGCAGAAGGGTCGTGGAGCCACACCGCATCGCATAATGGCAGACAGCAGGCAGAACAGAGGAACAAGCTTCGCTACGCAGGAGAGAATGAGGCTGCCATTTGCAGGGGGAAGTGACGTCAGGCTGGTTCATCAGTTACCAAAGAAACCCGCAGCTGGGTTACATCCGTTATAGCCCCTCAGATTAACGATCGCCAGGCCGCGCTTCCCTTTCGTAAACTAGCAGGTGGAACCGTTTTGGCTTAAGGGTTAGAACAGTCACTAGCTGGAGCTGGGGGCAATATATAAACTAAAGTAGTACATTGTAAATCAACTAGTTCAATGGACATGAACTGGGGCCAACTCTTGGAGATAGTGAGGGACAGGGAAGCCTGGCCTGCTGCAGTCCATGTAGTCTTGAAAAGCGGGATACGACTTGGCAACTCAACAACAACAAATCAACTACACATCAGTTAAAATTTTAATTATTTTTTAAAAAAACAATGGACTGGCATCAGCAAAGTATCAAAAGGAAATAACTGCCACCATAAAATTCTACTAATACACCCCGTGAAAGACAATTTAAACTTGAATTTTTCACCATCAGAGTCTCACTATAGGAGCTCTCTTGATATGCTTCAGGCAGAAAGACAGTGACATATTTTTTAAAAAATTGATCCAAGATGCAAGAAAGTTTGTGAAACCAACAAAGAATGTGGTTAAATAAGTACCAGCTGTATAAAACGGTAATGAAAATTTCTAGTGGGGATATAAGGAGATTGGCAAAGTATTAAACAACAAAAGCGTAAGACTTGGAGGTGGGGAAATGAAGAAATAATAAAAAGGTCCTTATTGGTAGTTTTTTATGTTCATTATCTGTCCAAGAAAAGGTAATGTTTCTGATGACTTCTAGACCTGGGTAGGATAATTATGCAGTTTGTATTTCTAAGGTGTATTAGGTTCGTAGGACTTACATAACAAACCACCACAAACTGAGTGACTTCAAAGAATAGAGATTTATCCTCACAGTTCTGAAGCATGTGTGCTGTGCTGTCTCTTCAGTCGGGTCTGACTCTTTGTGACCCCATGGACTGTAGCCCTCCAGGCTCCTCTGTCCATGGGATTTCCCAGCAAGAATACTGCAGTGGGTTGCCATGCCCTCCTCCAGGGGGTCTTCCTGACCCAGGGATTGAACCCACATCTCTTACATCTCCTGCATTAGCAAGCGAGTTCTTCAGCACTAGCACCACCTGGAAAGTTGCGCTAAAGGGTAGATATCCAAAATTAAGCTGCTGGAAGGCCCAGTATCTCTCTGAAAACTCTAAGGAAGAATCCATCCTTTCCTAGCCCAGGCTTCACAGAGCCATCTTCCTCTTATGTGTCCTTGTCATCTTTTTTGTTGGTTTGATTTTTTTTTATCTTTTGGTTTCACCACGAGGTATGTGGGATCTTAGTTCCCTGACCAGGAATCAAACCTGCACCCCCTGCATTGGCAGGGCAGAGTGTTAACCACTGGACAGCCAGGGAAGTCCCTGTCATCTCTTTTTATAACACCGATCATATTGGAGTGGGATAGCGGAGTCTGGTGGGCTGCTGTCTATGGGGTCGCACAGAGTCAGACACAACTGAAGCAACTTAGCAGCAGGAGCAACAGCAGCATATTGGAGTAGGGTCCACCCTGATAACCTCACCTTAATTTGATTACATCTTTAATACCCTATTTCCAAACTAGGTCACATTCATAAGCATCAATAGCTATGACTTCAATAAATCCTTTAGATTTGGGGCAGGGACACAATTCAACCCATAAATAATGTAAGAACAAGCATTGTAGAACTAGGGTGTTACTTTCAAACTAGTAGAAGAAGTGAACTGGATAATGAATACTCAAAATTAAAAATAATAAATAATAAAAAATTAAAAATAATATTGACACCAAAACCTAATAAGGACAGGACCACTGCAGGCCAATCTTATTAATGAACACAGACTTTTTTATTTTTTAAAAATATTAATAAATTGAATTTACAATATATACAAAGATTTTAAGGTTGATGCAGCATATTAAGGGGCTTCTCTGGTGACTCAGAATGTAAAGAATCTGCCTGCAACGCAGGAGACCCGAGTTCCATCCCTGGGTTGAGAAGATCCCTTGGAGGAGGGCATGGCAACCCACTCCAATATTCTTGCCTGGAGAATCCCATGGATGGAGAAGCCTGGCAGGTTACAGTCCACGGGGTCACAAAGAGTTGGACATGACTGAGTGACTAAGTACTCACACATGTAGCATAATAAAAATGAAGTAATATAATTCACCTCATTAATAGATTAAAAAAGAAAAATCATATTCTCATCAAATATCAGAGAAAGTAGCATTTGATACAGATAATTAATAGCACCTACCTCCCAGGGTTATAGTGATGATAAAACGAATCTATATCAAGCAATTTTACAGTGCCTGGAACATAGCCAACATTCAATAGATTGTTACCTATTACTAGTATTTATAAACTTTAACTGCATTTCACACACATACAGAGAAGATATGCAAATGACCAATACATAGACAAGAAAGTACTCACCTTTATTAGGATTCAGGCAAATACAAAATAAAACCCAAACAAGATATCACTATACCCATCAAACAGGCAGAAGTTTAAAAGTCTGACCATACTGAGTGCAGCTTAATATATATAGGAGCTTTCATATACTGCTAATGATCACAACCACCTTGGAAAGCAGTCTGGCGTTATCTACAAAATCTTTACCTCTGTAATCCAGAAATTCCACTGCTAGGTATATACTCTACAGAAGTGCATGTTAAATCATCCCAACACTTCAGTTATAAATCCCACTTGGTCATAGTGTATGAAAGGGAAAGTGTTAGTACAGCCACTATGGAGAACAGAATGGACATTTCTTAAAAACTAAAAATAGAACTACCATATGACCCAGCAATCCCTCTCCTGGGCACATACCTGGAGAAAATATAATTCAAAACATATATGCACCCCAATATTCATTACACACTATTTACAATAGCCAGGATATGGAAGCAACCTAAATGTCCATCAACGAGAAATGGTTAAAGAAGATGTGGTACATGTACACAATGTAATATTACTCAGCCATAAAAAGAATAAAATAATGCCATTTGCAGCAACATGGATGGACTGAGAGATTGTCATACTGAGTAAAGTAAGTCACAGAAAGACAAATATCATGTGTTATCACTTAAATGTGAAATCTAAAAAAGGGGAGGTACAAATGAACTTATTTACAGAAGTAGAGTCATTGATGTAGGAAGTAAACTTATGATTACTAGGGGAGTGGAGGGGGGATAAATTGGGAGATTTGGACTGACACATACATACTACTATATATAAAATAGATAATTAATAAGAACCTAGAGTATCATACAGGGAGCTCTATTCAATAGTCTGTAATGACGTATATAGGAAAATAATCTAAAAAAGAGTAAATATATGTATATGTGTAACTAATATACTTTGCTGTACACTCAAAATTAACACAACATTGTAAATCAACAATACTCGTATAAAAGTACCTATGTATGTCAAAACCTATCAAAAACTACACTTTAAAGATGTAGAATTTATTACACATAAATTATACCGTGATGAAGATTTTTAAAATAGTTCAAGATAAAAAAAAAATCTACCTGCCCCACTCTTTTGAGAGAATATCGGTTAATATAGATAACCCTATATTAACTCAAAGAACTTCATCACGAGGTACATGAAGAGCCATCACAGCCCATGTCACCAGAAGCGATTGTCACTCTCTTACGAGGTCAGTGAACACAGGTTTTTTGGCCATTCCTGCTTTCTAACAGAACAGCCTCTAATTTTCCTGGAGGGGAATTATCTCTTCCCTGTTGTAACACCCTTAACAGTAACTCTGAACACAGGAATTCCCTAACAGTCCAGTAGTTAGGACTCTGAGCTTTCATTGCAGGAAGCCCAGGTTCAGTCCCTGGTCAGGGAACTAAGATCCCACAAGCTGCATGGCATGGCCAAAAAAAGCCAACCTTGAACACAAGGTGGTCACATCATGACCTGAGATGAGCCCAGTGGACCCCTCTCTGTGGGGTCCCCCAGGAACTCCTTCTCTGTGGGGTAGAGGGTTGGAGTCCGGGAGACAATGCAAAGCTGACTCCCCTTAGCCATCGTTTCAGTGGCATCCTTATCATCTCTGTGCAGAAGGGATGGGGGTGGTAATCTGGTGGAGGGTAGGATTTGGGGGACAACTTTGATCTACTTTTACATAGCATTTTGAATCAACATAAGCAATCTCAAGTGCCCTGACTAAGAACTGGGGTGGAGAGCAGTTTAAAGCTCCCCAGAACAAAGGAGTCACCACTAACTAACTCCTAAAGACACTGCCAACCAACATCTAGTACCTGGATTCCCCAGCGTCAGTATGGTTTCTGAGCCGCCCTTTATTAATACAATAAACACCCTTTTTGGTGTAACTTGCCCCAAACTGGTTTCTACTACTCCAGCTACAGAAGGCTGATACGGTGAGGACCTGGGCACCAGGTGGGATAAACAGATCTTTAAAGCCTCTTTCGATGCTGTGGTCCGAAGATAAGCACAAATATAATTAGGCCTCTCTCATAGGAATCAATAGTTATAGATGTGCTGGGAAGACAATACTTAGCTCAGTATCTCAAACAGACATGCTGGCTCTAGACACTTTAAAACAATGAACCAAAGTATAATTTGTAGCTCTAAGGACACACTGGGGATATAGTTCCAGAAATGGGCTCAAAGTACACTTACTAGTGATCTTTAAAACCTTGGAAGGAGATTCTGCCATCATCCATTAAGACTGATGTCAACACAGAATAAAACAATTGAGTGAATGTTGGAGGAGGGAGCTGGGGGCAGGAATCTGTAAACATCAAGAGGATAATGGAATCACAAGCGTTCATCAGTATCAGAAACAAATGAGGTTAGAGGAAACCTGAATAATTCCTTAGCAAGTCTCAAGTAGGTCTCTCACCAGAAGAAATCATGCTTTGCATATCTCGTGAACTCTTTAATATCTGCTCACCTGGGTTTGAATCTCAGCAGAGTTACAGTGATGAATACTGAAAAAAGAGAAAAACAGGGGTTTCGCACTCTGAATTGGGGTGGGTAAGAATATAGTTTTACAGAATTTGGTAGAGAAAAAAGTTTCTATTGATTCAAAATCAACCTTTTATGAAAATTTCCTCTGAAAAGATCTCTATCTAGTTTTTTTGTTTGTTTTTTTGTTTTTTTACAGATAGGAACAGTGTTTCATGCAAGAGAAAAAGCATTCTGTTTTGGTGAACATGGAAACTGAATTCTCAGATTTGGGGCTTCTAATGGCAAATTAAATCTATCTCACCAAGAAAAGAGAATGAGAAAAAGAAATAACTTTTATACTGTGGCAAATAACTGGTGTGTTGATCTTTTTAAATCTCCTGATTTCTTTACCTTGTCATGGTTTTCCTTAATGGCGACACAGGTTTAAGAAAATAAAACACATCTGATAGAAGTTCTTTGTCTTCCCCCTTTTAAATTATTTAGTAACATTCGGTAGCTAAGAAATTGTCTCTGCTCCTACAAAAAAACCCCTATGCTAATTGTGGCCAGAAAAATCAGTAATTATAACAGATTATACAAAGCAGGAACGGCTACACTAACGTTAGGGAGTAAGGGGTGCAATTATGTGGCTCAGCCTAAGACATCTTCACTCTGAATCTCTGTGAAGAATGAAGAAAAAAAAGCTCCACACCAAAATTGAAGGGGACCAGTTTTCTGATTGTGTCCTAGGGGATTTGGATAAAGCTCAAGCAATTTGAAACATACCCTCAGGTTGTACTCAGCAGAATTCCTGACCTCTGCCACATCCTATCTATCATAAGCCTTTATCAGGAGAAGATGCCAAATCACAAGCCATTTGGTGGCATATAATTGCTTCGACATTGACAGCAGAAGGGTATATATCATCTCCTATGTTAAAAGGGGAGTGAGTGTTTTAAATGGAAGAAGACTGAATATAAAAGCAAATTTAAATAAACACGAAAGCGAAGCTAAACCAATACTAAACTGAAAGAGATATCAAAATAAAATGAAAGCTTAAATATGGACTGAAGAAAATAATAATGTAAAATTTCTAATGCTACTTTCTGATCTATTAGAAATATTGAAGAAACAAGAATTAGGAAAGAAGCGGAAGAAGGAAGGAAGAAAGGAGGAATAGAGAAAATAATATGACTTAGAAAAGCTTATGAGAGCATGGAACTCATTTTATATATGTGAAGCTTTGTGGTTGGTTTTGTGGATACAGAATTAAATAATACTAAAATGTGCAGAGAGAAAGGTCTTCTATTTTTTCACTTATATCATGAGGAACATCTCTGGGCAGTCTGTCTTCATCTTTAACACCTTCAAACCTTCCTTTAAAGAGGAAAATCAGAACAGGCCACAGACTCTGAGCCTTTGGTTGATGACAGCATCCAGCTCAAATTTAATTACACTATGTTATTTTTAGTGTATTTATTTTTGTGGTTACCCTCTATTTATGGCAAGTGAACTGGTTTCCATTTGTGATTGGCCTGTAATTTTTTTTTCTTTACTTACATTTATACAAACAGAGTCAACTTAGAGACAAACATCAGACAGATGAGAGTACAAGGTGAAGAAAAGAAAACCAGTGTGGGTCCAGTGTGGGTTAGGCAAAAACCTTGTAAGAGGCACTGACGTGATTTTAGTTAAGAAAATATCAATGTAAAATCATAGACTGTCAGAGCTAGAGGAGGCTAAGAGCAGACAATCTGAATCCCCTCTCCTTGTAAAAGCCCCAAAGACAGGGCAGGAATAGCCAGAGAATGGACACTACAGCCTGTAACAGCAAAGACGATCTTTAATCTAAGCTTGCTACCTCCTCCTCCAGTGCTATACTGTTATTTAACTTGTAGGCCTCTCCAAAGCTATATGTGTTGGAACTGGCTAAATGTATCTAGTCCACAAGGATGTCAGAATACTGAAGCAGGCGACAAAGGATATATTCTTTATTAAGATGGATAAAACTTGTGCAACTTGAAGAACCACAGTGACATCTAGTGGTGCTTGTTGATAATGCAACTTTCCATGCAATTCTCGGTTTAAGCAAGCTTGTCATTAAAAAGCAAATATTGTTTTGTAGAATATTCCTCCTTTGGGATTTGTCTGCTTTCTCATAAGTAGAATTAATTTTTAACGGGAATATCGCATACATAAAGTTGTGCCTTCCTTAATGCATCACACCGAGAGGCACATGAAGATGGTTTGTTCCATCATTGGTGAATATTAACTTGGACGACTTGGTTTACCCACTGGAAAGTTACTGTCTGTCCCTTTCTAATTAATAAATGAGTTTTGAAGTGATATTTTGAGGCTATATAAATGTCTTTTTCCTTATCAAACTTTAATCCACTAGTTTTAGTATTCATTGGTGATTCTTGCCTGAATCTGTTACTACTCATAAGGGTTGCAAAATGGTAATTTCATAATTCTGTCATTCCTTCTTACATTTGTTTTAGTTATTATTTTACTGAAAGAAGTTATTTTCCTATTTTCTTGTTTATTTATGTTTATATTTATTTCTTAGTATGGACTCATGAGTTCTTACATCATCTATCATCTATACAACAGGTTATATGTATAGATATCCAATATGGCTACCATATTGGACAGTGCAAACACAAACAATTTCATTAGGTTCTCAACTAACTATGCTCTCTCTTGCCTCTGGGATTTTGCCTGTATTGTTGCCTCTCATGTGAAGACCTATTCCCAATAGATTATAAATTATGAAAGAATTCATGAGTACGTTCATGTATGCATTATATGTGCTAAGTCACTGTAGTCGTGCATGACTCTTTGCAAAACTATGGTCTGTAGCCTGCCAGGTTCCTCTGTCCATGGGATTCTCCAGGCAAGAATACTGGAGTGGGTTGCCATGCCCTCTTCCAGGGGGTCTTCCTGACCCAGGGATCAAACCCGTGTCTCTCATGTCTCCTGCATTGGCAGGCAGGTTCTTTACTGCGAGTGCCACCTGAGAAGCCCATGTATTGTATGAATGGTATACATATTATATATGTTAGATATGTAGTAGATTATATATTCATGTCTCTATTATAAGTCATAGTGTTTACTATACATAATCTATAATCTATTGCTATTGTTATTTATTTCTCTTCAAAAATACAAACGTCATGAAAGTCAAAAAAGTATAAGAAACTGCTGTAAATTAAGGAAACTGAAGAGCTATGATGGGTCAATGCAAAGTCCAATTCCAGATGCAGTTCAGCTATAAAAGACATTTGGGGATAATTGATCAAATTTGAATAATCTTATAAATCACTTAGTATAGATTAAATAATGATACTATAAGTGTGTTAAATTCTATCTTGATCATTTTACTGTGATTATGTGAGAAAACATCCTTGTTAGAAAATATACTTTAAAATATTTAGGGCTAAGTCAGCATTATATCTGCAGCTTATTTTTAAGTGGTTCAAAAAATCATAATATTACATGTGCATTGAGATAGAAAATGATAAACAAATGTGGCAAAGTGTGAACAATTGGTGAATCTCATTGAAGGGTACACAGAGATTCTTTGTACTATTCTAGCAACTTTTCTGTAAGTATAAAATTTTTGTCAAAATAGTAATGATAAAAAGGGTAAAATAAGGTTTTAAGGAAGTTTTTTAAATTGTTTATTTGTTTTTGGCTATGCTTGGGTCCTCATTGCTGCGGCAGTCTTTTTCTCTAGTTGTGGCAAGCAGGAACTTTGTTGCAATATGCAGGCTTCTCATTGAGGTGGCTTCTCTTGTTGTGGAGATACTGTACGTGGGCATGCAGGCTTCGGTAATTTCCACGGGTGGACGCCAGCAGCTGCGGTTCCTGGGGTCTAGGGCAAAAGCTCAGTAGTGATGGCGCATGGGCTTAGTCACCCCTCAGCAGGTGGGATCTTCCCCACCCAGGGATCAAACCCATGTCTCCTGCATTGGCAGGTGGATTCTTTACCACTGAGCCACCAGGGAAGCCCTTAAGGAATTTTCATGTCTTGTTTATTAATAAATGAACAAAAAAAGAGAGCAAAGTAAATACAAATTTGCACTACAGGCTTGAAAATTTCCAAGTCTCAGTGTTCTTTCCACTGCTGCTTACAGTTTGAGATAAATGCCTGCTTTTTCCATTAGGGAATTATCTTGCCAGTCAAGGAAATCTATTATAAATTACTAGTTTAAATTCTCCAGATGTCTGAAGAATCCCTCAAAAACACACATATTTTATAAAAGCTCATACACTTAATATCATCATGTAAAAAAAGATTTTTATGCAGACTTTATCCAATCAGCCAGCTGTGATTACTCTTAATTTGGAATAGAAGAAGTTGGATATGAAAAAAATTGCTCTGAAATATAAATATCCCCATCTTAAAAGGAACAGAAAATGAATACTGGAGAGGATACAATCATAGTGAGTGACTTACTGGGTTTGGGGGGAAGTTGATGTGAACATTGTATAAAAATAAAAATAAAAAATTAATTTTGGGCTTTGTAACTAAACAGCCATGGGTTAGAACTGCAGTTCTAGAACTTACTAGCTGTGTGGTAAGATGGTATGATATTTGGGACTGTGTTTCTACAGCACCTTACACAGAACTGAGAAAATATCAGTTGTCCATAATAAAGAACACAGGTGGTGTTTGATGGAGATCATCTGTAAGCTTCTGAACAAATGAAACCTCCAAAGCCCCCAACACAGAGAAGCATCCAGGAAGTAAGCCTTGAGATGTCTTCCTTATCACCTCCACTGATTTTAAGGATAAGAATAAAAAATTCTAAAAGCATGTGTCTGTGTACAGGCATGCACCATAGTGTAATAGTTAAGCAGATTCTGAAGCCAGCTGCCTGTGTTCAAATACTTAGCACTTTGAACTCTGAGCAGATACCTGGACTCCTCTGTGCCTCAGTTTCATCATCTGGAAAATGGGGATGATAGTAGCTAC
This sequence comes from Cervus canadensis, assembly GCF_019320065.1. NCBI lineage: Eukaryota > Metazoa > Chordata > Mammalia > Artiodactyla > Cervidae > Cervus > Cervus canadensis. Next base: position 38,615,414 of record NC_057389.1, on the reverse strand, counting down.
CTCAACAGATGGGTGTAAGGAGTTAAGGAGTTTGTTTCATGTAAAGGGATTAAAAGGGAATCTTACAGAGGGCAAGAGTTAGCCATTATTTATTTGGAGAATATGAGAAAAAAGGATGTAGTGCTACTTAGGGATAAACGTGTCAGATGTTTAGAAAACATGGACCATGAGCTCAGTTAAATAGAAAGCAGGTATTCATAAGGACTTGGGTGACAAAGCTTAAGGGGATAGAGAGGGGATCAGTTCCCTGATTCTCAGAACCTACCTAAGTCTCTTTAAATCCAAGGTAGGCGGGAAGCTGTGTGTAACACAGGGAGCCCAATGCGGCGCTCTGTGATGCCCCAGAGGAGTAGGATAGGAGGACAGTGGGAGGGAGGCTCAGAGGGCAGGGGTGTATGTATACTTGGAGCTGCCTCACATTGCTGTGCAGCAGAAACCAACACAGCATGTAAAGGCTTAGCCTGCAATTAAAAATAAATCTACATAAACAACTACAGGGCAGTAGCCACTAAAAGGATTGGGTGGTTCAGTGAAGTGACTGTGCACACACGGATCCCCTTCCCACCATGCTGGGCATGGTTAGCAGGGGACTGTCAAAGTCCACCTCCTATGATGTCCATGGCGTTTTATCAACTGTGCCTCCACACTGGATTCTAAAGACATTACGCAGCACCTGAGCCCCCTGAATACCCCCCACCTCTGTCTTCAGAGTATAATGTAAAATGTGTGCATCTAACAAAGCAAAATGTTACCTTGTGTTTTCAAACTTTGTGGCCCAGCAAGTGTCTGTTCCATATTTCAGTAAAAGGACTCTTAACTTTACCATCTGTGTGAACCACTGGGTAATCCCCAAATAACACTGCTTTCTGTCTTTTTTTTTTTTTTTTTGAAGTTTTGAAAACTTTTATTTTACATACAAAGAGCTAGTATTATTTCCGCCTAGGGGTGATGTGCTGGATGAGCCATCTAAGGAAGTTCAGTTAGTCCAACTTAATGAAGCTGATGTCCTTCGCATACTGGCGGAAACACTGGCGGCACATATTGAGGCCGTATTTCCGGATCAGACCGTGCCGGTTTGAGCAGACCCGGCAAGAGCGAGAACCCTGGCCGAATTTTCTCGGATGGCTCCAGTAGAGCTGCTGGTGACCCATGTTGCTTTCTCGGTTGCAACGAGGTAAAAGGCTGCTTTCTGTCTTTTTATATACAAATATCTTCTTGCCAAATAACCAAGTGTCCTTTGGCTGTTGCTTCCCACCCTAGACACAAATGCATTTCTTATATATCATCTCTTTGAGCTATTATTTGCTTTTTTTTTTCTTAAATGAGAAAGAAATGACAAAACCTAAACCCCTAAGAGCCTACCGGGTAAAGGCTGGCTGTAGTATGAGATACAGATTGAAAGTTTTAAATGTTCTTATGATACAAGGTAACTCAGTTAAGTGGCTTCCTTCCCTTCACTTATATTTGAGAAGCGCAAAACATTTGGTTTTTACAAACATAAAACACTGTGCTTCATTTAGGGAGGAGTTTCAGGGTAATTTAGGGAAGGCTTTGGAAAAGATTTATTAAACAACTAGAGAGAAGACAGGAATTTATAACGTTTACACCTATCTATCCTTCATGTGTTGTCTCTCTGAGCGATGTAATACTTATCTTGGGAAGGAAGCAGTTTTATTTCAAATATAAACCCAGACTTGACTCCCAGTCTCAAATATTTCCCATTTGTTCTTATAAGCAGTGTGATCACAGGGTCTGCATGATTTGTGGTTCTAACTACATGGACAGCATTTTCCAAATAACTGGTACAAGGACATTTTATAGCCAGCAGCTTCCAACTTTCATGTCTTGACGAACTGTGGCTTGCCATGTATTAAGATTTATTCTGGGACTTCCCTGGTAGTCCAGTGGTTAAGAATCTGCCTGCCAATACAGGGGACATGGGTTCAATCCTGGTCGATCCCTGGTCCCACATGCCTCTGGGCAGCTAAGCCCATGTGCCATAGATACTGAAGCTGCACTCTAGATCCTGGGAGTTACAGCTACTAAGCCCACACGCCCTAGAGCCCATACTCTACAAGAGAAGCCACTGCAGCAAGAAGCCTGCACACTGCAACTAGAGAGTAACCCCTGCTTGTGGCAACTAGAGAAAGCCTGCACAGACACACAGCAGCCAGAAATAAACGTTAAAAATCTTTAAAAAGCAGTTCTTAATTTAAAAAAGATTTATCCTGCACCCCAACTTTTATTTATTCATTCTTTTCTCTTTTAAAACAATTCACCAAAATTTTGATGTCACAATGATTGTTTTAAATTTCATCATACCCCTGAAGTTCTCACTCTTTCATCTTTTCATCAAAGTTTACATATAATACCTTCAAATGTAATGAAACAACTCTTATGAATGCACCATAACAGATCTGGATATTTGGATATTGTTTTGAGGTGAGCAGGTATAATAGAAAGAGTCCCAGACTGGAATTCAAGAGATCCAAACACTATTTCCGGCTTTGCCATCAACTGTGTGGGCTTAGACAGGTTGGTTTTCTCTCTTATAAAATAGGACAAATGATCAAAATCTCTGAAGGCTTGTTTACCTCCAAAAATTCTATGGTTCTTTAATTCTGTATGCTTGTGGGAAAGAAACTGATGATGTTTTACCTTAAATATAAATAGTTCCAGACATTTCTGGGTGGTTAGTCAACCAAAGTGGTCGGTAGCCTAGCTCTCACGCGTGCACCTGTGCTGACTTGCCCACCAGACTTTATTGCTTCACTGCAGAAGCCCTATAGGCTGTTATATAGCTGTGAGCCTTAACCGCAAGTGTTCCTCAGAGACAAACGTCTTCATGTCTATTTCTTCTCTAAGAATCTTCTTCTGTAAAAGCAGTGGTTCCAAAAGCAAGGGACCCCCTCCCCCACCCCCCACTCCCACACACACTCACCAAAAGAGCAGGAGTATTTGCTCCAGATCAACAATTCTCATCTTCCAGTGGGATCAGAATTATCTGTAAAATATGTAAAAAGGTAACTACTCAAACTCCATCCCAAACCTGCCCAATCAGAAGATATGGGGTGGGCCCAGGCACTTACATTTTTCATAAGCTTTCCACCTGCTTCTAATGCCTGACAAAAATGGAGAGACACTATAAAAATTTGGTGGTATCAACAATGCAAAATTCAGGTGTAGATCCAAGCTCAAAATACATTCCAGTGAAACACTTTTCTTATTGACTAATGTAATTAAAGGAAAATGAAAATGTAGATTCTACACTGTCACAAATGAACTCCAGATTTATCCCGATTCTTTGACCAATACAGAATATTTGCACTGTGTGGTTTTCTTAAAGAAGAAGCCAAACTTGCCCACTCATCACAGCATCTCTCATGTGAACAGAGGGTTTTGATTATTACAATCTAATTTTCTAGAGCAGGTAGTGGTGGAGAGAGTATCTGGGGTGGATTAGAAAGCCCACTCGACCCACCTCAACTTCTGACAACTGCCGCCAGGTGGGAATGTGTAACCCCAGGTGGCCAGTTCTTCTGATTTTCCAAAAGAAGCTAGAAATTGAGTTTGTATGTATAGTCTTATCAAAATGACTGGCAAATAATTCAAATGCTTTCTTAAAACATCATCTAAAAATGCACCATTGTGGCCCAACAACAACAGAAAAAGCAAAATTCATCAGCAAAGATTTCACCTGAATATCTGAAGTTCTGTCTTACAAGTTCTGAGTTCTAGATCTAGAATTCAGTTAATCAAAAATTATCTGGCAGAAATTACTTCTAGCAGACACATAATGTAATGCTCTCTGCCTCTAGAGCAGAATTCTCTGCCATTTTTTAGCTACAGGGCTTATACAGGTGCTGCATACTAAGTTCCTTTGTTGACTCAGTAGGTGTGGCGAGGCTCTAGCCCTGTGCCAGGCACTGAGAATACAGTGGTCAACCAAACTTTAAAGTTTAATATTTGGCACATCACATTAAAAAAAAAAAATACATGAAGCTCACCACTCCATCAGTGGTAAAGATTAAAAATACAGATGGGCAAAATTTTAAGAGCAGAATGATGATTCTTTCAGATGAGGTTGAAAACCAGAAAAAAAAACAAAGACTGGCCAATGATCACACAGCTTGAAATGGAGTAAAAATTAAAGCCCAGAGCGTCTGTCTTTACTCTAGGCTCCTCTCCTCACTTCTGCTGCCTACTTCCCTGAATTCAGGAGGGTAGATAAAGGATCATCAAAGGAAATTAGTAGGTTTAATGCCAACTGGAGAGATGACTTCAGTTTGGCAAGTTGTCACTTGGAAAATAGTAGAATATTCCATCTAGAACTGACTCAGAATTTCATCTACATTCAAGGAGTTGATTATTTCCTGCAAGTCAGAGGCCATTCTCTTACCTTAGAATGTATAACACAATAGCAATGCAAGGAGTTGATTATATCTATTTAGAAATAAAAATTAAGGGTCAATGAGCCAACATTTATAAAAAATAGATTAGGAGAGGAACACCAAGTTTAGTGTCAGTAAGAACAGGGAAGAGAAACAGGACACCAGGAGTGTGGTTAACTGCAGTGCAGGGCTGTTGTCTTCACTGGAAACATCCTACCTTTTTTTTACTCTCAACCGTACTGCAGTCAAATCCCCAGTCCACTGAAGGAAAGAAAGAAGTTCTCTGAGTGGCCACAGTCACTAGTTCTATAAACTGCTCTTAGTATTTTTTATTATTTTCTAAGTAAGTACTACCTACAAATACAAGCCTATTTTTAAAGGGGGTATTCTCTACTTCAGAGGTGGGAGAAACAGGTGTGCCTTAACTGATAAATTACAAAATTGTTTGGAATGTATTTCAATTTCAGAAACTTGAATGATAGGCAGTGGACTTCAAAAAGAGAAGTGAAAGAGACTCTTGGGTAGGCAGTGTTTGTCAATGCCCCTAGTTTTGCTATCACTGAATGTAAAGGCAACTTTGAAGAGACTAATTCCAAAAGTGAGATTATGGGTGATTTTTGTTCTTTTTAAATTCTTTACTTTCCAAATAGTGTTGAAAAAATGAGGAAACAGGTTTTTTTTTAATCATGCAGCATTTAAAAAAAAATCAAAATCTTATAATTAATTCCTGTTTTCAACTTGGCAGGATTCTAAAACTGGAAAAATTCTATTTTTATGAAAGCCAGAGAAGAAGCAACTAGAATGTAAAACTTTTTCTTTAACATCTCCCCCCACCTCCCTAGAACGGCCCATGATTTAGTAATACTTAAATCTCTGTAGTAACACTTAAATCTCTGTAAGGTTCTTGTCCCTTTACCAAAGGCAAAGAAAAAAGCTCTCCCAAATAAACCTGGAAACTGAAAATTTTTTCCTTCTCCATTAACCATTTCTATTCACAATTTGACATATGTCAAAACCTTCTGGGAAAGCAGTGTTTCCAACGTAAAAGGCTCATGAAAACAGGGCATGTTCTTAAGAGAAAACACAGAAGACTTAATGAGTGATTTCAGGGACCCTCATGTTCAGTTGGAAAACCAGGCCTCTAGAGACGCACTGTGCAAATAGCATGATTTAGATCATTAGGACAACAGTTGTACACGAAGAAAGCAAAAAGCAATACAAAGTGGAAATATATGTTGCTAACTAGCAATGACAGTTTCAGTTGTGTAGTACTAATTTTTTGATGTCAAAGTTCATATGGTGATAACATTATTAAGAGAAAACAGATGAGTGGAAAGACATATGCATTGTCTAAAAAACAATGGCAATCAAGCAGACAAGATCCATTTTCTCACTTAATTTGATCAAGGATCATAGAAGGGAAATTGAATCTAATTTTCTGGTTTTCTCCTCAGTAGTATAATCTAGGTGGTTAAACTATATATCTTCTTCCTAAGTCAAATGTCGGGCTGTGTGCTGAAGACACATTTTTAAAAATGACTGGAAAATAGAAATTTGAAATACGGATGGCATCACACAGTGCCACTGTCCCAGCATATTAGAACAAGGAACAAATTAAGTCAGAGAGGTTCTCAATGGGTATACTTTGAACCATTCACAGGTGTATTCCCAAAGTTTACATAATGTGTAAATAAGAAAGTAAGTGTTGCTTCAACCAAGGTGTGGCAGTCATCGGCACAACTGATGCCTTCTCTTTCCAGGCCCAGGAGGAAGATTGAACTTCCACAGTCTCTTGTGTGGATGGGACCACAGCCGTGGCCATGGGGTGGTAAGCAGAAAAGACCTGGGTCCACTGCCGGGAGGAGCACGGACAGCCTTCCAGAGCCTTCTGCTTTGCCGTCACCATCAGGCAGGTTCGCAACAGTGATGGTTCCTTCAGCCTAGATACCCGAGCGCTTGTGCAGACACGGCAGCCTCACCTCTGCGCTACCACACACTTCTGCGGTGTTTGTCCTAAACCTTTGTTCTGAAGCACTGATGTCTTGAGGGGTTACTGCAACATAGTCTTGCTCTCCTAACTGAAACCAAAGGATACGCGCTGATATTTGTTGTTATTATTTGTTGGTATTGTTATTTGTGTTATTTGTCCACCAGGCTGCTGAACTGAGTGGCTCATGTGACTTGGTAAGTAGAGCTGGGGTCTCTGTGCTCTTAGGAGGTTAAAAAGTGTATTGTATTGTGAAACTGATGACAAAGAAGTCCCCATTTTCATGAAGACATCTGAGAACTTTATGTCTACATGAGAGCATCCTTTGATGCCAAAGGATTGCCGTTCACTGGGCCATAAATAATTTTAGTTTCATATGCAGTCTTATTCCTTCAAACAAGGCACCAGGAAGCTTAACGTCTGAACCGGTTTAATTCGATTTAAATCGGTTTAAACCGATTTGAATCTGTTTAAATCGGTTTAAATTCGAGATCACCTCTACGTTCAACAGCCTCACTACACCACCAGAGGGAGCCATCTGCTCTGTTTTCTGCCTCACCAGGATTGCCAGGACAGTGAGAAACTTCCAGCTACACCTGGAGAGAAATTCCTTCTGGTCTAGCCACTTCCTTTCTAAATGTAAAACCATGCTGGTGTTGGGCTAGTTGGATAGAATTACAAAGGAAGCTATGAAATGCATGTTCTCGGGTACCCCAAAGGTTGTTGACTCAGTAAGCCTGAAGTGGAGTTTATGGATGCATGCTAAGTCACTTCAGTCATGTCTGACTGCGACTCTATGGACCGTAGCCCACCAGACTCCTCTGTCCATTGGGTTCCCCAGGCAAGAATACTGGAGTGGGTTATCATGTCCTCTTCCAGGGAATATTCCCAACCCAGGGATCAAACCCTTGTCTCTGGCATCTCCTACACTGACAGGCAGCTTCTTTACCACTAGTGCCACCTGGGAAGTAGGGTTTAGAATGTTTTTAAAAGCTCCACAGATTTTTTAAAAAAAAAGCTTCCTAGTTATTTCTGATGCAGAGCTAGATTTGCTACCACTGGTGGTGGTGGTGGTGTTCAGTTGCCCAGTCTTGTCTCTTTGCAACCCCATGAACTGCAACATGCCAGGCCTCCCTGTCCCTCACCATCTCCTAGAGTTTGCCCAAGTTCATGTTCATTGCGTCGATGATGCCCATCCAGCCATCTCATCCTCTGACGCCCTCTTCTCCTGCCCTCAATCTTTCCCAGCATCAGGGACTTTTCCAATGAGTCGTCTGTTCGAATCAGATGACCAAAATACTAGAGCTTCATCGTCAGTCCTTCCAGTGAATATTCAGGGTTGATCTCCCTTAAGATTGATTTGGGAGATTTTATTTTGGGGGGGCTCCAAAATCACTGCAGCTGGTGACTGCAGCCATGAAAAGACACTTGCTCCTTGGAAGAAAAGCTATGACCAACCTAGACAGCATTTTAAAAAGCAGACATTACTTTGCCAACAAAGGTCTGTCTAGTCAAAGCTGTGGTTTTTCCAGTAGTCATGTATGGATGTGAGAATTGGACTATAGCTGAGCACCGAAGAATGGATGCTTTTGAACTGTGGTGTTAGAGAAGACTCTTGAGAGGCCCTTGGACTGCAAGGAGATCCAACCAGTCCATCCTAAAGGAAATCAGTCCTGAATATTCATTGGAAGGACTGATGCTGAAGCTCCAATACTTTGGCCACCTGATGCGAAGAACTGACTCATTGGATAAGACCCTGATGCTGGGAAAGATTGAAGGCAGGAGGAGAAGCGGGTGACAGAGGATGAGATGGTTGGATAGCATCACCGACTCGATGGACATGAGTTTGAGCAAGCTCCAGGAGTTGGTGATGGACAGGGAAGCCTGGCGTGCTGCAATCCATGGAGTCACAGAGTCGGACACAACTGAGCAACTGAACTGAAGATTGATTTGTTTGATCTCCTTGCTGTCCAAGGACTTCAGGAGTCTTCTCCAGCACCACAGTTTGAGATATTTAGTCTCAAGCCAGCTCTTTCACTCTACTCCTTCACTCTCATCAAGAGGCTCTTTAGTTCCTCTTCACTTCCTGCCATGAGAATGGTATCATCCGCATATCTGAGGTTGTTGATGTTTCTCCCGCCTGTCTTGATTCCTGCTTGTAACTCATCCAGCCAGCAGTGTAGAAGATTGCAAAGAACTGATCCTTTTCAGTCAAAAAGTTTTGCCATCTGCCGGGCATTTTCTGACAGGGATCAAGATATCAGAAGCCCAGTTGGATAAGCAAAACCTCCTAAGAAAAGAATTTCAGCAAGACACTTTACAACAAAAATCACCACAGGAATAAAACACTGTTATCTTCAAATTTAAATTTATTAAGACATTCAGCTATGTCAGTCTACATCCAAATCTGCTACTAAAAATAAAATAAAGTCACATCCCACATTAGGAATACCAAGTTGAAAAACACTTTTTGAGCCAAGCCTATTGTATAAATAAATGACTAGTTTCTTTTCATATCAAAATTCCCATAAAAAATTACATTCCCCCCTCCCTAGTTCTACCTGTAGCCATGATGAATGTAAAAATTTAAATATGACACATCCTTGTCAAAGAAAAGGTGCAAAGTCTATTAACAGATTTAAAAGTGGCATTTGCAGAGTGTGATCATACGTTATGTACTCATTCCCAAAGTGCAAATATTGCCATAATTTAACACTGCTTTGATTCAGTTGCCAAGAATTAAACATTACACAGGATTGGAAAGTACACTCAGGGCCTTTCTCAGTGCCCTAAAGCCCTTCCCACTTTGGTCTCCTACATTAACGTGGACTCCAAAGTGTTCATTAGAGTTTTAGTTTACTTCACACAGCCAACACAGTATACAGTGTATTAACAAAAGTTTCATATACATCAAAATATTGAAGACTCCATCATAAAGTTCAAGAGTCTCGGATTACATGAATGCACCCGCAAGGCCCACGTGCCCTCCCACCCCCTCCCCCAAAGCACATACGAAGTATGAGCGTGCTTCAATCTTTGAATACAATCAATGCTTTTACATCTTTGATTTCATTTCAGTGCTGTACAGATAATCACCTGACTGAGTTCCAATTAACTGAGGGGAAAGGGGGCGGGAAAAAAGGGCTGGTCACCACTCATACTCTGTAACAAGAACGGTCCTGTTCCGTAGAGTGAAGGATCAGTTCCACCTCTGCCTGCTGCCTCCTGTGCCGTCCTCATGCTTGTCATCCTCCTTCCTTCAGCCCCTTTCAGATGCTCAAATCTCATTTATCCCTTACAAATCAGGGGCTGTTTCTGAAGTTCCTGAGGTTGAATCTTCTTGGCAAACCTCTACCAAACACCAGCATAGGATATATACATTTTGATTAGCATACACTGCAAACTTTCTCCCCCAGTGTCAAGGGGATGAAAGCAGGTGGTCTCCACTGAGAGCACTTCCTGGATTAGATCCTTGGAATGTCAAGTTTCCTGCCTAATCACCTCATACATTCGCTCTTCAAATCTGAGCACGAACTCTACTGTGAGTTAACTTCATCTCCGGAGAGGGAAGTGCTACTCCTGCTGCTTCTCTTCTAGGCGGACCTCAACAGGAAGAGCTTCATCTTTTGCACCAGGAGGATTTTCCTTGGGCTCACAAGTCCCTTCCTGGCTATCTGATTTTCCGGCAACACCCTCGTCCTTATCTCTAGAACCTTCTTGTGCCCCAGGCCCCCGAGGCTGCTCCTGGCCCGGGGCTTCAGTGCCTCCCTGGAGCACGTGCTGCTCGGCTCCAGCGGGAGGCTGTGGGGCCGGCTCGGCGCCTAAGCCAGGCAGCTGTGAGGCGTTCTTGAGCTGGCTGTGGCAGAGCGGGCAGGTCTCCTGGACGTACAGCCACTTTTTGAGGCAGCCTGCGTGGAAGAAGTGACTGCACGGTGTGATCACGGCAGATTTCATGTCCTAAAAGGCAAGGGAAGAGATACCTCATGAACGTCTATTGTCTAAAATCTTTGCCGCTACACATGCGTTCTAGTTCCAACTTTTCTTTCCTACAAATTCTCCATAGAAAATCTGTAACACAGATCTTACAATAAAGCTCACTGTGTATGTTTATAATAAACCTCTTGCCATCAGAGACCCCTTTATACAAACAATACAAGAACCACTGGCTAAGCAATTTCTAAAGGAAGTAAAAACCAAACATGAGGAAGAAACGACCTATGTAACTGGGTTCTGTCTTTGTGTGAACACCAAGGTATAAAACTGTAGCAGTATGATTACTGGGTCTCCATGAGTATAATTAGAACTTCGGGAAATCTGATGAACATGGAACTTTCTCCATTTTTCGCTTCTACACAGCTCAAAAGATAATTCCATGATGAGATTATTGGCAAGGAGACAGAATCAGTCAGGGTATTGGCAAGGAAGTGGCAACTTCGTCAGGGACGATGTACATCCCAGTTTTCACAATACAAGCCAGTGTTTCTCGGCATGCATCAGAACCACCGGAGTGCTTAACCATGCACATTCTGGGGCCATCACAGACCTTCTGATCTGGCTATCTGAAGATGGCATTCACAAATCCACAGGTACAGCAGGCCACCTGTGGGACTTTAATGCACATTTAAGTTCAATAACCACTGGAATAAGCAGTGGTATACTTTGCACTAATAGTCTCTGTATAAGATATATCTGAGGAGGGAAGGCTGAGGATATGAAGTTTAAATTATAATGACACACATTTGGTGAATTGACCATTAATTTTGTCTCAAGTCCCAAAACATGGAGTTGTGGCTATCGCAGAAATTCCTTGCCAAGGACCAGTAACACCTGGGAGTGGACTTTTAAGCAGAAAGCCATCCAAGGAAGAGCAGCCAGCTGGGAAGGTAAGCGATTCAACTTTCGTTTTCTGTGTGGTGTCAGCAGGTAGTCCAGGCACCTCAAAAAAAGTGATGTGACAACGGGAAACACAAAAAGAGGACTCTCGAGTCCCAGAGACGGTATATTTAGACATCAGCTGCTGAAGCCGGTGTGCCCCAAATCTGTCTCTGCCGTGCTTCGTCCTACATCCTACAAGGCTACCGAGCACAAAGGAGCCAGAACGAAGACAATGGCCACTTAATCTGGTGGGGGGGAATCTACACTGCTCCTCAATCCCCTCAAATGCAAAACCAACCTGGAAAATATTCTGCTAGTACCCCAAGTATGCTCTAGTAACAATCAAAAAGTGACAACTGGGAAAAATTCCTCTTCCTGACAGTCTTAACACACAAGCACATAACATCTACACTATAAAGCAGCTTGGAGCAAGTCCCTCCCCTGTATACTCACTGACACTGTTAGTCGCTCAATCGTGTCCAGCTCTTTGCGACCCCATTTACTGTAGCCCAGCAGGCTCCTCTGTCCATGGGATTCTCCAGGCAAGAATACTGGAGTGGGCTGCCATTCCCTTCTCCGGGGGATCTTCTCAACCTAGGGATCAAGCCTAGGTCCCTTGCATTGCAGGTGGATTATTCACCATCCGAGCCATGAGGGAAGCCCCTGATACTATCTATGGTTTCCTTCCATCAGCCTACACTCCTTTTTAAGAGTGACTACAAAGGAACAGCTTGTGCTGTCACCCAGGGTTTCTGCCCGTATCTCCTACACACAGTTTAACTTGAGAAGCTGCCGTCACCCCCCTGCACAGGTGACTGCCGACTCAAGTCTAGGCCTGCTGTATGTTATTGTGGTTGTCTCCAAGCTGATTTAAATACTATCTTTCAATTCTAGAAGACAGTCCATCCTCTACGGAGGCTTCTTGTGCCAAAGATGTCAGGGAGGCCACCTGTAATGTACACCGACTGGCTGCCGCTACTGTATCTCCTGCCCCCTCTGTGCTTCCACACAGAGCCTGCACTCATCTCAGACACCCCTCAACTACAGAGAAGCACTACCCTCTCCACCTACACTAACTGTATGAATGAACATTTATTCCCCACCCTGGAAATACCAGAAGGGAAAGAGTCAGAATCTTGGCACACCACTTTTCAGAAGTTGCTGACTCCTGACTGATAGTATATATTTGATAGTACATATGTATGTGTGAGTGTGTAGATACTATATATATTTATATATATATTCAGGAGTAAATATAAAATACACCTGACCTGTTTTTCCTTTATTTATGGGTGAGCAATAATGTTGAAAATAACAGTACATTAGAACTTGAGGGACTAAATTTAAAACTTACTTTAGAAATAAACTGGAAATATTTTATCAGGTCTTTAATAATTTCTGAGGCCCACTATTTTTCACCCAGGAAATTTAACTTGAATTTGGATAATGTGGTTAAAGTCCCACAGGGTACATGGTGTGGCCCACCCAAATGGCTTCTTACTGCAAGAGTTACCTGATAACAGATGGCACAAATATCGTTGTGCTTCTCCAGCTGCTCCTTCGTAGCAATGGGTAATGATTTAATCTTATTCACAGCGTCCCTGCGGAGCAGGAAGCTCTTCCACCCCAGCTGGGCCCGAAGCCACACATTATAGTAGGAATGGATGAAGATGATCATTGAGCCCATCACTGTCCATTCTCCAAAGATGGTCTCTGAGACGCCATAGGCCACCACACACAGGGCCACGAGAAACTCCAGCAGGCGGTAAGTGCCATTCACATAGTAGATGACATCGTCCATGTTTTCTACTGGCTCTTTTCTGAATTCCTCGACCATAAATAAGACATAAATAAAAAGTGTTCCCAGAACCTGAAAAACAAAAAAGGTATGCATATATAATCACTACAAAAAGTTTTTCACAGACTTTAAACAATAACATATTAGTAATACCTTTAGGATGTTAAGATTTAATGTGCAGAGGAGACAGTGGTGTAATTAAAATGTGGGTGATCTCAGTAATGCAGATCTTTGATACTGAAAAGGACCCTGAGTTAACTTTCCTAAAGATGATTCTAATTAAATCAGTCTTCTCTGACTTATCCTTTCCCCTGCTCCCCAAGCCCTCAAAATTCTATCTGAATTTTCCTAATTCTGTTATTCACGCCTGTTCCTCAACTTTTAAAGAACCTTTACTTCTACAAGGAACAATGAATAAATCTGTATCATCAGTGCTACATTCTTCTTTGTTACTGATTAGGCAATCAAGTTTCACCTGTAAGTTACAATAAGCTTATCCATTCCATGGTAATAGTTTGTGTGTATATGTGTGTGTAAAGTACATGTCTGTGTATATCATATCTGTGTAACACATACACAGATATCATACATTTATACACATTATGAAATAATGGATATTTTCAAATAGGCATTTACTTAAAAGTGTGTTCCAAACAAGCACTAAATTCTTCTAATATTTTATAGTCACTTATCTATTTAAGGTTTTCATGACATTATGTCATGTGACATAATGTCTATGTCATTACAGTGACACAGATTGGCCTAGTACTTCAATAACGTCCAGTAAAGAGCATGGGAAGGAATCACCTAAAAAGGCCACTTATAATTGTTAATCTTGAAAAAGTATGTAATTCCTTTTCCAGAGGGAAAAATAAGAAAGTTACTTATTATACAAAGTTCATTAATCATGGACTTACCTGAAGAGAGGTGAGAATGCTGCTAGAAATAATGATAAGAAGCCAAAAATCCATGTGGAAAAACTGGCAAATCATGTAAGCCATATAAGCAGGGAATACCAGTAAAAATAAACAAAGGCTCACCGCACGGAAGTGTTTCCATAAACTCCTAAGGAAAGAAAAGTATTCTTTTAACGTGTCTGTCACCTGGCAGGACAACCCACAGGTCTTGTGCCATGCTTCACTTTCACAACATTTTACCACACAGCTTTCTCCATGCCAGCCACAGGGCTAGATTTCAGGGCAAGTCATGTCCAAGGCGTCGTACTTCAAAGGACGTGACTGATTTCTTTTCCCTTAACCTGGGGCACTCAGTCAATTGCCAAGTATTACCAATTCTTTTTTTTCCCCCTCAATAGTTTGCTTCCAGTCTCATTCTCACTCCTAGCAACGTCAGGCTTTCACAGCACTAAACCTTAACAAGTTTGACAGTAATTTGCTTTGTTAAGTCATGACATTCTCTCCTCACCTGCAACACCCTTGATGAAAATCTCTGCGGCCATCTGTGTGACCGTAAGTGCAGTGTTACTGAAAGGAATGGCCCTCAATGAGCAGGCATATTACCCCTCATGTGTGCGGAGGATGAGGAAAAACTAGGAACCATGGAAATCTAAGACCTACTAGCGGATCATCCTCCCTTCCGGCCCCTATTCCTGAAAACATTAATCATCCTAAAGCTCAACTAGCATAATACTGTCAATACTGTCTCTAAACTTCCTAGCCTTGCATCTGAGGGCCTCCACTCCCAATTTTTTGGCTCAAACTCATCAACATCTGTCCTTTACTATAAGCAATGATGGCTAACTGTCTTCCCAGAAAAACACAAGCAGTCTTAAACATCCCACCAGAAATGTCTCCATTCCGTCTTGTTTTCTAAACCCTTTCAACTAGTTCAAGCTAAACAAATGTATTTATACAAGTAATGTAATTTTTCCCCAGGAATTACCTACCCTCTAAGAATTCTTAACACCTGTACCAAACAATCATACAATGAACTGAAGCACTGTTTCTTTCCAAATATATTTATATATAATACATATTTTATATATTATATATCATATACATCTAAATACCTTTATATTTTTATTTTATATTATTTAAGTAAACATATTTTTATATATGTACACACATTAAAAAAAAGTCTTACTGTCCAAATTTAAACTGCTTGAAAAATATGATAACTCCAGCTCCTGAGCATAAAGGCATGTTTGAAGTAAGTGCCAGATAAAACTTGAAAATTATTTCTGCTTGAAATTTTTCAAATTACTTTCCATCTATTACTAACTTTTCTTACCACCCATCTATCCACTCAAGTGCAAAGCACTATGATGTAAGCAGGACATAAAGCTAACCATAACTATTACACGCAAGAATAGTTACACATATAATGTTATGCTTTTAACACACACAACATATCAAGAGATTCCTTAGATTCCAGCTTTTGGTTCCATTTGAACCCTCCTTACTATCAATAGTGGAATACACAGCAGGAGCCCCCCTGGTTACCACAAAAAAAGGAACATAATCTTTTCTTTTGTTTACATCTTCATACACTGTAATATTCTAATAGATAATTCCTTAAATATATTCCAAATTTAATACAGATTGTGTATCAATTTCTAAAAGAAAAATGACACAACCCTCCCACAACAATTGCCTTAAGCAGAACTTTGAAAAACTCTATTTATGCAAAAAAAAAAGAAAAGAAAGGTATGATTTTCACCTCCTACAAATTTATTGCTTGCTTTATATTGGGTTGGCCAAAAAGTTCAGCCGTTTTTCCATGCCATTACGGAAAAATCTGAACATAAACGTTCTGGCCAACCCAATATATTCAATTTATAAGCCATCTGATGATGGAATGACTTATTACTCCAACAAGGGATTTAAAAAGATGCTAGGTAATTCCATTTACTGGGCAAATAAAAGCCAAAGTTGGAGTAATTGTGTAACATCAGGATCACAAATCTAGAAATCAGCATGAGCCCCAGACAGCTGTCCCCTCTCTTAAAAACAAAACTCAATTATAATCTATGTAAACTGAACACTGAGACTTAAACCATTTAATGATTTCCTATAAAACAAACCCAGATTATTTAAAAACATTATAAGAAAATGTGAATTTCAACCAAAATCATTTAAAGTTCATGGCTACAACAAAATTATGCTGTTTTACTTAAATATCAGCATCTGTGATATGGGCTTCCCTGGTGGCTCAGAGGTTAAAGCGTCTGCCTGCAATGCGGGAGACCCAGGTTCGATCCCTGGGTCGGGAAGATCCCCTGGAGAAGGAAATGGCAACCCACTCTAGTATTCTTGCCTGGAGAATCCCATGGACGGAGGAGCCTGATAGGCTATAGTCCACAGGGCCGCAAGGAGTCGGACACGACTGAGCGACTTCACTTTCACTTTCTGTGATATGTTCTCAAATCCATTCGAACTAATGCAAGGGAGACAGAGAAGTAGCATAAATCATCCTCCCTACCTTTATTATAACATTGGGCGGGGGAGGAAAAGAAACCACACAAAGGTAAATGCTGTAGTGTGTGTGACTGTCCACAATCAGCAATTCTAATTAGAAGAAAGTAAATTATCATTGTGGTAAAAATTAAAGCTAGGTCCTTTGGAAAGTGTTTCACAGCTTTTCCTGTCAAACATTTTTCTTATGAGATGTTAAGGGACAAACTTAAACTGCCACTGTAGCTCTGCTTTAAGATTCCAAACTTTTATTAAAAAAAAAAAAAAAAAAAAAGCAGAAAGGAATTATTGTAACAATAGCTACTGTAACAATAGCTATAATAGGGCCATTTGCCTGAAAACTTTAAGCATATTTTTCAAAATCAAGCTAGCTATGATCCACTTACATCATGTAGGTATATGATGTGAGGTTGCTTAGTTGTGTCCAACTCTTTGCGACCCCATGGACTGTAGCCTACCAGGCTCCTCCATCCATGGGATTTTCCAGGCAAGAGTACTGGAGTGGGTTGCCATTTCCTTCTCCAGGGGATCTTCCCAAGCCAGGGATAGAATCCGGGTCTCCCGCATTGCAGGCAGATGCTTTACCGTCTGAGTCACCAGGGAAGCAATGTAGGTATATATTTACATATATTTATACATGTACATAGAAAAGTAAATACAAAACTATGCCAACAGTTTTAACCTATGTCTAATTTCTATTTTAGATACACACAAACATTATATACATATATATCCTTATTTCAGTTAAAATTAAACAAAAATCTAATTTAAAATTAAAAATAAAAAGTATAGCATAAAGTAATACTGGAAATTTGTTCCATTAACAGGTTAAGTACTTACACAGTGAAAAATAATTTTTTTAATTCACCTCAATCCATTTCATTTAAATGTTGATCATTTAAAAATTTGCTATATAATTTGAATACAACAGACTATAGTTGTAAAATTCCATGATAAAAACTGTAATCAAATTTACAGATAAAAGTAACAATTATATCTATAGCTAAATCTGAGGCACCTTTTTAAGTTAAACACTGGAAATTACCTCAAACCAACGCCAAAATCACATGAGGATGTCCCCCTAATAATTACCTCCTTTGTAACAGAGACAAGCAGTGTTTCAGTATTACCTTTTAATTGTTCTTCAGAATTAGGACATCTTCATTTCCCTTTTTTAATCCCCAGTTGCAGTTAACTGAATTAATCATAATCTTCGATTCAGAATGCACTATCTTTATTGGTCTGTGCAAGTCCCTCTTTTCATTAGTTATTAATAATAATCCAATCAGCAATTTTAAATACCTAAACTTTAAAAGGCATTTATATCCTAAGTATTTACACCTGAAGGACTGATGCTGAAGCTGCAACTCCAATACTTCGGCCACCTGATGTGAAGAACTGACTCACTGGAAAAGACCCTGATTCTGGGAAAGACTGAGGGCAGGAGGAGAAGGGGACGACAGAGGATGAGATGGTTGGATGGCATCACTGACTCAACGGGCATGAGTTTTAGCAAGCTCTGGGAGTTGGTGATGGACAGGGAAGCCTGGCATGCTACAGTCTATGGGGTCGCAAAAAGTCGGACACAACTAAGCAACTGAAACTGAAACTGTAACAAGCATTCATGAACCCATCTCTCTGTAAAAAAGAGAGGGCCTGGGCCATAATCTACTCTAAGCTTGAGGCAGCTGGACTATTCTAGGACCTGCCTCCCTTCACCCAATGAAACCATTTCATGAACCCTGTGCTCTTCACTCACTTGATTGCTTCCTTCACATGTGCTGCTTCATCCACATGTATCCCTAAAGAGTGTCTTTTAAAATTCTGTTTCTAACATAAAAATGACATTCTATATTATCATCTTTCTTGATTTACTTATATACTGCTATGAATCATTCATAATGTTTAATGTGGCACTAATGCTTTTAATATTTCACTGTGGCTATTATCACATGGATTCACCCCCTTTCCTGTCTGATTAGTGTATGATTTGCTCCCAGGTTTCTGCTATTGTGAAATTGTGCTATGAACATGCTTCTACATGTCCCTCCTGAACATGTGCGAGAATGTCCTGAGTATGTACATAGAAGAAAATGCTAGTTTTCCAAAGTGATTACACTGATTTACATTCCCACCAGAAATCTAGCATATCCTGGGACCTACGTTTTCTTCTCGCTTAGGTATCAGCTGACATTCTTCTCTCTCTCTCCTCCCTCTTCTTTTTAATTTTTTAACAAAGTTTATTTATTTATTTGGCTGCTCTGTGTCTTAGTTGCAGCATATGGGATCTAGTTCCCTGACCAGGGATTGAACCCATGCTTCGTGCACTGGCAGCGCAGGGTCTTAAACACTGGACCACCGGGAAGTCCCTCTCCCTTTCTTTTTTCCGTTCTATTATTTATTCATTGCCACTTCCATGGGTTCAAAACAGTAACTCTGAGAAGTCTTGATTCACATTTCTTTGACCACTAAAGACACTGAACCTCTCTTCATATTCATTGTTTGCTCTTTCACTAAAAGCCTGATGGTGTATTTTAGCCACTTCACTCACTGATCTGAGCTGTTTATATATTCTAGATACTAATTCCTAGGCAAGTGTGAATACTATAAATACCTACTCCCAGTTTGTAACTATCATGTCTAATTTAAGTTACCTTTAGGTTTACAAAACGTTATTAATTTTAACAATTAGATTTACCACTTTTCTTTCATAATCATACTCATTTTAGTCGGTCTTTTCACAACCAGCTCCATCAGTTTAACAAATTTTTTTCCTCCTTGAAGGTCTAAAATATACTACTCTATGCAGACTTAATTTTTTATTTTGACATTTAAGCCTCTACAATTTTGGAGCTGATTCTTTTGTTTATGGCTATGAGATAGGAATCCAATTCCATCCTTTTCCAAATAGAAATCATTTTTTTCCAGCTACATTACATGACCACCTGCCCCAAGTACCTGACATGCCCCTCTGTCGTGCACCAAAGGTCCATACATATATGGACTTGCTTGGGGGCTCCATTCCATCGGTCAAGTTGTCTGGACGTGAGTCAATTATTATAAAAACTTCATAGTATCTCCTATTTTGAGTGAAATAAACTTTATGTTTCTCGAGTTGTCTGTTTTGATTTCAATATGGATTTATACTGGCTTCAAAGAAGGGGAAGGGCTGGGCAGAAGATTCTTTCTATGATTTGGAAGTCTCTGTTTAAAGCATGGACATCTGTTCCTTGGATTTCTGGTAGCACTTGCCTCGCCTGTAAAGCCACCTGGGTCAGGATGTTTACCTTTTGTTTCCATTTCTGTAACAGTTACAGAACTAGCCAAGCTTTTCAATTCTTGAATCAGCTCTGGTAAGTTATATTTTTCTCACAACTTTTCCATTTTATTTGTTTAAAAAAAAAAAAGAAACAAGTACTGCCATTTAAGTCGTGGGAAAGAAGAACAGAACCCAACTGTTCATTCCCATCTCATCCTCTCACAGCCAGGAGCCTCACTTGCCTCAGACTAATAATGCTGCTATATGCAAGAGTAACAGTGACACCCATCCAAAATTACCACTCCACACCCACACACAGGGCTTCTCAGTCTTGCTCCTTTCCCTCTAAATTTCCTCTGCATTTGATCTCGGAGGGAGAAGCCAGTAACGACGCTAGTTCAGCACCCTGGAAAGACCCAGAACTGGACTTACTGATCCTTATGGCACTGAAATTATGATCTTTTTTCCTCTTTCCCAAACTTTCTATAGTATTCTATTAGTCTTCTAACTAGCACAGTTAATAATACTAAAGGATACTGCCAGAGATGACAAAAGAGTAATTGAACTTTGGTCAAAACAATTTAAATGACTATTTAACTGAGTTCACCATTGAATTCAACATCTTAAAAGCTTTTATTAAAAAAAAAAAAAAAAAGCTTTTATTGAGAAATTCTAAACCTCAAAACCAAATCTCAAATAACTATAATGATTAAAATTATCTGAAACATATCCAAGAGTTTATTTAAATTAAATGGACTCTTTCAGCAATTTTACCACTTGAGAAAGTTTTCAGAATGTTTGACGATATGGGATATGAGGATAGAAAGGTAAACCTGATTAACCATAATTAAAATGCTAATTTGGAGTGTTTTTAAACTCTCCTGTCAAAATTCTATCTCCCCCAAGGCTACCTGCTCCCTTACTCATAAATGTACCACCAAAGAAGCAATTAAATCAGATATTTCAATAATCAATAATCAGAATGTACAGAAGGATGCTGGAAAAAAATAGTGGCACTGAATTTAAGCAATTCCTTATAGCATGTCCTTATATAAATTACCATAAGCCAAAATGGTATCTTAAAGAGCCAAATCATAATTGGCTTTTATTCATTAAGAAAATATTTGTAATATGAGATGAATGAATTTGAATCCAGTTGGTCCCATAAGGTGTCAAGAATCCCCATTATAACCTCAGTTAGCTGCAAACAAGCCGTCAGGTAAGACTGTAAAAATTTCATTAATGCTTGACAACCTTTATTTTTCTCTTCTTCGTTTGTAGTTCCTCAATGTTTCCTCTCCTTTAGTACTATACAGAATAAAACTGTATATTATTTGTTACATTTACTGGACTAAATTTTATGCTCTATATTCTTTATTTCAAAACTGGATATATATAAAAAAGTATTACATTTCTCTGAAGAAGAAAAGCTGATTTGTAAATTACTTGGCCTTTAATGTGATGTTGAAGGAAAAACAACAGAAAAGTCAAACACATATAAAAACTAAAAATGTAAAGTTGTTAATAAGCTAATACCAATTATTCATATTATCTTCTGTATCTAAACAATATCTAAATCTTCAGGCAATGGACTCATGTAAAGAATACAACAAAAATGTCTTTTAGAGACAGCCGTCAGATTGGGAGAAAATAATAGCAAATGAAGAAACAGACAAAGGATTAATCTCAAAAATATACAAGCAACTCCTGCAGCTCAATTCCAGAAAAATAAATGACCCCAATCAAAAAATGGGCCAGAGAACTAAACAGACATTTCTCCAAAGAAGACATACAGATGGCTAACAAACACATGAAAAGGTGCTCAACATCACTCATTATTAGAGAAATGCAAATCAAAACCACAATGAGGTACCAGTACACACCAGTCAGGATGGCTGCTATCCAAAAGTCTACAAGCAATAAATGCTGGAGAGGGTGTGGAGAAAAGGGAACCCTCTTACACTGTTGGTGGGAATGCAAACTAGTACAGCCACTATGGAAAACAGTGTGGAGATTCCTTAAAAAACTGGAAATAGAACTGCCATATGACCCAGCAATCCCACTTCTGGGCATACACACTGAGGAAACCAGATCTGAAAGAGACACGTGCACCCCAATGTTCATCGCAGCACTGTTTATAATAGCCAGGACATGGAAGCAACCTAGATGCCCATCAGCAGATGAATGGATAAGGAAGCTGTGGTACATATACACCATGGAATATTACTCAGCCATCAAAAAGAATTCATTTGAACCAGTCCTAATGAGATGGATGAAACTGGAGCCCCTTATACAGAGTGAAGTAAGCCAGAAAGATAAAGAACATTACAGCATACTAACACATATATATGGAATTTAGAAAGATGGTAACGATAACCCTATATGCAAAACAGAAAAAGAGACACAGAAATACAGAACAGACTTTTGAACTCTGTGGGAGAAGGTGGGGTGGGATGTTTCAAAAGAACAGCATGTATACTATCTATGGTGAAACAGATCACCAGCCCAGGTGGGATGCATGAGACAAGTGCTCGGGCCTGGTGCACTGGGAAGACCCAGAGGAATCGGGTGGAGAGGGAGGTGGGAGGGGGGATCGGGATGGGGAATAAGTGTAAATCTATGGCTGATTCATATCAATGTATGACAAAACCCACTGAAATGTTGTGAAGTAATTAGCCTCCAACTAATAAAAAAATTAAAAAAAAAAAAAAAAATGAGGAAAGTTGCATTATGCCAGAATAAATTGTATCACTGAGAAAAAAAAAAAAAAAATGTCTTTTAGGAAGTTTCTTACTTGTCTCTAGATGCTCCCAGCGCCAAAACAATAGGATCTGCAATCTCTAACATAGACTGGAGAATAGAAGCTACAACAATGAAAAGGATAATACTGAGCAGGAATGCCCGGTGAACAACTTGCAGTTCTATCAGACCAGTCTGCACCGCCAGGATTAACAGCGTAACTCCTTCTGTCATGCCCCTGGAAAAGTGTACATTTTCAGAAAAACAAACAGTAATCAGAATCACATTTAATTTTGGGAGAAAATCATCCAAAGGCTTATAGACTATTGTTAAATATTTCTGCTCTATTCTTAGACAAAACACCTGATCAGAATATTAATGTCAATGTAGTAATATACAATCATAATGTAGCACTACATATGCAAAACGTAATAGCTATAATTTCAGCATACAGTGAGGAGAACTAAAGCAATGTCTAAGATAAGTGCTCTAACCAGGCTTTGCTAATAAGCCAGATACCCCTACCATTCTTAGCCACTGTATCCCTAGCCACTGAATTATATACACTTATATTATGAACTGGGCTTCCCAGGTGGTGCTAATGGTTCCTGCCAATGCAGAAGACGTAAGAGACACAGGTTCCATCCCTGGGTCAGGAAGATCACCTGGAGGAGGAAGTGACAGTCCACTCCAAAGACCCTGGCCAGCTACAGCCCAGAGGATCACAAACAGTCGGACACAACTGAAGCGACTTAGCACGCATATTATGAACTATCTCCTGATTATAAAATATAGAACCATTATGTGAAAGTCTATAATTTTGGGGTAGGAAATGTCTCTTCAAGAAGTCCATAAGAACCAGAGACATAAATACAAATACTTTTTTTGAAATTCAATTTCCTTATGGAATATATATACAAAGTCCTAAGACCTTTTTATCCTAATGACTTGAATTCTAAAGGATCTGGCAAATAAATGAGAAATGAGCAAAGGACAGGTACAGTTTTCAAATCCACAAATTAGCAAATATTTCAAAGTTTGATAATCAAAGTACTGACAATGTAAAAAAAATGAGCAGACTAATGCTGAGATGTAAATAGGTAAAACATTTCTGGAGAAGAATTTGCTAATAAACTTAAAATGTAGCCTCCAACTAATAAAAAAAATTTAAAAAAAATTAAAAAAAAAAAAAAAAAACTTAAAATGTACATACCCTTCAATTCAATAATCTTACTGGTAATTTACCCTACGGATGTAGTACAAAAATTAAGATATATAAATAAAGATGTTTAGGATATACAGATATGAAAAAGTGAATAATGGAACATGTTATGTGTTATGGGGATATGATCAGTAAAATCCAGACTGAAAACTTAAGTAGGACAAACAATCTGATGTCTTCAACAAATAAAATTAAAGGGAAAAAATACAGAGATAACAGGGACCTAAATATTGAAAGAAACTTGAGAGGCACACCCAACCTTTGCAATATGGGCCTTATTTGGATCCTGAGTTGAGCAAACAAAATGTTTTTTAAAATTCAGGCAGATAATTCAAGGAAATACGAACACCAACTGGGTATCTGATGTCAAGGAATTCTTCTATTAGAAATGAATGTTCAATTGTAGTTATGTTTTTTTTCTAAAAGATTCAGAGGTAAAATAATACTGTATCTGGAATTTGCTCCAAACAAATGCAGTTAGGTTATGGGAAAAAACAGGTGGAGTGGATGGGATGGATACAGAGCACATGACCCTGGCCACATCACTGGAGACGGGTGCTAGGTACATACATGGGGGTTCACTTTACTATTTTCTCAACTTTTTTGGTTTAAAATTTTCCTATGTAAGGGTTTTAAAAAAAGAGACATGAACAAAGATACTGATAGTAGCATTATTTAAATAGCAAAAAAAAAGAGAGATACATTATTTTTGTAATAATATGCATTCATCAAAAAGAATGAGATGTATCTGAATGTGCTGACATAAAAACAAAATATAGAAAACCTATCTAACCCATACTGAGTGACAAAATAAGGTATAGAACAATGTGTATAGTATGTGGAAAAGAAAAAATATATATATATACTTTTCCCTTTTAAAAAATTTTAAAATAACCACTTATAGCTGTTATCTTTGTGGAGAGGAAATGAGAAGTAGGAGGAGAAAGGTGTCACTTTCCCTTTAGTGCTCTTTGAATGGTATGAATTTTGTGAACTTAAACAAGAATTATTTTTCTTTCTTGTTCCCAGCCCCTCTTTCCATTATAAAGGTATTAGCTGGGACTGGCAGGAAAATTATGGAGCACAGGTTTTTTTCTTTTCTGTCATCAAAAAACTAATATACAACAAAATAAAAATATCCTCTCAATTTACAAGGTACTCAGCATCCACTATTTCTGAAATACACCATAAAGATTTAAATACTTCAAGAGGTTATGTAAACTTAAATAAATAAAATCAGGAAACCTCTATATTAATTAAGATAACAGGAATCGTGACAAGTTCTAAAGATAGTTTCCTATTACCTGATCTCAGTGATTTAGTAACAAATGGAATAACTATTCTGCATCCTCATTAATGTGTCTTTTGAAACTTCAATTGGTATAAAAATTATGTTCAAACATAAAAAAAAAAAATCTTTAAGGGAGTATCCAATATAGAAATCTGATTTTAGCAGAGTGACACAAATTCAGAATGGGAAAAAGCTATCAAAAATCTCTTAAATAAATCTAAGATAGGAAAGTATCTAATATACATGTTATGTACATACAATAAAAATACAATTTTTATACACAGAAATTTAGGGGTTTTTTTTAATAGCATGTTAATCCAAATATAGCAACCATTTCCCCCAAAAAAAGTCCTCAAAATTCCATTTCCTCTAAAATTTATCAACAAAGAAATTCATCATTATTTCTTTAAGTTAGGTAAGATTTAAATTTCTAGAGCTGTTCGGAGCAAAGAACTTACCGATTCATGGCAGGATCATTCATGAAAGCTCGGTAACCCTGCAAGTAAAACTTGCAGAGTGTCAGAACACCCAAGGCAACAAAAGAAACCGTGAAGACCAAACCCAAAAGTGAGTAAGGAGTGCTGCAGCATTCAGCAATACTAGAAAAAAAAAGGGGGGGGGGAATATTGACAGATAAAAATTGTTTACCTAAAGTTAAAACATCTTAGGCCTTTAAATAACCACAAAGTTTGATCTGACCCTCAATGAAAACACCCAAAATCTGAGATGAGATCACCTAACCACTCTGTTAAAATAATTTAAATCCATTCTCATTATTATCCTAACCTCATTTTCTCTTTGGCAAATATTTAGTATACAGCACCAAATCTGAAACAGTCTTTTATTTTTATTTATCTATCATCTCCTCCAAAGGTAGTGAAACTTGAAGGGCCTAAACCTTGTTCAAAGCTTAAGAAATATTTAATTAAATACTGATAATATTCAAAGGAAACTCGTATGGTTGCTCATTTTTCCTTCTGAAAAGTTTCGGCTGTTCAAATTGATCAGGCTGCACTGCTAATGTGGTTACTCATCAAAACGCCTTCTTTGATCATCCTGTTACAGGGCCTGTCGACACCGCAGCTGCCAACACCTCTCACTCCAACAGTGGCTTCCACAGTACTGGTGCTTTACACTTGAACTCATGTTTAGGTAAATGCATTCCTTTTCTGGGTTACTTCAAAAGTTATGTCCAAGAAGACAGCCTAAGACCATTTAAAAATAATTTTAATATCAACTTTTAATAAGGAGAACTGGACTTACACTAAACCTTGAAAATACTCTCATGTTTTATAGAAATACGTTCAATACTTTCATTGAATACATTAGAAAATAATTTAACAAGTATTTTGCAAATATATGTAACAAATTAATGTACCATTAATTTGGATTTAGCATTTACAAAGCAACTAATAAAAAAGGTCCAAAGCACAGTATCTCAAGTTTTAAAATTTCAGTGAAGAATTTCATTTGCACTGATGAGGAATTCATTCAGGCAAATCAGTATCTGCCCTTCACTATGTAGCTCCTTGCCTCTGCTACATTTACACAACTGCTTTTAAAGTTACTTTTTATGTGAAAACATCTAATTTCATGTAGATCAGTGTGCATTATGATGCAGAAAAAAAAATTTTTTTTTGTTTTTCCATTAGGAGCTGATATGATAGTTCACAGCTAAAGAATAAACAATTTTATGGCATTCTTATAAATCTAATTTCTGCAATGTTTGATATTTTTCTCAGAAAAATCATTATGTAACATGTTTCAACAAATTGCCCAGTAATTTAAAAATATGACAATCATGACTAAAAATAACACTAAAAATTTTACTTCATTCCCATTGGAAAAGTCTGAAAATTTTACTCAATGTTCATACAGTTTATTTTTTCTTGTGTCCATCTATATTTAAAGAAATCTTTTACACCCAAACAGTACAATTTAATTACATTTTCAAGAGGAGCACATTCTTTCAGTCTTACTTTAAAAAAGAGTGTGGTGCCATTTTTCAAAAGAGTATACTAAAGAACACAAAAGGTTTCAACCTAGCTTTGGGGAAGTGAAAGAGGCCGGGAAATTTATAAAATTTTTCTTCCCTTCTCTTGTCAATGAGACATTTTATTGATTTTAGTTTCTATTTCCTGACTGCAAAAAATCCCTTCTTTTTGCTTTTCAGTTTGTTTGCTATGTTTTGTTGGTTTGTTTTAGTCAGGGTATTGTGTTGAGATCCTTTTTGTAAGTTAACTTGTTCTTTGACAAGGCAACACACACACACAAACTGGCACATAAGACCATCAAGAAGTACAAAGAACAAGGCTTACAGGGATATACGTCAAAGAACCACACAGGAACTTCTCTATTACAAATTAAAACATTCTTATACTGAGAAGCAGAAATCTGTCCAATGTATGGAAAAGGAATAGAGAATAAAATTATTTGGCAAGATGTCTAAGCCTCACCTAAAATCTCAGCATTATTTTCTTACTCCATAAGCTCGAACGCATTCACAGCTTTTCGATTTGTTAAGCCTCTTACATTATACTATGCTTCATTTGATCGTGCTTCACAATGGATAATAATCTGGTTTAAAACAAGACGAATCCCAGCCCACATTTAGGTTATCCTAATCACAGAACTATGTATCTCTCTTTCCCTTTAAATTCACTTACTTTCTGGATCATTTTAAAACTCTGCATAAAATTTCCATAATACTTAAAAACAAGTAACAGTGCAACTTAATAACATGCTGGCCATTAAAACATATTTGATATCAATTTATACCATGTTATAGAAGCTACTTTCTAATTAAAAGTCAGCACAAAATCTGACTCAGTACCAGTAAGTTATTTTATTTGTCAAAATAGGTATCACCCCATGTCATCTATATTGTCATTTAACTTCGTAATGTTTTCAATCTTAACAAGTAACCTGCTCCTTAAAGAGAATAAATCTGTCCTAAGCTTCTCCTCCCCGATACCACTTAGTGCACAGTACGCCATCATTTTGGATGGCTGGGAAACAATGGCTCTATTAACTAAAATTCAAAACTTGTATTTGCCTATATTTACTTCCCAGGAGGAGTTTCTTTCTTGCCTTTTAAAGTGTTTCCTTTTAAAGAGTCAGGGAACGAAGATGTAGACCCATCTGCCAGATTCTGAGGGCTTAAGGTGGAAAATTCAGAAAAGGACAAACGTCTAGATAAGCTCACAGACAGATGGAAAACGGACTCTAAACACTGAAGATTTTTAAAATATAATTTACCTTAAAAACCAAGTGTTACAAAAAAAAAAAAGTGTTAGAATTCCTTTCAATTAAACAGCAAAGTACTATGATATACTCATTTTATCATTATTTGACTCTATCTCAATAATGAAGGAAAACATCAAAAATAACGGGGCAGGGAATTCCTTGGCGGTCCAGTAGTTAGAATTCTGTGCTTTCCCTGCCCAGGGTGCAGGTTCACTTCCTGGTCAGGGAACCAAGATCCCACAAGCTGAGCAGTATGGTTCAAAAAAAAAAAAGGTATAGTGAAAGTGTATATGCAGTCATAGGATTTGGACTCAGATGGGGTTTGAATGTCAAAACCCCTTCTTCTGACACTGTCACCTGGGGCAAGTTATTCTTGGTACAGTTTCCTCAGCTCTAAAATGGTAATGAGAATAAAAGCACCTTTCTTGGAGGGCTGCTATAAAAGTGAGTGTGAGTAACTTTAATAGTGTGGCTGGCACATACTGTTGTTGTTCAGTCACTAAGGAGTGTCTGATTCTTTGCGACCCCATGGACTGCAGCACACCTGGCTTCCCTGTCCATCACCAGCTCCCAGAGCTTGCTCAAATTCATGTCCATCGAGTTGGGGATGCCATCCAACCATCTCATCCTGTCGTCCCCTTCTGCTCCTGCCTTCAATCTTTCTCAGCATCAGGGTCTTTTCCAATGAGTCAGCTCTTTGCGTCAGGTGACCAAAGCATTCGGGTTCAGCTTCAGCATCAGTCCGTCCAATGAATATTCAGGACTGACTGGTTTGATCTCCTCGCTGTCCAAGGGACTGTCAAGACTCTTCTCCAGCACCATAGTTCAAAAGCATCAAATCTTCGGTGCTTAGCTTTCTTTATGGTCCAACTCTCACATCCATACATGACTACTGGAAAAACCATAGCTTAGACCGTATGGACCTTTGTCAGCAAAGCAATGTTTCTGCTTTTTAAAACACTGTGTAGGTTTGTCATAGCTATTCTTCTAAGGAGCAAGGATCTTTTAATATCATGGATCTGCATTGATTCTGGAGCCCAAGAAAATGAAATCTGACACTGTTTCCACTTTTTCCCCATCTATTTGCAATGAAGTGATGAGACCCCAATGCCATGATCTTTGTTTTTTGAATGTTGAGTTCTAAGTCAGCTCTTTCATTCTCTTTTTTCACCTTCACCAAGAGGTTCTTTAGTTCCTCTTCACTTTCCACCATTAAAGTGGTATTATTTCTGCATATCTGAGGTTGTTGATATTCCTCCCAGCAATCTTGACTCCAGCCTTTGAGTCATCCAGCCCAGCATTTCGTATGATGTACTCTGCATATAAGTTAAATAAGCAGGGTGAACCAATATACAGCCTTGACATACTCCTTTCCCAATTTGGAACCAGTCCGTTGTTCCATGTCCAGTTCTAACCGTAGCTTCTTGTCCTCCATACAGGTTTTTCAGGAGACAGGTAATGTGGTCTGGTGTGTCCATTTACATATTAAATACTCAATAAAAGTAATAGCTATTTTTAGAACGTATTTCTTTTCCAATAGTTTAACATGAAATCGAAAAAACATTTTTACAATTTGTGACATCCCTTTCCACAAATCATTTGCTGTACTATGGTCCACAGTGTGGCCAAATAAACCAACATTATTGTATTATCACTTCCTTGCACTGCGAGACCTAAGCATCTGCTGAGTGAAAATCCCATTTTAATTACACATGAAACACTATAAAAAGACTGACGAAAGTTAATTTGCAACACTTACTATTCCTGGATCAAAGTTTTCTCTTCCTAAGGCTATATATAGTGTCATACGCTCTAATTAATTTTACCTTGTCAGGAAAAGGAAAAGAAGCCTCTCTCGTGAGGCAGGCTGATCTCGAGTACTGAAATAGGAGTAAATCTGAAGAGCAAATAAGACGAGCCAGAAAACCATGAACAATACAGGGACTACCAGCTGATTCCACAGGGACATTCCCAAGGCTAGAAGGCCATACACCTCCACTACCTGAGTAAGAAAATAAGACAGGAAAACATCTTTTATCACTTCAATAAACACATTTAAACATAAAAGTGTTTAACCTGCAGTACTTAAAAACTGAATTGCTTTTCTTTTCTTACATATTCAGATAAATTCCTTCAAAGTTAGCTCTATGCATACAATTAGAAAATAGCATGTCTTTTTTAATCTACTAATTTTACATTATTATTAGCAGTTGACACACACTCATCAAATGGCAACAGCAAACTGCCCTAACAGTTCAGGAATAATGTCAAAATAGAGTCACATTTGGAGGAAAACTACATCACAGGCAGTTTGAAGAAGTTTGGCAAACTTAAAGTCGAATCAAAATTAGCAGAACTAGTATGAACAATGGGCTTCCCAGGTGGCACAGTGCTAAAGAATCTGCCTGCCAATACAGGAAACAGAAGAGACTTGGGTTCCATCCCTGGGTCGGGGAGATCCCCTGGAATAGGAAATGGCAACCCAGTCCAGTATTCCTGCTTGGAAGATTCCATGAACAGAGGAGCCTGGCGGGCTACATACAGTTCATGGGGCGCAAAGAACTAGACGCAATTAAGCGATGGAACATAGAACACAGCATAGTGTGAACAATGCAATACTGCTTGAGGGGCTAGGAAGAAGGGAAATACACAAGAATCTTCCAGAGTTTATTCAGGAATGTCATGGATGATAAGTAGTTTGACGGAAGATAGAATAATCACTGGAGAAGTTAACTCTCTTTTGCAGCAAAGACAGTTTAGAAAGTCTTTTCCCCCAGATAAATTAATTCCCCTTGCTCCTACTGTGTATTTATCAAGGAACATTTCTCAAATGATTTGGTTTGCCAAGTGCATTAACACCACGAAAAAAGGTATACCTAAAAAAAGTTTACTAAGTTACCGTAAGTTAATAAATTAGCTATCTAGTTTATAAAACAATCTCATATGAGATTGATAAGAAGGAATTCTCATAACCTGATTCAGCCTAAGAGTACAGATGATTACCAAGTTTCTGGAGTTACCAAGACGGGGACCAGATCCTGGTAACACAACAGAGTTCTGCCAGGTAGATTACAAACTCCAACCTAAGTAGCCAACAGTCTTGCTAGAAGGCTCAATGTGATTCCAGAATGTTTCAATAACTATAAAGACCTTAAATGAAAATATACTGACTTGCAGATTATTCTAAACTTTTTCATCTGTAAATCAAACGCTTTTTCTAAAACTGAATCAAGAGTAACCCCTATTTTTCCTCACTTGGAAGATAATGAAAGTAAACAAAGTGTCTAGCTTGCTGCAAAATTATTTATTTGCAGCAAACTGATTACTGAGAGGCACAGTACTTTTTCTCCTTTCCATTCAAGGAAAAGACCACTAAATTATCTGACAGTTTCTATTTCTTGCCTATCCAATTCTTTCTAGGTCATGAATTTCATAACCTGTATTTTATTTCCAACTATGACGCTTAGTGATACATGAACCTTATGACAAACAAGAAGGTAAACATGACACTGTAAAACAGGCTTTGTCCTTAGGGTAATTAAATAAACAATGAGTATCCAAGCAATATTTACTGAATATCTACTGCTCCTTACAAACTAGGGTAGTACCACAAGATTGAATTCAAATAAAAAATACATAAATGTGTTATCTTTCACTCTGAATACAACAAACCTTCCCCATGAAGAACCTCTTTAATGAGACTGTGGAAAAAAAAATGATTTTTATCTTCTTTGGAAGATCTACTTTCAGGAAAAGTTGCTCAAGCTGATCATTATGGAAGATGAAGAAATCAGGAGAATCAGGCTAAGGTCAAGAGCTCACAGAATTTTCCTGGGAAACCTGCCTTTGGGGCCACAACAATAAGGACAGGACTCACTTAGCAGTATCAGTATGGTTAGTCTGAAAGCTTCCTGTATCTTAAGGTCATGTACATAGTAAAGAGGCAGAAGAGAATACCCATTTTAATACTCCCTTCATACCAATGTCAATTTTAAGAGCTATTCTATATACTGAAACTTACTGATTAAATTAAATACAACTATTTCTTTCCTGAATACCAACTGCTTGTGACTGGAAATAATCTGTCTGAGAGCAAAGACTGAAAAAAGTAGGAGAGACAGAAGCACGTTATGTTGGCAAAATCAGTCCAAGCACCACATCTAAATGAAATCTGTCATATCACGGCCCAGAATTACTTAATGTCTTGGTTTAAATAAATAAACGTAAGGAAAATACGTTAGTCACAGCAGGACTATATCAGGAAAAAAACCAGGAACTGACCTCTACATATTCAATTCTCTATCACTCTTGTCTTTGTTATAGCAGTTACCACCAAACGTCATCTGCCTGGCACTGAACTCATTCAAATCTAATGGCTACCCTGCATGCTAGCTACAACAGTTATTTTAGTTCTATCTCTCAGATAAGTGAACGTAAGTGATTAACCCTAGGTTACACAGCTAGTAAACAGCAGCAGCAGAGTGAAAACTCAGACTGACTGCATCCAGATGAACTTACTTCACTTTACTGCTTCTCAACAGAACTTAGGAATCTCAGATGCTCCTAATTATGTTGAAAATAGTTACTATTTTCCAAGTGTCAAACATAATGTTACCACAACCATGACTGTGAAATACAAGTGAACTAAATCTTTAATATACTTAATATTTATGTAGAATTTTATCTACAGTCTTACCTGAACCAACTCTCTGTATGCAGACTTGGCAAGATTATAAGGTACTAGAAGGTTAGACCCAAGAAAATAGAGAACTTCCAGACCAGTAAAAATCATAGCAAATTTGTTGATGATAACAATTGTCTCCAGAGGAACAAGGCAGAGGCGTGCTAGCAGAGGAAGCATGTGAGCTGAAAAGAGCCAAATCTGCTTCGTTTTCATGACACAGGAGCATAACGTACACACCACCAGCTGACCTAAAATGAGGGATTAGAAGGCATTTTAGATTTGGTATCCACAAAATAAAAACACTGTCGATAATAATGATGACACAGCTTTTGAAGGAGTCTAATTAGGATCTCTTAGATAATATTTTAAATCAAATTTTAACTTCACTTGACCATAATTAAATGTTCACATATCCTGTGAATTTTGAGCACCAATTCCCCAGGGCTGATCTGAGAAAAGCAGCACAAATATCCACTGGTCTGTATCCCACTCCAGATGGCATATATAATATGGAAATGTTTTAAAATTTCTAGATATTACAATAATTCAGTTACAACTAAATACATTTAGCACCTTTTACAAAGGCCCTCAATATTTAACTGTTCTAGTCTAGAGGTGAAAGGATAAAACCCAAGAGATACAATAACTTGTCTAAAATCATGCTGTGACAAGACTTATTCTGAGGTTTTCAATCTTTAACTGCTTTTATAGGACCATGCAAGCCTTCCCGTATGGCTCAATAATGAAAAATTGAAACTCAAAAAGTTTAAACAACAAATTCTTACAGAGGATTGTGTATGATTATAGAAAGTTAGGAAGTACAGAGAAGTAAAAAGGAAAAAAACAATCCATCTCCTACAATCCTGTCACCCAAGTTAGGACTGTTAAGGTCTTGGGTTTATTACATAAAACACTGCATGCAAAGCTGTAGTATTTTATCTGAAAGCTAGGCAGTGCTCAAAAAGAGCTAGCCATATTACTTATTACCTTTTCAGTTTATTCTATGCATGATTATACACAAATTTTTTTTTTTACACAAATGTTTTATATAAAGATTATAATGTACATATAATCAGCTTTTTTCATTTAAAACATATTATACATATACCTAACTAATAAATATACTAATAAATATATGTATGTGTGTGTATACATAAATATATATGGGCTTTTTTTTTTAGTTAAAAAAACTGAACACATATGACAATATTAGCACTTGACTACCTTCAAATATTTTACAATTATAAAATGCTTTGTTATGAATAAGCTTGTACATTTATGACATCCTTGTATAAACTACTTGGAGGACATTTCCTAATGTTTTCTAGCCTAAATTCCTATAAGCAGGATTACTGAGTCAGAGGAAACATTTGTTTAAAGCTTTTGAAACATATGTCAACTGCTCTACAGAAACAAAACACCCAGTGTACAGGGCGCCCCTTTTTCCACCTATCTGCCAACAGTGGAAATAATTTAAGAAAAGGAAGGGCAGAAATATTTCCTAATATTTTTTTAAATTTGTCTTTTGTCCATCACCAGTAGCACTGAACATTACCAGTAAGTATATAAAAGCAATTGCAATTTTTGACAAAATGTTTGTTCACACTCTTTGCTTATTCTACTCGGATATGTAGACTTACTTCTATTGTTTAAACAAAATATTAACCTCCTTTATCATATAATTGTATTTTCCCTGTCATTGGAATATATTAGTAACTTTTTTCTCTTATAATATAAAAGTTTTTATTATAAAGAGTCAAATCTATCCACCTTTTTAACGGTTTCTACTTTTGGTGCCATGGTTAATTACATGGCTCCCCCTACTCAAGGTTATACAAGTAACCACCTATTTTTTCTTTTTTTAATTAAAAAATTAATATATTTGGCAATTGTTTTACAAAAAGATAAAAAGCAAAGCTCTAAGTTTGCTTTTTCAGATGTGTAGTTAGCTGTCTCAAAACTAGCTACTGGAATCAACCAATTCTTTTCTCATTAATTTGAAATGCCATTTTGGTATACTGCAAAATCATCAGTGTATTTGTGTCTGTGTTGGAACTTGCTATTTTTTTTTTTTTCCAGTGATCTCTGATGACAGTACACACTATTCCATTTCATTGACTCCTCTCAGAATTTCTCAGAAACTCTTGAACACGTTTTCTTCCAAATTAAGAATTAGTCAAATTCTCTTCCTTCTTGCCAATGAAAAGCAAAACAAAATATATATTTTTTATAATCTTATTCATGCTTTTTTGAAGGCGGCGGGGGGGGCACACTGCAGAGCATGAGGTACTTCCCTGAGCAGGGATTGAACCCAC
Source organism: Cervus canadensis (assembly GCF_019320065.1). Classification (NCBI taxonomy): domain Eukaryota; kingdom Metazoa; phylum Chordata; class Mammalia; order Artiodactyla; family Cervidae; genus Cervus; species Cervus canadensis. Next base: position 38,580,173 of record NC_057389.1, on the reverse strand, counting down.
ACCCCCTGCACTGGAAGCACAGAATCTTAACCACTGGACCACCAGTGAAGTCCTTACTAATCCTTTATTCCATTTTTAAATTTTTTGCTGGAATATGTTGATTTCAAATCAACATTTTTATATTTTAATTTGTGTTCTATTCATATTATTGTTAGAAGAATACAAAAGTGGCAACCATTTTTATACAAAGCTGAAAATTTCTTAACAATCTACTATACTGTATGTAACATACGTGGTATTTTCTCCCACAAAGTATTAATTTTAGTCTTTAAAAAACTGATACTCAAATCACAAGAAAAACATTCATAAAGGTATGAAAAAAGAAAAAACCCATAACAATGAAAAAAACTGAGAAGAGAGGCCACTTAATAAGTCAACACAATTTTAAGGGATAGAAAACAATGATTAGGCCACTAGTCCTTCCCCACCCCAGGAAGACTGAAGTTTGCTCTTTGAAAAGGCAGAACAGGTTCCTGGACACTGCCCCCAGGCCGAGCTGAGGTGCAGTGCCCAAATGAAGACAGATTAGAAGTCTGCGCCCACACAGATGACAGCTCTCTAGGTCTCCAAACACTGCTGCCACGCTTGCCGCCATTCAGCTCTTGTCTGGCACCAGTCCCCCCTACAGGAGATAGATTCTTCTTCGGGAAACTGACCCAAGTCCAGGGAAAAGACTACAAATATGCACACTTACATATAGGTCCCCCCAATAAGGGTCAGTCCCACCTGAACACCAACTGTGAAAAACACCAGTTGGTATGCCTTAAAGAGATTACAACTGGCAACTTAATAATTCACTTTAATACAAATGACAACAGGAGGATGTTTCGTAATAATCAGGTGATTCTAATTCAGGCTTAAGAACTACTGCTGTCCCATATAAGGCAAGACCAAAACAAAGACAAAAAGAATCTCAGAGAAAATGGAAAGAATGCAAGGAGCAAAAGAAAGCTTCAAAGTAAATAATCTAAGAAATTAAAAAGACTGTCCCAATAGAAAGAAAACAAACTACAGAATATTAAAAAAATATATGACAAAAAAAAGTTGGGAAACCTCAGAAAGTAAAACAAACAACAAAGAGAGAGAGAAAAAGGAAAATAGAACAGTAAGAAAGTTAGGGGTTCAATGTGGAAGAAAGCTTATCCAATTAAAAGGATTTCCAGAAAGGCACAAAAGAGAAAACAGCACGGAAGAAATTATGAGCTGAAAGGAGAGAAGCGCTGGGGAACGATGCCTGACAGGAGAGGGGTAGTACAGGAAAGAGTAGATTTTCATCATAATATTGTGGTATCATCCCCAATAATTTTTTAAAATTGTGTTCATTTCTTGACTTTTAAAAGTAAGTATATTTCTTTGATTAAAAAATTAGCTGAAACTCTGAAAAAATACTTAAGAGAAAGTGCTTTAATACTAGGAATACTTATGAATTTTCATTTTGGCATGTCTTACTTTCACTGTACTCATAGCTATGATATTTAAAGTTCCTTGTTCCGCATGATGCAAACTTCCTCTAAGCTCTGAAAGTTCCCACAAGTCTAGGCCAGCACATTCAGTTCTCAGCTCTGAAGTTAGAGGCTTCATTTATCCTCTTTGACAGAAGAGTATGACTCATATGCTATGATTCTCTTGAAGGGAAGACCACTTCTCTTACTTAGGTGAAAGAAGAAAGGAGTCATACTGTTAATGGAAATCTTTCCGATAGCTCCAGAATAGGAAGTTGTTCAACTTGATATGCCTATTCCAGCTGACAACTCTGAAGAAAACAAAATCACAATGTACTCTGGATTTCAGGATTCCTTAAGAACTATCTCCAAGAAGTCCATAACCCTAAGAAAGAATGGCATATTCATATTACTTAGTTTTTCATTAAAAGTTTATTAGTGAAATGGAAGAAAAGGAGTAGAAAGCTACTTTAAAATCAAAGTCTAAAGAAAAAAATGCTACTTAATAATTTATGGATTTGCAGTTAATTGAATCTTGGCTGGGTGAACACACTATCATAAGCACTGATGGGAAAAATTTAGGGAAATATACAGATTTACACTAAATCATATCCATCACAGAACCAAAGAAAACACTTTGAATTTTCGAATCAGGCAAATATTTTCATACTTGGATGAAAATATTACCACTATTGAATATGTGGTAATATTTGGATGTTACCACTATTGAATACAGCCACGGGATATGGTCATAAAGCAACATTATTTTTGTGTTCTGCTCTCCTAAAAAGCCACTCGTTGAAGCTGAGTGTTCTCCTGCCCCTATAAGGCAAGTTTCATAACTTTTCTAAACTAGTACAGTTTGCACAATCTGATCTAATCTAATCTCAGTCGACTTAAACAAAGCGCTGCCTTAGAGTTGAAGGTTTGCCTTGACTCCAGCTGAGGCCCCCACTGTTGTTGTTCAGTTGCTCAGGGTGTCCGACTCTGTGTGACCCCGTGGACTGCAGCAGGCCTGGCTTCCCTGAGCTTCACTATCTCCTAGAATTTGCTGAAACTCATATCCATTGTGTTGATGATGTCATCCAACCATCTCATTCTCTGTCGCCCCCTTCTCCTCGTCCTCAATCCTTCCCAGCATCAGGGTCTTTTCCAGTGAGTCTGCTCTTCACATCATGTGGCCAAAGTATTGGAGCTTCAGTTTCAGCATCAGTCCTTCCAGTGAATATTCAGGGTTGATTTCGTTCAGGATTGCTTTGATCTCTTTGCTGTCCAAGCAACTCTCGAGTGTCTTCTCCAGCATCACAGTTCCAAAGCATCAATTCTTCAGTGCTCAAGCTTCTTTATCGTTCAACTCTCACATCCATACATGACTACTGGAAAAACTATAGCTTTGACTAGATGGACCTTTGTCGGCAAAGTGATGTCTCTGCTTTTTAATAGGCTATCTAGGTTTGTCACAGCTTTTTTTCCAAGAAGAAAGTATCTTTTAATTTCATGGCTGAAGTCACCAACCACAGTAATTTTGGAGCCCAAGAAAATGAAATCTACCACTGCTTCCACTTTTTCCCCTTCTGTTTGCCATGAAATGATGGAACCAGACCTATGTAACTCAATGAAGCTATGAGCCCACCATGCAGGGCCACCCAAGAAAAAGAGTCATGGTGGAAAGCTCTGACAAAACATGGTCTACTGGAGAAGGGAATGGCAAACCACTTCAGTATTCTTGCCTCAAGAACCCCATGAACAGTATGAAAAGGCAAAAAGATATAACTGGAAGATGAGTCCCTTAGGTCTGTAAGTGTCCAATATGCTACTGCAGAAGAGCAGAGAAATAGCTCCAGAAAGAATGAAGAGGCTGGGCCAAAGCAGAAATGATGCTAAGTTGTGAATGTGTCTGGTTGTGAAAGTCAAGTCCGATGCTGTAAAGAATACTGGATAGGAACCTGGACTATTTGGTCCAAGAATCAAGGTAAATTAGACTTGGTCAAACAGGTGATGTCAAAAGGGAAAATCAACATTTTAGGAATCAGTGAACTAAAAAGAACAGGAATGTGTGAATTTAAATTCAGATGACCATTACATCTACTACTGTGGGCAAGAGGCCGCCTTTGGGGTCACAGAAAACCAGCAATTCTGAGAGGGAGTAGAGAGCTTATGGCAAGCTTCTTCCTCCTTCTCTGCCAGCACAGTGGCATTCTTCCTGACTTGCCCACAGCTGAGGCAGGCAGGAAAGGACAGGGAGAGAAGTGTAACACCCTTCCTGGGCTATTTGCTTACAATGCTACGGTACTGGCACTCTCTGAAGTTGAGATGTTTGAAATGGATCTCCTTTCTCATGGGCATTTTTAAGTGTTTTCCTGATTGTTCCCATTATCATGGATTTTCTAATCTGCATGATCTTTCATGCTTGTTATATACCCTCCTCTGGCTGCTTTTGGTTCTTTCCTTAGCTCCCGGGAATCTGGAAGTACAATGCCTGTTGAAGTCTTCTCATCTTTTTAAGGGCCCTCTTGGAAGGACCTAAGAAAACTCCATTGACTCTTGGGACCCTCATCTAGTCCACAGGAAACTAACATTCTTTGCCTGCAGAGATTAGATGATACAGGAAAACCTCATAAGACATTTTCACTCCACAGTCAGAAACTCAATAGCCAGCCAGCCCACTAGTGGCCTTTGTATCAGATTAGAATTATAATATGAGCCATACATGTAATGTTTAATATTCTGGTAGCATCATTTTATTGGAGAAGGAAATGGTAACCCACTCCAGTGTTCTTGCCTGGAGACTCCCAGGGATGGGGGAGCTTGGTGGACTGCCATCTATGGGGTTGCACAGAGTCAAACATGACTGAAGCGACTTAGCAGCAGCAGCAGCAGCATCACTTTATGAATTTAAAAACAGGTAAAATTAACAATATATTTTATTTAACCTAATGCATCACAAATATTAGGGCTTCCCTGGTGGCTCAGTGGTGAAGAATCAACCTGCAATGCAGGAGACTCAGGTTCGATCCCTGGATTGGGAAAATTCCCTGGAGAAGAAATGCAACCCACTCCAGTATTCTTGCCTGGAGAATTCCATGGACAGAGTAGCCTGGTAGGCTACAGTTCACAGGGTTGCAAAAGAGTCTGACACGACTTAGTGACTGAACAATAACAACAATCCTAAATATTATCATATAGACATTCAATCTATACCAAAAAATGAACAAGACATTTTGCATCCTTTTTGCACTAAGTCTGATTTGGACTAGTCACATTTCAAGGGCTCATAAGGCACTTGTGGCTTGTTTTGGATGGTGCAGCTTTAGATTTTGCACACCCAGGTAAGACACCAGTCTGCAGGATCCCTCCTAAGACACACACACAAAAAAACTTGAGTCTCCAAATGGTCTCCCACTGAATTGTCTACATGAGAAGGGCTGGGAAGGTATTTCAGAGAAAACAGCTATCTACAAAGAAATTCTCCTACAAATTCCAACATTAAACCTCTTAACACCTTCTACATGGGTGAGTTTAACAAACACATACAAGATTCCTCTCACTTTCTTTTTGCAATTTTGGAATGGTAAGATCTGGTACTTCACTTTGGGCTGCATCTATGCTGTTCTGGGGTCCTACGCAATCATTCTATTATAAACATTCTGCTATTTGAATGTTTCAGTCACATCTCAAGTTCTTGATGTTTCTGGTAATTTATTGTAGGCTAGAGGATAATGGCTTTCAACAACAGTAACCAATATTAAGACATTACATATTTTATTTTAATCTTACAAAGTAATTATTAGCTTTATTTAAAAACTAACCTTCCCAAACACTTAAATTATCCTTAAAAAATACAAGTAACTACAGGCTATATATAATTATAAACATGTAAAATAAGAAATACCTTATTTAGAGAGAAAAAGACTAATAAGAAAATGTAGCATTTAACAATAACTGTTTTGAAAGAGTCATCAAGAATAACTTCAAGTTTTCCAACCTTTTCGTATTAAGTATAAACTAATTTTATAAGACAGTAATTAATACTTGGTTGGTTCCTACCTACACTTTTGATTCTTTTATAATACTTACCTATTAAGGCTGTGGTAAATCGATTCATGGAGAGAGGTTCTAAATACATTGGTCCTTCATAGGCGGACTCCAGTTCACTTCTAACATAGTCCCTAAATAAGTAAAATGATAAGAATGTATTAGATACATTCTAAGCACATACAGGAGAGAGCAGCAGCTAAAGCACAGTATTTTTATAAAAAATATATTATGTTAATAACACTTCACATCTATACAAAGGAAAATTTTAGGTACAAAAAATTACAGAGGGATGACCTTCATCTCCTTCGCCCACGTGATGAAAACAGAATTCACTGAAACTGAATTTTACTTGCAGAGAAGCAGCCAAAACTCCACTTTGTTGGATTCTCTTTCTTCCCATGGTCTCATTAAATAATTTATGCCCAGGAAAAAGCCAATTGAGATGCCACCTCTCAACCCTACTACTTAACTGATAACAAGTAACACTATTACATTAATTTCCCCTTTTTTCATTAGCTTCCATTATCCCTCCTATCTCATTTTCCCCAAAGTTTTTTCTCCAGTTATACTTAGTTAGTTATAGGTAAAAACACAAACTAGTTAGAAAACTGGCTTGTAGCACAACAATCCTTAAAAGATGTCATTTTCAAGTTTACAGGAAATTTATAATTAGAATTATAATATTTAACTAGGCTATAAATTTGAGATAAATTTTAAATCAAATCAAATTATTTCTTATAAAACATAATTCATTTAACATTGATCACTGAGAATTAATAAGATTTAATTAGTGGTCAAAGAGACTTTACACTCTGAGAAAACAGAACTTTTAGGGTAGAGGCAGAAAGGAAGAATTTATTATCAGTTAAGTTCAGTAGTAATAGAACATGGTTGTCTTAAATTCTTCTGACATCAAAGTAGGAAATTTTGTGTTAAAAAACTCTCCTTTCCTCCAATTGCTGAATACTTTATTCGCTGTACTTTACAACAGGTTAAATGCTTCAAGTATTTCTGGAAAACTCACATGGCTGTATTTACTTTTTCCATGAAATTACTTCCTATTAGGCAATCAAGTGGAATTCCTTTAGCATAACACAGCTAACCAAGAAATGATCCTTACATAATCAGCAAGCTAGTACTGCCAAAAATCAAAACTAAAAACTAAAATAAAAATTTTAAAGCAGTTTTGGGAACAATTATAAAAATCTATGAATGACTAGGCTTCTTGGGTAATTTAGCAATTCTCCTCTTTCACTCTTTGAGGATTATTTCTAACAAGTAATGTATTAAAAGTCTTTCTACTGACAGAGAAAACCAAATCCTCAAGAGGCATGCTTCTAATGTAGCGGTTGTCAACCAGGTGTGAGTTTGCCCCGAGGGGATATTCTGCAATGTCTGAAAACATTTTTAGTTGTCACAGCTTCAAAGGGAGGAGGAGTGCTCCGGGACCCTAAGTCAAGATGCCTCCAAAACATCCCACAGCACACAAGACAGCCCCCACAACAAAGAACTGCCCACCCCAGAAGGTCAGTGGTTGAAGCCCTGTTTTAATGTAGAGAGACACAAATGCTACACGTGCAAATTACATATAAATATCTGATCATGAGATCAATGTAATTAGTATTTTTAACATAGTTTTAGGATAGAAAGCTAAAGAATGATAAGTTAATTCATAAGTTTTAAATAAAATATACATATAAGTACCATTTACATTTATGAAGTCTTTGAAAATGCTATTAAAAGAAATAAATTTATATTTAAAAGAGATCTAACTTTGAGTCCCAATGGTGGCGCTAGTGGTAAAGAATGTGCCTACCATAAAAGGAGATATAACAGACATGGGTTCGATCTCTGGGTCAGGAAGATCCCCTGGAGGAAGGCATGGCAACCCACTCCAGTATTCTTGCCTGGAGAATCCCATGGACAGAGGAGCCTGGTGGGCTACAGTCCATAGGGCCGCAGAGTCGGACATGAATCAAGTGACTTAGCACGCAGCACACAACTTTTGAGTCCCAGTAGGATCTAGGCCTTTAAAGTCAAGTAATTTCTTTTTGGCCAAAGCACATCTCTCTCAAATAGATCCAGTTTAAAAAAAGAACCAGTGACAATCCATAAAGAGAAAGCAGACTGGTGTCTGATGGAGGGGAAGTGGGGAGGGGGAATGGAAAACAGTACTCAAGAGTTGCAGGTTTTATTCTAGGGGGACGAAATGTTTTGCAATTAGATCATGGTGACAGTTGCACAACATTAGGATCGCACTATATGCCACTAAACTGTTCACTTTAAAAGGTTAAATCTGTTACATGAATTTCACCTCTACAAAAAAGGGGAGCCTGTGGGAGCAGCAACTGCAAGCAGGAGAAAAACCACAAGATCGCCCAAGAGGACCTCAGTCCCAGGAGCTCTCTCCTGGCGAGGGAAGGAGACGGCAGAGTTGGATTCCCTATCATGTTTTCTCCCACGTTTGCTTTTGTCACCATATTATTGGTGTTTCATAATAAAACTCAGCAAACTCAACATTATCAAGAATTTCTTACTGCTGAGACATTTGCTAATCGTTTTTGTATCATTTCCAAGCCTACTTCAGTTTATCCTCTTTTTAAAAGTCTCTTTGTTTTTCCTTAGTCCCTTATCCAAAATTCTAATTTCACATAACAAAACTTCTAAGGCAAATTAACATTTTTTACACTTTTTTATTTTAACTCAAAAGGAATTTGCTCTATACCTGTGTTGTTAGCACACTGGTAGGCCTTGAAAATGCTGCAGTAGACAAGAAAAACACAGTTGTTGTGAGGATGAAGCTCACAAGCCAGGGAAGAAGATATACATTAAACATTTATCCTAACAATTATTTAATTACAATTGTGACAAACACTGGAAGAAAAAAATATAGAATGTTGTCATGGTTTTTTAAAATTTAATTTTTATATTCATAGCCCTGTTTATTTCAAAATTATCTTTTATTATCTTCACTTCTAGATTTATACTTCTATTTAGCTTGCTTTTCATCTCTCATTCTATTTCATAAGGTTATTATAACGGGTTTAATGCAACAGTTTCCTTTTCTTTTAACCTACTCTATATTCCTTTGGTTGATTTGGGGTTTTTTAAGTCTCCTCTCAAGTTTCTAATTCTTTTTATGATTTTCTTTTTGGTTCTTTCTCTTTTTCCATGTTTCACTACTCTGTGATCTGTTGAGATTACAGGACCCCAGGGAACGTCTCAAGCTTGTGCTCAGTCACTAAACTGTGTCTGACTCTTTTGTGACCCCATGGACTGGAGCCCACCAGGTTCCTCTGTCCACGGGATTTCCCAGGCAACAAAACTGAAGTGGGTTGCCATATCCTTCTTCAGGGGATCTTCCCAACCCAGGGATCGAATCTGTGCCTCCTGCATTGGCAGGCGAGTTCTCTACCGCTGAGCCACCAGGGAAGCACTACAAGGGATGTCTATATTTCAGAATAATCACCACTTTTAGGCCACAATGACAACACCCTGATGTTAAACAGTTTCCTCCCTACTAGCTCTTCCACTTTACCCTCTTGAAAAGCTTGCTCAATGCTTCAATCTCCCTCAAGGACTGCTGGACCTGTCAGGGGAGCAATTGTCCTACCCCAGAAATTAACATCTTCCGTAGGAACCTTAGACCCTCTCTCCTTTGCTCAGCCCACCTCTCTCAAAGACAGCCTTCAGAATCTCTCTGTTTGGCTGACTCATCAATAAGCCCCACTTCAATGAAGACAGCCAGGACCAGAAAGCCCATAGTCCCTCTTGGGGCCAGCTGAACTTGGCTTGCCAGAGCCAGGGCCGTGACTTTGGTGGGGACTAAACTGGTCTTGCCAAGCAGCCACTACTGAGCTGTCTCTTCTGAGAGAAGAATCTGGGCACTGTCTCCCAAACATATTACTACAGAAAAACTAGAAGAAGAAATAAAAATAAAAAAACAAAACATTTATAAAGATCTCTACATCTAAGTTATATACAACTTCAGGACATCTCATGCTGGCAATGAAAACTCTTGGTTATTACCGAGTCTCAACAGAGTGGGTCACTTACAACATTAAAAAACACAACGGTAAGCCTAAAGAAGAAGGATTCAGAGAAGGAATTCTCCAAAATTCCATGAATCATTTTAGGCCAAAATTTAGTCTGAGGCAAGAGTCATGAAATTCAGATTTTTAACAGAATTTTATACCTAAAAATTTAAGACTGAATCAAAGGAGAAGTTCAGAAGTAGAATTAGAATTTTCCAATTTAAACATTTAAGGAGTACAATGTATTAAGTTGGTCAGAAGCAAGAAGTACTGTTTTCTACTTGTAACTGAATAATATCTTCCCCTCCTTAAACAACTTTTTTCACTTATACAACTTATGCAATGCTGACAATTAACACAGAGCACCAATATACTGAACAGTTTGAAAACTCACTTCTCTACATTCCCCTTGGTAGCCTTCTTTCTTATGGTTACAACTGCTTTGGGGAACAAGGAATGTGTAAGATGTATACCAAGAACCCCAAGGATGGCTTACAACTGGAAAAGTTTCTGCTATAAACAGAAGCATAAAAAATTATTTGTTATAAAAAACAAATAATAACAACAAAACCCAGGAGCTTATCAATTCATCAGCAGATCAAAGACCTTTCTTTCTAAGTCTCTTAAGCAACCTGGCTGGGTCGCTGGACAACCGAGAACAATCTGTACATTCTGGCCACTTACAGCTTCCAAACTATATTAATTCCAAAGAAACCTAATCTATTTGTACACGGAATAAAGCTGAGCCCTCCAAGTTATCTTTCGCAATGTGTGCAAACAAAACACACTGCTCACTTAATCACTGGATGGCCAAGGAATTACCCTGAGATGTTCAAAATCTGAGTACCTATCACACCCTAAGCACTGAATGGCAATTTAAGAGCTCATTTCCCCAGGGCTTTAGTATTTAAATCGTGTCTGCTACAAGGCCACCCCCTGCTTTTTTCTTCAGCTTCTGACTACATGCTAAATATTTAGTGTCTGGGTCTGATAATGTCCAAAAGAAGAAAACATATCACACATTGAAATGGGTCAATTTTGTTCTTTTCAAAATTAAAAGTTAAATATATAGTGAAAAACTTCACTTTTCAGTTCCGTTATCTAACAGCAGTAGTTGTCAGCTGGAAAAATTTTATTCCCCAGGTCATAACATTTGGCAATTATGGATAGTTTCTGGTTTTACAATTGTGGGGAAGGGGTGCTCTGCAATCTGTGAGCAGAGACACAGTATTGATAACATCCTGTAATGCACACGACTGCCTCACAACAAATAACCCAGCTCAACTTGCTAACAGTTCCAATACAAAGAAACCCTCATCTGAAGCTTTGAATGACACAAGATTTCCTAAAATGGAGGGCCAGTTATCTGTATGAGACATATAAGTAACTTCTGGGAAAGTTTTACATTTGAAATCAGTTACACACTGAACACAAGGATGAAAGAGAGTGAACTTTTATTGTTTGAATCCAACAGGCTCTTAAAGTCATACACATACAAAACTGATGCACTGGTTCATAAACCTAACAATAAAACAAAGAATTTAAAAATAATGAAGTTTAAAAGCTTTAGAGAAAAACACTTAACTCTGGAGGTTAACCATCAAAACATCCTCACAGGAATCGTCATATCAGTTTGGAAAGTTTCTCTTTTTTCCACAGTAGTGCTGGAGAGTCTCAATTTTAAAGTAGGATTGGTACTGGAAAATATATTCCTTAGAACAGCGGTCCCCAACCTTTTTGACACCAGGGACTGATTTCATGGCAGACAATTTTTCCACGGACGAGGATTAGGGTGATGATTTCAGCATGATTCAAGCACATTACACCTACTGTGCACTGTATTTCTAATCTAACACTGCTGCTGATCTGACAGGAGGTACTGGTCCATAGCCGGGAAGTTGGGGACCCCTGCCTTAGACCACTCAAAATGAAAAGCATAGCTTAGAATTTTAAGAATTAAAGAACCTGACATTTATCAAATTCTAATGAGTTCAATTTGAATAGTAATATTAAATTTTATACTAACTGAGCCACGGGATTTTCTAAAGTTTAATTTTTCTGAAGTGAAAGTTATATCCATTTTGCCTTTTATTAATTTTTATTAGAATGTAGTTATTTTACAATGTTATGTTAGTTTCTGCTCTACAGCAAAGTGAATGAGTTATACACATATACACATACACACTCTCAGAGTCCCTTCCCATTTAGGTAACCACAGAGCACTGAGCAGCATTCCCTGGGCTATTCAGTAGGTTTTCATAAATTATCCATTTTATATAAAGTAGTGTACATATGCGAGTCCCAATCTCCCAATTCTATCCCACACACACCTTCCCCCCTTGGTAATCATGTTGGTTTTCTACATCTGTGACTATATTTCCTTTGCAAATAAGTTTATTTGTACAATTTTTTAGATTCCACATGTAATCACTATTAAACAGGTTATAAGCATTTTATAGACATAGACTAAACACTTAAGAAGAATCAGCTTCATTGTGTGAATTAAAGGTATACCTTGTAGATACTGTGCATTCCGTTCCAGACCACCACAATAAAGTGGATACCGCAACAAAGTGAATCATGAATTTTGGGGTTTCTTGGTGCATATAAAAGTTATGTTACGCTACACTGTAGTCTAAGAGTGCAATAGCCTTATGTCTAAAATATATGTGCATATTTTAATTTAAAAAATGCTTACCATCATATGAGCCTTTAAAAAGGCATAATCTTTTTGCTGGGACTTCCCTGGCAGTCCAGTAGTTAAGACTCTGCACTTCCACAGCAGGGTGCATGGGCTGGATCCCTGGCAGAGAACCAGGATTCAACAGGACACACACACTGCATGGCCAGAAAAGAAATCTTGCTGATAGAGGGTTGTGAGTCAACGTTGACAGCTGCTAACTGGTCACATTGGTGGTTGCTCAAGGCTGGGGTGACTGGCAAAGTCTTAAGATGACAAAGAAGTGTGCCACACTGGGTGAGTCTTCCTTTCCTGATTTCTCCATAGCATGCAATGCTGTTTGAAAGCATTTTACTGATAGTAGAACTTCTTTCAAAATTACAGTCAATTCTTTCAAACTCTGTTAGAGCTTTATCAGTTAAGTTTATGTAAGATATAATATTCTAAATCCTTTGTTGTCATTTCAACACTTTTCACAGCATCTTCACCAACAGTAGATTCTATCTCAAAAAACCACTTTCTTTGCTCATCCATAGGAAGCAGCTTCTCATCTGTTAGAAAGTTTCTGTTGTGATATTGCAGCAATTCAGTCACATCTTCAGGCTCCACTTCTAGCTCTCTTGCTGTTTCCACCACACTTGAACCCCTCAAACTCATCCATGAGGGTTAGAATCATCCTCCAAGCTCTTGTTGGTACTGCTATTTTGACTTCTTCCCATGAATCACAGATGTTCTTAATGGTATCTAGAATGGTGAATCCTTTCCAAAAGGTTTTCAACTGACTTTGCCCAGATCCATCAGAGGACTCACTATCTACAGCAGCTATAGCCTTATGAGACATATTTTTTAAATGATAAGACTTGAAAATCAAAATCAAAATTACTCCTTGATCTATGGGTTGCAGAAATGATATTGTATCAGCAGGCATGAAAACATTCATATTTGTTATACATCTGACAGAGCTCTTGGGCAACCAAATGCATTGTCACTGGGCAGTAATATTTTGAAAGAAATAATTTCTCCTGAGAAGTAGGTCTCAACAGTGAGCTTAAAATATTCAAAAAACCATGTTGTAAACAGTTATGGTGTCATCCAGGTTTTCTTGTTCCATTTAAAGCACACAGGTAGAGTAGATCTTAGCATAATTCTTAAGGTCTTAGGATTTTCATAATGGTTAGAGCATTGGCTTCAACAAGTCACCAGGTGCATTAGCCCTAAACAGAATCAGCCTGTCCTTTGAAGCCTGGCACTGACTTCTCCTCTCTAGGTACAAAGTTCATCTTCTGCCAACAGAACACTGTTTTGTCTATATTGAAAATCTGTTCTTTAGTGTTCAGTTCAGTTGCTAGTCATGTCCGACTCTTTGTGACCCCATGGACTGCAGCACATCAGGCCTCCCTGTTCATTACAAACTCCCGGAGTTTACTCAAGCTCATGTCCATTAAGTCAGCGATGCCATCCAACCATCTCATCCTCTGTTGTCCCCTTCTCCTCCTGCCTTCGATCATTCCCAGCATCGGGGTCTTTTCAAATGAGTAATTTCCTCCCATCAGGTGGCCAAAGTATTGGAGTTTCAGCTTTAGCATCAGTCCTTCCAATGAATATTCAGGAATGATTTCCTTTAGGATGGACTGATTGGATCTCCTTGCTGTCCAAAGGACTCTCAAGTCTTCTCTAACACCACAGTTCAAAAGCATCAGTTCTTTAGTGTAGCCACCTTCATTAATGATCTTAGCGAGATCATCTATATAACTTGCTGCAGGTTCTACATCAACATGCTCTGCTGTACCTTATACTTTTTTGTGATGAAGACAGCTTCTTCCCTTAAAGCTCTGCTAGCTTCAAACTTCTCTTAGGCAGCTTCCTCACCTCTCTCAGCCTTCAGGGAATTAAAAAGAATTAGGGCCTTGCTCTGGCCCTGGTTTAAGGGAATGTTGTAGCTGGTTTGATCTTCTATCCAGATCACTAAAACTTTCTCCACATCAGCAATAAAGCTGTTCAGCTTTATCATTCTTGTGTTCACTGAAGTAGTACTTTAACTTCCTTCAAGAACTTATCCATCATATTCACAACTGGGCTAAGTATTTGGCACAAGTGGCCTAACACTCAGCCAATCTCAGCTTTCAACATGCCTTCTTCATTAAGTTAAATCATTTCTAGCTTTTGATTCAAAACGAGAGACATGACCCTTCACTTGAACACTTAAAGAGGCCATCGTACAGTTATTAATTGGTCTAATTTCAATATTAGTGTGTCTCAGGGAATAAGGAGACCCAAGGAGCAGGAGAGAGATGTGGGACAGCCAGTCAGTGGAGCAGTTAGTACACACACAGCCTTTGTTAAGTTTGCCATGTTATATAGGTGCAGTTTGTGATGCCCCAAAAACAATGACAATAGTAACACCAAAGATCACTGTTTGCAGATCACCATAACAAATACAATAATAATGAAAAAAGTTTGAAATATTGCAAAAATTTCCAAAACGTGACCAGGACGGGAAGTGAGCAAGCCCTGTTAGAAACATGACAGGATGGATTTGGTTGATACAAGGTTGCCACAAACCTTCAATTTGTAAAAAATGCAGTATCTGCAAATCACAAAAAAGGGAAGCCTAACAAAACAAGGTATGCCTGTACATGAATTAAAGAAAAGAGAGACCCAGTTTTTCAAGAGTATGAAATTTTCTGTTTAAGGAATTAATATTTGCAAATGTCTTTTTCTATAGCCAATTTTTGAAGTATCAAATGAATTATTTAAAATATCCAAGTATTGACTTTCCTTTTCAGGACCATACCATACTCTGCTTTGATATATCTAGACTAGAGTGATATGGAAAGTATCTGTAAATCATGTAAGTGATAAGGGACTTCTATCTAGAATACGTAAAGAATTCCTACAACTCAATTTTTTTTTAAAAAGACAACCAATTAAATAATGGGTAAAGAACCTGAATAAACATCTCTCCAAGGAAAATTCACAAAGGGTTAATGAACATATTAAACATGCCCAACATCATTAGCCATCAGTGAAATGCAAATCAAAACCACAATGAAACCCCACTCCACACTTACTGTGATGTCTATACTGAAAATGACAGAGATCAACAAGTATTAGCAAGTATGTGGAGAAACTGGAATCCTCATACCCTGCTGGTAGAAATAGTGCAGCCACTTTAGAAAGCAGTCTAGGAGTTCCTCAAAAGTTTAAACATATTATATGATCCAGCAATCCCAATCCAGTGTATAAGCAGCGCTCCCTCCTATAAGTATGTCCACACAAAACCATGAATGTTCACAGTGTTATTCGAACAGGCAACAAGGCAGAAACAACTCAAATGTCCATCAGTGGATGAATGGATAAACAAAATGTCATACAACAAAATATGATTTGGACAGAAAAATGAAGTCCTGATACACGCTCCAGCATGGATGAGCCTTGAAAACAGAAAGTTAGGCATAAAGGACCACATACTATACAATTCAATGTACATGAAATGTCCAGAATGAGCCAACCAGTAAAGACAGAAAACAGATTGCCGTGCCTATGGCTGTGGAGAAGGGCTGGTAGGAAATTGGAGTGACTGCTGATGGGTACAGAGCTTCTTTCTGGAGTTAGGAAAAAGTTCTAAAATCAATTGTGGTGATGCTTTACACAGTTCTGTGAATGTATTCAAAACCACTGAGCTGTATACTTTAAGTAGGTATGTGAATTATATCTTAATAAAGTCGTTTTCTTTAAAGATACTTGTTTATGAAGCTGCCACATGAAATATGAACTATTAAGCTTTTTAAAACTAAAAACTTCAGCCTTAAGATTCTATGAGATTGGCCAAGACTAAATATTTATTAAACGTTGACATTCTATTAATGATTGAAGAATTAACACATCTTTGCCAACCTTTCTGAGATAGCACCATATAGTGTAAATTACACTAAAAAGAGAAACACTAAAATTTGCCACAACTTGAAATTTAGTTTAATATCAAAACCAACTCCATCAGATAGGCACTGTCTTACTTTATAGTTTCAAAGTAACATATTTCCTAAGTAGGGAAACTATTTCATACCCTGCTAATTCTAAAACTAATTTTCTTTCCATTAGCCATGCTCTCTCCTGAAAATTGAACTAAAAATCAGAAAACTTGGATTCAAGTTAAAGTCTGGGATCATCTGCTCCTAGTTGTTTGCACGTTTCAGTTCTTTCACCTATAAATCTCAAAGGATTATAGTAAGGATCAAAATAACATAAAAAAATAAGAAAATGTTTTTGTACACTGTAAAATTTTATCACAATTATTTTTACTGTTTAAAATAGATACAAACTTTCTGATAATGAAAATAAACTTTAAATACTGGTAAAAATATTCCCATAAACTAAAAGTAGTAAGTCAAAATTGCTAAAGAAAAATGGTTAGAAAAAGGCTTTTCTTTATGTCTGACACTGCAGGGTCCCGTTTATCCCTACATGATAAAATTTTTACCTCTCTAAAAAAGCCTGGATGATGATACTGCAGATGAAAATACAGCTACATGGTTTCGGCCATCACTGAACCACACAAAAACCAAAAAACCATAAAGGAAAAGAGCAGGTTCATTGCTTTTTCACCCAGAATTACAGTAACAAATAAAATTAATTTTAATAGCTCTGCCTTCAACTTTGAGATTTCTTTAATCATCAAAATTCTATCAACTCTAAAAAAAGCTACAGCATGGAATACTCTGCCATGAAAAAAGCATTTTTTAAAGATTAACAACACAGGAAAAATAAAAAAATTTTAAAAAAGTAAAGATTAACAACACAGGAAAATGCTCACAAAACATTGCTGCATAATAAAAACGAGACATAATAGAATAAGTTAAAATCTACTGAGCCCTTACAATATGTCAGAAATTGTGCTAAAAGTTTAACATGCTTAATCATAATAAATCCTTATAACAGCTCCTTAAAATACTATTAACATTTTACAGGTGAAGAAACTGAGACGTATCTTTCTGATAAATGACACTAAGGTTTCAGAGCAGTAAATAGGAAACACAGGATCTGAATCTATCTAATTCCCATCCACTTTTCCCAGTGGCATTCGTAGGTGCCCAGGAACTCATTTACACACTAAAGTGGTGACTCAGGAGCCTACACTCTAACTACTGCATTATACCCCATACATATCATTTTTCTTTAAAAATGTATAAATGAAGATAGGGAAGTGTCTTCACCTTAAGCTTGAGCTGAGATTCAGAAGTGTCTAGGTAAGACCATAGGAATAAATTCTGTCAGGGTTTGGGGCTGGTGGTCCTGCAATGGGAAGGACTCTCTTGTGAGAGTTTAATATTGGCTCTTGGACTCCTAGTCTAGGTTCAGTGGAGAAAGATGCTAAGGGAAAAGGCTTAAGTTGTTCCTGTGAAGGAGGCTAAGTGCACAGGGACAATATTTATGTGATACAAAATCAGAAAAGTCAGCGTCTCCACTTTAGAGTGAAGAGTTGGATCTGAAACACTGAGACAATTACAGAAATGCACCACCATTCTTGCAGCTCCATATTTTGAAATTCTGACATCCACGGACATTCCCTGGGCAAGGATAGCAGCAGACCTCCCCAACTCCAAGTACCACTTTGAGCAGGGAGTCAACCAGATAGGAACAGGGGAAGGAGGTGAGAAGACTGAGTTTCTGGGAAATACTTTGGGGCCTTCGAGACATAACTAGATGAAATAAAGAAGATGGAGGTCCTGCTTCAACAAAAGGGACCAAGAGTCAGTGACTGTTAATTTTCACTCTTTTGTATCTGCTGAAGTGGTGAAAACTGGAAGTTATTAAAAAACTGGAAGGAAATAACAGAATTCTAACAGGTTTGTCACATGGTGGTATAATTTCAGGTGACTGCTACCGCCTATAAATTTTCTGAATAAACTGCCTACAGCGATGAGTGTAATTTTATAATCATGGGGGAAAAAGGGTTTTTTAAAAAGTCAACCAATCAATTCCAGTAATATAAAAATGCTATTTCTAAGATTAAATTTCAAGCCTACACCAAAATCTATGTTTCGAACCTCTAGAAAATTACATCCTGTTATATATGTAAAGTAAGTGCCACTCTTCTTATAACTGGGAGTACGTTTTGTTAGTTATACATTTCAATCAAAACAAAAGAAATATTATACCCACACCCACAAAATTTATTATACTCCACTACATTTATGGTATGGGCTTTTGGTACACTTGTAATTTATTATTATTGTTTCAAGATTGGAAGCTCATATTCTTCTGGCAGACCAGTCTTCAAATTTAGGACGAGCAAACCAAGACAAACAGATGTTCTGACCTATACAAATAACCTCATGAAATCATCGACTATATACAAGGTCGCACCTTACACTGATTCTCAGGCATCATAAAGTAACTTCCTAAAATAATGAAAGCAATGAAATCCATAATTGCTATAGTTCCTGCAGCCTGTCTTTGGAAATTTCTTTTCTCAGGTTATATAGAAAAGCTCATGGGTATTTTTGTAAACATACCCTTATGGTCCATTTCACAGTAAGACCATTTGTAAAAGCAGAAATAAAATTTGAGACACAACCCCAGCTACTAATCCTGTAAGATATTTATTTAGAAAACAAGTATCAATTAAAAAAAAATGTTTGGGATACCTATCAAAGCCTCAGCTTCCTAACAGTGTTCATGAAAAGTATTTTACTGGTAAAGGAAAGCTTTAAATTTAGGCATACATTTCAAAAATGGGTCAACCTTCTTACCTGGAGATTTGATGTCCAGCATAGAGGAGCAGGGCCGTCAAAAAATATAGATAAAGCTGAACCAGATGCTGCCTGGGCAAGGTTAGTAGCACAACACTCAAGATATAACCTGTAGTAGAAGTGAAGAGAGATATAAATAAAATTCAATTCTAATTTAGTCTTCCAGTTAATTACACTAATAAAAAGAGCTTGAAGTAAATTACTTTCCAATTAGGTTTCAACAACTTTGAGGTTTTTTACTTCACTACCAAAGCAAGCTTAGCATAGTAAAACTACTATGGATTTTTCTATGGAAAATATAAAGCATTTTTCACTTCCTTTGTAGGTTTTTCTACTTTAAAATTGAATATATCACACAAAAGTGCAATGGGATTCCCCTCATCAACTACCTTTCCTTGTCTCCTTGTCTCCTCTACACCAACTGTCTCATTCTCTAGTCCCAGAGGAGGAACGGGGGTCTTAGTGTCCCCCTACCACTGCACCTCAGTGTGACTCAGACCTTACTTCTCCAACTCCAAAAGACCCTCTATCTTCTGTCTTCAATCATTCCTCTGACACCATCATCATCTCTCAAAGAATGTGCAGGGCTCTTTTCCCTAGTCGTAAAGAAAAACTCCTCACCACACTCATTTCTCCTTTTCCTGTTACCTTTTTTTCATTCCAATGACAAATGTTATAAACTATCTGTACCAAAGCCTCTAATTTCTAACTATTATTCCCTCTTTACCCTTTACAATCTTAGATCCTCTACAAACCCCTGTTTGCTTTCTCTAAAGAATCTTGGAAGTCAACAATTACCTACTAAATAGGAGTCAAGTCTAAGACTCAAATTTAAGTCAAATCTAAGACTCCTATTTAAATCCTTGCCCCAGCACCTGAAGCAACAACTACCCTCAAATCTATTATTCTTTGGCTCTGTGACATGGATTTCCATTTACCCTCTAAATAATTCTCCCCTCTATTTTCTTTTCACCCTTCTCAAGTGAACATAGGAAATTCAGTTTCTGAATAATTTCTACTCTTTATGTAAGTATCTAACTCAAAGAATCTATTTTCCTGCTTCAAATATACCATTCTAGATGATACAACAGTAGTTCTGAGAACCTACTACATAAGCATAAAAACCTTAATCATTGCCTATTCTAACTAGACAATTATAGCTCATGATGTCTGAGATGAAGTCCACTTAAATGTTCCCATACAGGAGTACAAACTGAGCTCCCATCCTCCTCCCTCAACAGGCTGACTCACCTCCCCCTCCATTCACCCTGACTCAAACCTGAGTCACCTGTGATCACCCAGTCCCACTAAGTCTCTCATATGTTACCCTTCCTTTCTAGTCCATATGCCCCTACCTAACCCTTTCTGTAATACAATAATATATGCTGACTGCTATTTATCTTTCAGTGTCTTCTGCTTCTCATCCATCCTATGCTTTGTTACCAGGGTAATATTCCCAAAACCATCGCTTTCTTTCCTTTAGACAACTCCTGCTCTAAAACTTTCAAATGTTTTAAAGAATCTGCCTGCAATGCAGGAGACCAGGTTCAATCCCTGGGTCAGGAAGATCCCCTGGAGAAGGGACTAGCTACCCACTCCAGTATTCTTGCCTGGAGAATTCCATGGACAGAGAAGCCTGACGAACTATAGTCCATAGGGTCACAAAGAGTTAGACACAACTGAATCACTAACACTTTAACCTTTCAGTGTAACATTAAACATCTTGCAAAAATCTGGCCCTGGCTTAATGTCCTCTCATGAATGAGTCTTCATTAGGGCACAGACATCCATCCCTTCTTAGCACCTAATGTGTCCCTCATGCTGAGTCGATCATGCTTAAAGTTTAAGAAACAGGAGCTGTGCTAGGCACTACACATTTTCCACACATCCTAACTTCAAGAACCATCCAAGGGAAGACAGAGATACATATTTCTATTTGCTTTTCATTTTGTAAAATAATTTCCTCCAATTAATTTTGTTAATCTCTTTCTCATGGGACTTAACAAGTATTTAAAAGGATGTTTATTGTATTTAGCAAGCATTTTTACTGTTTGTGGCTGAAGGATTGTCTAATCAGTCTACTTATTGCATGAAACATTTCCTTAGATTTTCTGACATTTAATAAACTATCATTTTCCTTTTCAGATATCCTTATCTTTCCCTTCTCCTGTGTATCTCATAAAATCAGCTGCCAAATTCTCTAGACTGAACATATTCATTTCATTCTTTCAATTATTCAGTCATTCAACCAATCAACATTAGTATGTGTAAAGTATGATCCAGATGCACTCGTAGGCATGGAAAATCCAAGAAGAAAAAGAAATCACAGTCTCAGGAAAATACAAACAAGGATAAAAGTGTGATAGATCCTTGGTAGTTTCATAAACAAAACTTAAAAGGGCTATGGTTAGGTGACTGCTTGACCTGGACCTCAAAAGGTAAATGGATCTTTACCAGGCTAAGAGGAAGGGGGAACGCTCTAAGAGAACAGCAACAGCAGGTCTGAAAACCAAAGTGCAGAGGAAATTTTCAGGAGACAGGAAACTGTAGACCAGACTAGATTTTGGTGTAAGTAGAAAGAGTATTAGGAGGGTACTGGGAGACGCTGCTAATAGAGCTGGTGGCTCAGACAGTAATGAAACCACCTACAGTGCAGGAGACCCGGGTTCGGTTTCTGGGTTGGGAAGATTCCCCTGGAGAAGGGCATGACTACCCACTCCAGGATTCTTGCCTGTAGAATTCCATGGAGAGAGGAACCTGGCAGGCTACACCCCATGGGGTCACAAAGAGTCGGACACGACTGAGTGACTAACACTAACTAACTTAGGATGAGACAGCTGGACGGCATCACGATGCAATGAACATGAACTTGGGCAAACTCCAGGAGATGGTGAGGGACAGGGAGGCCTGATGTGCTGCAGTCCATGGGGTCGCACAGAGTCGGACATGACTGGGTGACTGAACAACAATTTAGGAGTTTAGCCTGGGCTTATGTTCTCCGATCCTTTTAATACCATATAGGTGAGGTAAGAAAATGAAAAACATGTAGGTGAGGTAAGAAAACAAAAAACAAAACAGTAACAAAAACCCTATGGTTCACCTATATCCCCATTTTCACATTCCAGTGAAAAACTAACTGATAAAATATATTGCACAAGAAGATTTTTGAGAGATCATTAATACTTATGCTGATGTATTAAGAGCTGTATGACTAAATCATCTGAACTACAATAAACAGTTGATCCTCAAACAATGCAGGGATCAGGAGCACCAAGCCCTCCTCATGGTATAAAACCTGAGTATAACTTTACAGTCAGCCTTCCGAACCTGTGGTTCCTACAGAGTTCAAGGATCAACTGTATACATCATCTAATTATTTGAAAAATATAAAACTACTGCTGATGCAAATATGCATCATTATTCAGACTATAGGATTAACTGAACCAACCAAAACAAACTAAATTGATAATGATGAAGCTTTGTTGTTGTTCAGTTGCTAAGTCGTGTCTGACTCTTTGCAGTCCTATGAACTGCAGCACGCCAGGCTTCCCTGTCCTTCACTATCTCTAGGAGTTTGCTCAAACTCGTGTCCATTGAGTCAGTGATGCCATCCAACCATCTCATCCTCTGCCACCCCCACGATAAAGCTAACTCAACAGTAATTTGTAATTAAAAAAAGCAAGACTAGCAGCATTTAAAAATAATGATCTGCTTAAAATAACACTGGTGAACCTTCCTAAAGAAATACAAGAATTTCTGCTATTTAAAGGGTTATTTTAGTAGTGGAGAAAAAAGAATGAGGACATGGAATAAAATAGTAGCTTTGGATATGAAGTTGACAGGGTCATTTATGAGATATATACTTAAATAGGTCTTAATGGTGATCTACTGGTGAATGGTTGAGAAAAAGGAAGTGAAAATGGTTCTGATGTTTCCATCATGGGTAACTGAGAAGACGGCTTTTAAAGACAGGAAATACATAAGGCGGCAGAGGCTTGAGGTTAAGTACAGGTGATGAGGTAAGTGATAAGTTGAGGTGCTTGTGAAATATTTAGGCTGAGAGAGCTAATGATAGTTAGAAATCATTTATTCATCACCAGGCACTAGTTAGGTACTGGTAATACTGAGATAAGAGACGACACCATTCCTACCTTAAGGGAGCTAACTATCTAGTTGGGAAGAAAGCTAGGTTTATGGACCCTTAGAATGTAGTAAGTACCACGGTGGAGGTATGAACTGAATACCATGCGATCAAACAGGAGGAACAATAATGGAGACTAAAGAGGTCAAAAGCAGTGAAAACTGGAGATAGAGATTTGTAGCCAAAACTATGTGAAGCCACCCCAACAGCAAAATATGAAAATTAAACACAAATCCTAGGAATATCAACACTAAAGAAGGATTCCAAAGATACAGCAAAAGACTCAGAAGGAATGATTAAAAATCTAGAAGAATTCAGAAAGATTTTTAAGAAGGAGATCGTGGTTAACAATTTCACAAACATGGAAAGGTATGCAAAACAGGGATACAAATGAAGTTTTGAGTTTTACCTTTTAGGTCATTAATGATTTTAGTGATCGTAGTTACAACAGAACTATTCTCATATCCAGTCTTATCTTTGCAACTGCTACCATGCTAGCTCTGGATCTCATTACCAGTTGCCAAAAATCCTAAATGGTCTTCTATCCTCCAGTTTCTCCCCTCCCTAATCCACTATCCTATCCTATTCAACACTGCCTAACCAATCTTAAGATGGAGCTCATCGGCTCTAAATCCCTTACTGACCCACCACTATCTATCAAGTTAAGCACAATATCTAACATTTGCATTCAGGGCTTTTCACAAATGGCCCTATTCTTCAATTATTTCTATTCTCCTTTATATATCCTACACCCTGCAAACAGTTCTATAATTAACATCTGGATAGTTACTCTCTCTGCTGTCCTCAGACAGGACCCACACTGGAAAGCTTCTAATTTCAAAGGCACAATTATACTCCATTAACACAATTATTAACACTCCCCACCTTGATTTTTAAGCTCTTAATAACAATTACAGGATATAAGGAGGAAAAAAACTCACAACAGTAAAAAAAATAAAACAAAACTTAGGAATGAACTGAAACATAAAAGTCTAAGGTCTATATAAAGAAAACTTTAAAACACTCCAAAAGAACGCAAAAGAAATCGTGAACATAGTAAGTCTCTTGTGTTCTTTCCTAAAGAAGGGTTAGCACCCTTAAGCTCTCTCTCCATGCTAACTTAACTTTTAATAATAAGCAATCTCAGCAAACAGGTCAACAGGGCTGTGTTTGGAAGATTAAATAATTGTGAAGTTCATATAGAAAACTAACAACAACCAAAAAAAAAAAAACTCAGAGAGGGAAATAAAGAAAACGAGACTAACTCTGTCAGACAGTAAAATAAAATCTAAACCCTCAATAATAAGAAATGAACAGGAAAAAAGTTCAGAAATGGAAAAAGACACCCTGTAAATGCAGATAAATTCTAAATGCAGCAAAGATTTAAATGCAAAAATCAAACAACAAAAAGAATGCAATAAAACATGACATACATCTTTATACACTTAAGAACAGAGAAGGCTTTTTTAATTGATTAAAAATCCTAAAGCTATATGAAAGAAAAAATGATAAATTACATTAAAAACAAATCTTGCATGTCAAGAATATCTTTAGCAAAATCAAGAGAACTGAAATTGGAAAAAATTCCAACTCATCACACAGGGCTTATGTCCCTAACATATATCAAACCCCACCAACTAGTAAGAAAAGGCTAACAGTCCCATAGAAAAGTGAGCAAGGGACAGGCACTGACAACTCTCAAAGGAGGAAATTACAAATTTTTTAAACACATGAATAAATTCAATCTCATTCATAAGAGAAACACAAATTAAAACTACATTTAAAAATAACCATTTTTCACCTACATGCCATATCATATTTACTAGTTCAGTCATGTCTGACCCTGCAACCCTTTGGATTGTAGCCCGCCAGGCTCCTCTGTCCATGGGACTTTTCAGGCAAGAATACTAGAGTGGGTTGCCATTTTCCTCACCCAGGGGATCTCTTCCCAACTCAGGGATGAAACCCGCATCTCCTGTGTCTCCTGCATTGCAGGAGAACTCTTTACCTGCTGAGCCATCAGAGAAGCCCACTGAACAACCAAGTATTAGTTTGATAGTACTGTTTTGATAAGGATGTAGGATTTCAGGAACCGTCAACAAATGTAGGTACAAAATAGTCTATAGAGAGCCGTATCAATCAACAGTCCCAATGTATATATACTCTTTAACCCAGCAGAATCACTTCTAATAACTCATCCCATGGCTATCTTTGCACCTGTTGAAATGATAGCTATACAGAACTATTTAGTACAACAATGAACGAAACAGTAGAAGACAGAAGCTATCTATAATGTCCTCCGCTGAAGTAATTCATGCAATAAATTATGGTACAGTCATACAAGAGTACTATGCCCCTATGAAACAGAACTGGAGGGCTGGGAAACAAAGTGAGGCCTCAACAGTTCATCAGAATCTTAAGATCTGGCAGATCAGAATGTGTCAGCATGAAAAAACAGTGAATACCTAAAAATAACATGGCTCTATGATACATCATTAAGTTAAAACAAACAAAAGGTTCAAAAGAGTAATGTTCTATGTTATCATCTGTACTAAAAAAGAGGAAAGATATTTATATTTTTATCATTTATATATCAATTTATCTTTATATTTACTTACACATGCATAAAATATCTCCAGAATTATGCACAAGAAAATAAAAACAGCTACTCGTTGGGACTCAAAGTGAGAACTCAGTAGATGAGGAACAGAGACAGGAGGAAGGCACTTTTCACTATATACTTTTTATGCTTTTTGGTTTCTGAACATAAATTACAATTTCTAAAATCCATTTAAGGGTGAAATTCTGTAAACTGGAACATTACATAAACACTACATAATGCTCTGACACAGAGGTTACTGTAACCAAAAATCTGTTCAAGCTGAAAATATCTACTTGTGCAATCATTGAGCTTACTCTACCATAGCACATAGTAAGTGTATTTAAGAAGGCTCAGCAGAGTTCCCAAAGCCAAAGAGTATGAACTGCAACTGTACGAGGACCCATACAACTTCTAAAATGAATGTTTCTGTTATTAGGTAGCTGTTTTTATAATAAATACTTCAATATATTAAAAAATAATGTATGTGATAAGTACATTTTTAAGACCACAGAACGAACTGCTTTTGCTGGATTAAGCGAAAAAATATCTAAACCAAGTAACCAATTGTTCTTCTACAATAGACTGGAATTATTTTCCATAAACTGACTAATATACAAACCTTTAACAAAGGGCTGGGAATTAGTATTTTGCAGCATAAAAGAACCTTCTCATTTCAGAGGCTTTCCAAGGTAGTGCCAACTGAGAGAGCTGAGAGTACTCACAGTACACCTGAGAGGGCTCAGATGTTCTATCTCCAGTGCAGTCTTTCCTACTGAACCAGACTCCTTCCCACAATGACTTACTTGGTAATCTTTCAGAGCTATAAGGGGTTCTCAGGGCTAAGCTTTGAAACCTAGAAAGTTCTTTTATAGATAAAAAATAAATCTCAGAGACAGGACAACTCTTAACAATTTTATAAAAGATAACCTTCAAATTTTAAAAAAGATATACTTGTTGATAGGCAATTCTAATAACAAAAATATTAATAAAACCACTGCAGCACATCATTCAAGCCACATCTTGAGTTACCGATGTTAACGAAAATATACTATCGCTATTATTACATATAAAACAAAAATTAAACTAAAAATTAAGAATCATGACTTTTATTCTAGATGGACTTTATCTGCTTCCTAATTTTCTTATTTTTGGCCATACTCCATAGCATGTGGGATTTTCCCTGACCAGGGATCAAACCCATGCCCTCTGCAGTGGAAGCTCAGTATCTTAAAAACTGGGCCTCCAGGGAAGTCCCCTGCCTGTATATCTTGACTTTAATTTCTTAAACCTCTTCACACTACTTCTACCACTGATTCAAAAAAAATCACATTATATATTTCAAGCACTTTTAAAAAAATATTATGATATAATTTTCCACATTTCATTTAACTGAAATGAATACTTTACCTTCAAATGATATTAATGTTTTGGAAGAATAAAGAATATTGCTTACTTTCTGGACTTCCCTGGTACTACAATGGATAAGAATCTGCCTGCCAAACCAGGAGACACAGGTTTGATCCCTGGTCTGGGAATATTCCACATACCGAGGAGCAACTAAGCTCATGAGCCACGACCACTGAGCCCAAGCTCTAAAGCCTACAAGCCACAACTACTGAAGCCTATGTACCTACAGCCTGTGGCCCGCAACAAGAGAAGCCACTGCTCCGTGCAACTAGAGAAAGTCTGAAGGCAGCAATGAAGACCCAGCGTAACCAAAAATAAATAAATAAATAATCTTAAAAAAAAAAAGCTTACATTTTACTACCAAAATTACTACCCAAATTAATGACAAGTTTTAAGAGGCCAAATGTCTGGAAAGGCTTCCCAGGTGGCACAGTGGTAAAGAATCCACAGCCAATGCAGGAGACGCAAGAGACACAGGCTTGATCCCTGGGTCGGGAACATCCCCTGGAGTAGGACATGGCAACCGAGCCCAATATTCCTGCCTAGAAAATTCCATGGACAGAGAAGCGTGGCAGGCTACAGTCCATGGGGTCACCAAATGAGTTGGACACGAATGAGCACAGCACAGCAAATGTCTGGAAAGGTTATTTCCCGTTTTTTAACTTCACTGTATTAAAATCTAATACATGTTTTCTTTTATACATGTCAATTACATCTAATAAACCAGAAGCAAAAAATAAATTAAAAAAATAACAAATGCTTTCTTCTGCTTTCCAGCTTCATCAAAATTTATTTCACAGCAAAATAAATCCAGCTCTATTTTCCTCTACCGCTAATAATTCATATGCAATTGTGAAACAAATAAGACTATAAACATGATTCATAAACATTCATCAACGACTGTATCCTTGTCACTTCAATGTAAAAGGACATGATTTTACCCAAATGAAAGAGTATACAAAGACATAAATTAGAACGCTCACTAAAAGCTTAGGAAACAGGATGGAGACACTTACCTACATAATGCATATTGAGAGCCAAATACTTGTACTGGAAAAGAGGGTTGTTATTGAGGCTACTTCTTTGAATCTGCTGGAAGAAGGAGCTGACATCCCAACGGTAGAGGACATCCAGCAGCATGATGCTCGGCACCCGCAGGGCCACGTTCAGCACTGCCTCCAGTTTCTCCTTGGCAGCCATGTTTTTTCTTGGAGCAGACCTAAAATTCAGGAGATACAATATAAAAGAGTGAGTCACCTCAAACAGCTTTTAGATATCCTTTTATGAGTCTAATGGATCACATACTACAAAAACTATGTTATAATGTAAAAAGCTCCTTAGACACATCTACTACTTCCAGATATTTAGGAAATAAGCTTTCTATTATGTTTTCACATGGACTCTCTTGGGTCTGCTTAACTTGAAGGCTCTGAGGAAATGTTCGGGCCTCAAAATTTGTTTTTTAAAAAGCTTCTAATTCCAAATCTAGGCACTTAACAAAACAGCCTATACTGTAGCCTTTGTCCAATTATCTTGAGAAGGAAAATTCACTCCTATAAAATTCCTTGAGATTTATGCAGCTTTTTTAAAAGAGAGCAAATTTTAAAGTTATTACATGAAAAAGCATAAGCTATTTAATAAAAGTTTAATAACTGCACATTGAGTATATAGCATCTCACCGTCTATCCTGTTTCTTATTACTTAAAATCAAAACTGAAGTACTCAATTTACATGATACAGATACAATGCAGAGAACTCAAGATATAGGTAAAGGCAACATGCTTTGCAATACTATCTCCTTGTATCATTAAACTTTCAGGGCTTCCCTGGTGGTCCAGTGGTTAAGAGTCCAGCTTGCAATGCAGGGGACACCAGTTCGATCCCTGGTCCAGGAAGAGCCCACACGCCATGGGGCAACTAAGCCCACGCACTCTACAGCCTATGCTCTGCAACAAGAGAAGCCTATGCACTGCAACGAGAGAAATCCTGCACACAGCAACAAAGACCCAACAGAGCCCAATAATAAATAAATAAATACATCTTGAAGGGAAGGAAAAAAAAAAAACCTCTTAGTATGAAATTCCCACCATCTGCTTTCAAAGTAGGAAAAAGCTCATCAAATTCTTCCCTGTGACACACAGACATGCTGGCACATGGGAGAAGTCAGGCATTGTGAGTCTGTAGCCTCTGTCTTTGCCTAGCTGTTGATGAGCAGTGGTGAATGGGGGGCTTAAAAAAAAAAAAAACAGGAAGGAAGGAAACGAAAGATCTGCCAGACAATCTACTATATAAAGGACAACCTAGTGCAATACTGCTTTATACGATAGAGCTGCAAATTAATCCAAGGAATTACAGAAAAGAAGACAGAAGTGGTAAAGGATAATTTTAGGAGTAACGATAATTCTAGATTGTTGGCTCTGACAATATCCTTTTAAGAACTTTGCTGAGAAAGCAAAATACACTTCTAGCTTTGGCAGTAATTTCAGACATTACAGGACAAATGAAAACATTTATTTCCAAAGAAAATTATAGTGACAGATTGCTATGCTATGGTTAAATATTTGTCAGTATTTCCATTTCACCCTCTAATTTTCATAGCTTCCTAGCTCAGATAGTTGGGGGGAAAATGCTGCTCAGTTTGGCACACCATTAATATAAGTTTTTCCATCACTAAACTGCTTTATTATATATCATTCCCACTACTCAAATGTTATGCATGTTCTACCAATAATGCAAAATTAACATTTTTATAAATAAATACTGTAATTCTGATTACTTTAAATAAACAAGACTGCTTTAATAATTTTCGTCCATAAGAAATGGAGGGGAGGGATAAACTGGGAGATTGGGACCGACACATTGTTACATAAAAAACAGATAACTAACGTGGACTTACTGCACAGCGCAGGGAACTCTATATTCTCAAAATTCTCTAACAGTCTATATGGGGAAAAAAATCTAAAAAAAGAATGAATTTACATACATGTATAACTGATTCACTGTGCCGTACACCTGAAGCTAACACATTATAAATCAACTCTACTTCAAGAAAAAAAATTTTTTAAACAGAATATTGTCAGAGAATCATAACCAAATAGCTGTGTCCTAAGGAGAAAAAAAAAGCACTGAAAAATAAAATCTCGAATCAACACTTATTACAAATTATACCGTTTAGGAGCCTAAATTTCTCAAAGCTCATGATATTATTAAGAAAAAAATTTCTAGGAAATATTCACATTAACATCCTTTCACCAGTGGCCCTGGGGTGATTTTTATTCCCCTCTATCTTTTTCTGTTTGACAAATGTTTCACTATACCCATATATTATTAGGAAAAGTGTAATATAATGTGCCTAAGCTATCTAGACAACTTAAGGAAATACACAGGAAGTAACTACTTACTCTGGTGGTCAACCTGATAACTTTGTGCACTATTGGGAGTTCATTTCAAAGTACATAAATGATAACATTTTTTTTTTCTCACAAACCACCAGTCACATGTGAAAATTACCATGTACCAAAATAAAAGTATCACTGACAGGCTTTATTCAGTAATGGAAAAGTAGCTATCTTTCCATATTTTATATTCCAATATGAATCAATACTGCTTTTGTAAGTAACAAAAAAAGGGACAATTACTGAGTTAATATTTGTGGTCCACATTCATCTGACTTAGAGCCTTCGTATGTTTTTAATGTTTTCTTGTTTTTAAAAGTGCCCAGTTTCACTATTTATCATAGCTCTTAAAGGGGTAAAGAAAAAAAAACTAATCAAAATACCAATCCTGCATTAGAAATCAAGATCCGAAATGCTAAGGGGAAAAAAAACTCCCTAATTCTTACATAGGACCATACTTCTATTACAAAAGAAGGCCATTAGCAGAATGGTATATGCTTCCCCTTATATACCACTACTTCACAAACAGACAAGAACAGAACACAAATGGGACAAGAACAGAACACAAACGGAACAAGAATAAAAAGAAAATCTTGGGTCCCTAAACCTACTGTTAACAGAACATCCAAGACAGACACCTAAACTCTACTGCCTGGATGGAACAAAATATCCTCTTTAACAACAAATACATTGTTTACGAAATGTTTCATTTATTTCTGTATGTGAGGGACATTTCAGTAAGTCATTGGCAAGCTGGCCATGTATAGGGACGTGGAGAAAACAAATTTAATACATAGAAAGCTGAATCTAAAATGCTACCCACAAGAGCTATGGAAAGAAAAAGGTGGGGTGGGGGAACCATTGTGGACCATTCTTCATAGAAATGCCACATGATAGGGTGTGACCATTACAAATAAATACCATACACTACCCTCGAGCTCCACACACTAAACTAACAGCTAAACAAAATGTTGAAATATATTTTATTTGTTGAAACCTGAAATTAGTCACATGTGCCAAATCACTCACATCTGCCAAAAGACTAAATTAAAAACATGAAGTAAGTAAAAATGGAGCCTTCTCTAAGATGTTTGGTTCAAGCCTAATTTATCTTTTTCTAAGACTTGTTAAACAGAGCTAGGGAGCATATTCTAAGTCAGAGGAAGCTCAAAATTCTCCTAAAACCAAACAAGATCAACTAACCATCAAAAATAAACAGAAGAGCTGAAGGCAAAGAAAATTCAAAGGCTTGACACTCTCTAAAGCCAAATATATAAGATACTCCCTGCCTTGTTCAGTTATGTACATTTTGCCTTCTGTGCATTTTTAAATTTCCTCCTTGAAATGTGGAAAGAACTGAGAAAGTAACACTCTGACAAATTGTCTCTGAAAGTAATGAAAACTAAATGTGGCTCAAAGATGCTTTACACAGTAAAACAGCTTAAAAAAAAAAAAAAAAATCCATCCCTTTCCAGTAACAGAAAAAGAAAGGCTCAACAAAAGCTAACCAAAAACAGGACCACAGGATTTCATTAAATGACATTCCTAGGCTTGGAAGCAGCAAATTGCTACCTAGGAACACAAGAATGTCCTGTACCAGCATAACGTTGCACAATTCATCGTTCACTTTTGTGGTTTAGGATACACTGGGGACCTCATTCTACACTTTCAGAAAATACTACATTTTAGTTTTGAATATGAAGAAATCAAACAAATCATCAACAATATGAGAAATATAAGTTTTTAACGTCAGAGCTCTTCTCATCAGCTGAAGAATTATGCTAAAAAATAAGAAATGAAAATGTTCTTACCCAAAAAGGGAACAGAATTCACATCTCCTAGAAAAAACAAAAATAAGAATGCCTTATAACCCGATTTTAAATTATTCAGTACAATATTAGATAACTCGGAAAGTTTTTACACCTTTCCTCCTCAGCATAAGGAGAAAAACAAAAAACTATCATTCACCATCAGTCTCCTTTCTCTGTCCAATCCAATTTGGGGGGGGGGGGGGAATTCTACCATCAGCTAAGGCCAATCTTAATAAGAAAGACATTTTCTGGCTCTCCGGATGTTAGGATGGTAAGCCCTGAAAATGTTAGAGAGCAGAGCTAAAGCCTAAAACCATAAGAAAACTCAGCCAAAAACTCAAATACCGGGGAGAAGAACGCACTTCTTACATAAGC
The DNA here is from genome assembly GCF_019320065.1 of Cervus canadensis. Taxonomy (NCBI): domain Eukaryota; kingdom Metazoa; phylum Chordata; class Mammalia; order Artiodactyla; family Cervidae; genus Cervus; species Cervus canadensis. The sequence continues at coordinate 38,547,496 of NC_057389.1, read as the reverse complement.
ATTGGCAACACGTTTTAAATATAGCTGATCCTTCCCACTCCCAGTTATTGCTAACTAACTGTGTATGTACCTGATTTCCACGTAAACTACTAGCGGTTCTGTGGTTTCTGGTCATCTCCAAATCAGCAAACATCCACTCTGGGAATCCACTCTGCATACAAGGGCCATCTTTCAACTTAAGCAGGCAGACAGAGGAAATAAAAAACTGCTATCTCTGCCATTGGGCGCTCAGCCTGGGTCACGACTGCAGCACCAACAGCTCATCCTTTGGGCAAGATTCAAGATTCACCAGAACTACACAGTCCGTATTTTAAAAAATAAAAAGACACACAGTCCCTCTCCTTTCCTTTCAAACTAGTTTCCTGTTTACTGCTGACTGCGATGCAAAGCCATCCATTAATCTTTGATGCCTTCTTACAGCAGAGCCCCCTTCCTCTCTCCCCGCACCGCCTCCCCCGCCCCCCACGCCTGCTGATCTCAGCCGCGTTTGAACTATAGTAACCCCAGCCCAGCTCGCTGCAAAGCCAGCAGCGCAGCAGCAGCAGCGGGCCGCGGCCGCCGCGGGGCTAGGGGATTACGTCCACAAAAACTCTGCCAGTAAAGAGGCCCGTGCCAGGGAGCTCCCCTCCCCTCTGGCCAAGGATGCTGGCTCCGCCGCGCCACGCACCGAAAAGATTCTGAAGCAAGACGCGGGCGAAGTTCTTCATCCCTGAACAGAAAGGGGATCTATTCCCAAAGGGCGGGCAAGGGTCTTGGGATCCTTGGTTGAGAAAAGCAAGTGAAGAGGGATGCAGAAGGCCTGGCGAACGAGAGTAGCAGCGAAGGGAACAAAAAGGAAAGGATGAGGACCGCTCATACTGTAAAAAAGGGCTGACAGACATGATATAGTGCAAATGGGTCCCCATTTGAAGAATGACTTGGCAGGGCTTTCTGCACCCCAAAACCACCTCAAACCGAATGAAAGGTGGGGAAGCCGAGTTTGGGGCTGCGTAAAGCAAAGAAGAGTAGGGTGAAATAAGAGAGGGAGGGAACCTCGTGAGCCAAGTGGACAAAGACGCAAAAGACCGAAAGTTGGACGTGGGAACTGGAGGAAAAGAGCTGGAAAGGAGCAGCTGGAAAGGCGGCAGCTCAGAGGGGCTTGGAAAAGGCCCTAAAAGGGGTCCTGGGAGGCGATGGGGCAGCGCTCAGAGCAGGGGCATCTTAGGAATGCTGGGGAGACGAGGGCTCTCTCCAGGAGGGTGGAGGTTAGAGAGGAGCCGGGGAAGGCCCCGGAGCTGGGAAAGGGCGCTCTGACCGGGGCCCCGGAAGGGGAGGACAGAGCTGGAGAAAGCCGAAGCGGGGGCCAGGAGGGCCGAGGGAGGGGCTGGCGGCTGGGAAGGAGGGGGCGCTGCGGGTGAAGTGGGGACGAGGATGGGAGAGAGGAAGAAGGCGAACGGGGAAAGGGGCGAAGGGGGAAAAGAGGACCGAGCTGGCGACGGGATGGAGGAAGGGAGTGAGGAGGGACGGGGGAGGGGGAGAAGAGAGGATGCAGGATGCGGGCGAGGGCGCCGGGAGAAGGGGCCGACCCGGGCGGACGGCTCGTTCACCTCAGGCTGCGGCCTCCCTCCCCAGGAGAGGCGCCGCCGGCGGACAGAAGGGCTCCGCAACTCCCAGGCTCTCTCGCTCGCCTGCCCTCCCGCTCTTCTCGGGCGGCGGCAGCAGGGGCCGGTACGGCGCGGCTCACAGCGGCGGCTTCTCCGCGCCGGGCCTTGGATGTTGCGTCTCGGGAGGCGGCGGCAGCGGAGGCGGCAGCAGCCCGACCCGTGCGGTCACCATCGTCCGCGGCGGCAGGCGCTCGCGGGCCGAGCTCCTTAGCAGCCGGCGGCAGCCATGGCCTTCTTCGTTCACTCCTCCCGCCCCCGGCGCTCTGCGGCGGCAGCAGCCCGGGTTCAGTGCTCTGCGCCTGCGCGCGGCGCTGCCAGCGCGGCGCGCCCCGCCCCTCCCCCGTACGGGCGCGCGTGTGCGCGCCCTCGCGCGCACTCACAATCGCGCCGCCGGGTGGTTCCCGCGTCGCCTCCGGTACCCCGGTGGGAGATACACGCCTCCTGCAGCCTACACTGCCAGGCTCCCTCCGCTATGGAGACGCGTGCCACGCCGACAGCTGCACGCGCACTGTGACACGCACCATTCTGACACACGTGCGCTCTCACACTCCCCAAACACCAGGAGCCACAGCCACACCGCTCACACCCACACTTACCTGCCAGGACCACGTGGGCGAATTGGAGAGACTGATCCTTAAGCCGATGCAACCACAGTAGCAAACAGACTGATCCTTAACCCGATGCAACCGCAGTAGCAAAGAGGCCAGATTTTTTTTTTTTAACTCCCTACTGACTGGTCTAGATTGTCAACTCCTTGGCGTCAGAGACCGTATCTGTGATGGCTCAGTACTGCCTAGCACAGAACAGGCGTCCAATAAAACTTCTGTTGAATAAGTGAGTGGATATATGAATAAGTGAATTGGAACTATGCATTGAGTATCTTTAAGAATTCCAACTCTTTGGTTTAAAGAACTTGTTCAAAGAATTTTACTGTAGTATGTGATTAAATGGTATGTGTGTGTCCTGTCTTTTAGTCTAAGGTTAAAAACAGATTAATTTACCATCACACTTCCCAAGATTAGGAAATCCATTTATTCTGTCCAAATCACTAGAACTGACAAATGTTAAAATACCTTGTGGGGCAGGAACTGTTCCCTATTTACCCACAGTAAAAAACCTGAAACACATTGTTTGTACCAAGAATGAATCAAGAATGTTGCTGGTCTTCTGGGCTTTATCTACTTCCTTGCCTCAGTGACCCCCAACAAATTCCCTCACCCTCAGCCCCTTCCAAAAAAAAAAAAAAAAGCCCTACATTGTTCCTTCCTTTGTCTTTGGTTAGTTCCTAGACAGTCACTTTGAGGTTGGCAATGCCTACACATACGGAAGATCACACACTCAGTAGTGGATAAAATGTTGCCACTAAATTGAATCATCTGAAAATTGTAAAGTCTCAACATCTGCCTGTTAGAAAAGAAATTAAGGTCCTTTCACCTAGATTTGTGTTGGAGGCCCTCCTTGGAAATTCAAGCCTTTGGCATTAGTATGCTAAACGGTAAACCCCCAATTCTGAGACACCTTGGCATGCTAAGTCACTTCAGTCCCGTCTGACTCTTGTGACCCTGTGGACTGTATAGCCTATCAGGCTCCTCTGTCCATGGAATTCTCCAGGCAAGAATACTGGAGTGGGTTGCCATGCCCTCCTCCAGGCTATCTTCCTGACCCAGGGATTGAACTCGCATCTCTCATGTTTCCTGCATTGGCAGGTGGGTTCTTTACCACCAACGCCACCTGGAAAGCCCACTTCTGTATCTAGCTTAAACTTGTCAACACAAGCTCTGCATTTAGAAAATGTAATTTCTGGAGGCATTAATCAATCAAATTCAGAGTAACTTCCCTTCCACCAATTTGATATCCCTAAAGAAATTAAAGTTTTTTAAGTTTCTGGGGATTGGCCACCTTTCATCCTTGTGCCTAAAACTACTTACAAATAATCATTTAGCCTGCTACATGGCAAAGAGGCAGTTTTATGAGTCTCTCAATACTGGTAAATGAGAAATTACACACACACAGAATTACAGAGGCCACATGACTAATGATTGGAATAGGAAACTGCCCAGGACAGCAAGGCCTTTCCTTTGATTTCCTTCCTGTTTTCACAATTTTACTACTGACTCAGTCAAGAAAATGTAAGGCCAGAAACTAGATTACCATGAAGTCAAAACTACATAAACAGATTCTAACTGGATTTATTTATTCTTCCCAGGTGAATGACAGAATCTTGAAAGGATTTCTTTAGCACTGATACTGGATTTCTGTGTTTTGTTTAAATGGAAGCGAAGTCTACCTCAGCTCTGACCTTTCCTTTTTTAAAGGTAAAAATTGGGTTCAAAGTCCTATAAGCTTTGCTGTAAGTTCCCCGAACTTGTAAAAGCAGGAAAAAAGTCACACTTGGTTTTTATAGCAGCTGCCTATAAATGCTGGGGTTCAAAACAAGCAAAGAAAATTACTCCGGTAATTAAAGGGTTACTGCTATTACACTGCTGCTAATCCAGTTTTGAAAGAGCTCTAAAGAGCCAGAAACAGGTAACCAAATCACACTAAAGAGAAAAGCAAGCAAAAAAAGAAAAGCAAAAAAAAAAGAAAAGAAAAGCAGTGGGATAAAAAGCAGGGGGTAGGGGGTGGGGTATTAGAGAGGACTGCTCAAATAAATGAGGCAATCTTATGTGACTTTTTTCCTGTTTTTACAATCTCAAATAAAAAAGAGCAAGTACTTTCTAGAGACACTCAAAAGCACACAAATCAGGAAAGGTCAGGAGAAAAACATGGTAAGTACCTGGAACCAAGCTTAAGGATATACCCAAATGCCATATCTTGGTCATAAAAGGAATTAACTTAATGTGCTAGAAGGAAATAAGTGGAGTGTTTATGTTTTTGGAATGGCAGGCAGTTCAGGATTCTAGAGGTTATCTTGGTAGCAGTTTAGTGACTCAGTCCTGTCTGACTCTTTTGGGACTGCATGGATTGTAACCCACCAGGCTCCTCTGTCCTTGGGATTTCCCAAGCAAGAATCCTGAAGTGTGTTGTCATTTCCTTCTCCAGGGGATGTTCCCCACCCAGGGATCAAACCTGGGTCTCCTGCCTTGCAGGCAGACTCCTGCATTTCAAGAGGATTCTTTATCTACTGAGCCATCAGGGAAGCCCTAAGGTTATCTTACTGTCCACTAACCTTATTCAACACTGAGGAAGAAGTCAGCTCAGAGTTTGCAAGAGTGTATGTTTGTTACAGTTCCTGCCATTCCAAAAGGTTAGTTTCTGAGTTCCTTATAGAATTAACTGTTGCTAATGATCTCAAAAGATGATGCTGTGAAAGTGCTGCGCTCAATATGCCAGCAAATTTGGAAAACTCAGAAGTGGCCACAGGACTGGAAAAGGTCAGTTTTCATTCCAATCCCAAAGAAAGGCAATCCCAAAGAATGCTCAAACTACCACACAATTGCACTTATCTCACACGCTAGTAAAGTGATGCTTAAAATTCTCCAAGCCAGGCTTCAGCAATACGTGAACCATGAACTTCCAGATGTTCAAGCTGGTTTTAGAAAAGGCAGAGGAACCAGAGATCAAATTGCCAACATCGCTTGGGTCATCAAAAAAGCAAGAGAGTTCCAGAAAAACATCTATCTCTGCTTTATTGACTATGCCAAAGCCTTTGACTGTGTGGATCACAATAAACTGTGGAAAAGTCTGAAAGAGATGGGAATACCAGACCATCTGACCTGCCTCTTGAGAAATCTGTATGCAGGTCAGGAAGCAACAGTTAGAACTGGACATGGAACAACAGGCTGGTTCCAAATAGGGAAAGGAGTATGTCAAGGCTGTATATTGTCACCCTGCTTATTTAACTTCTATGCAGAGTACATCATGAAAAACACTGGACTGGATGAAGCACAAACTGGAATCAAGATTGTCCGGAGAAATATCAATAACCTCAGATATGCAGATGACACCACCCTTATGGCAGAAAGTGAAGAAGAACTAAAGAGCCTCTTGATGAAAATGAAAGAGGACAGTGAAAAAGCTGGCTTAAAACTCAGCATTCAGAAGACTAAGATCATGGTATCCGGTTCCATCATTTCATGGCAAATAGATGGGGAAACAGTGAAAACAGTGGCAGACTATTTTTGGGGGGCTCCAAAATCACTGCAGATGGTGACTGCAGCCTTGAAATTAAAAGACGCTTACTCCTTGGAAGAAATGTTATGACGAACCTAGATAGCATATTGAAAAGCAGAGACATTACTTTGTCAAAAAGGTATGTCTAGTCAAGGCTATGGTTTTTCCAGGAGTCATGTATGGATGTGAGAGTTGGACTATAAAAAAGCTGAGTGCAGAAGAATTGATGCTTTTGAACTGTGGTGTTGGAGAAGACTCTTGAGAGTCCCTGGACTGCAAGGAGATCCAACCAGTCCATCCTAAAGGAGATCAGTCCTGGGTGTTCATTGTAAGGACTGATGCTGAAGCTGAAACTCCAATACTTTGGCCACCTGATTCAAAGAGCTGACTCATTTGAAAAGACCCTGATGCTGGGAAAGATTGAAGGCGGGAGGAGAAGGGGATGACAGAGGATGAGATGGTTGGATGGCATCACCGACTCAATGGGCATGGGTTTGAGTAAACTCCAGGAGTTGGTGATGGACAGGGAGGCCTGGCGTGCTGCAGTCCTTGGGGTCGCAGAGAGTCAGACACGACTGAGTGACCGAACTGAACTGAACTGAATGATCACATAGAAATAGTCCTTTGTTTCAAATCAGCAGATAACTGGTAGCCAGTTATGCACCACCTTTTAAAAGATCCAGAGATAAAATCTCATATACCAGACTTCACATAATGCGGCCAAAATCCAAAGAACCTGGATGGCCAACATTGGAAATATACGGAAAGGAGCATTTTCATTAATTAATTTATTCATTCATCTATTCATTCCTAGTATTTTCTGGGCACTTGGAGGGTTTTCTCTGTCCAATTCAAAAAGAGTTAACTCTCGAGAATAGAAGAGCCTTAATGAGATATAAAATCTCATTCAACCTGGCTACCTCCATGGTTTGATTTTGAAAGCCAATTCTAAGAGAAAATCTATAGTTTTCTTAGGCAACATGGTTTAGTAGAGTCACTCTTTTTGAAATATAATTGAGATATAATTCACATACCATACATTATACCTATTTTAAATTGTAAAATTCAGTGGGTTTTAGTATATTTACAGAATTGTACAACCATCACTACCATCAATTTTAGAACAAGTTTATCACCATCTCCCTTTTAAAGAAAAAAATCCTTGTATCCATTAGCAGTCACTTTCCCTTCCTCTAGCCTTAGGCAACCACTTCTGTCTCTACAGATTTGCCTATTCTAGATGTTTCATATAAATGAAGTAATATAAGATGAGATCTTTCATGTCTGGCTTATTTCACTTAGCATAGTGTTTTCAAGTTCCATAAATATTGTAGCATGCATTAGTACTTCATTTCTTTTAATTGCCAAATAGAATTCTGTTGTAAGAACATATTACATTTTGTCTATCCATTCATCAGCTGATGGATATTTGGGTTGTTTCCACTTTTTTACTCTTATGAATAGTGCTGCTATGAACATTTATGTACTATAAGCTTTTGTGTGAACATATTTTTATTTGTCTTGGGTATAAAATTAGTAGAATTAAATTGCCAGGTTATACAGTACCTCAAAGGCTTTTCCAGTGGCTCAGCAGTAAAGAATCCACCTGCAATGCAGGAGCCACAGGAGATGCAGGTTTGATCCCTGAGTCGGGAAGATCCCCTGGAGGAGGGCATGGCAACCCACTCCAGTATGCTTGCCTAGAGAATTCCATGGACAGAGGGGCCTGGAAGGCTACAGTTCATAGGATCTATGAAGCGACAACTGAAGTGACTTAGCATGCATGCACATGGTAACTCAATATTTAATCTTTTGAGAAACTGCTAGACTGTTTTCCAAAGTGGCCGCTCCATTTTATATTCCCACCAGCAATGTAGGGTAAGAGGTTTACTCTTAGGTTCAGATGTCCCCCACTTGTTAGATGTGGGATCCTGTTTGTGCCAAGTATACAAATGACTCCATCTACCATCTGTAAACAGGGATAATGACAATATTTACTTCACATGATTATAACAAAAAATAAATAAATGATGTAGGCTAATATTTATATTTCAAAGTAAGCCCTTAGTAAATGCTATTAGTTTCCTTCCTCCCATCTTTGGTATTTGGTTGGCAACAGTTAATCTGTAATAAAGTCAGACAGAGATAAAATTATAACTCTCTATTAACAATGAGATGCAAAAAAAAAAACCCAATGAGATGCATACACATAGTTGATGTTAAATAAATGTTTTTGTGGATAATTAGAAAAGCAATAGATCTTGTATACTGCTTAAATACCAAAATAAATTTATATTTTTCTGCCCCTTGTGCAAGTAATGCCTAGGCTGCAGGAGGAAAAAACATAGAAATATGTCAGCTTTTTGCTTGGTCAGCATTTTTTAGCTTCCCCCCCCCCCCCCACACACACACATTGTTTATTTCACCAACTTTTTATTTTGAAGAGCTTCAAATATATACAAGAATTATTCAACAGTCAACATTTGTTAAAGTTTTGAATATTTGCTTTATCTATATGTGTGTGTCTTTTGTTGAGCTATTTGAGAGTAAGTTGCAGACATCAACATGTTGCACCCCTAAATGCTCTAGCCTGCCTCTTCTAAAAATAAGAGCTTTTTCCAGTATTACCAAATGCTATTACTACACTGAAGAAAACAAAGTGTAATTCCCTAAATCTTTTTATCATCCAGCCAATACTCCATTTTTCCCAATTCTCCTTAAAATATCTTTTACAGACAACTTTTTTTCTAACCAAGATACAATCAAGTTTCACTCATTATGTTATTGTTATGTCTTACAAGCCAGCTTTGTTTTTAATCAGTCTGAGTGCCTGTGACTATTTTGAATTTCTCACATCAGCAAAGGAAAAAAATGTTTTGTTGTCTTCAGATTTAAGGTCCACTGGTGTCCCTCTGTCCTGCCCAGTCACTTTCTTTGTCTTGATTCTAAGTAAGTCTGAGATGGTTAGTAAAATAAAACTGTGTTGCTTTTCAAGCATGATGATATCCAACTAAATACTGGATTGGCCAAAAGGTTCATTTGAGCTATTACATACCATCTTACAGAAAAACCCAAACAAACTTTTTGGCCATCCCAACAAATGGTTATTGATTGTCATATATATTAATTATTTCCTGTAATTTCATGGACTACAGGAGGCCATCCTAGATCCAAAAGGGAAGAGCCAATTGGAAAATTTGCCAAAGAAAGTAAAAGAACCTGAGATGTAAAAAGAAACCAGGACCGGTCACCATGTATGAGCCCCAACCTAGGCCTCATCTGAAGCCAGCATGTCCATACTCTATCTAATTATATTAGGCAATAAAATGATCTTTTTTGCTTAAGCCAGTTTGGGTTGTGTTTTCTGTTATCGGCAGTTAAGAGAGTCCCAAGGCCTTCAATCCTTTCAATTTGCTAGTCAGTAAAATATGCTGTTATGAAGATGAGGAAGTAATTACAAAAAAAATTATGATGATAAGCACAAAGAAACACAACTGTTCAACTGAACAAGTTATTATAAAACACAACCATTTAACTCAGCAGTCCTCACCCTTTTTGGCACCAGGGATGGCTTTTGTGGAAGACGATTTTTCCATGGACCAGGGCAGGCAGGGTGGGGAGATGGTTTTGCAATGATTCAAGCACATTGCATTTATTTCTATCTGTTCTATTATTATTATATTAGCTCTACCTCAGATCATTAGGCATTAGATTCTAGAGGTTAGGGACCCCTGGTTTAACTACTATCCAGAAATAGAAGTTTGATAATACTCTCAGAAGTTTCCCACATACTCTTTCCTATTCACAACTGTCTCACTAACCACAGTGGTAACCATTTTTCTGATTTAATATGGTGACTTTTTTTTTGTTTGACCACTGAAGTATGAATCCCTAAATTCTGTATTTTCTTTCGCCTGTTGTTGAATTTTATATAATTTTATATAAATGAAATCATATGGTAACTATCCTTTTGTGATGAGCTTTTACTGCTTAATATTGTGTTTGAGATTCAATTATATTCTTGTGTGAAACTGCAGTTCATTTTCACTGCAGTCTAGAATTCAATCTTTATTCAGTCTATTTATGAACCTTTGGGTTCATGAACAAATTCCAGTTTTGGTTCCAATTTTGGTTCAAACTAAATTCCAGTTTGAGGCTACTATGAATGCTAGTATCAACACTTCTGCACGTGTCTCCTGGTGTACATGTGCACATATTTCTCTTGAAGAGAACTGCTGGCCTAAGGGTCTACCTATATTCAACTTTCTCAGATAACTCCAAAATGTCTTCCAAGATGTTTATACCAATTTATACTCCCATTAGCAATCTATGAGTTCTTACTGCTCTATATTCTGGCCTGCAATTAAGATTGTCAGTCCTTTTAATTTTAGCCATTCTAGTGGAGTTCTTAACTTGACATTTCCCTAATTGCTGACAAGGTCAAGTACGTTTTCATGTTTGGTGGCCTTTTGTACTTCCTCTTTTGTGAATTGCTCTAGCCTGTTACCCAATTTTCTCTTGTCTTATTTACCTTTTGGTTTTTGTTTTGTAATCCTTAGTATCAGGCTGGCCAAAAAAGGTCATCTGGGTTTTTCATAACACCTATTTCCAAAACACCCGAATGACCTTTTTGGCCAATCCAATATATCCTGAAGGCAAACCCCTTTTAAATTATATATGCTGCCAAAGTCTTTTGTTCTACAGCTTCCCTTTTCATTCTCTAAATAGTGTTTTTTTGATGAACATTATTTCTTAATTTAAATTTCATATTTTTATGTTTAATGGTTTTTTTCAGCCTGTTTTTCCTACTGCTCTGTGGTGCCTTCACTGTCATAAATCAATGTGTCTGAGGAGATCTGTTCCTTAACTTTCTATTCCAAACCACTGATGTATTTGTCTTTACTTGTGCCAATAACAACAATTTCAGTTACTCTGACTAAATAAGAAGTCTTAACATATGGTAGAGCAAGTCTCCCCTCCTGGTTTTCTCTCTTTGGTTTTGTTTTCTTCAAGAGGATCCTGGCTCTTTGCATTTTCTTATCGATTATGGAATCAGATTTGGAATTTTGGCTTGTTGAGTTTTCCAAGACTCCAGTGAGATTTTTAGTTTTTGACATAAAAGTCTTGCATATCTTTTTTATTACATAAATTCCTAAGATATTTGAGGATTTTTATGCTATTGCTAATGGGAATTTAAGTTGTATTTTGTTAGCCTTTGAGGATATAACAGTAAACTTCAAGAATCACTTGTCTTCCAGTCTCATGAGGTTAGGGACAAACATAGAAATAGTTTTAATACAGAATGAACTGGACTGTTTATGATAAAGGTGGACAAAGGTTACCATGGAAATACAAACAGAAGAGATCAACCCATTTTGTGGGGTTATGAGGTGGGAGGAAGGGAGAGACATTCTAAGTGTTGAAAATAGACAAGGGCCAGTTAGGTGAGTCAAGAGAAAGCAAATAGAGGGGAGGAGAGAACACATGTGACACATACATTTCAGATGATAAGATGGAATCTCAGTGTCAAATGAAGTGCCAAAAAATCAAATTCAGAGATCAGTATAAGTATGAGGCAAGCTCCCCAGTGGCCATAATTTATAAAAGGAATGTGAGCAAACTAGTTCCAAGATTCGTGGGCCCCTTTAGCTAGATAAGGTTATCAAATGGTGTAAAAGGGTGAGCGGGAATAGAATTTTGGAAAGATTTCTTTGGAGGGAGCTGTTGCTGTCAGTACTTCTGAGGCAACCAGGCTTCTGGCGGGGGAGGGGGAGATAATACTTCCTGTTCTAGTCTAGGGATGAGGTTATCTTTCAAGGGACCATTCACAGAGGCTAAAATGTATTCCCTGCATAGGGCTGCTGCCTGGTGCCCGCCTGTGAAAGTGAAAGCTACCCATGGCGACAGAAGAAAAGTGGCTGCTTTGGGATGCATGAGCATTGCTAGAGTTTGTCAGTGTGTGTATTTCCCAGGGACCTGATGTATGCCACATGAGAAACAGGGCTGGTTCTGCTTGTCCAGGGTCTTATACCATAGGACTAATCACAAGGAAAGAAGGACCCAGTAGTGAGAAGCTGGAGGTAAAAATCCTATTCATAGGGTCACATGTGATCACCTAGAACAGAGATATACCCACCCAGGTCATTGATACTAGAATTAAGAATTCTCAAACAACACATGGAGGTCCACCAGCTTCTTACCATAGTTGACCAGTAATAAGAAGTCAGCTAGCTTTTTACGGAAATAGACCCACAGACATAGAAAACTTATGGTTACCAAAGGGGAAGGCAGGGGAGGGATAAACTAGAACACATCCACACTCAGTTCAGTTCAGTCGCTCAGTCGTGTCTGACTCTTTGTGACCCCATGGACTGCAGCACGCCAGACCCCCCTGTCCATCACCAACTTTCAGAGCTTGCTCAAATTCATGTCCATTGAGTCAGTGATGCCATCCAACCATCTCATCCTCCCTCTGTCACCCCCTTCTCCTCTTGTCTTCAATCTTTCCCACCATCAGGGTCTTTTCCAAGAAATCAGTTCTTCACATCAAGTGGCCAAAGTATTGCAGTTTCAGCTTCAGCATTAGTCCTTCCAATGAATATTCAGGACTGATTTCCTTTAGGATGGACTGCTTGGATCTCCTAGCAGTCCCAGGGACTCTCAAGAGTCTTCTCTAACATCACAGATCAAAAGCATCAATTCTTCCACACTCAGCTTTCTTTATAATCCAACTCTCACATCCATACATGACTCCTGGAAAAACCATAGCTTTGACTAGACGGACCTTTGTTAGCAAAGTTATATCTCTGCTTTTGCTGTCTAGGTTGGTCATAGCTTTTCTTCAAAGGAGCAAGCGTGTTTTAATTTCAAGGCTGCAGTCACCATCTGCAGTCATTTTGGAGCCCAAGAAAATAAAGTCTGTCACTGTTTCCATTGTTTCCCCATCTATTTGCCATGAAGTAATGGAACCGGATGCCACGATCTTTGTTTTCTGAATGTTGAGTTTTAAGCCAGCTTTTTCACTCTCCTCTTTACTTTCCTCAAGAGCTCTTCAGTTCCTCTTCTCTTTCTGCCGTAAGGGTGTTGTCATCTGCATATCTGAGGGTACTGATATTTCTTCTGGCAATCTTGATTCCAGCTTGTGCTTCATCCAGCCCTGCATTTTGCATGATGTACTCTGCATGTAAGTTAAATAAGCACAGTGACAAAATAAAGCCTTGACATACTCTTTTCCCAATTTTGAACCAGTCTGTTGTTCCATGTTCAGTTCTAACTGCTGCCTCTTGACCTGCATACAGATTTCTCAGGAGGCAGGTCAGGTGGTCTGATATTCCCATCTCTTGAAGAATTTTCCAGTTTGCTGTGATCCACACAGTCAAAGGTTTGGCATAATCAATAAAGCAGAAGTATATGTATTTCTGGAATTCTCTTATTTTTTCTATGATCCAGCAGATATTGGCAATTGGATCTCTGGTTCTTCTGGCTTTTCTATATCTAGCTTGAACATCTGACAGTTCATGGTTCATGTACTGTTGAAGCCTGGCTTGGAGAATTTTGAGCTTTACTTTGCTACCGTATGAGATGAGTGCAACTGTGAGGTAGTTTGAACATTCTTTGGCATTGCTTTTCTTTGGGATTGGAATGAAAACTGACCTTTTCCAGTCCTTTGGCCACTGCTGAGTGAAAAGAATTGAATATATATATGTGAGTGTGTGTGTGTGTGTATGTATAACTGAATCACTTTGCTGTATTATTTGGCTTCCCTGGTGGCTCAGTTGGTAAAGAATCTGCCTGCAATGCGGGAGACCTGGGTTTGATCCAGGTTTGATCTTCCCTGGGTAGGGAAGATCCTCTGGAGTAGGAAATGGCAACCCACTCTAGTATTCTTGCCTGGAGAATCCCATGGACAGAGGAGCCTGGTGGGCTACACTCCATGGGGTTGCAAAGATTTGGACATGACTGAGCGACTTGGCAGAGTTCACCTGAAATTAACACACTGTAAATCAACTATACTTCAATTAAAAAACAAAACAAAAAAGCCAGCTAGCTTCCACTACTTGAAGTAGTAGTAGTAGTAGGGTGCTGATTGTTCAGATTCTACAAAATAACTAGTAACCAGTGTGGAAGGAGCTTGTGGAAGGAGCTATAGGAAGGATATAGGAAGGATAATGGAAGGAGCACTATCCAATGAGGGCCCTATTCTAGTCACTGTATGGAGTAGTTTTCAGAGCAATTAGAGTAATTAGATATTGTGGGTCCTCTTTTATCAATTATATCACTTTCTGCTATATATCCAGTGGTCACCTACCTTTTTGGTTGTGGAAGACAGAAAAATTTGTGGAAGACAATTTTTCCACGGACTTGGGGTAGAGAGATGGTTTTGGAACAATTCAAGTGCATTACATTTATTGGGCACTCTATTCCTATTATTATTACATCAGCTCCACCTCAGATCATCAATCGTTAGATCCCAGAGGTTGAGGACCCCTGAAAATACCCTTTTTAATAAGCTGCTATTTAAAAAGCAAAGAATAAATTATAATTTATAAAAAGGATGTGCATGAGGCACTAGAAAAGAAAGATTCAAGTTGAGCCACCTGCCAGATCCCGAGAAACTGAAGACATGTTAACAAGTAAGAATAGCCTCTCCCTGACTTGTCCTGCTTCAGGTGGCTTCCACCCAGGTGGAGTCTGATGCAACTGCTACTGCACAGGGAGGAAGTGAGTGAGGAGAGGACAGAAGGTGACCACAGGCCTTCACACATGGAGAGAACTCTCACTTTTTGAACAGAGATGAAGGCATTCAACTAATTCCTTAACTAGACACATTCTAACTACAAACCAAGACTGTTATTTGTCACTTATAAAATGAGTAGCACTCCACACTAATTAAGAAGTCTTGGGATCTGCCCATGCTTACATTGGAGGGCAGGGCAAAATTACCTGTTCTGAATAAAAATGCTAAGGGCTAGTGGGTGACAGAATTGGATTGTGTTTTGACTACATTAGGAATATTACTAGGTACCCGCAGAGTATGAAGTACATGCAAGAATGACAAGCATACAATTATGATAGGATCTCAGGTTTACAGTCCCCTGGAGAAGGGAATGGCAACCCACTCCAGAGGAGCCTGAGCAGCTACAGTCCATGGGGTTGCAAAAAATTGGACATGACTGAGCCACACACACACACACACACACACACACACACACACACACGCACGCACATACACACAGATTTACAGAGGGAAAGTGGATAGTGATGAGGTAAGCTGGAGTCGGTTCAGGAGTTAAGGAAAGACCTTCCAGGCCATGCTAAGGAGTTCAGACTTGAACAAGAAATGGAGCAGCACTGAAGGGTGTGTGAAGGAGAGTAGTTTGTATTGGGCCTTCACTCTGCTCTAGGTTCTGTATGAGGTGGTTTACATGAATCATCACACTTAATCTCACAAAAAACCTAGGAAGTAGGTAGAATAATTATCTCCATCTTTAAAATGAGGAAACTGAGGTAGAGAGAGGTTAAGTAACTTACCAGAAGTCACACAACTAGTCAAGAGCAGAGCTCAGATTAAACGCAGACACATCTGGGTTGGTTGCGTTGCGTCCCTGACTACTGTACTCTGCCCTCTGTCTGACTGACCATTCCAGAGAGGTAATGAGTTTGTACCAAGAGCCACCTCTCAGAGTCTAGAACTCAAACTCCACTGGTCTCCCTTTGGTAATGAATACACTGTCATTATTTTTCCCTGAACTACCTATACAAACGAGAAGGAGAGTAATTCTTCAGGAATATTTCCTGTGAGCATGCTTTGATGTCTGTACAAGACTGAACAAAATGAGAAAGTTTGCTTTGGGACACAGACTTCAGAGTACAGTGTGGAAAAGTTCCTTTTCTTAAATAGAAGAGGGAGATGGTAGCTAAAAGAGTGGAGCCAGGAGTTACTCTGTCTGGGTTCACAATCTGGTCCTGCTACTTCCTAGCTGTGTGGGTTTGAGCAAGTTTCTCAACCTTCCTGTGCCTAATTTCCCATGTAATAACACCTTACTCATAGATTACATTTTACACACACACACACACACACACACACACACACACAATACATATATTGCTTTGAACAATTCTGGGCACAAGAAAAGCAACATTACCTATTGTTATTATTGCTGTTTTTACTTTGGCTTACCATGCTTATCACTTCACTATTCAAGGATACTAAAGAGACTAAATGTCAGTCAATATCTATAAAGCACATTCTTAGCATTTGTTAGATGCTAGATAGATGTTAGATGCTAAATGAATCCGAGCACATGGTTTCTGAAGATGTTAAGTATGATATAAATGAAACAGATAATTCCTGCCTTCAAACCTCTTACTGATGTTAGATGGATGGACTACTTATACTGCCTTGTTTTAAAGTTGCTTTGTGTGTATCTTCTCCTTTGCTTAATTATAAATGCTTTCATGGTATGAGTCAATGTTTCTTTTTCTTTTACCCTCTCCCCTTCATTCCCTTCTGTTTAGCATACTGTATATAGTTGTCTTTTAAAATCTGGTTGAGTGAACATGGAGCAAGCCATAAACAAATTTACAGGATGACACACTGCTGCAACAGTATGCCTGGTATGACTTCATGCTTAGTCACTCTCCCCAGTTCAGTGATAACCTTCTGCCTGGCTCACCGAGTTCTCTGTCTCTGCTTGTGTCTTCATTCTTGGTGACTTCAGCAACCACATAGAAAATCCATGTGTTTTTTATTCTTTCTTTATTATTATTGCGGTGAAATTTACGTACAATAAAATCAATTACCTTAAAGTGAAAAATTCAGTGACATGTAGTACATTCACCATGTTGTACAACTAATCTCTCCCTAGTTCCAAAACATTTTCATCACCCCAAAGGAAATCCTGTACCAATTAAGCAATTGTTTCCCATTCTTCCCTCCCCAATCTCCTAGTTCAACCCTCTCACTTAAACAATCTTTTCCTCCAACCCACCTATGTCCATAGTTACCTCTCAAACTGTCTTTTAACATCAACTTCTAAAATTTCTATTTTAAGCATCTTTCTCTTTGGTCTCTCCTACAAATATGCTGATTCTGTTTTTTATAGTGCCCACACTCATGTTCTTCTCAGCATCAAGCTTCCAACTCACCTACCAATTCTTTACATATCCCTCTTAGGTCTTTACATCTCTCTTTACCCACCATACAGTCTATTGTTGTTGTGTAGTCTCTAAGTCATGTACAATTCTTTTGCAATCTCATGGACTATAGCCTGCCAGGCTTCTCTGTCCATGGGATTTCCCAGCCAAGAATGCTAGAATGGGTTGCCATTTCCTTTTCTAGGGAATCTTCCTGACCCATGGACCAAACCCACGTCTCCTGCTTGCCAGCAGATTCTTTACCACTGAGCCACCTGGGAAGCCCACAGATTCTATAGTCTACCATTTAAATGTCTTGCTTGTAAATGTCCTTAACTTTCTTTCCCCTCTATCTGCCCTGCACCTGCAAGGCTGATATGGCTGGATAAACCACACAACTGATCACAAATTTCAGAGCTTAGCCCTCAGCACTGCTCCACAAACCCACTGCATTGTCCTGATGAGTTTGTTCTCCATTCCCAAGAGTGGTTCACTCTACTTTCTACTCCAACCTCCAATACCACCCATCCTCTCTCTCCTCCACTCCCTTTTAGCTGAGTGAGTAGCTGAGAAAATAGAAGCAGTCTGTCAAGTTCCTCATCCTTCTACCAGGAATCTACCAGTATTTAGAATAACATTCTGGGGCTTCCTTCTTGTACAGTAGGAGAAAGTTCCCTTCTTCTATCAAAGACCAGATCCTCCACTGGGTGATCTGAATTTCAGCCTCTCTGGCTTTCTCAAAGACCTGAATCTGTAGTAATTCCCTTTCTCCCTTATACCATCAACTTTTCTCCCTACTGGATGACTGCCACTAGCATATAAACATACTCAGGATGGTAATCGTTTAAAGAAAATCTTCCCCTGACTTCGTACCCACAACCATCATCCACACTCTGAACATGTTCTTAAAAGTTGTCTATAGCCACTGCCTCCACTTCCTTCCTCCCCATTCTCCCCTGATACACTCTAATAAGAAATCCATCGTGAATATTCAGCTGAAACTGTTCCCAGAAAGGTCATCAAAGTCTTCCTCACTGTCATATCCAATGGTCCCTTGCCAGTCCTCACCTTAGTCTCCTTCTCAGCCAGCATACCATGGGTCCATTAAACCTCCTTCATAAAACAGTTCCATTCCTTGTTTTCTGCATTGAATTCTTAGGCCTGCTGTAACAAATTACCACAAATTGGTTGGCTTAAACAACAACCTGGAATGTGAAGTCAAGTGGGCCTTAGAAAGCATCTTTATGAACAAAGCTAGTGGAGGTGATAGAATTCCAGTTGAGCTATTTCAAATCCTAAAATATGATGCTATGAAAGTGCTGCGCTTAGTATGCCAGCAAATTTGGAAAACTCAGCAGTGGCCACAGGACTGGAAAAGGTCAGTTTTCATTCCAATCCCAAAGAAAGGTAATGCCAAAGAATGCTCAAACTACCGCTCAATTGCACTCATCTTACACGCTAGTAAAGTGATGCTTAAAATTCTCCAAGCCAGGCTTCAGCAATACGTGAACCATGAACTTGCAGATGTTCAAGCTGGTTTTAGAAAAGGCAGAGGAACCAGAAATCAAATTGCCAACATCCACTGGATCATTGAAAAAGCAAGAGAGTTCCAGAAAAACATCTATCTCTGCTTTATTGACTATGCCAAAGCCTTGGACTGTGTGGATCACAATAAACTGTGGAAAATTCTGAAAGACATGGGAATACCAGACCACCTGACCTGCCTCCTGAGAAACCTGTATGCAGGTCAGGAAGCAACAGTTAGAACTGGACATGGAACAACAGGCTGGTTCCAAATAAGAAAAGGAGTATGTCAAGGCTGTATATTGTCACCCTGCTTATTTAACTTATATGCAGAGTACATCATGAGAAAAGCTGGGCTGGAAGAATCACAAGCTGGAATCAAGATTGCTGGGAGAAATATCAATAACCTCAGATATGCAGATGACACCACCCTTATGGCAAAAAGTGAAGAAGAACAAAAGAGCCTCTTGATGAAGGTGAAAAAGGAGAGTGAAAAAGTTAGCTCAAAGCTCAACATTCAGAAAACTAAGATCATGGCATCCAGTCCCATCAGTTCATGGGAAATAGATGGGGAAACTGGAAACAGTGTCAGACTTTATTTGGGGGGGCTCCAAAATCACTGCAGATGGTGATTGAAGCCATGAAACTAAAAGACGCTTACTCCTTGGAAGGAAAGTTAGGACCAACTGAGACAGCATATTAAAAAGCAAAGACATTACTTTGTCAACAAAGGTCCATCTAGTCAAGGCTATGGTTTTTCCAGTGGTCATGTATGGATGTGAGAGTTGGACTGTGAAGAAGGCTGAACACCGAAGAATTGATGCTTTTGAACTGTGGTGTTGGAGAAGACTCTTGAGAGTCCCTTGGGCTGCAAGGAGATCCAACCAGTTCATCCTAAATGAAATCAGTGCTGGGTGTTCATTGGAAGGACTGATGTTGAAGCTGAAACTCCAATATCTTGGCCACCTGATGCAAAGAGCTGACACATTGGAAAAGACCCTGATGCTGGGAAAGATTGAGGGTCAGAGGAGAAGGGGATGACAGAAGATGAGATGGTTGGATGGCATCACCAACTCAATGGACATGGGTGATGGACAGGGAGGCCTGGTGTGGTGCAGTCCATGGAGTTGCAAAGAGTTAGACATAACTGAGCGACTGAACTGAAACAACAAAAATTTATTTCTAACAGTTTAGGAGGCTAAGAGTCCAAAATCAAGGTACTAACAGGGCTATGCTCCCTCTGAAGGCTCTAGGGAAGACTCATACCCTGCTTCTTTCTAGCTTCTGGCAGTTCCCAGAAATCCTTGGTGTCCCCTGGTTTATAGATGATTCATCCATCATCACATGGCATCCATACAGAATATCAGTCTTTAGACCCAGGGTACACCAAAACCCAGTAATGATGTCATCTGAATTTAACGAATTATATGTGCAAAAGCTTATTTCCAAGTATAATCACATCTGAGATTCCAGGTAGACATGAATGCAGGGGGTAGGGGGCAAGGAGCGGGAAATACATTATTCAACACAGTACAGTTTCTGTTGTGGCTTTCTTCCTGTTTCCTGGCTGGCTCCTCTCTCTTCTTTGGTAGCTCCTTTGTTTTCCCTGCCTTCCCTCTAAATGCTGCAACCACCCAAGGTTTGGCTCAGGGTTCTCAGGCCTTCTCTAAACCCACTATCTCCTGAGGGAATACCATCTAATAATATCATGATTTTGAAATTTCACTGATGACTCCCAAAATTTATGCTCCAATCCTCACCTACACTCAAATCCTAGCCACACACTGATAATGGTAATTAACACTCAGTGAATACTTACCATGTGCCAGGCCACATAGAGAATGCTTTATATGTATTAACTCATTTAATTCTTAAAACAAGCTTACAGGCTGAACACTGTTAATATCCCTAATTTACAGATGAACAAACTGAAGCACAAAGAAGTTAAGTGAATTGTTCAATCCCTCATAGTGAAGAGGAGCCAGGATTTGAAACTGGTAAACTGGGTCCAAAGCCTACTCTCTTGACCACTCTATACTCTGGTTTTTTACTGGGCTCCAGGATCACATATTCAGCTACATACTTCACATCTGCAACTAGATGTCAGTAAACATCTGGACATAGACTAAACAGAATGCCCCTTAATCTTAAACTACCACCTTAATCTTTCCTTCCCTGTTTCCGCACCTTAGTATTGTATATGGTACCACCAACACCCAGTTGCTCAAACTAAAATGTGTAGAAATAAAATTTGATTCTGCTCTTCCTTCATCCATCTTTGCCTCTATTCCCACCCCCAACAAATCCATCAGTGAGCCAATTAATAAATCAATAAATCCCCAGTCTGCCCATTTCTCTCCATTTTCACTACCATCCTAGTTCACATTGAATTATAATCATCTCTCAAGTTACTGCAACTACCTTCCACCTGGTGTTTCTGCTTTCTCTTTTGTAACCCAACAGTTAAATGAGTTTTTTGAAACATAAATCAGAATGACACACCCAGTTTCAAAGCCTTCAGAGTACCTGCTTACATTCAGAATAAAATGCATACTCCTGTTCTTAGTCTACAAGTCCCTGCTTGATCTGGCTCTGCTTACCTCTCTGCCTTCACTCCAACCACTCTCTTTTTTGCTCACATAGCTCTGGACATGCCCTCACTTCTGCTCTTCCCAGAATACCCTAACCTTGAGCCTGTACTGTCCTTTGTACCTGTTCATCTTCAAGCCAGAAATGCTGTCATAAATGCTCCACCCTCACATCTTCTTATTATGCAGGTCTCAGCTCAGAGTCCTTTTCTGAACCCTTACTTAATGTTGTTCCCCAACTACTTTCTACCACACTGCCCTATGTTTGTGTTTTAATAGCATTTGTCACTGTTTGAAAACACCTTATTTATGTATTCATTTATTTGAGCAGAGACTTCTGTTATTTCCTCAATGCCTAGAGTATCCAATACATAGCAATTGTTCTATATATATTTTTATTAGATGAATGAATGAAAATGAGTGAACACACAAGTAAAGTCAATCATGGAAGGCCGTTCGGAGGTCAGTTTTAAGACACAGTCTGAAAGTAGAGAAGATGATAAATTATTAGAGAGGAGAAAAGACACTTAGCAAAGAATATATTCAACAAAGTGATCCAGTCTTGAATAAGGGACAGAGGCCAGTAACTATACTAATTCAGGTGATGTGGAAACTCGGTCAATACCAGAGTAAAATTAGTTTATCAGAGCAGGGAGTCATCATTATTTTGTTAAACATATTGAATGTCAACTTAAGAAGTTTAAATTCATTTATACCGTCAACAGATATTTATCAAGTTTCTACTAGGTGCTAAGTACAATCTAGGTGCTTTTTATACAATATGAGCAAGAGAGATATAATCTCTGCTCCCCTGGTGTTTACAGTCTAGTGGAAGAAGGACATCAAATAAAAATATTCCATAAACATCTGCAATTGCCAAGCAAACTACCAAAGTGTGTGTGTGTTAGTCGCTCAGTCGTGTCCGACTCTTTGCAACCCCATGGACTGTATCCCACCAGGCTCCATTGTCCATGGGATGCTTCAGGCAAGTATACTGGAGTGGGTTGCCATTTCCTTCTCCAACCAAAGTGTGTACTGGGTTAATATTCTCATAACATGAATTAATGTGGTTTCTGCTTCCAGTATTTGCTGTCCCCCTCTGGCCGTTACTCATTCACTCAGGTTAGTATTCTGTATGTAATGACTCAGAAAAGTACAACACAGCAGAACCCAATAAATAACTAATAGGAATCTTGCCCCAGCTCTTGACTTTAAAATCCCAGTCTTCAGGAGGTACAGAATGTAACTCTGGCATGAAGAGTACTTTTGGAAAATACCCGATGAGTCAGAGCAAATCTTCCTGGCCCAGAGACTAGCACATTTCCAGGTTGGAGAAGAGGAGCGTCGGAAGGGAGGTAATTAGAGCTTAGGTGCTGCTGGATCTCTGGGCAAAGGAGCCTCTATCCTCTTTCACTGCCAGGCCATGCTCCAGTGAATGACAGACATCCAAGGTAGGCCTGTGGTGCATGAAAGCAGAGAATGGAGCTCGCTTCTCACATGCAGCCCAGCAAGCCGACCAGCCTCAGAGTAAAAATGGATTTGTGATAGGTCTAGGCATTTGACCTTTGAAGCCTCACAGAGTCACCAGTGCTTCTCTTTGGTAAAGAAAGTGTAAAGTGATCCAAGGGCACAGAGAAGTAAAATTCCAAAAAAGCTTGGTATTGTTTTGCTGACAGCAAGTCTATCATTTTCCAACAACAACCAATTCTCTAATTCTCAGATACCAACAGGGTGTTCAACAATTCAATCAATTCTGATCCTATTACATGGAAGTAGTGCAAACACACAAGAGAGTTTGTGGCTCAGTCCTACAAAAATGCCTCTACTTCACATGTCAGTCACAAGCAGGATCCCCAAGCTGCTCGCATCTGCCTCGCTGACTACACATTTGGGAATTCCCACAATTCGCCCTCCCTTAGGTTCAGTAATTCACTAGAACAACTCATGGAACTCAGTAAAGTGCTAAATCTAGCATTACAGTTTTATTATGACGATACAACTCTGAAATAGCCAAATTAAAGAGATACACAAGGCAAGTGGGTAGGGAGCATAGATAGTTTCCATATCCTCCGTGGGTGCACCATCCTCCTAGCAGATTGATGTATTTGCTCACCAACCTGGAAGAGCCCCAAACTTCACTGTTCTGAAGATTTTATCAATAGCCGTGATTGGTAAAATCACTGGCCATTGGTGACTGAACTCAATCTACAGCCCCTCTCCCCTCCCCAAGGTGGAGGTGTGGCTGGAAGTTCCAACCTTCTAATCATGTTTCTGGGCTTCCCTCACAGCTCAGTCGGTAAAGAGTCTGACTGCAATGCAGGAGAACTGAGTTAGATCCCTGGGTCGGGAAGATTCCCCAGAGAAGGAAATGGCAACCCATTCCAGTATTCTTGCCTAGAGAAGCCCATGGAAATAGGAGCCTGGCAGGCTCCAGTTTATGGGGTCGCAAGAGTCAGACACGACTGAGCAACTAAGCAATTCTGGTTGGTACCTCTAGTGACCAGCCCCCATCCTGAAGCTGTCTGAGAACTGAAGAACCACCTCATTAGCATAAATTCAGGTTTGAATAAAAGGGGCTTGTAACGAATAACAAAAGACATTATTAGACTCCCCTGGTGGTCCAGTGATTGGGAGTCTGCCTGCCAAGGCAGGGGACACAGTTCAAACCTGAGAGGATCCCATATGCTGTGAGACAAGAAGCTGGAGCTCCACAATTACTGAAGCCCATGCTCTACAGTTCATGCTCCACAACAAGAGAAGCCACCACAATGAGAAGTTCTCACACTGCAACAAAGAATAGCACCCCCTCCTTCTCCCAGCCGCAATTAGAGAAAACCTGAGAGCAGCAACCAAGACCAAGGGCAGCCAGTAAGTACAAATAAATAACATTTTGGTTTTTTTTTAAAAGGCATTCCTATCGGAAATTCCCAGGGTTTTAGGAATTCTGTGCTAGGAACCAGGAACAAAAACCAAATATATATATTTTGTATTATAAAACACATAGCATTTTCCAAAGCTCAGCATGGTGCAAGAGCAGCAGTATGGATTGCCCCCGGCCTAAGAGATAAATGAAAGCAGCAAGGCAGACCTGTACCGGGAGGGTCCTACAAATGAGAGCCAGAATGTGACAGAAGAGGCCAGTGTAGGCTGTCACTGGGAAACTGAGGGGACAAGGGACTTCACAGCAGACATCAGCTTGAATGAAAGACAATCAAGAACCGTACTCCCTCTCCCCTAATGTCGTGGTACCAAGTATCCTGCGACCCCAGGAAGAAAATAAGAGCAAGTACCAATTCTAATATTGTTTTTAATTTCTGGTTGAACGGAGGCTCAAATTATTAATTAAAGGTGAGTTATATTTTTTAAAAGTAACAGTTTTTGCAGAACTGAGTTTGTAGCTTCAGATCCATCTCTGTCATTAAACAGGGCTATAGAAACTATTAGAGATATGTGAAAATTCAACTGTATGCTATTTAAATATCAATATGAGATGAGCTGGACCAGCTTGGAAGAATAAGCTAACTTAGAAATAATTTGACTTGGAAGATAATTTAAGAGATTAAATAAAGCCAGTTATAAAGGTAAACAACCTAGGTAAGGGATCATAGATGTGAATTTGACTAGAATTAGGGAAGTAAATATGGGACGCCTTCTGGCTATGGAATTCCTGTTATAATGAATAAACAGGCCTTAGTGTGTTGAGAAAACACAAAATACTAAGGGTCAGCCAAATCATGTGTCAATGTGTATCCTCATTGCCATCCTGCCTGAAAGATAACCCCAAGTTGTTTCGTTTAGTATCACTGTCTGCTTCATCTGTCCATTTTAACTCCAAGAAGATTTACAATTGAGATTACAGATAATAGAGTAAATGATGATAACTAATTCAAACTTATAATATTGATATATTTGTGGTGGTGGATTAGTCACTAAGTCGTGTCCAACTCTTTCAACCCTATGGACTGGTAGCCTGCCAGACTCCCCTGTCCATGGGATTTTTCAGGTAAGAATATTGGAGTGGGTTGCCATTTCCTCCTCCAGGGGACCTTTAAGTAGAGGAATAATAGAGGTATGCTTGCTGTTTGGAGTGCTTGTTTTGGAAAATCAAACAGAATTGCCCTGTGATTTCAATTTATACTATAAATTGAGCAATCACTTGATTTCTGATTTTAAGTCCAATTAATAAGAATATTTTACTGAAGTTAAAGATAGTATTGACATATTTGAGAATCTAATATTCACCATACTTATGTGTTTAATATATTACAGTTACTTAAATTACTTTTGTTAGACAATTGAATGACTTAAAGACAATTACATTAGTTTCATAAGTGCAATTTTAAATGTTTGAGAAATTAAAATTAAGGTTGTAAATAGTCTCATGCATTAATGAAGGTTTCCTTAAATGAAATGAGGAAGGTTTCCTTAAGTGAAATGTGTTATCTCTTATAAAGAGAACAATGTAGTTTTTATTTTGGATTCAGAGGCTTGTGGATAAAAAATATTGTCTGCCATTCCAGTAAACTACAAATGTTTGTAGTTAATTAATTAAGGTGAGTTATATTTTTATAATCCTAATTTTTATAATTAGGGCAGGGGCGATCCATACTGCTGCTCTTGCACCATGCTGAGCTTTGGAAAACTCATCAAGCCATCAGTCACTGTAGTTGCCTCTGATATGCCCTGAGGGAAATTCAGAATGGAATAAACAGGATACCAGCCCGAGATAGTTAAAATGCATATCTAAGTATCTAAGGAATGATTTCACTGAGCTCAGACTCTTGCATCTTCCCATACATCACTAACTTTTTAAATGTCTAGAGGTTTTTTAAGATTAGCAGCAATTTTTTGATGTTTGAGAACTACTTCTTTTTTTTCCAGTCAAAACTCCTATATACTCTGGCTCCTCGCTTATGTCTTCTGAATAGTTCCTCAGAATTACCTGAGAGGCTGTCAACCCAGGCTGTAGTTCTCAGGAAGGTCCCCAAATAAAACGTAACTCTCAACTTTTAGGTTGTGCATTTTTTTTTAAGTCAACAGACTTAAGAATGAATAGATTCTTGATATTATAACCTTTGGCGGAGTACTAAATTTTAAAACCAAACTAATCATTGCTAAACTTTTCCAGACATAAAACTGTCACCAAAAACTCCTATTGACAGTACCCACTGTAGTACCTTGAAGGCAAAGAATATGATGCCATGAAAGAG
Source organism: Cervus canadensis (assembly GCF_019320065.1). Taxonomy (NCBI): domain Eukaryota; kingdom Metazoa; phylum Chordata; class Mammalia; order Artiodactyla; family Cervidae; genus Cervus; species Cervus canadensis. The sequence goes on along the minus strand of NC_057389.1, from coordinate 38,521,282 downwards.
ACTAACTGAAGGGACTTAATTTCAATTAGGGGTTTAAGAAAGCTTTTCTAAGAAAGTGTCTGGTGAGCAGAGAGTTCAGAAAAAGGAATTACCAAGGGAAGAACAAGGGAGAGAAGAGTGCCAGGTAAGATCCTGGAAAGAGCTGATACAGTAGAGGAACTGAAGGAGTCCAGTGTATACCTGGAACAAAAGGAATCAAAGGGAGAGTGGCACAGATAGGGTTGGATGGAGAGGAAGCTTGGGTCTGATCATACAACCCCCCAGAGGTCATATTATGTCATCTATTATACAAATACAAATATGACACAAGTTCTTAAGTGTTACAGAAAACCACTGAGGAATTTAAAGAAAGATCGTAGGTCCTGAGTATGGGCACTGCATTGCTCCATGACACACTGCTGACAAAGTTCCTAGTGTGGCATAACATTGCCTCCCTGCAGGTGACACAATCAAATTAAGGATTTTAAAAAATATTTATTTATTTGGCTGTGGCAGGTCATGCAGGATCTAGTTCCCTGATCAGGGATCGAACCGGGGCCCCTTGCATTGGGAATGAGAAGCCCTAGCCACCGGACCATCCAGGAAGTCCCCAAAGTAGATTTTTAAAAGAAGATTCTGGGTGCTGCATGGAGAAGAATTATAGCCAGAGTGGAAGCAGGGAGATCATTTAAATGGCTAATCCAGTCTTCAATCAAGTGGCTTAGCATAATATTTGTGGACAGATCATGCTTGCTGTTTCCATGATAAGCAGCAGAGGCTCAGGTAGATTCCTAAATCTGAGAGCAGCTTGATTTAAATGGTGCTCAAGCAAAATCAGTCTTTCAGCCAGCAGTGAGCTAGAGCTAACCTGAAGCACCACGCTCAGGCTCATAAAAGCTGATCGTGTGCACCTCTCCGTAATTCATCATTCCGTGACACCAAGTTAATGGTCTGAAATCTGCCTTGGTAGGAGTATTTAAACCATGAAAACTGGCAAGTGCTACAAAGAAAGCTTCTTTCTCCAGAGAGTTGGTTATGATACATTTACCAGAGTACTGGCCCTTTTTGACATTTCAACTCTAGAATACTATTTAAAGAATCACTGTAAATTATATGGTATGAAGTTATGGAACATTCACTAGGCTGCTATAGTTAAAATGAAAGAGATAGTTATGAGAGAGACAGGGAAGAAAAAACTCTGTAGGACCTGATGGTTTATAAACGGCAGCAATGGGAAGAGAGGAGCAGATTGTATTTTCTCTGCTGGAATAAGGAATCATCTCCGGAGCACATCTCTTTGGAGAAGATAACAGAGAGCACATTTCACAATTTGGTTCCCTGTCATATGTATTTTAAATGTTCCTGCTTCAGCTGTCAAGGATTTCAAGTACATTTTTAAAATTCCACATTACTGTAGCTCTGAATTCTATCACTATTTATTGGTAGAATTAAATAAATGGTATTATCACTGAATCCCAAACTCTCAGTCACTGAGTGTAACTGTCTTGCCAAAACAAGAGCTCTGCAGAGATCTGAAGGACACTCTTTAAAACTAAAAAACATCTTCTGCTTTGTGAACATTGCAGAATCAAGGCAGCCTGGGTGGAGACCAACCCTGGCTCTCAATAGACGTGTGGTAAATTCACAGAAGGGTTTCTAAAGGGCATCAGGAAAGAAAGTAGAAGGAGATACTGAGGAACTGCTCCAAATATTTCTTTTACATGAAAATAAGTAGTCTGTAGGATTGAAAACTTATGTCCCAAGAATAATACTGAATATCCTTTATTATAAGCTCATACATACATTTAGCATTTCAGAAGTACTAAATGTCTTAACACTTAATCAATATTAAAAAGATAATTACATAAAAGCATAAATATATAAAAAATTAAAAAACAAACTCAAAATGAATTGAAGACTTAGATGTAAAACCTGAAGCCATAAAACTAAAAGAAAATATAGGCAATACATTCTTTGACAGCAGCTTCAGCTATATTTTTTTTAGATATGTCTCCTCAGACAAGAGTGAAAAAAAACAAAAATAAACATATGAGACTACATCAAATTAGAAAGATTTTACACAGTGAGGGAAGCTATCCACAAAAAGAAAAGGCAGGGATTTTCCTGAGCATCCACTGGCTAAGACTCACACTCTAAATGCAAGAGACCCTGGTTCAACTCCTGGTCAGGGAACTAGATCCCACATGTCACAACTAAATTTGCATGCTGCAACTAAAAAATCCCACAGGCTGCAATGAAGATTGAAGGTCCTGCATGCCACAAATAAGACCCACTGCAGCCAAACAAATAAATAAAAATAAGTATTAAAAAACAAACACGCAAAAAAAAGAAAAAACTGAAAAGGCAGTCTACTGTATGGGAGTAGATATTTGCAAATGATATATCTGATAAGGGGTTAATGTATAAAGAACTCATACAACATACTAAAACAACCAAACAGCTCAGTTAAAAAATGGGCAGAGGACCTGAATGGACATTTTTTCCAAAGAAGACACACATGTGACCACCAAATGCTCAACATCACTTATCATCACAAAAATGCAAATCAAAACCATGATGAAATATCACCTCACATCTGTCAGAATGGCTATTATCAAAAAGACAACAAACAAGTGTTGGCTAGGATGAGGAGAAAAGGGAATCCTCGTACACTGTTGGTGGGATGCAAGTTGACTCAGTCAGTATAGAAAACACTTGGAGGTTCCTCAAAAAATTAAAAATGGAAGCACCATACAATCCAGCAATTCCATTGCTGGGTATTTATCCAAAGAAAACAAAAATACTAATTCTAAAAGATATGCATTCCTGTGTTCATTGCACCATTATTCACAACAGCAAAGATATGAAAGTAAACTAAGTGTCCACCAATAGATGAATGGATATATAGCACATTTCCTTTATCTATTTTATATATATATATGTATGTACATATATATATAATGGAATATTACTTAGCTATAAAAGAGAACAAAACTTTGCCATTTGGAAAAACATGGATGAATCTCATAGGGTATTATCCTAAGTAAAATAAGACAGAAAAAGACAAATATAATTATTTCACACTTCCATATGGAATCTACAAGACAATGAACAAACATAACAAAACAGAAACAGAGTCATAGATACAGAGAACATACAGGTAGTAGCCAGAGGAGACGGGTGTGAGGGGGGTTAGTGAAATAGGTGAGTGAAATTAAGAGACAAATTTCCAGTTATAAAATAAATGAGTCATTGGGATGAAATGTTAGCATGGGGAATATAGTCAATAATAATGTATTATCTTTGTATGGTGACAGGCGGTAACTAGACTTATCAGGGTTATCATTTTGTAATGTACAGAAATGTTGAATTACTATGTTGTACATCAGAAACTAACATAGTGCGGTAGATCAAGTATACTTTAAACATAAAGAAACTCACAGAAAAAGAGATCAAGTTTGTGATTATAAGAGGCAGGGAGAAAAGGGAAACTGGATGAAGGTGGTCAAAAGGTACAAACTTCCAGTTATAAGCTAAGTACTAGGGATATAATGTACAAGGTGATTAATATGATGAGCACTGCTCATCACATTAAAGTTGCTAAGAGAATAAATTCTAAGAGTTTTCAACACAAGGAATTTTTCTTCTTTTCTTTTGCATCTATGTGAGATGATGGATGCTCACTGAACTTGTTGTGGTCATCATTTCATGATTATTTAAGTCAAATCATCATGCTGTACACCTTAAACTTACACAGTACTATGGGTCAACTATATCTCAAAAGAACTGGGAAAAAAAGAAAATAATAAAATAATGATTTCATTATTTTTCACTCTTTCAGCAAACCTTTGTTGAAGGCATTCTATGTGACAAGTAGTTCCCTAGATTCTGGAGATAAAATGAATAATTTGGGCAGAGTCATTGGGGTAGCGTGTGTGCTCAGTCATATACAACTCTTTGCAACCTCACAAACTATAGCTCGCCAGGCTCCTCTGGCAAGAATACTGAAGTTGGTTACCATTTCCTCTTCCAGGGAACCTTCTCAACCCAGAGATCAAACCCACGTCTATGGTGTCTCTTGCAATGAAGGTGGATTCTTTACCTCTGAGCCACTGGGGAAGACCAGATGGGGCAGATAAAGTAAAAAACAGATTAGGGGTCAAACTGGACAATGCAGAAATTCAGTAGTATTTAGAAGATGCTATGGAAATTCAAGGAGGGCACAGAACTCAGTATTGGAGGAAAAGAGGCAGCTACTGGGGGAATGATATTAATCTGAATCTTAATGGATAGGGGGAAACCAGATGATCTAGTGTGTGCATGGAGTGAGGGAATTTCAGGCAGAAGGGAGAGCATGACAAAAGACACATAAGTGAGAAGTGGCACAGTGATTCAGCTTTATTTTTCATTTAGCTGCACCTTGCACCAAGCAGGGACTCTCCATCAGGGATGGAACCTGTGTCCCCAGCACTGGGAGTGCACAGTCTTAACCACTGGACCACCAAGGTAGCCCCTAACTCAGCTTAAGGTCCTTACCTGAAAGGTTTTATAGATGGGAATAAGGCGAGGAAGTTGGAGACCTCCAAATGTTCAATGGAATACTAAGGAGAGGGCAACTGGAGTGTTTTGCCCCAGGTGCAGACAAAAAGGGAGTGTACCTTCTGTGGGGTATTTGAAAGCAATAATGACTAAATTGCCAACAATTCTAAACAGTAATAAAACACTCCCCTCTGTCAAGGTGGGCACCCCCCACTGAATGCATTCTGCATGTTTTTCCTGAAAATCTGGGGCCAGGAAGTGACATAGTCATCTTCCTGACCTGTGCAGATACCGAGATGCTGGTGGCAAAAATAGCTCAGTGAGAGGATTTTTTGTTATATCTTCACTCGCCATCCCATCCAGTAAACATTCTCAGAGCATTAAGCACTTTTCCTTGATAACTTTAGCAGTTTATAATCATGTCTACCAAATGAATGAGAGAGGGACAGAGAAACAAAAATGCAGGAGAAAGGCTTCCAGAAGATACATACAGAATTTGGGACTAGTTAAGTTGTTATTACCACTTCCCTGGTGGCTCAGATGGTAAAGCATCTGCCTACAGTGTGGGAGACCCAGGTTCGATCCCTGGGTTGGGAAGATTCTCTGGAGACGGAAATGGAAACCTACTCCAGTACTGTTGCCTGGAAAATCCCATGGACACAGGATCATGGTAGGCTACAGTCCATGGGGTCACAAAGAGTTGGACATGACTAAGCAACTTCACTTTCTTTCTTTAAGTTGTTATTAGCTTGTGAGAGAGAGAAGATATATAGCAACTGGACATTGATTTTGGACTGGAACTGAAGATTTGGGAGTCAGTTGCTTAGAGATAGTAGTCAAATCTTTGGGAGTAGAAGAGTTAACCTGGGAAAACTGAGAAAGACAGTGGGCTGAAGATGGAACACTGGGAAGCTGAATATTTCATAGGCAAAAGATGGAACAACAGTTCAAGAAAGAGACGGTGAAGGGATACTCAGAGGCCTAAGAAGAATCTGGATGGCACAAAATTGTGGCAAGACTTTCCAGGACCAAGGGGAGAAAGAGAATTTGAGATAATTCAAAAGAGTTAAATATTAGCAAGTGTCCTTGAGGAAAGAAGTCAAACTCGTTGTACCTGTGTTGGGGGGATGAGATGGCTAGACTGTTGGAATTCAACAACAAAACCCCAGAAGGACTTAGGAATTACAGACTGTCATAGTACGGCTTAAGTGGATCTGTGGTTTTGCTACCCAAGTCCCATACTGAGCCAGGGAGGTGACAAGATCTCAGAGTTTACCCGCAGCCCAGTGTGTAAGAGAAGAAAGTGGACATGGCCCAGTGTGGTTCAAGGACCCAGTGAGAGTTCCCTTTGACTTAAAAACAGCATGTGCCCAGCGAAGAGACTCACCAGACCAGTAAAGACAGGGTCCTGGAAAATGACCAAAGACCAGGTGAGATGAGGCACATTTCAAAGACACTATTATTCCAAGGGCTGAGGCCCAGATGTGCCTCACATGTGACTCAACGTTACTTAAGACTGTGCTCCCATCCTTGCCTCCACTTAAATCTCAGAAAAACTCACATTATCTAAGCTTTTGTCACCAGGTAGAATAATAACAAAAAATAAAAATTAAGTTTCAGGTATAGAAAAACAAAGTCACATTTCTTACATACTTCACTCTGTAAACTGGAGTCTGTATGTTTATTATTATAGAAAAATAACAACATAAATTTTGTAAATCTGAGACTCACTGGGTCTTTTCTCTATATGATATTTCATTTAAAGAAGTACAATGCAAACAGCTAAAAAGAATGCAAATAAAATTCTGAGCTTTAAGTTGCACTGCTCAAAAATCTTCACAGAGGATCCATTTCTAACCCCCCAGGAACATTCTTCCTCTGCCCTCTTCTCTCTTCTACATTCTCCTCACACCCCATAGTACTTTGGATCCTCTCATTTACAACTCTACCTACCCAAAACTTTTTCCCTAAGTTTGCACTGATATTTCACTTTCTAATTTCCCTAATCTTTCTAACTTAGTTCTTTAATAGATCTGTTTAACTTCCCTTTCCTTCTTTATCTCTTCCTCCTTTTTCTTTCTTTCTCCCTCCCAAGGTAGAGAAGGACTGTTGAATCTACGCAGGCAAAGAGAGCAACCTCTTTATGAGAGGGTAGTTGGGAAATAGAAAACTAGAGGTTAATTTCTTGGAACCTCCCGGGTGGTCCAGTGGCTAAGACTCTGCGCTGCCAGCGCAGGAGGCCCGGGTTTGACCTCTGCTCAGGGAACTAGATCACAAAAGCTGCACTAAGGATTCATGTGGCCCAACTAAAGATCCCACACGCGGCCACAAAGACCCGGTGCAGCCAAATAAACACATATTAACAAATAAAAATACTTTCTTAACCACATCTCAAAAAAATATGAATAAGCAAAAAGAGGAAGATGTAAATTACCTGAAATTCCACTCCTGTAAACATGTTCATATACTTTCAGACTTTTCCCCATTTATAACACACAACATATAAATGACAAAAAATGGCCTCGTAAAATTATATACAGTTTTGGAGCCCCTCAACATTCAAGTACCTTAACTATATTATGAATGTCTTTCTCTCTTAGGCTTTATATGCACATCAGCATTTTTAGGAGCTACATGATATTCCACTGTTTGAATATGCTATAATTTATGAATGTTGTTTCCCTTGTTGTGTGTGTGTGTGTGTGTGTGTGTGTGTGTGTTAGTTACTTAGTCGTGTCTGACTCTTTGCAACCCCATAGACTGCAGCACAACAGGCCCCTCCATCCATGGGATTCTCCAGGAAAGAACACTGGAGTGGGTTGCCATTTCCTTCTGCAAAAGAAACTATAGAAAGAAAGAAAGTGAAGTCGCTCAGTCGTGTCTGACTCTTTGCGATGCCATGGACTGTAGCCTACCAGGCTCCTCCATCCATGGAACTCTCCAGGCAAGAGTACTGGAGTGGGTTGCCAGTTCCTTCTCCAGTTTCCCTTGTTACCCAGTTATAAACATTATTGTTTTCCTTTGTTCACTTGTGCAATAATTTGCATACGATCAACTACCAGATGTGAAAATTCTGGTCAAAGGTACACATACTACATTCATTTTCTAGGGTTGCTGAAACAAAGTATCACAACATGAATGGTTTAAATAAGAGAAATGTACTGTCTCACAGTTCTGGAGGCCTGAAGTCCAAGATGAAGGTGTCCGCAGGCTTGATTTCTTCTGGGGACCATGGGGAGAACCTGCTCCATGCCTCTCTCCTAGCTTCTGCTAGTTTGCTGACAATCTTTGGTGTTCCTTGGCTTCTCCTCCATCACCCCAATCTTGGCATTAATCTCCACGTGGCACTCTCCCTGCATGCCTGTTCATGTCCAAATTTCTCCTTTTTATAAGGTCACAAGTCATATTGCACTAGGCTGCCACCCTACTCCGGTACGACCTCATCTATAATGGCTGTTTCCTAATAAGGTGACATTTAGATAACAGATGTGAAAACCAACATACAAATTTAAGAGGACACAATTCAACCTACACCATATCTTTAATATTTTTAATATATGTTTAATAAATTTTTAGAGTGCATCTTTGAGAGATGTAAATGAGGTAGCATTGCCAGGATTTGGGGTGACTGATTATAATCAGGAAAGGGATCAGAAGAAAGGAGTAGTGTTGGGTGATTTCTGAATATTGACCATGAGCAACTGAGTAAAATACAGGAAAACTATACCATGAGAGGGAGTTTGCTTGGTGGTTATGCTTTAGAGAAACTGAGTCTGAAGCATCATGGAACCAACAAGTGGAAATGTCTAGTCAGCAGCTATATGTGTGGGTCTGGAGTTTAGGAAAGACATAAATTTGTGAATCATCACTGCTAAAGTGGAAGTTGAAACTAATGAAGATGGATGAAATCACCCACTAACGTCACCCAGAAACATGAGATAGAAAGAGGACCAAGGGCAGAATCCTAGGAACCCCAATATTTAAAGGATGTTGAGAATGTTTAGTGCTTAGATCCCTTCCCGATCCTTTCCTGCTTACCTTCTGTATCAGAAATACACAAAAATACGGTGAGTTCTAAAGTAAAGCAGGGGTTCTTAACACAAAATTCAGGATGATGGCTACCTCTGGTTGGAAATAGGCAGATGATTACAAACTACAGTGAGTCTCTGAAGGAAAGGACTGTGCTTCTCTGGAATTTATAATCAAGGACCTGAGTTAAGTGAATTCACAAAAGCCTACCTGAGGTAAGGCGCCTAGTGGCTTGCTGAAGAATGAAGTTCACTGCAACAATGCTTCTCACACTGGAGCACAGATCCCCATCCATCGCTGTGAGATACAACAGTAACTGCAGTCATAGATTTTTTAAAAATTAAGAATACAACTTCATGCAAATAAAAACAAAGGATTGATCATTGGAAATTTTCACCCCTAAAAGAAAGATCAATACTTTTACAAGCTTAGTCTCATTCAGATAGAATTTGGAGGCTTTCAATCTTCTTTAATGTATTAATAGCAATATTTTAGAAGGTAAAATTCTGTGTTTCTGGATTATTTTAGTGAACTTGCCAACAACAAAAATACTGTAATTATCCTACCTACAAAAAGAATGAAATGGAATCAATTAACTTTTAATTTATAAATTACAAATTTTAATTTGTAAAATTTAAAAAGTAAACATTTTATTTTCATATTTAAATAATCTACAATTATAAAACAATACCTTAAGAATTAGTATAAAAGACATTGAATTATGTTTAAAATGAATTTTGTTATTTGAACTTCACCTCAATAAAAAAAATTGTCAATATACTATGAAATCTCATTGTCGGAAGTATTCAGTATATTCAGTCCCAATAGCCTGTCCCAGTAGCCTGTCCAAGTTTTCTTTTTCAATAACAGCAGCTCATTCTCTCATCTTCTCTAACTTTTCCTGTTTATTCAGTTCATTTATTCTTTCTTTTCATTCTTTAGCTTCCCATGAAAGCACAGTATGCTTTCCTAAGGATGGGCGTCTTGATCCAAACCATCTTTTATTGCCGCCTTGAATTATGCACTAGCCAATGTATATTTTAAGGCTGTTTTGGTTGCAGCTACTTGCAACTGAGTATGTTCTGATGCATTTTTTTCAAAGATCAAGTCTCTCCTGTAACGTCAAACTTGTTCCTAATGCTTAGCTCTCTCCTCAGTGTATCTCTTTTAGCCTCAAGTAAAGAGCTGGATATTTCCATGCGTTTATCATTGGCCACTGGTTCTTGTGTTTACAGTGATTTGCTTTTAATATTATATATTATATATATATATTTATATTATATATTAATATAGTATATTAATAATTTGACTATTTTCTCTTTTAGTTTCATTGCTATTAGTTAAGTGATATAGAAGTGTTCAAGTGGAAGCATGATATAATTCTCAGGATGTTTTAGAAATATATATGAATAGGAGTTTTATTAGTAAATTGCTTCCTTATTTTTCAATTTCTTCATAAAGTATGCTATTTTTTGATGTTGCTGTTTAACAAGTCTTTTCTATTGATACTGGAAAACACAATAATTTTGTCCCCTAAAGTATTCTTCAGTGTTCTCTTTAGTTTTTCTGCTATAGTTATGTGATAACACAATTGCTCAAATGGAAGTTCAACAGAACTATAATTTTTAAATTAGTGTTTATAAATTTATGTAAAAGTGAATGCCATTTTTTTCTATCTCTAGACAGCATGAAGATATTTCCATTGTACGTGTTTACTTTAAAGTCCCTGATAACATGAACTGTAGTTGTAATTGCTTATGTAAAACTCAGTTACAACTGAGTTATACATAAGCAATTAGCAATTACAACACATAAAGACATTTGAAATTCAAAGTCTAGTTTTCCATACCAGTGGCTGAATTTACTCTAGTGAAAAACTAATACACTTATCAAAACAAATTCTGGCTAAAAACAAGCTGTGTTAAAATAATTTCCTCTTCTGTATGACTTACAAGAAGCAATCTAGGAAACAACTACATTCTTAATTTTCTTATGTCAATTATGCTATATAGATTCTTGGGGATTTGGGTTTTCTTTTATGTTCTGATTAAAGACACAGTATACCTTTAAAATGAAGGGGAAAAATGTCTGCCTGCAATGTACTTTAAAGACTTGCCATGCACACTGACAATTAAGATTGGAATTTCCCTCTGCAGGAGACTTGGGAGAAGCAGGCAACAGATGTGCTTGCACTCAGGTTCTTTTCTATCTCTCCCATATGCATTCCCTCCTTCAAAGGGATCTTTGTCTTCCTTCTGCCAACTGGTAGTTTGTGTCACTGCAGGTGTCCAACAGATGTTGAGTGAGTTAAACCCCAGTCTGAACCCATGCACGCTCAGTTGCTTCAGTTGTGTCCAACCCTTTGCGACCCCATGGACCACAGCTTGCCAAACTGCTCTGTCCATGGGATTTTACAGGCAAGATTACTGGAGTGGGTTGCCATTTCCTCCTCAGGGAACCTTCCTGACCCAAGGATCGAACCTATGTCTCCTGTGGCTCCTGCACCGCAGGCGGATTCTTTACCACTGAGCCAGCAGGGAAGCCACAGATACTAAATTTGAACCCATAAGATACTAATTTTTATGATGTTTTAAAGACTAAAAAATACCAAAAACTACATTTCCCCCCACAAATGAATTATAAATGCAATAATAGCATTATAAGTGTTTGGAAGGGGTACTTAAAATTTTCCTTCTGAATGGTGTGATTAAAAAAATTTCCATGCCCAAGTTATGGATTATTTCAATTCCAATATGACAAAATTTGAGGAAATACAAAGAAACTTTAAAAACTCATAATGAAGATATAACAGTATAGAAGAATACTGGGGGGAGGCAGAATAAAAGGCTAAAAAGGCATACGCCAAAGCTTTTCTGTCCAGTTCAGTAGCCATGAGCTACATGTGGCTACTGTGCACTTGAATGTGGCTAATGTGAACTGAGATGTGCCCTGAGTATAAAAGACACAATGAATTTCAAAGACTTGGTATGAAGAAAAGCATGCATGGTATGAAGATTTGGTATGAAGAAAAGAAATATCTCATTACTTTTTTATATTAATTACATTTGAAATGATAATATTTTGGATACCCTGGGTTGAATAAAAATACTATTAAAATGGATATTTCCTATTTTTACTGGTTCTATGTGACTACTGGAAAATTAAAAGTTATACATATGTGGCTCAAAATATGTATGTTTCTATTGGATAATGCTGCTCTAGAGTCAAACTGCTTATGTGCAAATCTTCTACTAATCCCTTGGGGTGTCATCATTATGTCTCAGTTTCCTTATCTGCACAACAGGGGTAATGATAATACTTAACCTGGGTTAAAGGCATTTCTTTTTTTTCTTTAGGCATTTCTTAGACATATTGATATGGCCATGTTGTCAGTGATGAGTAACTTAATACTAAGGGAACCAGCAGAATGATCAAACAGTGAGCACTTCAGAGAACAGACTTGGAAATGGGATATAACTGAGAAGTGGAAGGATCATTGGAGCAGCTTATTAAAGCAAACAAACAAAAACAAAGAGCAAAGCAGGCACCTAATTAAGCAATATTTGAAGATTTTCTCATGGTCATGAAAGCATCATGTTCAAGTCAGTAGATACAGAAGACATCTGGAAGGAATAGTACCAGATGTCAGATATGCTGACCATTGATTAGAAATAAAAATCAATACGACTGAAAAGCAATGCTAATGATACGTCTGAGACTGTTTATTAGAGTCCCAAGGTTTCATTCTCCAGCCTTGTTGAGGAGGCAAAAACTGAGTTAAACTGGGGTTAAATGTAGAACATCAAGTAATGAATTGTGGTTTTAAACAGACTGCTGCCAGTGATTTTCTCAAACAATGAGCAAGATGCAGAATACACATTCTGCTCTTTGTTGTTTTGGGACCAAAAAACCCAAACTGACAACCATAAGGTTATGAGAATTAAATGAAATAATATACCTAAGGTGCTTACATGAGTAAATAATAGCTGTTATCACCATTATGGCTAATTAGGGATATTATTATGGGAAAGTAATGAAGAGAAAGAAGAGTTATAGATTCACTACACCAAAAAGAGAATAGTAATGTGACTCACTTCAGAACTGGAGCTATTCACATGAAATCAAATTCTGAGGGGAAATTTTAAGAAAAAAAATAATGGAGAGATTCATGTTAATTTAAAATATATCCATATTTGAGAGCTATGAACTAATTTGGAACTGTTTAATATTTTTTTCTATGTTAGTAACAGTGATAGCATAAAATACATTTGCAGGTGGTAGAATTTAAAATTTGTGTAAATCCTGTTTGGCAGGTCCTCAAAAAGTTAAACATAGAGTTACCATATGACCCAGGAAATTCCACTTCTGGGCATCTACCCCAATGAATTGAAAATAAGTATGTCCACATAACAACTTGTACACAAATGTCTATAGCAGCATTATCTAAATGGTCAACACATGGAAACAACACAAATGTCCATCAATTGATGAAAAAACAAAAAGTGACATAGCCACACAATGGAATCATAAAAAGGAACAAAATACTAATACACATGAGTATATGGATAAACCTTTAAAACACTGTTAAGTGAAAGAAGCCAGACATAAATGCCCATACAGTGCATAATTCCATTTATATTAAGTGTCCATCATAGGCAAACCCATTGAGACAGAAACCAAATTAGTGGCTGCAAAGGGCTAGAGGTAGGGGGAAAGAGAACAACCCAACAAATATTGGATTACTTCTCAGGGTGATGGAAATTTTTCAGATTAGATAGTGGTGATGGTTGTGAATATACTAAAATCCACTGAATTGTTTAATTTTAAATGGTGAATTTTATGGTGTTAAAAAATGTAAATATTCATTCAGAAAAAATAAAATTAGTGTAAATTCAAAGAGCTGAGAGGATGAAAATGAATGATTTGCTTACTGATAAAATGTGACTATTACTGAAGAATAGAGTAGATAAATGAATACTGAATTAACCAGAATGTTAAGAAGAGAAAAAGAATAATATTGAGACCTGTCAGGAAGAGAATTGACACCCTTAACAATCAGTGTAGAAGATACTTCAGGAGTGGCTGTTTGACCTACAGGAAGGCTATCTTCCTTAAGAACCCTCCCCAGTAGCCAGGGGCATGCTTCGGCAGAAACTGATGCCCCTGAAGGAGTTGACTGGTCCAGAGATGGACATGTAACCTAAGTTATGCCATCAAGATCCAATCCTAGGATTTTGGAATTTGAAGCTAAGTGATATAGAGACTGAAAATTATATAAATAGTAGCACTCTAAGGATAAAGGTCCATGAATTTATTGCAAAAGATCTTACTTGCCTTGGTACCTGGTTCAGCAACATTAAGTTAATACCCTGTCAGGTAATATGCCCTTGTAATATTTTGCTTCTTCCCCACACCAGTCCCCACTTTTTTAGCACAAGCTAGCCTGATTAGGCTTCTATTAGGTAAAACCATAAATAATATTTCAAAACAAATCACTTGAGGTAATATTTATATAGCATCAAGAAAAAAATGTACCACTTTCATGTCATCAATGAGATTTTAAATACTAAATGTAAATACTCTATGACATTTACTTCAATATGAATAATGAAGTTCTGGAAATTCCAGGAAAGATAAACATAGACATGAGAGAAGTAATAAAAGCTATCAATAAAAAAGAACATGATTTTTCCATTTAGCTTTATGATAATGCAGTAGGTGATCCTTATAATTCTAATTTTGAAAGTGAAAGATGATGGAAATCATGACACACATAGGTCTACGGCAGCTGTTTGAGAACTACTGAATTAAAACCTAAAGATTTAAAATACAGAATTTAAAATCATATTTTGGTTATTCAATTAGCTCATTTTTGTAAACAGGGATGGAAGTAGTAGAAATTGATTACCTCAAAGTCAGGAGGATAATTTTAAGCCTGCTTCCAGAACCCTGACTAATGCTCTTTGGGCATAAATACATTGTTAAAGAAATGTTTCCTGACAATTAGAAGTATAATGATTAAAACAATGGTAACCTATTCATTACAACTTATTGGTAATCAAAGCTTGATTGTAAACGTTTAGATTGCAACAGTCTAGACATTTCATTAATACTTATTGCAAGTTTGAGAAATATCAATTTATCTACTTATGAGTCACTGTGGATATAAAAAACAAATCAAACTGCCCTCAAAATTTGAAATACTGCAACAGATTAACAATTTGATGTTCTTGTTTAAGACTTCAAATTGAATGTTTATTAGGTAGCAATATATCTTACAAAATTTTTCATCTCAGAAATAGTTCATTAGTCTAGAATTTTTTGGTTAGGGACATTTATAATTATTTCTTCTGAGACTGAGATGATATGGTCTCCCATGCGTGTGACTTTGGTTATAAACCAGAAGCAAAGGTGTTACAGTTAACACTCTGCATGGGTAACTGCCTGCAAGGATACTGTACTGTGGACCTAGAATTTTTCTAAGAGGATACAACCCCATGTTAAGTGTTCTTAATTCAACTTAAAAAATTAAACTATTTTAAATATATATATATATATGCATGTATACATACATGTGTATTTTGTATACATATATAACTTGCTTTCAAAATGAAAAATTTTAAAAATCACTTTTTCTTAATTATAGAAGTAATGGAGACTTACTGCTTCGAGATGAGACAGAGTAGTTGCATTTCTCCCCGTTCCTTCTGCCAAGTACAGCTAAAAACCCTGGACATTATAAAACAAATATAAGAAAACTGAAAGGTGGAGAGAAGGCAGATTGGCTAGATACCTGGAAAGACAAGGCAGTGAGTTCTATGAGTTTTCTTTCTACTTCATATTTCTCAGATGGAGTGCTAGAGATACAGGCAACCCAGAAATGCCAGTGGTCTCAGACAAAAAAGCCTGTATTCTCTAGACAAAGAACCAGGAAAGCCACAGCCTAGCGAGGGAGAAAACATTTAGTTAATAGCCACCTGTGCAGAAGAGTCAACACTGAAAGCCTGAGCCTGTTGTCTGCAGAAAGTCCTATTTGCAAGGTTGGCCCTGGGCTGACATTAGGGAACTGCACTGATAGTTCCCTACACAGATATTAAACCTTCCCTAAATGAGAAGAGTGTCTCATTGTGCCTAGATTGTTCATGGAAACCATGTGGTTTATTATGCTCCCCTGTGTTCCTTCTGGGAGTCTGAAATTGGTATTAGGAAGTGAGTACCTACATGACCAGCCCTCCAAAAACCCTTGGGAACTGAGTTTCTAGTTTCCCAGGACAAAAACACATCATCGTGTTGTCACAATTCATGACTGAAAAACTGTGCACAGCCTGGGCCATTCCACTGAGACAGAACTCTTAGAATGTTGTGCCTGATTTCCTCTGAACTTCATTCCATGAAGGTTTTCCCTTTGCTGATTTTGCTTTGTAACCTGCTGCTGTAAATCTCAACGGTGAATACAACAAACTGAGTCTGTGAGTCCTCCTGGTGAATCACTGAACAAAGCAATGTTCTTGGAGACTGCTGACAAATCGACACACTCCAGCCAAACATCACAGGGAAAGTGGTGGTTCTATCACCTCTGTCAGCAATAGCCCAGTAGGAAGTCTAGGCCTTCACCCATGCCAGGTTATAAAGAGGTACTCCAACCCTCTTCCAGGATGGTGTAAGAGAAGACTGAGCAGGAAGCCAGAACTCTGCCTTTCTTCCAGTGAAGGCTGCGTGGAGTAACGATGAAGCACCCTTCTGCCTTCCAACTCAGGTGGTATCAGTAGAGGCTTGTAAAGAACCCTCACCCTCACTCCTGTACAAGAGTAATGGGGTGCCCTTTCCTGCCTACCTGGGGTGTCAAAAGAGTGTAATGAGGAACCTGGATGTCTACCACAACCAGGGAAAGTATTTGAGGAAATAATGTCTGAAAATATTCCAAACTTGAAAAATAAAATAGACCTATAGAATAAAAAGGCTGAGTGAATTTCAAACAGAATATACCTAAATTAATCTCCACCAAGCCACAGCATAGTCATCAAGAAACAACAGCTTATAAATAGCAGGAAAAACAATTCAAATGGCAGATTTCTCCTCTGAAACTATGGAGGGCAGAAGAAAGTCACACATTTTTCAAGTGCCCAAAGAAAAGAACTGTCAATTCAGATTCTATAACCAGTGAAAATATGCTTTAGTAATAAAGGATAAGTCAAAACATTCTCAAATGAAGGAAGCCTAAAAGAATCTGTTCCCAGCAGACCTATCCTAAGAGAACAATTTAGAACAAGAAGTTCTTTAAACAAAAAGGAATCTTGGAACACCAGGAAGGAAAAACAATGCAAAGAATAAAAACATGGGTAATGACAATAGACTTTCCTTCTGCTTGAAATTTCTGATTTATATTTGATGATTGAAACAGAAATTATAACATTGTTTGATATGGCTCTCAATGTAAGTAGAGGAAATAATTAAAACACATATGAACTAGAGAGAGTAAAAGTTAAGGTTTTATACTTCACTGGAACTAGTAAAATACTATCACCAAATGACTGATATTAAGAAGAGGTGGCACGAATACACAGAAGAACTATACAAAAAAGATCTTCATGACCCAGATAACCATGATGGTGTGATCACTCACCTAAAGCCAGACATCCTGGAATGCAAAGTCAAGTGGCCTTAAGAAGCATCACTATGAACAAAGCTAGAGGAGGTGATGAAATTCCAGTTGAGCTATTTCAAATCCTAAAAGATGATGCTGTGAAAGTGCTGCACTCAATATGCCAGCAAATTTGGAAAACTCAGCAGTGGCCACAGGACTGGAAAAGGTCAGTTTTCATTACAATCCCAAAGAAAGGCAATGCCAAAGAATGTTCAAACTACCACACAATTGCACTCATCTCACATGCTAGCAAAGCAATCCTCAAAATTCTCCAAGCCAGGCTTCAACAGTACGTGAACCGCGAACTTGCAGATGTTCAAGCTTGATTTAGAAAAGCCAGAGGAAGCAGATATCAAATTGTCAACATCCACTGGATCATAGAAAAAGCAAGAGAGTTCCAGAAAAACATCTGCTTCATTGACTACGCCAAAGCCTTCGACTGTGTAGATCACAACAAACTGTGGAAAATTCTTCAAGAGATGGGAATATCAGACCACCCTACCTGCCTCCTGAGAAATCTGTAAGGCAGGTCAAGAAGCAACAGTTAGAACCAGACATGGAACAACAACTGGTTCCAAATTGGGAAAGGAGTACCTCAAGGCTGTATATTGTCACCCTGCTTATTTAACTTATATGCAGAGTACATCATACAAAATGCCAGGCTGGATGAAGCACAAGCTGGAATCAAGATTGCCAGGAGAAATATCAAAAACCTCAGATACGCAGATGATACCACCCTTAGGGCAGAAAGTGAAGAGGAACTAAAGAGCCTCTTGATAAAAGTGAAAGAGGAGAGATAAATTAATGCATATAAGTTATGTATATAAACTTATACATAACTTATACATATACTAATAAACTTATAAAGATGTTATGTATATAAAAGTGAAAAAGCTGGTTTCAAGGTCAACATTCAAAAAATGGAGATCATGGCATCCAGTCCCATCACTCCATGGCAAATAGATGGGGAAATAATGGAAACAGTGAGAGACTTTATTTTTGGGGGCTCCAAAATCAATGCAGATGGTGACTGCAGCCATGAAATTAAAAGACACTTGCTCCTTGGAAGAAAAGCTATGACCAACCTAGACAGCATATTAAAAAGCAGAGACATTACTTCGCCAAGAAGGGTCATCTAGTCAAGACTATGGTTTTTCCAGTAGTCATGTATGGATGTGAGAGTTGGACCATAAAGAAAGCTGAGTGCTGAAGAACTGATGCTTTTGAACTGTGGTGTTGGAGAAGACTCTTGAGAGTCCCTTGGACAGCAAGGAGATCCGACCAGTCCATCCTAAAGGAGATCAGTCCTGAATATTCATTGTAAGGACTGATGCTGAAGCTGAAACTCCAATACTTTGGCCACCTGATGTAAAGAACTGACTCCTTGGAAAAGATCCTGATGCTGGGAAAGATTGAAGGCAGGAGGAAAAGGGGACGAAAGAGGATCAGATGGTTGGATGGCATCACTGACTTAATGGGCATGAGTTTGAGCAAGGTCCAGGAGTTGGTCATGGACAGGGAAGCCTGGCGTGTTGCAGTCCATAGGGTCGCAAAGAGTCCGATACGACTGAGCGACTGAACTGAATTGGATAGACTGATAAGTTATGTATATATAATACTTAGAGCAATCACTATAAAAATTTATATAAAGAGATACACTTTAAAATAATACAGATAAATCAAAATGGAGTTCTTAAATCATGCTCGAGTAACCAACAGAAAGACAGACAACATAGAAAAACCACCCAAACCAGGAAACAATAAAGTGGCAGACTGAAGCTTCAAAATATCAGTAATTGTATTATATACAAGTGGTCTATTTTATTTGTAAAAGCCAAAAGGTGGAAAGAACCACAATGTCCAATAGGTGAATGATTAGACAAACTGTGTTAAATCCATACCAGGAAGTCCTCAATCATAAAAGGAAATGGACTACAGATACACACAACTGCTTGAGAAGATCTCACAGGCCTTATTCTGAGTGGAAAAGGCCAATCTCAAAAGGCATATACTTGCATAACTCCATTTACATAACATCTGGAAATGAGAAAATCAGAGACAGAAAAACATTAGTGATCAAGGATTAGAAATGGTGAAAGAAATGGGGGTTTCTATGAGTATAAGGATGCAACACACGGGGTATCTTTGTGGTGATGGAAGAGTTCTGTATCGACTGCAGTAGTGGCTATTGAATCTATATGTTAAAATGGCATAGAATTACATGCACACACATTGTAGCAATGTCAATGTCCTGGTTTTGATATTATACTATAATAACATAAGATGTGATCATTAGAAAAAAACTGGGTAAAGGGTACACATGATCTCTTTTTGAAACCTCCTATAAATCTACAATTATTTTAAAATATCATGTATAAACTGTATACCCTCACCTAAAGCACAGAAAATATTTTCAAAGATAGGCATAAAAATAGTGGTAAGAACACGTCTGTATTATTTTTGCTGTTGTTTTGTTTTGGGACATGCCACAAGGCATGTGGGATCTTAGTTCCCCTAACAGGGATTGAACCTGTGCTCCCCGCAGTAGAAGTGCGTAGTTTTAACCACTGGACTGCCAGGGAAGCCCCTGTACTGTTTTTAATAAGAGAGAAAAAGAATGTAAAATTATTATAAAAAATTCAAATACAGAAAAATACAAATAAGGTGAAACTCACTTGCTCTATGATGCTGTCATGTGATTTCTTTCATTCACTTAACAAATACTGACTGTATCCTATGGTGCCATGAATGGTTAACATTTGGTGTGTATTTCAGAACTTTCCTGTGCATCCAAAGTCATTTACAAATTATAATAATTATAATCACCAAAATGTACTATTATATGTAAAATATGTATACAATATATATGTATTTATATATATATCTCATTACTTGACATTCTTTTCATTTATTAGTCATTCATTTTCAAGTATTTATTTGAGTACCTGCTTTAGCCACCATCATGCAAGGCTCTGAGAATATAGTAGCGAATAGAGCAGACAACCATTTCCTCACAAAGTTTACAGGATAGTAAAAACTGTCACCAAACAAACGGAAAGAAATACACAATTATAATGTCAAGTTTAGACAAATGCAAACAATGCTTTGAAATGCCCAACTGTGAAGAGAGGATAGTAGTTATGGCAAGATACCATGGCATGGTTATCATTAGTAGAAATGAGCCTGCAGAGAGAAAAGAGGTTAAAAATACAACAGCAAGAGAGAGGGATAACTGATTTTCTATGAAAGCTTCCTGAAACAGAAGGAGCCACAGCACAAATATGAATTGGTTTCAGGTAAAAAGAAAATGCCACATTGAAACAAGCATAGGAAGTGAGGATAAGGGCAGCTATAATTTAGTTTGTAGATTTAGAGGTCTGAAGTTCAGGCAATTCATCTTTGAGACTGCTTATTTCCTTGAAAAATACAAGACAATGTCATCTACCAAAAGTAAGGATATAAATCAGAAGGTCTGAGGTTGGAAGAGAGTTGAGATTTTAAGTAGTCATTTGGGAAAGCAAGATGAGTAGAGATACGCAGTAGAGTACCCTTGCCAGGGTGAGTTAAGGGCCTGCAGAGTCGGTTGTATGAGGCAGATTCTAACCGTTTTCAGCAAACTGACTGAAGTCAGGGGGAAAACAAGTGTACAAACATTCAAAGAGAAAAACAAACTGCTACAGGGCACTATATTTTTAAAAAAATTAGAAAGAGGATGTTTTTCAACTGGAAAGAGAGGAAGAAAATGTCCTGAGAAAGGGAAGGAAGTGAAGAGAAAGATGGAGATGCAAACAGGGTGACAGCTTTCCAGCTGGGGGTCAGGAATGTCCTTTTGTCCTCCAATCCCAGCATGGTCACTGTGATATCAGTTTATCTTCACTGTGAAATCTTCACTGTGATATCAGATTTTGTGAAACTGTTCCACATTTCTTTTTAGTCTCTTAGACCTAAAAATCTATCAAACCCTATGGGGGAATTCCCAGGCACCTTCAGTGGCTGCAGGGATGAGTGAGGCATGAGTGTATCATCCTCTACATATTAGAAGAGCGACTCTAGTGAGCAGCAGCAGGCTGACATTTAATTTTTCTCTTCTTATTGGCAATTGTGAGTTGCTGTGAGTCCTTTTTTAGGTCCATTTTATTATATTCTTTCCTAGTTACTGAGTCCAGTTCTTTTACTCAAACGATATTTTTCAATCAACCTCATGTTTTCTTAACATTATTTTTGATTTAATGAATGTTTAGCTACACATAAACAGACTTGGCGGAACTGAGGTATGGGCATAATTAAAAATCATCTGTTACATGAACCACTTGTAAAATACTCCACAACCATTATTCTCTGAGAAATACTATTGTTCAATACTTGGTTAGATAATTTGTAATTATTATTTACATTTATTAATAAGAGACTTATCAGACCCTTTGTACAATGGCTATTCCATGATTAAAAAGAACCTCCTTGCAAATTTTGTTGCTTAGAAATAGTGAACCTTAAAAATGTTTTTAACTGATGTTAACAGAAACAATCTTCTCTAACCACAATGGCAAAAATATGAAGTCGCCCAGAAGCTGTTTAGACCTGAATAAAGCAAAAAACACTGGGGTGAAAGAAATTGTAATTCATTGCCTAGTCCTTTGTCTTTTGACCATCTCTTTAGCTACATTGCTAATACGTGACTTTTGTACAAATTCTTATAATTTTGGGCTTTCCCTTTCCTATTTTTTGAAAAATGGAGGGAATACTTCTTATCGAAAATACATTTCATTTTTAAAAAATGAGCAAATACTCATCATTACTAGTGCAATAAGAATTACCAAAAAGGGAAGGAAAACAGAGTTTGTGTGTCTTAACTAAAAACTGTTAAGACACAAAACCGGGCTCTTTGCCCCCTTTCCAACAGCCAAAAGGGAAACATGGATCAGTTACATGCTATCAAGAAGAAAGAAAAATACAAGTCACTCGACTAGTTTATGTGAGTGAAAGTCGCTCAGTCCTGTCCGACTCTTTACGACTGTATAGTCCCATGGGATTCTCCAGGCCAGAATACTGGAGTGAGTAATCTTTCCCTTCTCCAGCGTAATCTTTTCAACTCAGGGATGGAACCCAGGTCTCCCGCATTGCGGGCAGATTCTTTTTATCAGCTGAGCCACAAGGGAAGCCCCGACTAGTGCATACTTAGAGGCCAATATTATTTTCACCTTTCCCCTTCCTTTTCAAAGCCGAATATATTTGCAGCTACAGACAACAATCTAGTGGGCAATTATCATTATTTTCCTGCTTAACATAAAAGGGATGTATGTTGGGAGTTCACTGTACCAGATAGCAGGTGCTCCAAATTTTCATTAAAGTCTGTTAATTCTTTTGTTAGGGTTTGTAATTGGCTTTCTTAGCATAATGAAGGAAGACGTAACAGAGGTGGCAATGGGCAGGTAGACATAATTCGATACAAGACTACAGTAATCTCGATGGCAGCTCTTATAATGACATCTGCTTGCATGCTTCTCTGAGACTTGGGCTTGCCCCTTTCCTGACGATCCTGTTTATTCTGGGATTGGGTAAAACGGGTAGAATTCCAAACTCCTGAAATTGCTAGCGTTGGTGGCCCCTGGTGACAGGTAGAGTTCTCAAGTCCTCAGTCCTCAAACATCACCTTTCAGGCCTCATTCGGAACATGACAAAGCCACACGAGTCCTAGGCCCGTCTCCCACGACGATCTCCGTTCACCTGAGTAGGCCAGCGCACTGCCGCCGAACCAGCTTCGACTTTGTCGAAATAATACCACAGACGTCATACTCCCGCAGCTCCCGCCCAACTCAAGAGCCCTCCAGCGGACGCATGCGCAGAACTGGCGAGGGCCCGCAGCCAGCCAGCCAGGGGTTGCAGGCGTGTGTATAGCGGTCCCATTCTCGGAAAGGCCTGTTTCCCTCGTCGCGGTGAGGCAGTTCCTGGCGGCGACCATGTAGTATCACTACCCGAAGAGAGACAAAGGAAGAGATTATCCCGTCTCTGGCGCGCTTCCGTTTCAAACCCAAACTTCCGGTTCGTTAGCCGGTTCCGGACCCCACCTCTCACTTCCGGTCGCCTTGGGTTCCTCTGCGGTCGGTTCCAGCATCCGCTGTTGTCGGTTCCGCTGTGTTCCAGGTGAGGGGACGCTGGGCATCCCTGCCCACTGCCCGCGGAAATACCGTTGGGCTGGAGGACCGCAGCTTTGCTGCCCTCGCTGCGCGACCTTCACTGTGGCCTGGCAGGCCGCCTGGGGCTGCATTAGGGCGTCCCGCCCGCGGCTACCCTGGTCCGTGCGCTGCTCGGGCCTGCGGCCCCGGCCGGCTCATCACAGGGCCGCCACCCTCGCATCCAGCCTCCTCGCCTGGCTGGAGGGCTTCCCGCGCCTCTGTGGGTTTTGCGTCCTCCCGTCTCATTCCTCCCTCTTCTGGGGCTTGTCCATTTCTTCCCCCTCCCTGTTGAACGTATCCCGGCCCTTTTGGGTTTGGGGTCTCTGTCTGCCTTCTGTGCTGTCCCACAGCTGCCTCTTGGAAGCCCACAACGCTCTCCTCTGCACTCGCTCGCATTTGCTGCAGCCGTGCTCTCCAGAGAATGAGTTGACAGTACTTCAGTAGTTAGCCTTTACTAGGCAGGTTAAAAAGTTAATTCCCCTCAATTCCTAAGGTGTTAACTTAGGCTGATGGTCCTTTCAAATTGACCGCCTTTGCTACTTTTTAGTTGTGTGGTCTGGAGCAGCTTGTTTTTCTTCTTTTTCAAATTTCTAGTCTGTATAGTGAAGATAGTAGTTGTCAGTTTAGGATTGTGAAGATTAAATGAGATTATTCAATAAAGTTGTCGAGCATGTTATAATTTTTCTATCTTCACCACAATTTGTATTGCTTATAAGTGCTGTCACAGCAGTTATTGCACAGCTTAACGCTGTTGTCATGGTAAACATTATTTCCTTGACAAGACAAGTCACCACTGTACGTTAGGTGGAAGAATTTATCCAGACAGCCGTTCCTGACCGTAGTTTCACCACCATAAAGGTATGTTCCTTGCTAACTTGTTTGGGTTTGATCGCCATCCCTACCCCCAAAATCGTTTTTCACTTTATAAATCTGAAAAGGTCTGGAATGACACAAAACATTAGAATTGTGTAAGAAAAGGCCAAGTGTGTAAACAGAAAATGACTCGTGTATTTGCATTGCATTGCTCCATTCTTTGTGAATGATCTAAATATTCAAGGAGTAAAGTTTAGTATAACTTTGAAAAACAGTTTTAAGGGCTTTTGCATTAAACCTTTTTATGGTTATTTGTTTTGTTGTGCCTAGTCCTTTAGAGCAGTTGTCAGTTTGGAAATCCACTTGTGGCAGGGGTGATATGTAACATCTGTATACTGCTTTACTTTAAGGCTGAGAAAATTGAAAAGCCTCTCTAACTTTAGCATGCCTCAGAGATGGGGGCTGGAGTCGGGGGCAGTGGGAACAGGGATTGTTAAAACACAAATTGCTAGGTCTCTTCTCTCCAGGCCCAGTTACTTTTCTAACTAGTTACCAAGTGGGGCCAGTACTGTTGAATGGTCTGGGGACCACACTTTTGAGAACACTCATCTAGAGGCACAATGTGGACTCCGGGAGTTGGTGATGGACAGCGAGGCCTGGCGTGCTGCGGCATGGGGTTGCAAAGAGTCGGACATGACTGAGCGACTGAACTGAACCTAGAGTTTAGGTGATCTCACTCCAAATGTTATGCCCTGCCCAATACAATGTGCTGTGTTAGCGCTGTTTGCATTCCTAGCTCTTGTAAGCTTTCATTTTTTATTTCCACTTCTCAAAGAAAAATAATATTTAAATGGTATTTCAATGTGACACGAAAGGCCTATTTGGCTGTTTGTTTTGAGGAGTATAGCATTTGTTAGAGCACGTTCTCACCAAATGAAATACATTGCTCTAAAGTAGCATATCTTCTTTAAAGTTTTAGTAGAGCAGGTTATAAACATAGAATGAATGTAAGTGAATTTATGGTGCTCTTTTCTAATGGGCATGCTGAAGACATCTTGAGTTTCCAAATTACATTGGCATGTTAAGATTCAGAATTTGCCTTCTTTCTTGTTGTTGGTTGTAATAGTTGAAGAGTGCAGTCAAATGTTGTGTTAAATATATTATGACAGCATTTGGAAATACCACTACTTCTAGATGAAAACAATCTAGTTCTCTGACTTGTTGGGGGAACAAACATGAAAACTGGTAGAAAGCTTTATGGTGGGGAAGACCTACCTGCTGTCATTGATGAGTGGCAGCTGCTGTATAATCTTTGTGTACTTTATCTGTGCCTGTGGGTTTTGTATTTACTGATCTTTGGTACCTTAGGTTCAATTCAAGAGAGACACAAGGGGAAGAAACTTGAGATTTAGTCAGAAGACCTGTTCAGTTATCAGCTGTTTGCCCATGAGCCAATTACATAACCTCTCTGAACTCCTAGAGAATTCCATGGACTGTATAGTCCATGGGGTCGCAAAGAGTCGTACATGACTGAGCAACTTTCACTTCACTTCTAAACTCCTGTTTCCTTCACAGTGAAAGAGAGACAGTTCTTACCAAACAACCTTGTTAAATGAGATTGTGTAAAAACTGTTCTGTGTATTCAGTTCAGTTCAATCACTCAGTTGTATCCGACTCTTTGTGACCCCATGAACTGCAGCATGCTAGGCTTCCCTGTCCATCACCAGCTCCCAGAGCTTGCTCAAACTCATATCCATCCAGTAGGTGATGCCATCCAACCATCTCATCCCCTGTGAAAAGGTGAAAGTGAAAATCGCTCAGTTGTGTCCGACTATACAGTCCATGGAATTCTCTAGGCCAGAATACTGGAGTGGGTACCCTTTCCTTTCTCCAGGGATCTTCCCAACCCAGGGACTGAATCCAGGTCTCCCGCATTGCAGGCAGTTTCTTTACCAGTTGAGCCACAAGGGAAGCCCAAGAATACTGGAGTGGGTAGCCTATCCCTTCTGCAGTAGATCTTCCCAACCCAGGAATTGAACTGGGGTCTCCTGCATTGCAGGCGGATTCTATACCAAATGAGCTATTAGGGAAGCCCTGTGTATTAAATCTGAAATAAATAATGGCCATTTACCATTTATTTAATGCTGTGCCTAAAACACTTGAGTTCTAGTTTTTGAAACTATTTAACCAATACTTACTTGTATAGTGCTACCTGTATGCCAGGTAGTATGTGACTTACAAAAATTAACTTACTCCTCATGAACCTTAAGAAGTAGGTAGTATTAGCATCCCTATTTTACTGATGAGGAAACCTAGGCACTAAGAGTCAATTAACTTTCTAAGGTTGAATAGCTAATAAGTGGGATTCCTGAACTCCAAACCCAGGTAATCTGACTCAAGAGTTTGTGCTCTTAACAACTCACTGTCCTACCTTGCAACTGGTAAATGAACATGGATGGTCCATCATGGAGGAACTTGCTTATAGCATAAACCTGATCAGAGAGGGAGAAATATGTAGCTCATTATTGCAGCTTTCCAATTGAACAGGAATAATCTGATAGAATATTAGAGGGTTGTAACTAAGCTAAAAGTTGGGAGGGTGGAGGAATTTTAACTTTGACTCCTAATAACTTTTGGTGTTCTGATAACATTTCTGTAAGTAGAAAATCCTGTTTCTCTACCATTAAGTTTTAAAACAGGACTCAAAGGATGCAGTTATAAAACTTAGAGCTTCTACACATCTTTTTAAAAATTTTTGTTGAATACAGTTGCTTTGCAATGTTGTGTTAGTTTCTGCTGTATGACCATGACATCTTTGATATGTCTGTTTCAACATGTATATGGCTTTCTTTCTAGGTATCTTTTTCAGAACGAAAACTGCATTATCATATGTTTCAAGGATGGCTCTTCCTATCATTGTAAAATGGGGTGGACAGGAATATTCAGTGACCACACTTTCGGAAGATGATACTGTGCTGGATCTCAAACAGTTTCTCAAGACCCTTACAGGAGTGCTACCAGAACGCCAGAAGTTACTTGGGCTCAAAGTTAAAGGTAATATTCTCCCTTCTTCAAATTTATTGCATTGATATATTTATAAATCTTTATATTAGCTATTATCAGTTCACCTTAATAAGTCTTTCCCCCTGGAGGTTTCTTTGATAGGGATATCCCTGGAACTATTTTAGTGATACAAGTAAGAATATTTAAGGATACTTGGAAATAACACCACTATTAAGATTACTTTTGATTTCCTCTGACAGTTGATGTTTGCTTGTTAAACCTTGGACATGGAAGTCCCAGGTAACGAGTGTAATTTGTAATATCTGTCTTCTGGTACAGTCTTTTCATTACAACTTGGGCCTTTTACTCTCTCCAAATTACCTTTTCTCTTTGGAAAGTAATAACGATTTAGAAATTATCAGCAATGTTCATATTCAGTTAAAAGGCACTTTTAAGGTGTTTGTGTTTGTTTTATCATTGAAGAGTGAGTTCTGAGTAGCAGCAGTAAATCTACAGTTATCCCAGACACTCAATTTTCAGGACTTTCTGGAAAACAGTTATCTTCATCTTGAACAACAGAATAAGAATAAAACATGAATTTAGTTAGTTGAATTAAAGATGTTGCTCTAAGATGGAGTTGGGGGGAAAAACCCAACCTTGTGTTAATTGCTCTTCATAGTGTGTTAGAAACTGCTAATTCAGCAGTAATAGTTTATTAATTTAAGGGAAAAGAACCTGCTCTGGGATCTTTTAATGTTAGGGTTTTGTATAATGGGATAGTGAAACCAGCACCTGAACTTTAGTGAGAAAACAGTCATTTGCTTATATTGTAGGCAAACCTGCAGAAAATGATGTTAAGCTTGGAGCTCTCAAACTGAAACCAAATACTAAAATCATGATGATGGGAACTCGTGAGGAGAGCTTGGTAAATGTTTACTTTTGTTACATTTGTCCCATTGAAGATGTGTGCATGCTTAGTCTCTCAGTCATGTCTGACTCTTTGCGACCCTATGACTATAGCCCCCCAGACTCCTCTGTCCATGGGATTTTTCTGGCAAGAATACCGGAGTGGGTTGCCAGTTCCTCCTCCAGGGGATCTTCCCAGCCCAGGGATCAAACCCACTTCTCCTTCATTACAGGTGGATTCTTTACCATTCTTTACCACTGAGCCACCGAGGAACCTCTCCCTTTGAAGATGTTATGATTTATGTCACACTGTTAAATCATAGTTTTAATTGTGGCAAAATTGTCAGTTTAATCGTCAATAGAAAGTGAAAAGTGCACAATGAATGTGGTATTAACTTAGCAGAAAGCAAACACTGGGGAACTTGTCAGTGTACACAGGCAGCTTTTAGTATAGTAGTGCTAATGGTCAAATTTAACGTGGTAAATCTGCCCAGTGAACATACATAAAATGTGAAAGTTTTCCCATAGCGTGTGCTTGCAAGACTCTTAGACTCAATTTGTGCCTCTTAATTTTTTATGCTATGCATCTATTTGTTATGTTAAAGATAATATGGTAAAGCAAAACCATTTTTCGTCTTAATAGGAAGATGTCTTAGGTCCACCTCCTGACAATGATGATGTTGTTAACGACTTTGATATTGAAGATGAAGTAGTTGAAGTAGAAAATAGGTGAGTGCTTTTCATCATCAAAGGGAATTGGTTGTAATACAAGAAAAAGTGAATCTTTCATCTGATTTTATTTTTCGTTAGGGAGGAAAACCTACTGAAAATTTCCCGCAGAGTAAAAGAGTACAAAGTGGAAATTTTGAATCCTCCCAGGGAAGGGAAAAAACTTTTGGTACTAGATGTTGATTATACATTATTTGGTAAGTCAGCTGAAACTGTGTTTCATCGTCTGTTACCAGTAACAGCATTTTCCCCTTTGATTTGTTTTTTTCCTTGCACTATGAATTACTTGAAAGCATTTCTTTTTATTTTAAAAGTAAATCATTTATTGTAAGCAAAAAAGGAAGTCATATGTAATCCCAAGATCCAGATATCTTTTTTTATGTGTTAATTTCCTGGATGTTTATATGTATATCCTTTTCATGTTTACTTAATGATATGTTCAACATTTCAGTCATTTGTATTCATTGTGAGTTAAATATATGTATTTTTTTGGTCTGGTGATTTTCTAGTTTATGAATATGTGATAATTTAATCAAGCCGTTCCCTATTTATTAACATTTTATAAGGATTATTTAAAAATCATTTTTGATAGTTTATTCCTGGTTTTCTATTACGTTCAAGACAGATTCTTGAATTTAAGAATTTGACATTTGATATTTCATGTCAACAAAAAAAGATGTTCATTTCATCCTTTAATATTGCAGAAATAATTAGTTAACTCCTGACATTAAAATGAGCATATTTACCTCTAATCCTAACCTTTAAGTACATGTCATTAGTGTACATTTATTTTAAAATTTGATTAGTAAATTAATTGAATCTGTCATTTTGGTGAAATGTGATTATATTTGGAAGGTGAATGGCTAAAAAGTGAGTATATCTGGCCCTAGTCTGTTTTTCATATCCTAAAATAAGATCTATGTTTTAGAGATTAGATGAGAAGAAAACTTACTGTTTATTATATAAGCCTGAATTCTGGGTATTGGCTCTTTGCTAATTGAACAGAATTGATCAGTTAAAATTGGATTGCAAGAATACTGAATTGTGTGCTTTGAAGATGTCCCTCTGTCAGCTGATAGAAGTTAGTCTGAAGTAGTTAGTATTTTGAGTGTTTCTGTTATATTTCAGAAGTTTAATCAATATTAGATACTTGTCCATGATAATAAACTAATCATCATCTCTAACTGATTTTCTTTTAGACCATAGGTCTTGTGCAGAGACTGGGGTAGAATTAATGCGGCCATATCTTCATGAATTCCTAACATCTGCATATGAGGATTATGACATTGTTATTTGGTGTAAGCTGTATTTCTTCTTTAGATTTTCATGAAAATAAGGTTGTTGCTTATATTACTTTGCTTTATAAAATGTGACTTAAATTTTATTTTGCAAATTTCTGATGAAGCATGTTTGATACTTTCATTCATCACAGTATAAACTTATACGTGTATTTGCCAATACCACTGAAATACTTAAATGTAGGAAGAGGGTAGTATATAGTGTGAAATAAAATGGCCTGTTTTCACAAGACCCCACCTTGATAAGGGTCTTTTCTTTCTGATATTTGCTATAGAATCTTTGATGTTTTAGTATAATGTTGCTTTCTCCTTTCTTCACTATTCTAGTCTTAGAACATTGGAGAAGCATATGTATTAAAACAAATTTACAGTGATGTAGTTCAGAAATAAAGGCAATGTGAATTTACTTAGGGAAAATTAGTAAGTGGGTTAAAGCAGTGTGACTCAAGTTGTGGTCTGCCATTCCAGGAACTTATAGGTCTATGATAAGAGTGAGTTTGCTCCAGAAAAGTAAATTTACTGCATTACTGAGCACACTGTTTAGTTCAGGTGACATTGTATTTTTGTGGCATGATTTTCTGAAAAGGAAAGGGGAGTGGTGTATTGATTTGCATGTCACCTTCCCACAAACATTTTAAGTTTTGGCAATGTCATAAGCAGAAAAGAGCTATCCTAATTGTGAATTAAGTAAACTCCCATCAGCTAAAGATGGTACATTTAACTGTACTAGGTTACTGATTATAGAGGCTACATACTTCTGCAGTCTGTAAATTTCCTTTGTATTTTCTCTTATAATCAGAGTATTTCAATAGTTTAGTATTAATATGAGTACATGTCCATTATAACTACATATATAGTTAAATATATAATTTTCTGATTTTTGAGATACAGAGGAGAAAACTTCCTGAAAAACAGTTTTGTGTTCAGCAGTTCTGACTTCTGAGATGACATTTGAGAAAAACGTTTATCCTCTAAATGTTATTAGAGTAAACTTAGGAATTTTGAGAACGTTTTACAATCATATATTTAAAATAGGTTATTTTTATAAATTTCATAGTAGTACATTGAAAAGGGCATCTCATTTTGTAGCTAAGTAGACTAAGGTTTTAGTTCTGGCTCTGACCTTATTGATACTGGGCAGATCAGTTCATTGCTCAGAGCCTTAGCTTCCTTATCTGAGAAATGAAGATAAGGAAACCTTTATTACAGGGTAGTTATAAGAATAAAATATCAATATAGCAACTAGTAATGTGTCTGACGTGTAATAATTGCTTAATAGTCAGAAATCCTTTTTATTAGCTGAGAATCTTTTTGTTTTTCATCTGGAATTACAGATTCAAAATATATACTGAATTAAAAAATTATTTTTCCCTATCACATGATTTGTTGTCATTGTAGACACATCATTCTCTAAAATTTTAGTTCAGCTGACCAATTTTGCATGTAAGGTGACTTTGGTTCTTTTATGTGTGCTAAAGATTTTTATTCCGAGAACTTAGGTGCCTCATTTGCCCTTAAAAAATAACATGCATGCGTATGTATACACACTTTAAATAATTGAACTCCCTTTTCCCTTTTGAAATGTTTTGCTCTGTAATACCTATGTAGTTTAGTCCAGTAACTTGAGATGAGTAATGCACATGAAGCTGAAGGTTAAATTTTAATGTCAGTGATCTCAAAGTGGTTGGGAACTGGCAGTGAGCAGGTACATGACATAGATGCAGTTTATGAATTTAGTTGTCTCAGACTTGTTAAAAGCTGCTGGACTCAGTGATCACCAAGTTTGCTGGGCCTGGAAAAATTCTAATTTTCATTAGCTTATATTGACATACATACATATTCATCTGCTTATATTGACATACATACATACACACGCCCACACCCACACAACTCCCCCCACCCCCACCTGTGTATTACCTGGCAGGGGGAACATAGAAGAAAATGGAGATCCAGGCACCCTAAATTCAGGTTTAGAACTGATGGAGAATAGTAGCAGGGCTGTTTTTAAAAGGGTGATTAGGTCTTGAGTTATGAATTTCCTAGGTTGAGAGTTCCTTTGAGCATTGGTGACCAGTATCTTTTAGAGAAGAGTTAAAAGTTGTTGTCTTGAAGACACAGTAAAATAAGTTTATTTTTATAAAAAATTAAAAGAAAATTAACCATAAATTTTGCTAGGGATTATTTGTGATGTATTTGAACTTTTAGTATTGCTTAGAAACTAATTTATACAGAAGAAAGATTTTTTTTAAATTAAGTTCAAACTTTTCATATATATTGTGTTATCATTCCTCATGTTTTAGCTGCAACAAATATGAAGTGGATTGAAGCTAAAATGAAAGTAAGTGTTAGAAAACAATCCATTTAAGAACATTTTGAAACTGCATTTGTCTTCTTAGAAAGTCCTGAATTAAATTAATTTCATTGTCATTGGAGGACATTTAGTAGCAAAACAAATGTCAGTATCAGGAGTTAGAGGTGTTTTTCAAGTCTGCTTAGTGGTGATTTGCTTTGATTACCTATGTCTTTTTCAAGATAAAGTACAGCAAAGCTCCTGTTCCTCTTGCCCTCATTTTACGCTAACGCTTTATTTTCCTTCTTTTGTCTGGTGTGTGATGCTTAAAGGAGTGATGCTCTTCTAAAATAGTGAATTAGGAAGTAACCTGTTTCTGGTAGTATATTGAAAAGGGCCCCTCATTTGGAAGCTAAATAGACTGGGGTTCTTTGGACTACCATTTACTGAATCTGCTTAGTGAAACTAAATGCTTGCCAGTTGTTGATCAAGATGTGGTAGCCAGGGGGATAGAAAGATGGTGTAATAGGAAATTATGCTGGACAATTCATAAAGCCTGGGATTGTCCACATTATTATATTTTAACCGTGTGAACATTTATATTTATAGGAGCTGGGAGTGAGTACAAATGCAAATTACAAGATTACGTTCATGTTGGACAGTGCTGCTATGATAACAGTGCATACTCCAAGGAGAGGATTAATAGATGTAAGAAGTCATTTTTCTTTTATTTTAAAGACTTGCTTGTTTTCTGATATACTATTTGCATTTATATTGATGGAATAAACTATACAAAGAGGTTAGAAATCCGAGTGGATAATAGAGTATCAATTGAGTTTTGACAGAGGAAGCTGTATTTCAGGTTAATTTGAATTTTAGTGACAAAATTAAGAAGCTTAAGGAAGGGCTGTCAGGAAAAGTCATGGTTAATCGTCCCATGATGATAGCAGCACAGTGTTGCTAAAGACAGAGTAGATGAGAAAAAATACTGGATATCTTCAAGGAAGATAGTAGAAACAGACAAAAACATACTTGTCTTGGCCGTGTATGAAACTGATAAATAAAAGCAGATGCATCATGATGCATGTCTTTGGGGTGACATATGTGAAGGCCTAAAGAAAATAAGAAGAACCATCAAAAAAGATTTGTGCCCGAAAAGATTAGGGTTCTTCACTTTGTCTACTCATCAAGTAACTAGTTATATTATGAGCTTCTAGTGTCTGCAAAGCCCTGCAATGGGCACTGTTGGGAATAAAGAGATGAGAACACATGGTCCATGCCTTTTGGAAACACACAGACTAATAGGAATTGGGGAGAACTTAGCAAATTAGGAAAATTTAGAAGAGACAGTATTAAAATTGTCCATCATAAGTCATATTATGTGCATGGGGATTTCTCAGTAAAGGAAATTAAATATACATCAGGAGAAAATATAATTTATTATCCACTGAAGTGGTACATTTACAAAATCTAAACAGGGAAAAGAAGTGTGGCAAATGTTAAACATAGGAATGTTTCTAATAATGAAAAAGGAATAAAAGGAAATTCTCAATAAACAAATCCCCACCATAGCAGAGAGTTGATTGTATAAATTTTTGTTCACCCATTTAATGGAATGCAGCTAACTATTTGATGTAGTATTTAGTGCTTTAATTTTTTTTCATGATACATTATTAAAGTGAAAGAAGTATTTTAGCATTATTTGCAAACTGTTAGAAAATAGTTTTTTTAACCTTTGTTTGGTTCAGGGTTTCCCTTAGCTTAACAAAAGATCTGTGAACTCTTTGAGGCTGCCGCTGTTTATCAGAAAGACTGGAGGTAAATATACCAGAATATCTAGTTGTAATCTTTGGTACTAACTGGATTATAGATATTTAAAATTTTTCCTTTGTCCCTTTTGTGTTTTCATAATTTTTTTCCCTATGGTCAGCAATGTTACTTCTCTAATTGAGAACAAAGTAGCACATGTTTTGGGGAACATATGGTGCTTGACCTAATTACAAAATGACAGCTCTATTTAAGAGGATGTAGGATTTCTAACCCTGGCTATCATAAAGCTCTTGCCTTATTTCTTGAGACTTTTATGTTGGCTAAGAAAACCAAAAATCTGGTTTATTGTTTCAGTTCCAATATATTTGTCTTCAAGTATTTGGGGGATTTGTTTCAGTAGTAAACAGATAGTACAAACACATACAGCAAATAAAATTTTAGTGAAATTAAAATATTTCAATAACATTTTTTGTAGTAGCAAGAACACTAAGATAGGAAAAGAGACTTTCTCCATATTAAAATAAATTATAGAAGGGAAAAAAGAAAACATTTTTAAATGACAACTCTCATCACCATTTATTTACTACCATTTAATTTCATATAGTTATTATGAATAGCATGTAATCTCATATCACAAATGAGACTCCTGCATTCAGCAAAAAGTACTTTTTCTTCTAAAAGTTAGTGTATTAAAAAATTTTTTTGAATGTATAAAATATGTTCACATGATTCACAAATAAAATATGTAGTGAAAAGTCTTCCTCCATCCTGAACCTTCAAGCCACTTAACTCTCCTTCCTATAGGCAATCACTGTTACTTCCCATGTGGTCTTACAGAGAATTTATGCAAGTATCAACAGATATGAATATCTGAGGAGTTATCTTTTTGAAGGCTTATTTTAAGAATTCAGAAATACAAGCAAGAATTTACAAATTATGATATTTTTGAAGTTAAGCAGTCAAATGCTCTAGAAATTGTGCACCTGTACTACTGAACTAAAGAGAAAAAGTCAATTTTTGCTTTACAAAATATTTGAATATTATAGTAAAAGAGCCAGATACATTGTTGTTAAGGTTTGCTAGTTTTGAAAATAGACCCCAAGTGAAACCTCAGGTTCTGGGGACATATGATTGCTCAGCAGATATCTAAGCAATTACTAGATTCTTACTTTTTAAATTAAATACTCTTAATCCCAAACCTTCGTGTTAAAATTATTGGAAGTGTTATAATGGGCTTAGTCCCATTAGACATGAACAGACCTTTCAGAAGTTAACACTGGGAGATACATTGTCCCTTAAAGTGTGTTACCTCTCAGTTCTGGTCTGTTCACAGAGCCAGCCATCACTGTCTTGTGGTAAAGGAACACTCTCGTGTAGTTATGCAGGCATTTTGCAGTATTTTTGCTTCTAAGAAAGGATGAACTGTTTATGAAATTTGAGTTAAATCTAAGTTTTTATTCTAAGGTAAAGCCTCTTGGTGTTATATGGGGAAAGTTTTCGGAGTTTTACAGCAAGAAAAACACCATCATGTTTGATGACATAGGAAGAAATTTTCTAATGAACCCACAGAATGGACTAAAGGTAAGACATAATTTACTTGCTATTCTCATATATGCTGGTATATGCAGTAGAACTTTAAAGCACTATTGACTTTCAAAGATTTTTTCAGGTAATGTATTGTGCTGGCAAGAAAAGCTTATATGTTTAGAAAAATTCATATAAAATTGAACATTTTCTCTTTGGCACGGTACCTCCTTAGTTAACCAACTCATCTAGATGTTTTGTTTTCAGTTAGCTCTGAGGAACAACATGAGCTTACTGACATTGACTTTGAGCTTCCAAGTGAAAGTATCAGACATTGTTGGATTAAGGATTAAGGATTGTTGTTGTTGTTAAGTCTTTAAGTCATGTCTTACTCCATGTGACCCCATGGACTGTAACCTCCCAGGCTCCTCTGTCCATGATGATTCTCCAGGAAAGAATACTGGAGTGGGTTGCCATGCCCTCCTCCAGGGGATCTTTCCAACCCAGGGATCAAACCAGGTCTCCCTCATTGCAGGCGGATTCTTTACTGTCTTAGCAGTGTAAAATTGGTAAGAGAGAAATTGAGACTTAAGATTTTTGGTACCTGTGGCTGCGTATGTGTCAGTACAATATGAAAATGGAAAAGATAGCTTTATATTATGGTACTAATGCAAATGAAATCTCCATTTGAAGTGTAAATCCTGACACTAAGATATTTTTAATCTCAGTACTAAACTCTTCCACAAGCTGAATTCTTGATGACTTTAAAAGACAAGAGAAAAACCTGAAGTAGATACATTTTTGAAGCTATCCTTGCAGACTATTGATGTGGCCTTTGGTGTACAAGGAGGATAGTTGAGGGAAATTTTATTAATCTAGGTAGTGAATTGTCAGAATATAAAAACTGTTGACTTGGAAGAAAAGTACTAGGGGTGGATTGGTGGTTATGTTCCCCTTTAAAAATGATTTCTGTTTGAGGCTTTAGGAGAAGTGCTTTTCCCCTGTGTGGTTTACCAGGTATAAGACACAAAAGTACATTCTTCAGTCTTGAGCAAAGATTCAGTTGATCTAAGCTGAATCTTTTATGAAACCAATGGTATCTGTACTGGAAAGGAGGCAAAGTCATGGTATTCAGGGAATGATTAAAATTTTTTTTGGGTTGAGATATAATATTAGTTTCAGGTGTACAGTATAATTTATGATTTGATATTTGTATATATTGTGAAATGATCGCAGTAAGTCTAGTTACATCTGTCACCATACAGTTATTTTTTTCCTTGTGATGAGAGCATTTAAGATCTACTTTCTCTGAGCAGCTTTCAAATATGCAATACGGTATTACTAACTATAGTTATTATGCTCTACCTTATATCCCCATGACTTATTTTATACCTAGAGGTTTGTACCTTTTGACTTTCTTCATTTCTCCCACCTACCCATTTCTGGCAACCACCAGTCTATTCTTTATGTTCTCTGTTGTGTATGAGCTTGGTTTTGTGTGTGTGTGTTTTGTTTTTGTTTTTTTTAGATTCTGCATATAAGTAAGACAGGGAATGACTTTTGAGAAGAGCTTAAATTAAAAAAAATATATATATATATATTACTTTCATTTGTGTTTTTAGAAGAAACATTTTCCCAGCCAACACTTGGGCCCTCCTCATCTCTGGGTCGCAGAAGGCAATGGCACCCAACTCTGGTACTCTTGCCTGGAAAATCCCATGGATGGAGGAGCCTGGTGGGCTGCAGTCCATGGGGTCGCTAAGAGTCGGACACGACTGAGCGACTTCACTTTTATGCATTGGAGAAGGAAATGGCAACCCACTCCAGTGTTCTTGCCTGGAGAATCCCAGGGACAGTGGAGCCTGGTGGGCTGCCGTCTATGGGGTCGCACAGAGTCGGACACGACTGAAGTGACTTAGCAGCAGCAGCATCTCTGATATAGCAAGATGATGATACAAACGTCTAGCACTTTAGAGCAAGATTTTTTTTTTTTTTTAACCAGAGTACTCAGTAGAATCACTGAAGGAGTTCCTAAAAATATGTTAGTTTCCACCTCCAAAAATTCTAATTCAGGAGAGGTATTTTTAAGCATTCTACAGGTAATCTCTCTCATGTCTCCTTTTGAAAACCCCTTTTAAGAAGGTAGTAATTAATGTTCTGCCCACATTGACATAGAAGTGGTTTTGAAATTGAGAAATACTCTTAAACTCTGTGTTTGTTACCACTGTTTCATAATACTTCGGGTAGAAATCTCAATGATTTCACAGAGATCTTAAAGACTGCTTATTTTTGAAGTAGTTAACTTTTCATAATAAAAGTTTGTTAATCTTAAGGTTTGAAATATAACATAGGAGGCTTTGTCAATTCTAAATCTAGTACTGAAATTAAGGAACTTGAGTTTTGGTCATGCACAAACAGTAGTTACTCTGAACTTCACTCTTATTATCTATATAAGGAAGTGGAAATATAAGAGAATGCAGATCATCTAAATATTCTTAAGTTCCTGAAAATGTTTTTTTGGTTATGCAGCAATAGGGGTAATATATGTTGATCACTTAGATTATTCTGCAGCAATAGGGGTAATATATGTTGATCACTTTGATTATTCTTGAGAATGGAACAGTGATTATACTGAAACAGTTGAAGTCAATTAGGTCCATTTTTTCCACTTAACTGGTTTAACTTTTAGATCTAGAATCTTTGGGTTATTTTAGTTTTGTTAATGGGGCTTAAGACCAATTGTTTAGAAAGTGAAAGTAGCTTAGCAGGGCCTTGGGTTGAAAATCTTATTTACTAGGCACTGACTCTGTACTTTCTCTTTCAGTCTAAATCTTTTCATGCTTTTACACTGGAAATCACTTTGGTACATTGTATATTAATAGTTTAGAAGTTAATATGTTGCTTTTACAATCTTTAGTTACATGAGGGAATACTTCAAAATATTACAGTATTGCCCAGGATTGTGCAAAAACTCATGTCACCACATTCTGACATCATGCGTGTTTATACCTAGCTGCAGAGCTTACGCAGGCCCCTGCAGGGAGTCTCCTTGATCTCCTGCAGTCACGGCTGCTGCTGTGAGGTAGCATTCCCTGTTTGGAAGCAGGTTCTCCTACAAGAGCTTGCATCTGTGCAGACTCTGACAGCGCTTACTGGTGCCAGTCAGCCACCCGCTGACTCACAGCTGTGAGGTCCTTGGCCCTAAGCTGTTTTGATGCAAGTCAAACCTGGGATGTATGGGAATGTTTTCTTCTGTGGTTTCAAGCTGTTGTGTTTTTCCAGTGACACAGAAGTACATAAAAATTCTTGAGAAACCTCTACTCGTGACTGACACGGTAACGACTCCCGTGGGCTCACTGTTCTCAATATGTAACAATGATCAAATGTCATGTTTTTAAATGTCCCTGTGTAAAATTGACCAGTTTGCCTTTTCTGTCAGTCACATTAAGGATATATTAATACTTGACTAAAATGATTTATTCAGTTCTTACAGGAGTATTTTTTTTAAATATTTTTTTATAGTGAAAAAGTTCAAACATACAATAGAACTGCTTGGAATTGTATAAATTAGCCCCCATGTATGCATCACCCTGTTTAAACAACTTGTTAATTCATGAATGTTTGCTCTATACCTTAACTGTTTTCCTCTCTTTGATATTTTACAGCAAATCCTAGACATTATTTCATCTAAAATGAGTTAAAGGTTTATGAAATGCTATCTTGAGTGGTATATAGATGAGCAGGTTCTTTAAAAAAGTAGAACTCTTTATTGGAACTGTAACATAAAAGTACATAAAATGTATAGTTTAACATTGTTTTACAGAGAACTTGTATAATTACCATTCAAGTCAAGATATAAAATTCCTTACTAATTATAGTCTTCAACCCTGTCCATCATCCTGACTTTCATGCTTTTGAAATGAACTTTTTATCATAATAAAATATATTGAACTTAAAAATTCAGAAACTATGACCACTCTTTATGGGAAAACTCATATAATTAAAAGTATTTTAATGGAAACTTTAATAATAAAGAAAAATACTTATGATACAATGTGAGTGGAAACAGGTTATACCAATGCATAATATCTTAGTTATATAAAAATTTCATAGAAAAATACTGATGTGAAAATAATCAGACATTTATTTTGCATCATTAGTTTGTTCTTCCATACTAATATATGATAGCGATGTTTTATTCTCTAGTAT
Organism: Cervus canadensis; assembly: GCF_019320065.1. Taxonomy (NCBI): domain Eukaryota; kingdom Metazoa; phylum Chordata; class Mammalia; order Artiodactyla; family Cervidae; genus Cervus; species Cervus canadensis. The sequence continues at coordinate 38,481,376 of NC_057389.1, read as the reverse complement.
TATAATACAAAGTTGATTTTTAAAATTTATTTAAATGTTTTCTCTTTTCTTTCTTTTTTCTAAAATAACAAAACAACTCTGTGGAGGACTTCTGGGGTTAAATGCATATGTAATATTGCATTTTATTGTCTGAGAATTTTTTATATCAATTTTTGATCTTTGAAATCATTTGTAATAATAAATTTATGGTTTAAAAATGTTTATCTCACTCTACTATAAATCAAGCTTGTGTACCTTTTTAATGAATGAAGTGACGTGAATGAGATTATTTAATTAGTAAGAAGCAACTAGATAGAAGGGGGAAAGTCTTAGGTAGTTCTGCAAAGTAGAGAAGCCATGTAGGGTTGAAGAGCTGTAAGATAGCTGGTGTTGTCAAGTTCATACTCAAAGGCTAATAGAAGGCAAATTAGGTGGAAGGGGTCTTCTATTATAAACACACCATGACTGTCAGTGAGATAATATAAAAGTAATTCTTAGTATTGACATCCTTGGTGATATTAATTTCATTGACTGTAACTTAAATGTACAAGTTTGGACTATTTTTCTTACTGCAATGTGAATTGTTGGATAATGTCTGTTTTCTAATAGATAAGACCTTTTATGAAAGCACACCTAAATCGAGATAAAGACAAAGAACTTTTAAAATTAACCCAGTACCTCAAGGAAATAGCAAAACTAGATGATTTTTTGGACCTGAATCACAAATATTGGGAAAGGTAAGTGTCATTTGCTTATTCATTTATTTCATCTGTACGTTAATGTATGAAAAAATTGTCTGGTAACTCTGGTATACACATAACTCTTATTTTTTATTTAAAATGGGTAAATTCTAAAGCTGTTTTGTAATCTAGTAACATCTCCCCTGGAGGTGTTTTTCCCTTTCGTCTTAACCTCTAACTTGTTCATAAACCCACATCTCTTAAGACCTTCAATACTTCTTTAGTAGAGAAGATCTGAGAGGCTAGTACATGTTTTTAATGATACCTGTTAATTATTTTGTAACATTAAGTGGGTCACTCTTTTATGAATCATATGAGAATGTGGTCCCTGTTCTCATACTGTAAAATAATGTCAGGATAAAATAAAATATGTTAAAATGTTTTTTGTTAAAAATTACAAGTAACCTCTGTATGTAGCAGAAAAATTAGAAAATTAATTCCTTTAGGCACACAGTTGTGATTATGAAAGATACCAGCTTGGTGTCTTGTCTTCTAGTCTTTTTTTCTGAGCACAAATTTAAATACAAATCTACACATAGATTGCATGTAAACATCAAGATTTTGCAGGAAAAACCTCTGGAGGTGCAGGAAAAAACCTCTGGAGGAGTGGACAGGATTATGTACTGCAAGTATTCTTTTCGAAGTAGATCTTTAAAGATTGGATTTCACTAATACAGCAACAAAAGAAACTTCATGTGATACAACACTCTGGCTGAATTACACTTTTGGCCTTTCAGATCACTGGTACACTTTTGTACTTAGATATTCTTACATACTTACATAAACTTGTAATATGCTTCTTACTAGAATCTCATAATATTAGGACTGTCATTTTTATATCCAGTTCCTGTAAATGGTGTAATAAATAAGTCATAGGAACAATAGATGCCAGTGTGAGCAAGTTTTACCATCAAGACTTATCTGGATCTCCTGATTTTAAGAACTCTTTCTCCACCCCCATAGCTCTGAGTATAGTAATTCATAAATGGGAGAAATAGAGATGTAAAAATTTTAGTTTGTTTGCAAATTCCTATAAAATAATATGAAAAAAAATTTGTCTGTTTAGTGAATTAACATCTTTACACTCTTGATCAGAGTTCTTTAGCAGCTTTGGCTCACTACCTTTATGCAGGAAGATCATTAAATGGACTTTGAGTTTTGGGGGAAATGTATAATATTAGCTAATACTTTGGTTTCACACTTGGAAGTAAGACAGTATGTAGTGACAGTGTGCAGCCTCCAGAGTCTTGTTTTCAATCTGAACTCCACCACTTTCTTGCTGTGTGAACTTGGACAAATTGCTTAACCTCTTGTGACTGTAAAATAGAAATAAATTCTCATTGAAAACTCCTCATAGAATATTGTGAAGACTAAATGAATTAGTGCATGTATTTAGAACAGTACTTGGCACATAATCAATGCATGTTAGGGATTATTAACCGTTATTACTTATCTTGAAAAGGTTTGTTATTAAAATAATCAGCTTTCTTTGGGGACGAGTGTTAGCTTGTTAACCTGAATTCAGTATAATACAGCTTAGACATCTTTATTTTGACTTCTTGCAGGTATCTCTCAAAGAAGCAAGGACAGTAGTTACAAGCTGTGCTGGCAGTTACTGAAGATACTTGACATCCAGGAGCAGCTTCTCGCTTTTGTGCTAGAGATCATCGATAGTGCTGGACACTGCAGCACATACCGACTGCTTATCCTTGGTCTTCCAGTTTTTTTGTAAATTTAATTTTATATTTTTTGAAGATCATAGCAATATGCCAAAAAAGAAGAAAAAAGCCCCCCCCCCATATGAATATACTATAACTCTTAAAAAATATTTTCTCCAGCATAGAGTAGTGAGTCCCCCCCACCTCACCCCACCCACCCCCCACACACAAAGTGGCAGAAATGTATACTTAACAATGTCATTTTGTGACTTTGGAAATAAGTATGTGTTGTGTTTTTGTCTCAGTGTGTTGTCTAAGCCCAAACCCATCTTGAAACTACTGTTTTTCTCTTTAAAACCAAAAAAAGAAATGGTTTTTAGTAAGGAACCTAATTTGGTTTGCTTAAAATCATCAAGATTATTTTTTATTCCTTTGTCATAAACACAGTTTCTCTTCTTAGTCCACTACTTACATTTCTGAATTCTGACCTGTCTCAGTTTGGTCTGTATGTGTGTCAGTGTTCTTTGAGTAAAACTGGAAAACGTCTGCTGTGATACAGATATGTCATAATATGACAAATAGTAAACATAAGACTGAGGAATGAAAGTACAGAACTAGAGTGTGTTTCTTTGTGGTGGCCAAGTAGAAGCACTCCTGCCTCAAACCATTGTCTTAAAAGCAGTTAAAAGCAGCATATTTTCAAATGGGATGTATCACTGGTTCAGCCCTGAAAAGCATGAACAAAAAGTTTTTGTTCTGTTCCAGCTCTGTCTTGTAGAAGTACAGACACTGTGTTTCAGTGAAAATACCTAGCCATTAAGATGAAAAAAAATTTATTTGCAATGCTTGTGCCTGCAGATGTAATGTGACCACTGTTTTGTGTTGACAGTATTGCTTTATACAGTTCTTCTACTTGAAAGGAATCTGATTCTTTCAAATAAACATGGTATATATTGTTCTTATGGGGGACTATTTCAGTGGTGTAAATAATAAATCTCTTTTCTTAAGACATTGGTTATCTGCTCTGTATTATCCCAGATACTTTGCCTCTTTGTTGAATCATGAAACACACACTAGGTTCAGGTAGGCACTTATTGAAAAAAATTAAATGTGTATAGTTTTAAAAGTGTTTATATCACTATTCATGCATTTGGAGTTGATTTTAGCAACTAATTAGATATGTGAGCTTACTTATTTCTAATACGCACCTTGTTTTGTGTGGTTATTATAAAGGTGTAGAGTGTAGAAGCGTTTGAGAACCCTTAATTAAAATGATTCAGTGAGAGCATTTTAACTATGAGGCTAAATTTAAATATTTAAAGATAGAGCCTTTTAGAATATTTCCTTGGCACATTTCCCCACTGTAAAAAGCAGCTTCTTATTCTAAGTTAGGCGTAGAAAGGGCTTGATTTTTTTAAGAAAGTTGAAAACTTCTTATAGGTTGATAAAGAGCAAACATTTTCTAAATCACTGTAAACTAAAATATAAAACTTAGCAATCTTCAGGAAGCAAAGCATAATAGGATTCAAGAAAATTTTTTTTCTGCCGTTAGGTGGTGCCCTAAACCAAAGTTTATTAGTGGATATGCTAAATTAAGCAGTCCCGAGTGAACCTTGTCATTGTCAGCTTATTGGAATCACATGTGCTTGTGTGGTTACTGCATTCATAGTGTGAGAATTTTAGTTTGTCCTCAGCATCTCATGACTTATTGAACAGATGTATCTATATATATCTGTGTATGTGGTGTACACAACAGAACCAAGAGATGACTTAATTCACATGCATACTCTAGTGAAATAGCAAATTAGTTTTATATATGCAAGTGTTCCAAACTTTCAGACATTAGTGCCTAACAAAGTATATTTAATCTAAAAACTGCAGAACATCATTAAATCTTTGGTTTATAGGGCTGTTTGAGACCTGGTAGCCCCTCAGGTCCTTTATGAAAATCAAGTTATTGGGTTAATGATATCTGTAGAAGTTACTCAGTTGTATAAAGACAATAGATAAGCAAGTCATAATAGTGAGGAACCGCAGCTTGTTTTTCATTCATAGAAAGGAAGATGGTTGTCTTGTGGGGAGGAGGTGAAGCTGTACAGGAATAGGGACTGGGAAAGAAGAATATGCAAAACAACATGGGAAAAGGCAGATCATTTAGGGTGTGGCTTGGTTTTTAAGTGACAATTGCCAAGAATAGTAGGAAAACCTAAAAAGTAAATGAACTGGTTGAGGATTTTTCTCATCCCAAATAATCAACAGAACTCTCTCAGAGGGACAGATTGTTAATTTCCCCTAAAGTATTGGTACATCAAAATTTATTAATGTTTTTAGCTGGAGTAGCAGCCCAAGTGGTGTCCCTAGAGATTAAATGCTTCAGTTCAGTTCAGCTGCTCAGTCGTGTCCAACTCTTTGCCACCCCATGAACCGCAGTACGCCAGGCCTCCCTGTCCATCACCAACTCCTGGAGTTTACCCAAACTCATGTCCATTGAGTCGGTGATGCCATCCAACCATCTCATCCTCTGTCGTCCTCTTCTCCTTCTGCCTTCAGTCTTTCCCAGCATCAGGGTCTTTTCAAATGAGTCAGCTCTTCGCATCAGGTGGCCAAAATATTGGAGTTTGAGCTTCACCCAGGACTGATTTGAACACCCAGGACTGATTCCTTCAGGATGGACTGTTGCATCTCCTTGCAGTTCAAGGGATTCTCAAGACTCTTCTCCAACACCACAGTTCAAAAGCATCAATTCTTCAGGGCTCAGCTTTCTTTATAGTCCAACTCTCACATCCATACATAACTACTGGAAAAACCATAGCCTTGACTAGACAGACCTTTGTTGGCAAAGTAATGTCTCTGCTTTTTAATATGCTGTCTAGGTTGGTCATAACTTTCCTTACAAGGAGTAAGCATCTTAGGTATTTATGTAAGGATATATTAGTTTTTATAATTAACTTTGGAAAAAGCTGTGTGGGTCTTGTGGGAATGCTAAGTATACAGCACTTAAGGAGAAATCCTTGATGATTAGTTGGATAGATTTATTAAAGACTGAGAAACTAATGCATTTTAAGAATTGGAACAGAAATCAGTATCAGGCATCCTGTAGGTTTACAAAAGGATGTCAATTACTTAAGGTCAATGAGGTTCCATGTAGAACATAAGATCTTTAAAACCTCCCACTCTAGTGATCTTTTAAAACTGGATGTTTCTTTTTTTGTGAGTTTTGGCCGTGCCACACAGCCTGTGGGGTATTAGTTCCCCAACCAGGAATTGAACTCACACCCTTGGCAGTAACATCATGGAGTCCTAACTACTGGACCAGGAGGGAATTCCCAAAACTGGATGTAAGTAAGCACTTCTTAAATGCTAGTTTAAGGATATTTCCTGATACACAGTGTTACTTATTAAAGCACTGATTTCCTTTTGAAAAGCTTTAAAAGTTGAACTTAGAGTTTTATGAACTGTGGAAAAGCAGTCTTTAAAAATACCAAAACCAGTGATATTTTATAAGTCAATATAGCCACAAGAAACACAAATTAGATGTGTATGTGTCTAATCTGTGATGCTAAAGACCAAACTGATGAACACACAGGTTATTAAAATAGCAATTTTTGACTGAATGCAATTCTCTCAATTCTGTTCACAGGTCTTGTTTTTCCTTTACTCATTATGATGGCTTTGAGAGTTTTTTAAATTGCAGTATAGTTTCTGTACAGTATTTTATGAGTTACAGGTATATAATAAAGTGATTCACAATTTTTAAAGGTTATACTCCATTTATAGTTATAAAATATTGGCTGTCTTCCCCATGTTGTACAATATACCCTTGTATAAGAGCTTATTTTATACCTAATTGTTTGTACCTCTGTCTCCCCTGCACTTATGTTGACCCCCACCCATTCTCTTTGCTATTAACTACTAGTTTGTTCTCTATATCTGTGAATCTGAATTTTTTTGTTTGTTTTTGTTTTGTTCATTAGTTTGTTGTATTTTTTAGACTACACATGTAAGTGGTATCATAAAGTATTGTCTTTGTCTGGCATATTGCACTTAGCATAGTGCCCTCCAAGCCCATCTGTTTTGTTGCAAATGGCAAAATTTCCTTTTTTAGTGACAGTAGTATTCCATTGTATATTCATTCATCATTCATTATATAGTCTTTATCCATTCATCTGTTGATGGACACTTAGATTGCTTTGAAAAGGTACATGCAGCCCAATATTCATAGCAGTGTTATTTACTATTCCCAGTTCTTGATTTCCTGGAGCACTTTTGATAGCTATCACTTCTTGTTGCATAGTTTGTAAGGAGAACAGTGATGGTTTCCCAAGCCTTAAGAAGAAAGGGCAAGGGATATGTCAGAAAAGAATCTTTCCTTATTGTATCTTAGGCAAGTGTCTCTAATTCCTTGAGCTTTCCCTTCTTCATAAAAGTTTTAATGATGTGACCCCATAGGCTGTTGCAAAGGTCAAATGAGACAATGTATAAGTACTTTCAAGTAGCAAAGACTTGTGTGAATTAGATATTATTAAAAGTAGTTCAGAACATGTGGCTGTGGCTGAACTGTCTCATTCTTGAAATTGTAATTAACAAGAACGTAGTCTTATTAAAAGGGAAACTTTGCTCAAGTTTATTTTTTACAATATTACCTTGGCTTTCTGAGAGTTCTAAATAATCAAGGAAAGTAGAATGAGGAAACTCTTCTTATGATCCAGATGTTTTTGTAGATATTGAAATGCTTTTAGTCTGCAAATGCCACTTAATAATGGTGTGAGTGGATGATCTGCTGGATATGTTTGAAACTTTCACAGTGTTATAATACATCTTGTATAGTGGAATATTAACATTATTTTAATCTTTTCACTGAATCCAGCTGTTCCCAGATAGAGGCGTGCTAATTTTGCCATGCCATGTAAAAAATAAGATATCATTCCAAAGCACTGAATTTTTTAAAACCTTTTTTTTTTCTTACACAAGGATACTAAGGTACATGTTTTTTCCTCAACAGTTTTGGCAGAATAAACTGTCTGTGCAGGGACCAGGAAATCAACATTTAACATGGATTTGTTAGTACCTATTGTGTGTTTCAGATGTGTTTTTCAAAGGTAAACAACAAGATTCTCTACTCCCAAAGAGTTTATATTCCAGTAAGGAAAACAATTTAAAACTTTTTTTTTCTCAAAGAGTAAGAAGTGCTATAAAAATATAGTAATGTGATAAGAAGTGTGTGGGGTGGAGGGGCTGTGGAGTCGTGACTAAGAGCAGTAGGGGCTAATGTGGGATCACCTGAATGATAAGAAGCATTACTCAGAATATCACAAAGAAGAGTATCGTGGGCAAAGCTAAGAGCAAGTGAGAGACGTTAAGGCAGGAATTAGGTGGGCAGGTTCAGGGACTAGTGGGAGGCAAGTGGTGGCTGAGGAGAGCTGAGGATGGAGAGGGAGGCAGAGCCCATGGGATAGGTTGGATTGTGTAGGTCACTATAAGTAACCTGGTGAATTCCCAGTGACAATTCGTAGTGAAATGGGAATAAGTGAAAGATTTTAAGGGAATGACAATTTTTTAAAATTTATTTTTAATTGAAGGGTGATTGCTTTACAGTATTGTGTTCATTTTTACCAAACATCATCATGAGTCAGTCGTAGGCTTACCCATGTCCCCTCCCACTGGAACCTTCCTCCCACTTCCCTCCCCATCCCACCCTTCTAGGTTGTTACCCAGCCTCGATTTGAGTTGCCTGAGTCATACAGCAAGGGAATGACAATTTTTAAACAACCTTATTGAGATATTTACATACTCTTAAGATTCACCCATTTGAATTCAATGAGCAATTCAATGTTTTCTAGCATATTTATAGAGTTGTACAACCATCACCATGATCTAATTTTAGAATCTGATTTGTTTAAAAGATCATCTTGGCTCTTGTATGGAGAACGGATTATAGAGGGGGAACAGGGTAAAAGGATAGTATCAGTTAGCAGGCTAGTGATGTTACCCGGGTGAGAGATTTTCAAAGTGCCCAAAGGAAAATTGGCATTTTTTTCACTCTTTCATTGCATCACTTGCCAACTACCTGTTGAGCCTGTGCTCTATGCTAGGCCCTGTACCAGGAGCCAGGTCTCCAGTGATGGAGACGATATTAGACGTGATCCATGTGGAGCACACAGCACACGGACTGTGCGTCTCCTCGCAGGTTTGACGAGGATGCTTCTTTCATCAAACCTGCAAGGAGAGTCTCTGACTACACCTGCTAAAACAGCCTTGTCTCTGTGACATGGAGTTATCATGGCAGTGACAGCCCATCACTCTTGCCACGCTCTGTTAGAGTCAAGCAACAGTTCCCTCCCACACTCGGGAGATTAAACAAATGTGTGAACACTGGGAGGGGGTGGGGGTGGGGAATCATTGAGTTATTTTATGGCCTCTCAGTCACAGTCCCTGAGCCTAATCTGTAAAGCTGGTATAAAAATAACCTACTTCACAGGTGGTTATGCAGATTCAACATAAGATAACCTATAGCAAACTCAGCCCTCCGGGCTTTACCCCTTGATAAGAAATTTCATTTGAAGAATAGAGAACTCAACATATCAAAGTTAACCTATAAAGAGCCTTTCTCACTTTACCCACTACCCACAGTGAAAAAGGCCTCAGTGCTATCCAGAATTAGACCTAGGATGGAGTGTCCTGCATGAGCATGCTTGGCCTGTGACAAGAGAGTACTCAGGAAGATGGATCAAAGGCTGCCTCCTCTTTTTCTGTGGAGTCGCAGCGAGAACATCCCCTTCTAACCATTTCATACGCCAACAGCCAAGAATGCCATTTACAGAGTATTTTGCACTTATGCTCAGTATACTGTCACTTCTTCCCCACCATCTAGTGGGGTTACAGTCTGTGCCATAAGCCTGTGGCTAAACTCTGCCAGGTGTTTCTTCAACTCCGAATTCTTGAAACCCCCTCTTATAGCCTTCCGGAGTCTCATCTGCAAATGGATTCAAATGTACTGCATTACAATCAGATCTTTAAAAACAGGCACAGCTGTAAAGTTTTTGAAATTTTAGTCAAAGCAAAACCAAAAAATAAGCCTGAACTTACTCCCTCCCCTCTACTAGTGGGGGAGGATGAAGGAACACTTAAACACTATTGTATATATCACTCAACTTTAAGAAGACATTTTTGTTTGTTTTGTTTTGTATTTACCCTCGGCAGTGAGAGTACAGAGTCCTAACCACTGGACTGACAGGGAATTCCCAAGACATTTAAAAAAAAAAAAAAGAATGTAGGACTGTTAATATTCTTTATTTTCCCTTAAATGGCTCTTTGCTCAGGAGGAATAGATGTGCATCATTTGGTGGGTTTGTTTAGTTAACATTAGACCTAGTCGTTTATTTATTTATTTATTTATTTTTTAGGCCATGAGGCTTGCAGAACCTTAGTTCCCTGACCAGGGATTGAACCCAGGTCACTGCAGTGAAAGCGCCAAGCTCTAACCACTAGACCAGCAGGGAATTTCCTAGACCTAGTGGTTTAAAAGATCTTTAATAGCAATGCATGATTATTTTCATTTCAAGGGCTATTTTATTTAATAAATACATATAATTTTTAAAGTTTACATAAAATCTCACCACCTCAAGGTAGCCATGATTAACACTGTGACGTACTTCCAGGTTTTTGTCAATGTTCATGTATGCTGGTGTAGTACATGTACAAGAATGTCAAAATATGTCCTAGGGGCTCTGCGTGCTTGAATTAGCCCATATGGTTATTTTCAGATCCATATAGTTGGAATGATGTTGAAGCTGAAACTCCAATATTTTGGCCACCTGATGCGAAGAGCTGACTCATTTGAAAAGACCCTGATGCTGGGAAAGATTGAAGGCAGGAGGAGAAGGGAACGACAGAGGATGAGATGGTTGAATGGCATCACTGACTCAATGGACATGAGTTTGGGTAAACTCTGGGAGTTGGTGATGGACAGGGAGGCCTGGCATGCTGAGGTTCATGGGGTCGCAAAGAGTTGGACACGACTAAGTGACTGAACTGAACTGGACTGATAGTTGGAAAGCCCCTGGAAGAAGAGACTATATTTCTTTTCCTTTTGTATTCTTTCCAGGTACATAGTAGGCCTCTGAACTAGGTGGATACAAGACAAATGTGAGTTAACTAATGAATATATAAATAAGCCATAAAATATACACTTATGTAATGTCATTATTTGAAACATTTGCTTTAATTGCTTCCAACCATAATGAGACTCAGGACTATAATATATGTATTTCCCTTTTTGCATCCCTGCATGTTGAGTTTTTCCATCTACCTTTAAGGAGTATATATTGAAATAAGGAAAATATTTTCATGAAAACTTATTGTAAAGATGAAATATGTAAGTTCTAGTTACTGATGTAATGTTGGCTGGCTTCTCTGTTATACATTCATGTCTTATGATGGACAAGAGAGATTATCATCTATTTCTTAGTACCTTCTTTAGTAGTAAATTGATTCATATACTTTACAAATGCCTTTACCAAATAATAATAAAAGTGCACAGCACCATATCTAAATGCCATAATCCTTTCTCATAAACTGATATTCTTAGGGAATTCTGGGAGCTCAAGCCTCGATGATTCTTTTGATTAAGAGGACCCTGATAGGTATCATGTAGATGCCACTGAGCAGCAAATCATCAAAAACAAAGTACTGCCATTTGCCTGCCACCATCCAGTTTACTGAGCAACTAACTAAGCATCCTCACATCCAGCCCCACTGTGGGACGCAGGGAATGTGCATGGGGGCCTCTGCCTGTAGGAAGTCTTGCTAGGACCACTGACCACCGACCCTTCTCAAATGCTAGCGCCCAAGATGGGCCTGTATTATCATTACTCCATCAGGCAGCTGCAGCCTACTTGAGAAGGAAGAGAGGTCCTGTGGGTGACCCAAGTCAGGGAACGTCCTTTGGTTTGAGTAATTAGAGGAATTTAACTGAGTCCCATGTTGGAGTGCAGGCTTAGATCTGAAACAGTCTTGAAAGCACCACATAGATGCAACAGGTGGCCCTGAATAACATGGGAGTCAACAGACTCAGGTTGGATCTCCAGTCCTACAACTTATATGAGGGTCTAAGGCAAGAAACATAACCTCTCTCTGTTTCCTGTTGCTACATAACAAGTTACTGCAAACTTACTGGCTTAAGACAACACCTGTTTAGTCCCTCATGATGTTAGGAGTCTGGGTACTGCTCAGTTGGATCCTCTGTTGAGGGTCTCACGAGGCTGCAACAAGGTATCTGCCAGGCTATATTGGGGAAGAATCTGCTAGAAGTCAAATCTTTTGCCCCATTGGGCCTAGTTGGTTCTGACCAGTTTTTGTTGTATCCTGGCTCTGTCATTCTTTTAATGGTTGTGCCCTGCTCCCTTCCTTCCCCTTTCAAGGTGAGGTTAGATTCAAAGATGGGAAGGTAGCAAATTTGGGGTGTGGGGGCAGTGAAAACAGATACGCCATCTCCAGAAAGGGGCTAAAATCTTACAATCCAGGTAATGAGAATTTTGACAACATTCCTGGGGCATGGGATTGAGATGGGGAGGGCTCTACTGTAGGTTGTCAATTAGCCACACTTGTATTTGCTAAAGTCTCCAAAATCTGCTCTGGACCTTGGTCACTGGTCCACATGGGTCATTGCCACATTTAACCCCCATTCCATGTCAGATCCAGGGATGCTCCTTGTTACGTCTGAACTTCTGCTGAAGGTACAGAATTCCTGTGCTTCCCTCAGCCTTGAGTCACTCTGTGGAGCCAAAACCCTGTGGTACCTCAGAGCCACTCAGGAGCCTTCATCAGGTCAGCCTTCTCCCTTCACCAAAGAGGAAGCTGAGCCAGGGTAACACTCTGGGGGGCTGTCTAGGTTCTCTTTGCCTAAGGCACACCACGCAGCCATTTCTTCTCTGAGATCATGGTAGCCCTCGTGGACACCACCTGAGAAGAGATGCCTGCATTTGCTTTGTGCTCTGATCTCATGAACCTTCATGGAATTCTCCTTGTCCCCCTTCTGGGCTCATTTTCCTACTGCTGCTGCTGCTAAGTCACTTCAGTCGTGTCCGACTCTATGCAACCCCATAGATGGCAGCCCACCAGGCTCCCCCGTCCCTGGGATTCTCCAGGCAAGAACACTAGAGCGGGTCATTTTTCTACTACACTCCCTCAATTCCAGAAGAACCTAATCTTTTTGGGAGGAAGCTTTGATCTAATTCATCACCTCTGTTCCCAAATTTATTGCCTGGCTTTTGAGATTCAAAAGCGCAAAGCTGATTACTTTGCTCTTCTCTGAGGTATCTGTTCCCCACACATTTCTTAGTGAATGGCTCAAAGCGGGAGCAGAACAAGAGGTGCAAAGAAATACAGGGAAAAAACATTGTTTAATATTTCAAGCTTATCAATCCAGCATAAACAGTATGTTGCATCGGGTAGCCATGCAATAAATATATTTGTGTGAAAGGATCAAACAGTTTTTTCAGAGAGACTTAATGCTTTAAAATCAGGCTGTTAGGGAATGTTTTCCTTGGGAAAACATGATTTATGAGTGGCAATCACTGATAAAGTTTCCTTGCATCCACTTTCCTTGGATGCATCTGAGCCCTAAAGCAGAATTACTTAAGTTTAAAATTAGGTACATGAATATTCAAAGCAGCATTATTCATAAATAGCCCCAAAGTGGAAACAGCCCAAATGTCCATCAACTGATGAATATATAAATAAAATGTGGCATATCAACACAATGTGATAAAAAGAGTGAAGTACTGATGCATGCTATAATATGTTTGAAGTTTGACAACATGCTAAGGAAAAGAAGGAAATTGGAAAACTGTGTATCATATAATTTCATTTATGTGAAATGGAATAAACAAACCCACAGAGGCAGAAAGTAGATTAGTGGTTGCTTGGGACTGCCAGAGGGAGGAGAGAGATGGTGGGATTGGGGCTGATAGCTAAGGGGTGCTGGGTTTCTTTATGGAGGACTGAAAATATTCTAAAATTGATTATGGTAATGGATGCACAACTCTGTGAATATGCTACAGCCATTGAATTTATGCTTTAAGTAGTCAGTTGCACAGTTGTGTGGATTATACTCATTATAGCTGTTAAAAAATTTTGATATTTAAGTTTTGGTAGCTTCAGTTTATAAAGTTAGAAAAGTGAAGCCTCATATGAGAGTTGTTTCTATATATTTAAATAACTTTTTCATTATTTAAAGTGAAATGGTTCTCTTTCTGTGGATCCAGAGCTGAGTGTAAACTCACAAATTCGTTATTTCTATGTATTAGTCTTTTGAGGGTCAGTACTCAGTCTTTCTCTTATCCAGTGAAGTTTTGTTACTAAATGCAAATTTGTCTGCCTGACACACAGTGAAGCGAAAATAAACCAAAACCCTATATATCTGTCTTAGTTATCTATCTAGTTACATGAAGTATTCTTCCAGATGAGGAAAGATTTTCAAAACTGTATATTAAAAAAATTAAGCAGGGGAGGGGAGGGAAATTGGAAGGCACAAGAAGCTGAAGACTTAACAGACGAAGGCTGTCTATAAATAGAGCATAAATGGACCACTTTGGGGAAGGACACACAACAGCCACTCCTGCTGGCAAACGCAGCCCAATCACTGCTCCTAAGACAGAGCTGAAACCTGGGCACTTGCTGGAATCCTCTCTGCCCCTCACCCCTACCCTGGGCTTCTCCCTCACTTCTTTTCAGTCTCTGTCATGTCTTACCTTGCCTGAGGGTCATACCATTGGTTGACCCTTCCTGAATAGAGGCTTTCTTGCCCTATTCTCTATTCCCTCACTCGAGCTCACTTCATGTTTCTTCAAAGCAACTACCACTTATGGGATTTGTTAGTTTGTTTGTAGTTTATCTCCTCGTGAAACTGGAAGCTCTACAGGGCAGGTATTCAGGGCAGGTCTTTGGTCTCAGCACTTAGAGGAGAGGTTGGCACACAGTAAGTTCTCAGTAAGTGATTGTTGAATGAATGCCTGGTAGGTTAGGAAAAGCAAAAGAAGTGGGTGCTTGGAAAGAGGAGCCAGCAGCTTCACTGTTAGTGCTTATAAATGTTTTCATAAAAGGCAAAGTCATGATTTTTCTTTTTTTAAGAAAAGTGATTTTGTTTTCAAGTACCTAGAATAACACTAGGCTAACTAAGGATTTCTGGAATGCTTCGGGATTTCTTTTAATGAGTAGATGAAAATTATATCTAGTTAGCATTAATTTTTATGTGGAAATGGGTACATCCAAATTGTTTAAAAGCAGTTCTCTTGAATAATTTAAACATCCTCTTCACCCTGAAGAACATTTAGCATACTCTTCCCTCAAAGATTCTATTAATGGGAACTGAAACCATGAGGTTTAAATGTAAAACAAAGGAGATTTTTTTTCTTTGTTCTAGCATATAAGCGAATACCTCAGTAATGAGCAGACCCAAGAATAAGATACTAAGGAACCCTAAGAAACTAACTTGGTGGCCTCTGATAACCTCAAACGTAGGAATGTTTTATTAAAAAGAATATAGGAAGAAGGGAAAGCCTCCTTTATGGTAGAATTATAATCAATAAATGGAGAAAGAATGATGGAAATAGATAATCACTATTAGGCAAAACTATTGCTGCAGGCAAGTATCATCACTATATTCTAAAATTAGTGGGTGAAAGTGTGATGAGAAAGAGGATATTAACATAGCCTCCCAATATTTCTCCACAAGATAGCTATATTAATTCTCAAGGGAACAATAGAACCTCCACAGTGGAGAAGCCTGGCGGACACCACTGACACTAATATTGAGCAGTCCTAAGGCTCCAGTACATCAACTCTGAGTGATGATGAATCACCTGACAAGATCACTGAGAAGGCACAATATCGATTGTGTGGGATCCTTGCAAAAATGCAGAATCCACATTTAGTCACAAGGAAATATCAGGTAAACCCAAATTAAGAGACGTTTTACAAAATAACTGGTCACTGCTCTTCAAATTGTAGCAATAGCAAACGATTCCATTCAGTTCAGTTCAGTTCAGTCGCTCAGTCATGTCCAACTCTTTGCGACCCCATGAATCGCAGCACACCAGGCCTCCCTGTCCATCACCAACTCCCGGAGTTTACTCAAACTCATGCCCATCGAGTTGGTGATGCCATCCAGCCATCTCATCCTCTGTCGTCCCCTTCTCCTCCTGCCCCCAATCCCTCCCAGCATCAGGGTCTTTTCCAATGAGTCGGCTCTTCGCATCAGGTGGCCAAAGTACTGGAGTTTCAGCTTCAGCATCAGTCCTTACAATGAACACCCAGGACTGATCTCCTTTAGGATGGACTGATTGGATCTCCTTGCAGTCCAAGGGACTCTCAAGAGTCTTCTCCAACACCACGGTTCAAAAGCATCAATTCTTCGGTGTTCAGCCTTCTTCACAGTCCAACTCTCACATCCATACATGACCACTGGAAAAACCATCACCTTGACAGACGGACATTTGTTGGCAAAGTAATGTCTCTGCTTTTTAATATGCTGTCCAGGTTGGTCATAACTTTCCTTCCAAGGAGTAAGCGTCTTTTAATTTCATGGCTGCAATCACCATCTGCAGTGATTTTGGAGCCCCCCAAAATAAAGTGTGATACTATTTCCACTGTTTCCCCATCTATTTCCCATGAAGTGATGGGACCAGATGCCATGATCTCAGTTTTCTGAATGTTGAGCTTTAAGCCAACTTTTTCGCTTTCCTCTTTCACTATCATTAAGAGGCATTTTAGTTCCTCTTCACTTTCTGCCGTAAGGGTGATGTCATCTACATATCTGAGGTTATTGATATTTCTCCCGGCAATCTTGATTCCAGCTTGTGCTTCTTCCAGCCCAGCGTTTCTCATGATGTACTCTGCATAGAAGTTAAATAAGCAGGGTGACAACATGCAGCCTTGAAGTACTCCTTTTCCTATTTGGAACCAGTCTGTTGTTCCATGTCCAGTTCTAACTGTTGCTTCCTGACCTGCATACAGGTTTCTCAAGAGGCAGGTCAGGTGGTCTGGTATTCCCATGTCTTTCAGAACTTTCCACAGTTTATTGTGATCCACACAGTCAAAGGTTTTGGCATAGTCAATAAAGCAGAGATAGATGTTTTTCTGGAACTCTCTTGCCTTTTTGATGATCCAGTGGATGTTGGCAATTTGATCTCTGGTTCCTCTGCCTTTTCTAAAACCAGCTTGAACATCTGGAAGTTCATGGTTCACGTATTGCTGAAGCCTGGCTTGGAGAATTTTGAGCATTACTTTACTAGCGTGTAAGATGAGTGCAATTGTGCGGTAGTTTGAGCATTCTTTGGCAGTACCTTTCTTTGGGATAGGAATGAAAACTGACCTTTTCCAGTCCTGTGGCCACTGCTGAGTTTTCCAAATTTGCTGGCATGTTGAGTGCAGCACTTTCACAGCATCATCTTTCAGGATTTGAAATAGGGAAGACCAAAGAGTTTAGATTGGATTATGGGGATATGAAATTACATGCAGTATTGGATCCTGGATTAGATTCTTGGACAGAGAAAAGACACTAGTGGGACAATTAGAAAAATTTTAACAAGGTCTATGGATTAGTTAATAGTACTGTATCAACATTAATTTCCTGATTTAGGTACTTGTACTAAGATTATGGATGATGTTAACATTAGGAGAAGCTGGGTAATAGTTACAAGGCAACATACTATTTTTGAAGTTCTTTTCTGTCTGAAATGAATTCAGAATAAAAACTTGAAAGATAGGTATATTTATTTGGTAACTGAACTGAGCATAGTATTAAAGTTAACAGTAATAATACTAGCTGTTATTGGTTGGATTTGCCCCCCACCCTGATTTACATGTTAAAGTTCTAATACCCTCAGGAATGTCACCTTTTTTAGAAACAGGGTCCCTGCAGATGTAGTTAAGTCAAGATGACACCATACTGGAGTCGGGTATCCCCCTAATCCAGCTTGTCCTTACAAAAAGGGAGACACACGGCACACAGGGAGAACAAACCCCATGTGATGATGAAGGCAGACATGGGGGTGAGGTAGCAGAAGTCAGGGAACTCCAGAGGTTTCCAGCAACGCAGCAGAAGCTAGGGGAGAGAAATGGAGCAGATCCTCCCTGGAAGCCCCCAGGAGAAATCAACCCTGCCGACAGCTTCCTGCTTGGACTTCCAGCCTCTAGAACAGTGAGACAGTAAGTTTCTGTTGTAGCCACTTGGATTGTGGTACTTTGTTACATCAGTCCCAACAAACCCATACACTAGTTAACATTTACTGAGAACTTAGAACATTGAGCTCTTCGTATGCATTATCTCATTTTATCTTCACCCCATCACTTTGCAGGGGGTGTTGTTATTGCTTCCAGTTTATAGCTGAGAGAATTGGTGAACAGAGTAGATAAGTAGCTTGCCCTGGCTTACACAGCTAGTATATGCTGGGTGGGTTAAAACCTCTATATTCTGATACCACCATATTCCTCCACTATACACCCTTCTGGATGTCAATGCCAAAGATTTCTTACAGGATGTGACATGGTTACCTTTGATCAATTTCTCTCTATTTGTTGTTTAGTTGCTCAGTTGTGTCCAACTCTTTGCAACCCCATGGACTGTAGCCCATCAGGCCCCTCTGTTGTTGGGATTTTCTAGGCAAGAATACTGGAGTGGGGTGCCATTTCCTTCTCCACAAGATCTTCCTGACCCAGGAATTGAACCTGCGGCTCCTGCCACGTCTCTTGCACTGCAAGCAGATTATTTACCACTGAGCCACCAAGGAAGTCCAATTTCTGTCTATATATCATATATAAATTCCAAGGGTGAAGAATAGTCAAGTGCACAACTGGATGCCCCATCCTGTTTCCTTACTGCCCATTCCCCCACAACCACCCCAGCCTGGTGAAATCAAATAGCTGCCTCCTTGGAAGCACTGTATTTCCTGTGTCTTAGTCTCCCAAGAAAGAAGTGTTAGTCTTCAAGGAGATATTTCATTTTAAAAGTGAGCAACTAATTTAAGGGAATATTTGGAATTAACTTCAGTTATTCAAATACATGGGAGACTGCATTCTAGGGCAATGGAGCTGCTTTAAAAAGTGGAGAGCAAATGTTTCGTCTATTTTAGAGCAAAGGATCTAAAAGAGAATAGTCCAATGGGTTTCATTTGTTTGCCTTCTTGAGTCATTCCTTCATTCAATTAACCTTTATTGAGCACCCCTGGGCTTTTTGGTGCCAGGCTTAGCCAGCATAAATTGATGAAGAAGATAGTCCCAGGTTTCAGTTAGTCTCTCATTCAGGGTTGGTCCCAAGGCAAAAAAAAAAAAAAAGGTAGAGACGATAGCTTTTGAAAACAAATCCCCATTTCCTAATTCTTAACCCTTCTCCTCATAGGCATTGTCTTTTGAGCAACTGAAGGTAATTTTCTTGTATATACTGGTGATCCCCAGCTCCCTATCTCCAGCCCAAATTTCATTTACAGGTTCCGGACACATATGTTGCTGTTCAGTAGCTAAGTCATGTCTGACACTTTGTGACACCATAGACTATAGCCCACCAGCCTACTTTGTCTCTGGGGTTCTACAGGCAAGAACACTGCAGTGGGTTGCCATTTTCTTCTCCAGCAGGTCTTCTCAGACCAGGGATTGAATCCATGTTTCCTTCACTGGCAGGCAGATTCTTTACCACTGAGCCAACTGGGAAGTCCCTGGATCCATATATCCAAAGTTTATTGGATGCTCCAATTACTTGTCCCTTATATATGTTCTCAGATATAAAGTGGAACTCATCATTTTTATTCCCTCTTCTTGGTTCCTTCCCAACTCAACCCTTCTCCTCTCTTCTCAGTGAATGGTATCAACAGTGACCCAATTGATCAAATCAGAAACCTCTCAGTTCCATGTAAAGAAGGACTGTTTATTTATGCTGAGCCAACATTCTGTGTCTAGCTCAGTCTTGGACCATTCACTGTGAAAAGTGCAAATAATGACCTGATGAGTGGATGAAAGAATGGCTTCATCCTTTCATCCTTCCTTTCTTTGCTTCTCACCTCTCCAAGCAATAAGCCCTGTCAGTTCTCTCCATCATTTCTTTCAGAGTAGTCCTCTCTTCTCATTTCCCAGTCCAAATTGTCATACTCTCTCATCCAGATGACAGCTGTGACCTTTACCTGGTTCACTTGCCTTCTCTCATGCCATCTCCCAATCTGTTCTCCCTGTAGCAACTTGAATGAACTGGTGAATACAGAAATCTGACCTCATCACTTGTCTGCTTAAAACCCTTCAGTGACTTTCTGTTGTCATCATCATGCAGCCCACTCTTGATATTTGAGGGCCTACCTGGTTTAGTTCCTACATATCTGCCTATCTTTATTTTTCATCTTTCTCCTCCCCTTCTCCTCTTAGCCCCTGTGCTTCCATGGTTCTGTGCAACTGAAGCTCCTATGCTTCAGTTGAAATGAGTTTTCTGCTGGTTTCCAAACATGACTTTCCCTCTTCTAGACTTGTGCTCATGTTAGCCCTTTCACCTGGCAATTCTTAATTCATAAAGTCACAGCAAGTGTGCATTCTCATTTGGGATCTTGTATTAGTTTCTATTGCTTCTGCAACAAATTGCCTATATTTAGCTGCTTGCAGTAATACCCATTTATTATCTTACAGATTTCGGAAGTCATAGGTCTAGGCGGTCTTGGCTGGGTTCTCTGCTTAGTGTCTCACAAGTCAGCGCTACATTCCTTTGTGCAAGTTCTGAGGAGCAGTATGCTTCCAAACTCATTCAGGATTTTGGCGGAATTTAGTTCCTTGTGGTTGTGGAAAGTGAAATCCCCATTTCCTGGAACTGTGGCCCCTCTATATTTGAGCCAGTTGATGGCAGGTCAAACCCTTCTCATGCTTCAGAAGTCTTTGACTTCTCCCTCTACTGCCGTCTTTTGACTTTTTTAAAGGTTGGAGTATAATTGCTTTACTGTGTTGCGTTAGTTTCTGCTATACAACGGAAGTGAATCAGTTATGTGTATACACATATCCCCTCCATCTCGGACCCCCGCCACCTCCTCCCGCCAGCACACCCTTCTAGGTTATCACAGAGCACTGAGCTGAGCTCCTTGTCCTCTAAAGCAGGTTCCCACTAGCTCCTTATTTCACACATGGTACTGAATATATGTCGGTCCCAATCTCCCAGTGTGTCCCACCCTCCCCTTCCCCGCCTCTGTCCGTATATCTCTTTTTTACGTCTGTGTCTCCATTCCTACCCTGCAAATAGTTTCATCTGGACGCATCTGCTAGAATAATGAAAATAAACACAAAAATAAACAATTGGGACCTAATTAAACTTCAAAGCTTCTGCACAGCAAAGGAAACCATAAATAAGATGAAAAGACAGCCCTCAGAATGAGAGAAAACATTTGCAAAGGAAGCAACTGACCAGGAATTAATCTCCAAAATATACAAACAGCTCATACAATTCACTATCAAAACAACAAATAATACAATCCAAAAAATGGGTGGGAGATCTAAATAGACATTTCTCCAACTCTTTGACTTTAAAGGGCTCATGTGATTACACTTGTTCCACCTGGAGAGTTTGGGATAATCTCATCACAGTCACAGGTTCTGAGGAATAGAATGTGGACATATTTGGGGCAGGGAGGGCGGGTCATTTTGCCTATCACAGGTGCCCACCTACAAATCTAGGGTCTGTGTCCCCGCCTTGTGTTCCAGTGGCAGGCACTGATGGTTGCTTCACCAATAATCATTTCCCATTCTCAGCTATAGTACTTTCCTGCTGTCAGAGACTGACTCCCACTTTGAAGGGTGAAAACGCTAGATTTTTGCTTCCCCAGCCTCTCAAGTAGGTAGGGTATGGGTGTTTCTGCTGGAGGACTCTGGGAAAGACTGTCTTCTCTGATTAAAAAAAAACCCACAAAAATTTAGAGAAGAACTGCCTTTCTGATCTTTGGGCATGGCAGTGTGAGGACATGATGTTGGGGTCCGCAGCAACCATCATGAGGGACACATGTGAGGACAAAAGCTAGCACACTGGAACTAGTGGGGGAGGGAGTTCATCTGTATCATTTTTCTAGATTCCACACATCTGTGTTAGTATACAGTACTTGTTTTTCTCTTACTTTGCTCTGTGTGACAGTCTCTAGGTCCATCCACTTCTCTGCAAAGGGCACGATTTCATTCTTTTTTAGGGATGAGTAATATTCCATTGTACATATGTACCACATCTTCTTTATCCATTCCTCTGTTGATGGACAATTAGGCTGCTTCCATGTCTTGACTATTGTTAAATAGTGCTGCAATGAACACTGGGGTGCAGGTTATCTTGACTTATGGTTTTCTCTGGGTATATGCCTAGCCTGAGACTCCTATCTCCTTTCATAAGGAGCACAAACTGACTCTCTCCTGCCCTCTATCCCAGTCTACCTGGCATCTTCCCTGAATGCTTGCTAACTTGAGCAAGGGGGCTCTAGGGAAGTGAGCATTCTCCCTGTGGTCCTGGAATTTGAGGGAGTAGAAAAGCTGGGGGGCAAATCTTAGACAAACTACAGTGTCCAGCCAGCTTTATCCTCCCCACACCCACCAGCCGACATTCATACAGGCGGGAGGGAGTTACAGTGGTGGCAGGGAGTGTGTGGGAGGCTTACCAATGGGGTGTGCACATCTAACCCAGGGCTCACCACACCTTGCTTACCAGTGATGTGCTTCTAGGCATTTCCTTAATCTCTTTTGGCCTCAGTGTCCTCACCTGTAAAACAAGCATGCTGGCAGGGCCATCACCTCCCAGGGTTACTATGAGGGTTACCCAAGACCAGGCTCAGAGCACCCAACACTCAGCAAGTACACAACAAGTGTTAGGTACACTTGCTGTTTTTCTAAAGTCAGGCCAAAAAGAAGCAACACTAATGCCACCTCATTTTCCCTATGCCAATGAGGGCAGGTTCGGGACATGTACACAAGCCTTCCCATTCTAATTTGCAAATGTATGTCCTCCTGCCCATGAGCTCTCTCCTGGGTACATTGCCAGCTCACAGCAGTGACACCACCCCCAAATTACAGCACCCAGAGCAACGCTCCATTTCAGTAAGCCATTGTGTGGGTTTCCATTCAACATTGTGGAACCAGTGGTGGCTTGCCGCTTTCTCTGAAATCCCTCTTTTTTGTGGTTTTTGAGGTCCTTGGAGGCTAACCAGACCAGTGGTCCCCTAGCTTGTTTGAGCCAGGATCTCTATGGTCAAAAGGAAATCTTAAATGAATTTCCAACATATACAGGGATGGGGGAGGATGGGTACCAAAGGGGCCTTAATTGTGTCTGCAGTATTCTAATTCCTTACAAGAAGGATATATTAGTAGATTTCCTGCAAAATTAAAAAATTAATTTTTTATAAAGTCCTACATGGAAAGTAGACAAAAGCAGAACTTCTGGCTGAAGCTTCCCACCCACTCAGTCTCACCTCCCTACTCACCACTGAGAGCCCAGCGTGTCACCTCAGCACCCCTAAACTCTTCAGGGCACCGTGTGAGAACATCTAGTGATAGGTGAGGACACTTGAAGGTCAGAAGGGGTGGGATGAATTGGGAGCTTGGGAATGACATATATACACTACTATGGATAAAATGCGTAACTAATGAGAACCTACTGTATAGCACAGACAACTCTATTCAATGCTCTGCGGTGACAAAGAGGGAGTATATGTATGTATGTATATGTATAGCTGATTTACTTTGCTGTCCAGCAGAAACGAACCCGATGTTGTAAAGCAACTAAACTCTAATTTAAAAAAGTTATATAAAAGGAAATGGGAGACTAGTGAGCAGCTGCTGAGCCTTGCAGCCCATCACACACGGGCATCCCCCTGGTGAGAGGCTGGGCACAACCATTGCCCTGGCACCCAGGCCTGCGTGAAGGAAAATGTGAATCAATTCTGCTTCCCACAGAAGGAGGCTTTTCAGTATGCATGCCTGGTCTCTTCCGCCTTCAGCCCGAGAGCTGATTTTATTTTTGCATTTTATGAGCTTGAGAGAGGGAATTCATTTCCTTGGTATAATATGACCCTCTGGAGAAAGTCTTGTCCAAATACATTTTGCTCACAGGTTCTGTCCTGGAAGATGGGCTGTACTGAAATGAAATGGAAAGAAATGATTACAGTCTGATTTATAGGTAAAGTGAATTGGTAGGTTTACGCCAAATTATTGCATCCAGGAAGGTGAAAAGGAATGACAGGCTCTTCCTAGAAGCTGTAAACCTTTATAAAAAGAAATTTTTAGGGTGCATGTGCTCTTGTGCTAGCTAGCCTGTATTTTAATATAGTCACTGTATTTGGCCCATTTCTCTCTCAGTAGACTACAATCCCTCAGGGCAGCAACTGCTTTCATTGCATCTTGGTATCCCCCATGGGGATGTTTTTGCAACTTTATTTATTAGAAGGGGATTCTACACTGAAGACTGTTTTCGGTCTCAAGGGGGTGAACTGCCTCTTTCTTCCCCACTGGCTGATTAATACCTTCTTCATCCCAACCTAGTTCTTAGAGACATCAGGGCCTCCTAACAATGACTCCTCCATCTCACCACCTTCCAAAAGCATGGGTGATAAATTATGCTTCTTTCAAGTGATAAGTAATATGGTAAGAATATTAACAAGCTTATTATTGAGTACTTCTATGGATCAGGTATTTTTCTAAGCATTTTCTGAGTGTTATTCCATTTAATCCTCACAACTTCCCTGTGAGATAGTAACTGTTATTATCTCATTTTACTGAGGCTTGAGGTGCTTAAGTAACTTGCTCAAGATCACAGAGCTAGTCAGTGGAAATAACTTCCATTTTCTGGGTGCTTATGGTAGACCAGGTACTGTACTGATCAGAGTAAACTGATGACCTCATTTCATAGTTCTCTTAACCCTCAAGAGGTAACCCCTCATCTCCTCCTCTTGCACCCCACCATGTGAATCCTGCTGACACTCAGGCTGCCCTTGAAGCAGGCTTCCTGACCATGGCAACCCTACCAGGTTAGGTAGGGTATTACCAGGACCCCACCTGGCATCACTAGGATCAAGTCCTCCAGGGCCTCCCCAGCGTTGTGCCAACTGTAAGAAGTAGAACCAGATTTTCTGATGCCAGTTCCTTCCTGTGCTAACCTGGCTCCTTTATCTGACTTGGCCAACAGCCTCCGGTAGATGGGGATCTGAATGTTTAGGAGGATGTCTTTATTTAATTTTCAGTTTGTTCATTCTCTATTTTAAAAACAGAGTTGTTTAATGGGTACAGAGCCTCGGAAGAAGAGTAAGTTCTGGAGCTGAATGGTGGTGATGGTTGCAAGACAGCGTGACTGTAGTTAATATTATTGAACTCTGCACCTAAAAATGGTTAAAATGGTAAATTTTATGTTGTATGTATTTTACCAGAATTAAAAAACCACACATACGGGTCTCCTTTTCCAACACAACAGTAAGTCTGGGTTGGTTCAGCTCCTTGATGAAGCTAGGGTCTCAGAGTCTTTTTCTCTTTACTGTCTTAGCATGATGGTTTCTATCCTGAGTTCAAGGTATCCTCTGAAACGTCTTAAATTTCATCTGCTCAAGAGAGGAAGAAGGAGGGGAAGGGAGATATTAGCCATAGCTCTGGTTTTTTAAATCAGGTAAACCCCCAGAAGAGTTTTCTTCTACTTCATGGGCCAGAACTGGGTCTCTTGGCCTTGCTCAGAAGCAGGGGCAACTGGAAAAGTGATTACTTAGCTTCCCAACCTTTGAGCTGAGGAGGTGCATGAGGGGAGAAGGCCTCTGGGAGTGAGAACTGATTGTGTCTGGTGCTCTGCCGAAGGTCACATGGTCACACAGGAGGGCCAGGCCCAGGACCCAGGCTCTGGGTTCCCCATCCTGAGCTCTTTTGCTGGGACATTTGATGAATTTGTAGCGGCTATTTTCCCAATAAAAAGGACTGTCCTGGAGAGTATCTTTCAAAGAGGAAAACTCTCCATAGCTTATATGTAACTGAAATTAATCAACTGCTAGGAGGTTGCGTTAGGAAAGCACTGGGCATTGGTGGAGCCAGGACACCTGAGCAGTGCCCCAGGCTGGCCGGAAGTTTTGGGAAAGGTCCCCATGTCTCTGTGCTGATGAGGTGTAATTATATTTTTCTTGGTTAGTGTTGTTCATTAAGTGCCCAGTAAGTGTTTTGGTATCTCTAGATGAAAGGTACTCAAGAGGATACATATAGTTATTATTAACCAATCATGTGCTGTCAAGAGTGGGCTTATCACACAAGATGATATGTTTCAAATGTTGGATTAGGATGACAGAAACTTCACAACATCTGTCCAGACCAGGACAGTAGTGAAGTTGGGGGTTCAGGGGACACTTAAAATAAGGAATATAAATAAACATCCCTATTATAATTACCTTGCCATTGCAAGGGAGCCAGATGTGTACATGTGGCTTTTGAAGATAGAGAATGGACACCATTCTCTTTTACTCCACCACTTGTTCTTTCCAAACAAGAGGCACCAAAGAGGAACTGACAGGCCCTGGCCATTCTTTGAGCCCAGAGTAAGCACATCCCCTTCTCTATCAAGCCTTCTTGGGTGACTCCAGATTATACCGATCCATCTTCATTCTCACCCCAGGGCGCCATATACAGTGAACATGTAGCACTTAGTGGTGTTGAGGTTAACTTTTCATTGTAGTCTTACAAGCTTTGCCAGGAGTGGGCACTGTTAGGGGGCAGCAACACAAGGATTTTTGGAACTGCTCAACCCCAGGGCCCAGGCAGCTGGCCAGACACACTATAAACCCTCAATAAACATCGAAGCTGGACTTATGGGATGGGCTGCCTGTGGCTCTACCAGTTGGGAAATTTTTTTCATGATGCTTTGGAAACTGGTAGGATCAATTCCAGGTTAGAAGGTGAAGCAAGAATATCCCATCCCTGAAGGGGCATGATGCAGTTGAGTGCCCTCACAGAGTCCCCCGTGGTCAGACCACAGGGACACTTCCTGAGCTCAGAAAGACACTGACTTTCCTATAAGGGGAAAGGGTCCATTCTGCAAAACCAGAAATGAAATTGCTCCAAAGTGGGGTGATTCTTCAACGACAGGGGAAAAATAACGCAGCCCTGATCAACGTGGGAACGGCATACCCAGTAAACTGAGAAAGTCCAAAATATTATTGCAAAGAAGAATTATATTTTTATTAGTTCACCATCAGAATATAAAAATAAATAAGTGAACAGAAAACAAATGAAGTCATTTTACAGAAAGCACATTCATTACTTAAAAGTAGCATTTTAATGGCTTGGCACTTTCTGGTTATATCCGCTTGTCATAGTCCCTCATGCTGACAAATAAAGAGATTGTTGGCTGTTTTCTCTGCATCTGTCTGCTTCTTTGTGTGGCTATTAAGGAACACCTGGCAATTCTGACAATTTTATGTCCTTAGCCATAACTACACTTGTCTTCTCTCTTGAATTGTAAGTTCTTTGTATTTTCCAGACACTAACGATTTCTTCATATCACTCTCCTATGTCTTACAGATAGAAGGGGGTGGGGGCTGCCAGAAAGGCTGAAGCTGAATTTCGATTTCAATCATCTTTTTAAATTCTAAGTTCAGGCATCCAAAGACTAAACTTGCTTAGAGGTGCAAAAAGCCCTGAGTTATCACCACCACTTCAAGGAAGTCTTCATGGACACGAGAACTAATATCTGCTGTCTAGGACCTTCTCAGTTTGGGTGTTCATGTCTCTGTTTAACTATATCTTGTGTTCCCATCCATCACAAATATATTATAGTGCTGGCATCAGAACATTGTATTCTTACTGGTTGTCATAAAACTGATGCACTTGCAGCCTCAATTGAAAAGTTGTCAGTATAAATAACACATAAATTCACATTTTGCATAATAAGGCCCATTCCTTACATCAGGTCATGAGTGTATGAAACATATCTTGGCACACAAATGTTAAATAACAGTAATAAATTAATAAATACATAAATTACTTAAATATTTAAATAACATAAAAGTCAGCTGTGACCTGCTAGCTGGAAACACTATAAATAAATTAGCTGATTGTTTCAGTGAGCATTTAGCACTTAAATATAAAAATACAGCAAAGACATCTTTATAATCCTAAAAAAAAAAAAGCAAATTGGTAGAAAATATCTTTGGGGAGGTCTGTTCCTACATGTCTTTTAAAAATTTAGCATAATGTCTTCCACTTTTCCTCCAAGGTTTCATCCAGAGGTTAGAACCTGGAAAAGAACGCCGAGCATCTATGTAGATTCGAAATTCAGTAGCAAACCGTTATTTCACACAACACATTATTTGGGCAGTTGGGTTTTGGGGATTCCATGTCAGAAGAGTGCTCACCTTCTTTATGTGGCCTAAGATTTTGCTAGTGCTATACTTGCCAGAGGTTCTCTTGGGAGTTTTCTTAAAAGACCATCTATCTGATCATGTCATTTCCTTGCTTAAAGCCCTTCAGTGGCCCCAGGGGTCTCCAGATAAGATTGTGATTCCTGGGAACAGCTTGCAGGCCACCTGTGCTCTGACTTGCGGCTACTTCTCTCTCTGTGCCTTCCCTTCGGGAAGGGCGGGACCTGTGCCTGCTTTCTTTACTGTAGTGTCCCTGTGCCCAGCATTGTGCTTGGAATGCCCTGGGCGTCAAATAAACACCCATCAATGAACAAACGTACGTTTCTATCTCTGGCGACTGTGTTTTGGGCATCGACCCCCCTGCCCCACACCATCCCCATCCCCACCATTGTCCTGACCGTGGGTACACTGGGTGCACAAGTCTGGCCTGGGCTTTGCTGGCTTGCTCACCTGGCTGCAGGACACAGATGCCCATTCACTCCAGAATGAGTTGTAGTAGCGGTCCCGGGCTTGCACGCGGATGCTGGCATCCTTGTGACACGTGACTTTGGCTGAGGTTTGGTCCATGAAGAGTTTCTGCAAAGGACAGGGAACTTTTTGACAACGCAGTCACAAAGTGGGCTGGGCATATTTTGGCAAGTACAGTCTCCCAAAACATCCACACCTTAGTCTCAGGGCACTACTCTCGGAATTCACAGGGCATATGTAGAACTTGCGCCACCTACTGACAGAAGCTCTCAGCATAGACACGATTTTTCTCTTTTGTAAGGCCAAAGCCTGGAGGAAGAAATTGGTCTAGGCTTCATTTTTTCAGCACAGTTGCCTTGCTTGAAGGCCCCATGTGCACTCACTCTGGTACTAGGCCAGTGGCGGGCTGAGACAGATTTCCTCTAGCTGTCCCTTGGATATTCTGAAATTCTATAGTCTGATCCTTTTATCAGAAATATCTTTGTTCAAGCTCACGCATTGCTGTTTATTAGCTATGTGGTCACAGGAAAATTTCTTAGTCTCTCTGTGTCTCAGTTCCTTATTTATAAAAGAGAGATAATCATAATAATCACTCCATTATAGAATTTTATAAAAGTTAAAGTAGCAAAGTATTTAATCATGTAGAAAATTCTCTGTAAATACTACCACCTATTAATACTATATATTAATAATATATTGAGAAGCACATAGCAAGATTTTAAATAAGATCTAGGTAAAATCTACTCCTGAATAGCCCTTCCTTTCCAGAAAAAAAATTCTCAGGGAGTTCCTGAATCATCAAATTTCTACCACATATAAACACTATACTGAATAAGGCACTTATCTAGTGATTTCTAAAACTGGGGTCCAAGGAGACTTTGGCTCTATAACAGGGCCGCTAGGAACTTGAGATTATGATGCTCAGGCAAGGAAGTCTGAAAGCCAAGGTCTGAGATAACATTCTGTTCAATAAGATAATTTCACAAGCTGAGAATTATCTAATACTTTAGATGAAACATAGCATGAATGTTCTATCACCCATTATATTCATTCATCAGAAACAATTATTTTAGGCTCCTAGAGCCCAGATTTTCTATATCGAGGCCAATTCTGAGAGCAAAAATTAATGATCAACCATAATGATGGCAGTAGGGTCTTAAGTGCATGGCTTTTGTGTCCTGGAGACTGAGTTTGTGTCCAGGTTCTGCCACTTCCTAACTGGGTGACCTTGGGCATGTCACTCCACCTCTCTGAGCTTCAAAGTCTTCACTAGTGAAGACTAGTGTTACACATATCACAGCCTGCCTTTCCAGGGTTACTGTGAGACTTAAGTGAGATATGTAGAGAAAACCCTCAGCAGAGTTTCAGGCACATAGAAAGTACCAACTAAACATTAGCTGTTACTAGCATTATTAATCTTCTCCTCGATGTGGGCCTACGTAAACCTGACTACAGAACAGATGGCACCTGAATCACATCTTACCTTTTCTCTCTTGTTCTTTCCCTGGACCTGAACACAAAACGTCAGGGAGAAGTAGGAATGTGGGGTGCTCCACGTGTCAGGGTACTCCCAGCTGACCTCCACCTGCCGAGAATTCTTTAATGGTCTCAGTTGCAGGTTCTTGGGTGGGTCTGGTTTGACTGCAGAAAACAGAGAAACAGTTATTTTCTTAATGGGGCTTTGGGGTAAGGTAGTTTTGGCTTCTGATCCCACTTTCGCTGTTGACCAGCTCTGAGCCTAGGTCCATATAACAGTTACTGAACTTCTCTGATCTCCTGGTTGACAGACATGAGTCACCCCCGCAGGTGATGCTCATGCTGATGCCTGTGGGAGGCAGTCCTCACCAACCGCTGCTTTGGCTGAACCTAAGAGAGACTCAGAATCTGTCTCGTCACTGTGCAGTCATACAGGCCTGGGGGGTAGAACAACCTCTGTGTGGTGCTCAGAGGAGAGATCTCAGAGACAACAAGACTTACATCTGGGCTGGCAGTGAAGGACCACCCTCTCTACACTCATTCCTCTCGGCACCAAACTCAGAAAGGGCGGAGCCTCTTGCTGGGGACCAGATGACAGATTCCCACTTAGTGCTCTCTCTTTCGCCTTTTCATGGAGTCTGACACTGACTTGTCCTGTGGCAGTGAAGCCAATTTGTCTCTATGCTCAGTCCCACATTCATTCAATAAAAAGCCCTCATTATGTGCCAGCCACTGGACCGTGCGCAGAAAGCACAGAAAGACTCAGAAAGTCAGAAAGACTCTGTCCTCAAATAATATGCCTTCTTCTAGAAGGGTGTAGGGAGGAGACAGAGTCCATAGAATGGGCTTGAACCATCTGGACCCAGCACCTCTCCACACAAAGACGAAAGGCTCCTAGATGTTCCACAAATACTCTTTCCTCTTTCTTAACACAATGACATCTTATTTCCCTTAGGACTCAGATAATGCCACCTCCTCACAGAGACCTTCCCCGGCCACCTCACATGAACAAGACCCCACCCTCTCCTTCCCGCCAAAGGCAGTCCCTCCACAAATGCTAAAGTAGGTTCTCTGATTCTATCACAGTTTATGTCACGATGCATGTTCACTGGATAAACGGTGAAGGATATGACAAATGGCAAAATCTCCATCTGCCAATTTATAAAGAAGTCTCTTTCAAATGCTAGAGAAAGACTAGTTGGGAATAATTGCCATTAGGAGGGGAAGCTCTGGTTCTGCATATGAATATTATGCTTGAGGGACTGCGCTTGGATTCATCATGGAAGGTGCTTGGGTAGCAGAACAGAAGGGTAACCAGGAGCCTGCTCTTCTTCTGAGGCAGTCTAGGTCTGAATTGCTAGCTGTGAGATCTGGGGCAAGATGTTTAACCTAGCCAGGACTCAATTTCCTCTTCCTTAAAAGCAGTAATTGTATCTACATTGTAATTATCTTCGGGTGGAGGTGAAGAGTAAGAGATAATGCATGTATAAACCCTCACCCCACTGCATGGGGTACTGTGAACATGTGATGAATGGCATCATCCTGATTAAGCAACACACACAGTCAAGCAGACTCACTGATGTCCCTGATGAAGAAGCTGCTGGTGTAGTTTTCATACTTGAGCTTGTGCACAGCTTCCACTACGACCTCAATGGGCAGGCTCTCCTCGGCGGCCGGGCAGGCGCTGCCCTCTTGACACTCCACTGTGTACTTCTTATACTCCCTGTGGTCCACAATGACCTTCTCTGTTGAGAGCGACGCTGCTCCGCACGTCACCCCTCGGGGGTCAGAGGAGCTGAAATCAAAGACAAGTTATCCTGTGTCACACGACTGTAGGTGAGTCGCTAGCCATTGTAGCCAGACATCTGTCCAAGGATGCAATTTCTCCAATTGGTTTGACTTCTCTCAAGGGGATAGCAACTGCTCTCCCCATGAGACCAAGTGTTGCTTCGAAAAGTAGTACAAATGATTAGAAACAACTCTGCACTTATATGCCTCTGGCCTAAATGAATTCGAAAATTTTTGGATTCAACACTCCTGGTTAAATCTCCTTATTAAACATTTTAATTCGTTTTCCTGAACAAAAATCAATACATACCTATTATTAAGAAGATTAAGATGGTGTATAAATGAAATGTGTATGCCTCTTTTAACTCTAGTCCCCTTTTAACCATAATCTCATGCCCTAGATATAAATACAAATACTTTTCCTGGCTTCTTGTATCCCTCCAGACATTATTCTATGAGTATTCAAAGCAATCATTTATCCACATGTATGCATACATAAGGACTTTCCAGGTGGTGCTAGTGGTAAGGAACCTGTTTGCCGATGCAGGAGACTTAAGAGATGCAAGTTCAATCCCTGGGTTGGGAAGATCCCCTGGAGAAGGGCATGGCAACCCACTCCAGTATTCTTGCCTGGAGAATCACATGGACAGAGGAGCCTGGTGGGCTACAGTTCATGGGGTTGTGAAGAGTTGGACATGACTGAAGTGACTTAGCACGCACACACATATATGCATATACACGTATTTGTCTATATACACATACATCGGTTTTATTTTTATGAAAAAGGATCAAATTATATATACATATAAAATATGCATTTTATAAGTTTAAAAATTCTAATCTATTATTATATTATATATGCTGTTGTTTAGTTGCTAAGTTGTGCTCAACTCTTTTGTGACCCCATGGACTGTAGCCTGCCAGGCTCCTCTGTCCATGGAATTTTCCAGGCCAGAATGCTGAAGTGGGTTGCCATGTCCTTCTCTAGGGAATCTTCCTGACCCAGGGATCAAACCCGCATCTCCTGTTTGGGAGGCAGATTCTTTACCACTGAGCCACCAGGGACACCCATATTTACATACATATGTATGTGTATATATAATTCTGCAACCATCTTTCCCCCTTCTGAACATACGGAGTACCCCATGACACACCACATGGATTGGGTCATTCATTTTGAAGACTGCACAATAAGAGGGGGTATAATGTACCTCACTGTTTAACCTTTCCCTGCAGATTACCAAGAACATCATGATGAACCCTTGCATCTATGTCTCTGTGAACTTGTATAAGCATTTCTTTAATAAGCACTTTCATTTTAAAGATGGAATAGTAAGACTCCAATGGTTTACTCAGTTAAATAGTGGCCAGGCCAGGGTGATCACTTAGGGTTTGTCCCATTAGCCTACATTGTTTGGGAACTTAGATGAGAGGGAGGGAAGTCACATAGAGGGCTAACGTAGGTTCCGTACCAAGGGAATTGGTTTCTTGGGGTAAGTCCAAGTGGACTTGGACTTGGACAGTGACCTTCAGATTAGTAGTGTCAGCAGAAGAAAAAGGAGTTGAAGTGGCCCTGGGGAAATTTCTAGAAGCTTCACAGAGTTTTTGGAGTTGGTCTCAGGGCTTACAAGATCCATGTGCTAGGGCTCTTGTTTCTATTTTTGACTCAAGGTGCAATTTTGGCAAGTCCTTCGTAGCTTTGATTTCTCCTTTTATTCTCTCCCTGTGGTGCTATGAGCCTTAATGAAGCATTGCCAGGCAATTTGGTTGTGTGGGTTCATACATAGCAGAGGCTATTCCAAGTCCCAATAATATCCTGTTCTAATGCTTACATTTATTCAGACAATTAGCGTAAACCTTCATGTTCTTTCCCTAATTTAGGGAAGGGTGTGTATATGTGGAGGGGGGTGGTTAAAAACATAGGATCGATTTTATTTTCTCCTTTCTCATTAACTGATAGGCTATTGCTCGGTTGCCCTTATTTTCTTAATGAGAAAGTTCAAGAGAAATGCTGAGAAACCCCAGTGGTTTCACTTACCCTCTGCTGCTTTTGACACTGAATTTCAAATCAGTACTGATTGCTGTCAGCCACCAGCAGGTGAAGTGTCCAGAATAATCCTTTGCCTCACATTTTAAAAAACTCTTGGCTTTGGGTTCTGTATTTGAAAATAACAAAAATTCAATATTTAGGGATTTTCTTTCTTTTAAAATTGCACAGATTTTTATTGCCATAAATTACAGACCACCATATGGTATAAGAGTGAAGATTTTCCATTTATGTCCTTGGAAAATGCTGCTGTTCCCCTGGCAGGCAGTTCAGCAAGGACTGCAAAGGTCCCAAGAGGATGTTGATCCTGTAGATTATACTACACACCTAATATATCAGAGGGAGGTATTAATTTCTTTCAAGGCTATCAGCCCAGAGTTGAGTTACACACACTGCCTGTTAACTTCGTTAGTCATCCAATCATATTACTGCTATTTGAAAAGAACTGCAGGAAAAGCATGTAGATTCCCTCTGAAACTCTCTCAACAGGAGATTTTGATGGTCAATAATCCAAAGTGTCCAGCAAAGGAAAAACAAAGCAAAGGAAAATTTAGGTTTTGGGTGGTTTCAATAAGGGACTTGGTATGACTTCATTAACCACATTAAGCATGTCTTGCCTTTTATTTATTTATTTTTTTAAGGGTTAAAAATATTCAGATTTTATTATAAATAAAATACTGTTCTTTTTAACATAAAAAATGCCAAGTGTTGCATTTTTTTTTACCACCCTGGAGAGCAAGACTGTAGAGGTTAAGGCAAACAGCTCAAGTGAAGGCACATGGAAAAGGGCCACAGTTGGAATTAAAAGGGAAACTTCCAGGGAACAGCTGTGTATGTTCCCTGCGACACCCTGCATTCTGCAGCAGCCACCCTGTCAGTTTCATTACATATAATACAGATAACTGGAACTATACAATACAATAATGGCTATATTGCAGGAGTGTAATGAAGGTATCCTCTTATAAGGAACTTTTATTTAAAAAATAAAATTCTGTTTAAAAATATACCACATAGATGGAAAAGGAGAAAAGAACAAACCAATCTCCCCAATTTCACTGTGGCCTAAGACTTACTGTAATGAATCTGACCCACAGGCTAGGTGGGAGAACCACCTTCGCAGTCTATCTTCAGTCCTTTTCCTGCAACCTTGACCAAAACGTCTACTGGGATGTGACCATATAACAAGAGAACTAGCTAGGAAACACTGATGTGAACACTTGGCAAGAAAGAGTCATGCCTCCTGTGATGGGAGAAGAGGCCTGAGAGGAGGAATAGAGTGATGCCAGGTCAAGACACTGCTAAGTCAACTCTGGGATGCAAGGAGGAGACGGAAAGGAGAAGAATGAGGACAGACCACCTCTCCCACTCTACCTGTCCATAGCATGATCCCTGATGCCTTACAAGTGCTCAGTAATTATGCACCTCTGTATCAAAATAATCCATCCAGTCCAAAAACAACTGCCAGAAATGTCTTGCCTTTTAAACTCTAATTTTTTTAAATCTCTTATGGAGCCAGAGAGAAAACTGACACCATCCAAGGGGATGGGATTACCTTTCTGATCCTTTAAAATATCAGTAGACCAAATTCCATCTTCCTTTTTGTGCAGCAGGAGGAGTGAACGACTCAGAACCTCGCCTCCTTTGTGACAGGTGTACTGCCCAGCATCTCCAAACTCTTTGACTTGGACGGTCAAGGTTTTGCCAGAGCCCAAGACCTCACTGCTCTGGTCTGAGGTCCAGGTGATACCGTCTTCTTCAGGAGTGTCACACCTGAGGACCACCGTTTCTCCAGGAGCATCAGGATACCAATCCAATTCTACAACATAAACTGGAGAGCACAGGGATTGGAGAACTGGACTGTGTTTTCTGTATCACTTGGGCATCTGAATGGCTGAAGCACAACCTTGCTAATAACAGCAAATGCTTGCTGAAGATGACCTCAGGTTATTAGGCTTCACTTGGGTTCAAAATTGTGGAAGAGAGAAGCTGAGTGTAATAGCTGCCACTGACTGATTGTTAGGCTGCCATTAATAGTTAACTTCTGATTAGCTGGCAGATGAGGAAGACCTTGATACACCAAAAAATGCAAACAGCACAATATTCTTTCTCAAAGTCTTAGTGGACATAGGAAACTTCCAGCACAATTCACGTTCATAGAGAATAAGTGCTGAAAAAGACTGATGAGGACTGAGATCCTGTCCCCACTAGCTGGCTGGGGAATTTTGAGAAAGATACTTAATCACCATGAGCCTCAGTTTCCTTGTCTATAAAATGACAACAATAATAGTATCTGCCTTGTAGGTTTGGCTGTGAGGATTAAATTAAAAAAGCATGTAAAACACAGCGCAGAATCTGTCACTCAGAATTAGCTGTTATTGTTATTCACAGACCAAAGGTTAGACAACTGTGCCAGAAACTGCTTTCCAATTTTCCATGGGGATTGAAGGATTTATTTCCTACTGCATGAAACTCACCAATGGAGATTTTCATTCTCTCTTTGTTTTTAAAAGCTACTTTACACTCTTATGAGGCAGTTCAGCAGATCTTAGTCTTCCCATTTTATAGAGAAGGGTACTCAGACCAAGAGGTTAAGCAACGTTACATCAAGTTAGAATCACAAGAGTTATATCTCAGGCCTTTGCACTGAAGCTTTAATACCAGCATCTAAACTGGCACTTGAGGAATGGCCTAATATCATATTTTGAAGAGTATTTCATATCAAACCTTCATTCATTCATGCATCAATTATTAATTAAACAGAATTATTTAATGTAGTGGTTCTCAATGCATGATCATCCAACTACTATCAGCAGCAGCAGCACATTGGACTCTGTTAGAACTACAAATTCTCAGTTACTGAATCAAGAACTTTGAGCTGGGTCCAGTGACCTGTTTGTAATCTCTGCAGATGATTCTGAAACCCACTCTAGAGAGCCATGATAGTTAAAAGCCCGGATATTGGAGTCAACACAGGTCTGGTTTAGAACTCAGCTCTATCTTTTACACTGGCCTGTGGCCTTGATCAAAGCATTCAATTACTCTAAGCTTCGAGTGTCATCATCTTTAAAATAAGCAACATATTAGAACTTGTTCCAGAAGGTGGAGATGTGGATTACAAGAGCTAATTCATCTAAGAGCTTGACACAGTGCCCTTAAATGCTCTGTCACTGCTGGCTCTCGTAATTGGCATCCCAATGTGAATCGTTTTGGAATATAAAGTTCCCACTTGACATCAAAGGGATTTATAATTACTGAATGGGTAACACAGACCTGATGTAAAAAGTACCTGGGGCCCAGCTCTGAAAATGGTCAGCTGTGCCGATATAAAACCACACGGCACTTTTGACTGTCTCTGTCACACTGGTGACCGACCAGCAGGGCTATTTTCCTGTCACAATTAAGACTCAGAAGCCGAAGACACCTGTCCAAGGGCAGGGGAAACAGCTGCATGAGGAGATGTGTCTAGAACCTAGCGCCCGGCAGCATCTCGTCTCATTGCCAGAGTCGCATGCCCTCTCACTGTTTCTCACTTTGACTTTGTGGAATTTCTGTGGTTTACCAAATCAGAAGTAACTAAGGGCAGGCTATGCAAGGGCTCCTGAGCTCGCTCAAACTCCCAGAGCTGGAAGGGTTTGGAACAATCATCTGGCTCAGACCTTTCTCTTTATTCAGGGGAGGGTCTAAAACTCTCAGACTCTCCTGAGGCAAAGTAGGGATGGTTGGATCCTTGTCTTCCATAAATTCTTAAGAACGGAGGAAGAGCCCCAGATTTCTTTCAGGGATCCATTGTAGTGTATTCTCACTACTGAAAGATGATTTCTCACGATCAGCTGCAATGTCTTCACTTTAAGTGCATGCCTATTTCCTCTCGCTCAGCTGTCTGAGGACAGAGGAAACAATTGCTTCATGTCCTTCTGGTAAAACCTTCTTCAAATACTTCAGTGCATAAGCATTGAAGTGAGACAGAATTGGGGTCAAGTTCCTGTTCCACCCTTACCGGGTGAAATTTGGCAAGTTACTTAATCTCTACAGCCTCTACTTTTAACATTTGTAAAATGGGGTATAAACACTTCCTATCTCTTATGGTTGTTGTGAGAATTAAATGAGATGCTGTTCTCAATAAACATTATTATTATACAATTAAAGACAGTAATTGTCTATGTTGTTACATTGACATCAAGGAGAAATATCTGAGGGCTTTTCAGGAACAGCTAACAATCTGTTAATGCATATTTGTTGTGTGTGAGATACTAGAAGGATAGAGGAAATCCCTTATTCTAATAATAAGTAACTATTATTCTTCTAATAATTTTTATCGATCACTGGGATAATAAATAGATGGCCTTGAATCACCAGACACATTATTTTAAACAACCAAAACAATAATACTAGCTAATTCACTGTCACTTCATCATCTGTTGAGTTGTTTTCTGTATTCACTAGTATACTTAATAATCTTTGTAGTAGATATAACTTCATAATCTTCAGTTTACTTGAGGGAACTCAGGCTCAGAGGTGACCCAGCTCAAGGCCACATAACTAATAAGTGGCAGAAATCAGCCCTGAATGGAAGTCAATGTAGGTCTAAAATCCCATGATTTCCGCAAAATGCTTGGTCAGAGGTAAGTCATCTCAGTGCTAACTGAGGGTCTGATATTGCATGGTGGAGTGGAAGACATAGTTCTTATACTTTTCAAATCCCTCACTTTGGAATCTTTGTCATATGATACAGCTGATATTTAGTAATACTGGTAAAGTCTGTATCTCTTTTCCTACCATAGTCCACCAAAAGCTCCTTCTCTGACATTTAATGTGAGAGCCAAACAATATAGACACCCTCAAGCCATACAATACAGATATACTCAAAGGTGGAACAAGGACAGAGGGCCACTGTTATCCCAGAGTGAAGCCCCAGTGCCTGCCCATTTCAGTCTAATTTCTCAACAAGACTGCCTGACAGTCCTGGTTTAGGCCCTGGGACCTTCGAAGAGAATCAGGAAAGGCTGGTTACCATTTTTCTCCAGTTCCCATATGGCCACAATGGGAGATGTCAGCAAAACCAGGGAAAACCAGGAAACGACCAACTGCTGAGGGTGCATCTGCATGAGGGGGAGAAACAGAGGAGGAGAAGGAAGAAAAGAGAAAAGAAGAGGAGGGATAGGAGAAGAGAAAATGTCAGTAGTTACACAGTCACATTTGGAAGACATATTCACATTCTATGTATTCCGTTTGTCTTTAATCTTTATCTTCCGCTTCCTTCTTTGTGCTTTCAGGTTAATTTGCAGTGAATTCCAGGAGCCCTCTGCCAGTCTCTGGGTAAGAACGTCTCCAAACAGAGAACCACAGTTGATCTGGAGCTGAAAGAGACCTAAGGCCAGCCATCTGATACAATCCTCTTATTTTTAAGATGAGAAACCTAAGGCTCAGAGAAGGAGAGTGACTTGTCTGGATTGACATTCAGTCATTATTTACTCCCTATGTAGATGGTATTGAGCTAGAACAGCTGAAACGGAAAAGGATTTTCACCTGGATCCTGACATCCAGGAGCAAATACTTTCATCCAACAAGTATTTATTAAGTCACTTTGTTAAATCCCCATCCTCTGGTTGGGGAAATAAGCTACATATCCGTATTATTGTAGCACAAAGCAGTATGTGCAGTGACACTCAGGACTATAGGATTTACATTGTGGGGCGGGGGAGTCATATTTGAAGTGATCTTTCAAGTTCTGGCAATGAGTTCAGCCCTTGTTAAAGAAGTTTCCTTTCTCTCCTGTTTAGGCTGTAATTGTTCCAAACACAAAGATTATTTCCTCCCATGTAAGGTAACCAGTGGTTCTCAAACTTGAGTGTATGTCAGAATAACCTGGAATCCTTGCTAAAGCACAGACTGGTGACCCTACCCCCTACCCTGACCCTAAAATAACTGATTCAGCAGTCTGGGTGTGGGAATCTGCATTCCTATAAGCTTCCAGAGGAGGCTGATATTGCTGGTCTGAGGACTACTCTTCAAGGTCCATTGATTTAATCCATGTCCAGGATCCACAACCCCTGAAAATTAAGATGTTCCTTGGGAGAGACCATAAAATACTGAATATTCACCACAGAGTAATTAAATGCATACTTTTGTGCTAAATCAGCCATATTATAGTGAATTCACCATGTTACAGTGAAACTCAGTCAAGATTAGTATCCAGGGTTTACGAAAATTTTCAGACTGAAAATTAGATGGAGATTATTATTTATTTTCAATCTGACACACCTCTATCCATCTTGGCTCTCCAATGTTCTGTAGGAATATAGTTTAAAAAACCACTGGGCTATCCAAAGACCAGAGTCAAAAAGTTTTTGGCAAAATACCTTAAAAATAAGCACCCCTTGGTCAGGGTGACTAAATATTGACAAATCATGCCTGTCAGAATGGTGCTAATTCTAGGGGCACTTTGCCACCTACTTTATTCCCTTATATTATAAAGGTTGTGAGTGGCAGAGTCAGGACTAGAAGTCAGCCTTTCCCAAGCACCATCAGCAGTCTTGTCACTGCAGCATGGAACTTTCAGGGGCACACTTATCAGTTTAGTTCAAGTTGTGACTCTAGTGAAGTTCTAGTTGCCACAGAGGACCAGTTATTACATTTATCCAAAGACCAGAGTCAAAAAGTTTTTGGCAAAATACCTTAAAAATAAGCACCCCTTGGTCAGGGTGACTAAATATTGACAAATCATGCCTGTCAGAATGGTGCTAATTCTAGGGGCACTTTGCCACCTACTTTATTCCCTTATATTATAAAGGTTGTGAGTGGCAGAGTCAGGACTAGAAGTCAGCCTTTCCCAAGCACCATCAGCAGTCTTGTCACTGCAGCATGGAACTTTCAGGGGCACACTTATCAGTTTAGTTCAAGTTGTGACTCTAGTGAAGTTCTAGTTGCCACAGAGGACCAGTTATTACATTTATCCAAAGACCAGAGTCAAAAAGTTTTTGGCAAAATACCTTAAAAATAAGCAC
Source organism: Cervus canadensis (assembly GCF_019320065.1). Classification (NCBI taxonomy): domain Eukaryota; kingdom Metazoa; phylum Chordata; class Mammalia; order Artiodactyla; family Cervidae; genus Cervus; species Cervus canadensis. The sequence goes on along the minus strand of NC_057389.1, from coordinate 38,440,846 downwards.
CCCTTGGTCAGGGTGACTAAATATTGACAAATCATGCCTGTCAGAATGGTGCTAATTCTAGGGGCACTTTGCCACCTACTTTATTCCCTTATATTATAAAGGTTGTGAGTGGCAGAGTCAGGACTAGAAGTCAGCCTTTCCCAAGCACCATCAGCAGTCTTGTCACTGCAGCATGGAACTTTCAGGGGCACACTTATCAGTTTAGTTCAAGTTGTGACTCTAGTGAAGTTCTAGTTGCCACAGAGGACCAGTTATTACATTTGTAGGCATGCAGTCCAGCAGCATGGACTTGAATTCTGGCTTGAGCACTCACTAGTTGTTTTATATTGGCCAAATTACTCTCTGAGCCTCAGTCTCCTCATCTATAAAATGGGTATAATACCCATTTCAAAGCATTGTTGAGAGAATGCAATGAGATGACATATTATAGAAGCCACCCAAACATATTAGCTTGTACCCAGAGGAAGAAATAAAGTAAGAGTTTAATTTCTCTATTGTCCATGATGGACAAATTAAAAAGTCCTGCCTGTATATATATATATATACTACTGTGTATAAAATAGATAACTAACGAAAATCTATTGTACAGCCCAGGGAACTCTGCTTGGGCCCTGTGGTGACCTAAAAGGGAAGGAAATCCAAAAAAGAAGGGATATATGTATACATATGGCTGATCCACTTTGCTATACAGCAGAAACTGACACACCAGTGTAAAGCAACTATCCTCCAATAATAAAATAAAATAAAAATGAAAAAAAGTCATGCCTGGCTGTAGGGAAATGCCCATAGAGGCACTGCAATTATACAGGCCTATAAAACCCAGATGTCAGCACTCTGGGAATGAAAAAACAGAGATTCCTGGCATCTTCTGGTGAGTCCTTTATGCTCTCTTAACACCGGGGTTTTCCCTTTAGCTAGGTGCCCAGCACTTCCTCTCTGGGCCTCAGATGCATCTGAGAATATCAGGTGAACCATACTTCATGGTCAAGAGAGACTTGCTGATGGTTCTAAGAAGCAATGCCCATTTTTGTATCATCTACATTTTAAATCACTGGACAGTGGCAGAAGGTGGAGACTGTGCCGGGCTACTCTCTTAATCAAACCCAGGGGAAACCACAAAGAGGCTGCTTGCAGTTACCCTGTTGTTCTCTAGATCACCTGATACCGTGGGCTTGAATTCTGGTTCCACCACTCACTAGTCACATGCCATGGGCCAAATTACTCTCTAAGCCTCATTTTCCTCAGCTGTAAAATGAGTGTAATACCCATCTCAAAGGGTTGTTGGGTTGTATCCCACAGATCACATTTTCTCAGCATGCTCAATTTGAGAGTTTTAAGGATTAAATGTTTGAAAATGTAATTTCACAGGTTTTCTAAACTCTTGAAACCTTCATATGAGGGACGTAGGACCCCCAGATCCTGTAGTGTGTTAAGGCTCCCCAACTCTGGTGTTAACATGGGCATGCCAGTGATATTTGGCTGAGCGTCTCTCTTTCAAGTTTTATTTTGTTCATTACTTTTTAATCAGAAAAGAGAATTATCATTTAAAGATAAAAAGACATAGTCACAGAAGGCATGTGTAGCAAATGAAAATAGTACTAGTTCTAGAGATAGGCAGCTCTGTGTTGGCATCCCAGCTCTGCCACTTGTTAGGTGTGTGACTCTGGTCAAGTCATTTGCTCTCTTTGAGCCTTACACTCCTAATCTGTAAAATGGTCACCCTGTTGTGATGAAATGCTAATGAAATAATTCACATAAAGTATTCAGCACGGTGCCCTGATGAAGGCAGGACTCCCGGCTGTTTCCTCTCAGAGCTCCAGTCCTCCTTGGACAGCACTTACTTAAGACAATTGCAATCATATTGCCACTTCTTTCATGTTTGTCTTCCCCACCACACTGAGCTCTCTGATGGCAGCAACCATGTCTGTCTTGTTCTATACTTTGTCCCCAGAGTCTAGCAGAGAGACTCTATCTTAGAGGGATTTCATTATTAGAAGAATGAATGACTGGACAGAAACCATAACATTTCAGACCCCAATAAAATGAAGTCTCAGAGGCTGCCCAAATTCTTTCTAATACCTTGAAATTCCTCATTTGAAAAAAAAGTAGGCCATCAGCTCAGGTTTAGTAATCTCTTTTTAAAAATGATATTTTAAACTAATGATTATTTTTTTTAACCTGAAAATTATTGCACATGATTTACCTGGGCAACTATCAGACACCAGTATAGTAAAGATGATCATTTTTCCCTCTTCTTACAGATTTTAAAACTTCACAAAGTAATTTTAAACATTGGAGTTGCTTTCCACTGTTTAAGTGATTAGTTAATCCAAAAGATCTAGTTAACTCAACTATTAATCTAGTTGATTATCACAAGCCCACCACAAATATGGGACTAACTATGCTAACAATATACAGTTATGAGGTATAAGCATGAATTCAATTATTTATTGAATTTATTATTACTTATTGAATGAAAGGCTTTTAGTAAGTTTACAATAACAAGGAAAACACCACTCACTTTAATTCTATCCAATCCTTTAACTGATGAATGTTAATATGGAAGAAAACATTTTTATACACATACTACTTTAAAACAAGACAAACCTTTCTAAAAAAATATGCATTCCTTCATAGACCTTAGTAAATAATTATTATTAGTTGACTTTTAAAATGAATACTTTATACCCCTGGACAGCTTGTGGGGCTGTGGAGGGGGCGGCAGGGGCCAGGGAAACGCTTACCTTGCTTCTGTTCAGGCTGCAGAGTTCGCTGGGTCTGAAACAGTTGTTTCTTCTGCTGCTGCTGCTGTTGCTACTATTGGAGCTTATATACCCTACTCCTAACAAGCTTTCTGATGGAAACTTAAACTAGAAACTGACTTGTTCCAAATTGCAACACTGAAAACAACTCTCACAACCTTCTGGGGAATTTCAAGTAGTTCCTTTTTTTTCTCTCTCTATGTGTATCAATAATGCTGAGGGAACACAGGCATCAAAATCCCAGGTAGTGAACTAAGAGGAAATGACTTTCGGGTGGAGAAAAAGGAAGGAGATGGGATGCTCACTACTTTGAGTTGACATCATGGCCGAAGAGATTAGAGACAGTAAGAGGCAACCTCCCTGGACTCCGCAGACAAGAGAAGAAGGAAGAACAAGGAGACGTCAAGCAGGAGAATGAGTTCAGGTCAGGATCCAGCAATTGTATGCTAGAGGGTTGGAAAGCAAAATCTACTGTCCTCCTGAAGTCAAAGAGGATGAGATGAGGGCAAAGGTTTAGTATGTCCTGAACGCCCTTCCCCATATTATGCCTTTAATGTGTGGATTTCAGAAACATACTCTTACTACCCATTCTGTCCCTCCCCACCCTCCAACACACTGCGCACATTCATAAAGACACAGCCCTGGGAAGATGATAAACATGTGTATTACTAATAACACTCAAAATATGTAGGAATACTGTCTATGCTCATAGGTACTTACTGATAGACGGATGTGAGCAGAAAGTGAAATATCCACAGGCATGTATACAACCAATGCCACACTCAAGGTACACTCCTTTGGGCACTCAGACTTCACACTCATTTTTACACAAATCTATGACTCTAGGAGCTCTACACAGATGCACAGAGTTAGCATAACTATCTGGAGATTTCCAGCAGAGTTTAACTCAGAGAGGTGCAAAGGTGTACATCGGTTTTAGACACCCCGACCCCCATCTGCACAGGAACAGAAACATTAAAAACACCTACACCAAGTACTACAGGGAGCAAGTTCAGGCCGTGCTCAAATACGTATACCGCCGACAGAGGGCGCTGCTGCGAAACGGTCCCCGCGCGGCGTCCCGGGTCCGCGCACGCGGTAGTGACTTCTCCATCCAAGCCTCAGGTCCCAGCCGCGAGGGAAGTTCCTGGGGCCGGCCGGATTTAAGGTGGGTGCAGATTTCCGCACTAAGTTTCCTCGCAGTCTCAGTCAGGGAAAACGGGGAACCCGGGCGAGAGCGGCGGAGCTTCCCAGCCGCACTTCCTCCCTCCCGCCGCTGTCCCGGCCGCGGGAGGGCGGGGGCGTTTAGCAGGCAGTCCCACTGGTTATCCGGCCTTGTGCTCTGACTTGGGCGGAGACGGTACCTCCAGCTCAGAGGGGCACCTCTGGGCTCCTCTGCCCTCCAGGCTTGAAGGTGAACGGAGTTCTCAGGTTAAACAACAAAGCAAAACGTCGTATGTTTGAGATATATGGTTATGTGAACAAAGTAGGTTGTATTGTATGTTGGTGATATGATACTGTTTGTGTGTGTGTGTGTGTGTGTATGTGTGTGAGCGCGTGTGTGTGTGCATGCGCTTTTTACAGTGGGCATCCCTTGAGGAGTATAGCTAGGCAGTGATGGGGCCTTTTCACAGTTTGACTTTTTTGTTGTTTTTATATAATATACACATGTATTAAATATGTATTAAAATAATAACCAAGTCGAGGAGTCCTTCCTGTAGAAAAACATTCATTTCCCCCAGTAAGTCATCACTGGCTACTGAACAGAAAATTGAAAATAAATTTGACATGAGTTTTACTAATTCATTTACAATGACTGCACCAAAACAGATGAGACCTTTTGTGACCCTCTGTAAATATATACATACATAAAATAAGACAAAACATTTAAAAATGTTCCTAGAATCTTCTTCAAAATTTTAAAAAATTGATCTGAAGCATAAAATCTTTAAAAATAATGTGCTCGTTATGCAAAAAATAAAAGCTTCAAGGTAAGCCTTTCCCATCACCACCCCCTTTTCCACTCAGATTGCAGCCTCAGGGCAAGTCTTATATGGAAAGTGTGGGGCCACTACTGTTCACCTATGCCAAGGGCAGATAGTATGTGTTTAAGAACATAGGCTCTGAAAGTAGAGACCTGGATTCCAGCACCTGCTCTGAAAATTATTAACGTCTCTAAGCCTCAGTTCCCACATCTATAAAATGGGATTAACAATAGTACCTGGTCTTAGGTTTGTTGTGAAGATTAAATGAGATATGATGTAATGCATTTAGTACAGTATCCAGCTAAGTGCTTAATAAATGGCTGCTTTTACTCATTTATTCATTTTGTCCTGCTTATCCCAGGAAGACTCTTGTTAGCTCAAATGGGGACATTGAAGATGGCAAGAGGAATGAAAGAAGTCGGGGAATTAGTGTGAGGAACCAAGAAGAGGGCTCCTCATTGTCCTCATGCCATGAAACCACGTGACTGCAGCTGGGCCATTAATTTGGCTCTGACCATTCAGGTAGCCAAGAAGAGAAAGAAGAACCTGTACTTGTCTGACCTCTGCCCAGAGGACTGACTACCTATTTTGACGAGGCCGCTTCACCCACTGAGGAAAGTAGTTCTCATACTTTATCCACAGATAAGAAAAAAAATTCAGGTTTTGGGGCCCAAGCCTCAGAGCTTGTGACTCACGAGATCTGGAGTGGGGCTCAGGAATTTCCTTTTTAGCAAGTTTGCAGGTGTTTCTGATGTGGGGACTGTTGCCCACACTTTGATACATGCTACCCAGCCCCTATGCTCTACCTCCTGGAGATAACATCCACTCCTTACTCATCTCTGGACACCCCACAAGGCCGGCCAGCATCTGGTGATGTCAGCCCATGTCCCGATTTCAAAGAAGAGGTTTATCACCCTGTCCACTTCACCTTTCAGACCGAGCCTGACCCCAGGCAAACTGAACCAGAGCTCGTGATGTCTGACAGTTCTGCTGACAGACAGCAGGCATGCTGAACTGTAAGACAGAGAGGATTCCCCTAGAAACTGAAAATAACTTGAAGAATTTTTGACCACAAACTTTTTTTTTCCTAGAAGAACGCTCTGAATTTCTAATACAAGTTTCAAATAAAGGGGAAGCCATGTGTACTCTGTAAAATTGAAATATTTAAAAAAAATTACCCAAGCAATGCATGTATGCATGCTATTGTAAAAACTTCAAACCATAAAAATAAAGATAGAATAAAAAGTTGAGGTGCTGATTGATGTGGCTCCCAGAGGTCACCAGTGCCAACATTTTGATGTGTATGCCTCCAGAGACTACTCTTGGCCCTTTTCTATGTATTTATATCTATCTATCAGAATGGAATCATACTGTACATACTTTTCTACAAATTGCTCTTTCCTTGTGATAGTCTGTTTTGTGTCCAGCAGCCTCCACCTGTCTTTACAATGAAAGTGTTAGCCAAGTTAGGTTTGTCCCTGAACTGCTAGAGGATCAGGATCCCATAGGAGTGGATACTCCAACCAGATGGAAACGGCAGGTCCCCAAGGATGTGCCTTTTAGGTGAGCCTGACTGGTTAGTACTGCCAACAGAGTGAAGCAATATGGCAGTTTTGTGGCTCGTGAGGACCAAGGCTTCTTCCCCAAATTGGTCAGCTGCTTTTGAAGGAACACTTGCAGTTTAAAGGCATTGGCAGTAATTTCCACCTGCCCTCTCAGAAGTGTGGTCTTGCAGAAAAAAATATTGGAAGTTTTTTTTTTTTAAGATTTTTTTTATGTGGATCATTTTTAAAGTCTTTATTGAATTTGTTACAATATCGCTTCTGTTTTATGTTTTGACTTTTTGTCTTCTAGGCATGTGGGATCTTGGCTTCCCAACCCGGGATGGAACCCACACCCCCTGCATTAGAAAGCAAAGTCTTAAGCACTGGATTGCCAGGGAAGTCGCTGGAATTCTATAGACAAAAATTTAACAGTGTGTATTGGAGTGGTACAATAGTAGATTATTCTTCTCTTTTTTGTGATTTCCTAAATATTCCAGTATGTCTAAAATGAACTTGTATTGCTTTCCTAATCAGAAAATGTCATTGAAAAAGGGATGAATGAAATATACAAAAAGGGCAGAATGTTTAGTGGTTAGGAATTTGCGTTCTATAACCAGACAGTCCTGCGTTTGAACATGATCTATATGTCAGATATAACTGAATGTGTTCTTGGATTATAAACTTCTCCGGGGATGAAAGTTGCCAAGTCGCTGTGAAGTGCTGTATTTTATGGATAGTGATGGAGAAGTGTCTGCCTTAGCTATGATGTTTCCTTGAGGCAGAAGACTGTCTGAAATGATCTCATTCAATTACTTCAAGTGTCCTTCAGATGCCTATTTTTTGTCTTAGTACTTTGTAAAAGATCCCTAAAGTCAGCTTCATTTTTACGGAAACTAAGATGTCTTCACCAGCCTCCTCCCCTTCAGCCATGGCTCTGATTATATTTCTATGCCATCCTTCTCTCCTGGGCCTGTGCTATGTAGGCAGCAGGTGTTGGATGTAGTCACTTCTGAAGTTCATCAACCAAGTGGGCATCTTTGACCTGCTCTACTGGACTGACTGCAGAGTAAGTCAGATATTCCAGTTGGAAATGGATTTTTCAATTTGCATATGGAAATATTTTTCTCTTCCTCTCTAAATGCAATTTTATGTTAATCTCAGTGAAAGGAATGGGTGTGTGTGGACAGCCGGAAGGAAGTGGGTGTGTCCTGGACTGTAGAATTGCTGAGGTGTTTAAATGCTTATGCTGGAAAGGTGTGGAAACATTTGGTCTGGTTTTGCAACTAGCAGAGACAGAACAAGGCAAAGTGGGACACAGGTGAGAGGGTAGGCATCTGGGGCGAAGTCCTACCATCTGCTGTCTGATGGTCCCTTTCTACATCAACTCAAACCAAAAAGATGATTATTGCCTATCAACTGGCCACCCTGCATTTGTAGGATGAATTGTTAAACTACCATTTAGTAAAGAATATTTCTGCTACTCATCCTGGCACACATAGAATCTTCTAAATAAGAAGTAACTTATTTAGACAAAAAACAGCATCTGTGATTTGGTGCATCTTCCATTGTGACTGATGATTTGGAACTCACATTTGAGGCTACATTCATTTCTTTGTTCATAGGAGTTTGTGTTCTTCTGGGCTTTTATTATATCTTGCTCTGGAAGTCTGCTCAGGAAGATAACTATTGACCCTAGTCTCTTGCCCTGTCATTTTCATTCTAATTTGGGGGTTTAAAAACTCCTGTCTGTTTATCTATCTTTATGTTTGATGGTGCTTTAAAAAATAACTCATGATTCTGGCTTAAAATCAAACAGTACTAAGGTTATTAAATGTGTTTGCCTTCTTGAAGTAGCTCCTGGACTCCCCATTGTGAAACTGATTTTTTACCATAGCCAAGTCAGGCTGTCCTAAACTTACTGTTCACATTTGGTGATAATCTTTTAGTCATTGTATTTGAATATGTAACAACCAAATATATGGAACTTCATTTTACTTATGTTTTTACCAGGTGAAGATGTTCCTGTAGGCTTTGGGGGCTAAAACTGTCAGACTTGGGCACTGCCATCAACAGGTTGTGCTTACTCTGGAGAGACTTGATAAGGCATGAAAGTTAAATGATGCCAAGAAAAAAATGCTGCAAGGCACTGAGTGGGTGATTAGTAACCAAATGAATTTATGCCTGAGGCATTATCATGTTTATGGTGTAGGCACCAGTGGCGATGAACCACCACTCTGTAGGATTTGGGATGCCAGAGAAATTAAGCAAAAAGGAAGAGCAGCATCTTCAAGTATAGCAAGAAGCAGAACAACAAACAGATTGAACAGTTGAACAGTCTTGGATTTTGGCTTCAGCTACGTTCCACTAGCTGGATGATATTGGGCAAATTCCTTCAATTCTCTGAGCCTCGGTGTCCTCCTCTGAGGAAGATGGCACTGCTCATCGTACCTACCTCAGAGGAATTATCAGGATCAAATTACATTTTGCGTAGAAAATGGATCAGTCTATGATAACTCTTATTACAATTAAACACTATGAAAGAGGGATGTGGTTGGTTGCCAAACAAGCATCTGGTCTTACAATGGAGAGATTGTTAGGTTAGATGACATAGCAAAGGTTTAACAATTATTTTGTCTTTGTTTGTTTATTTAATTCATTACTTTTTATTTGGCCACACTTTTACTGGGCACCTACTTTGTGCCAGGTGCTATGTTAGTGTAGGAGGAACATTATCCTCACCAGTGATGTTTCATAGGACCGTAGGGGGCAGCCAAAAAGTCGAGAGGCAGGGACACAGCAGTGTAACACATCTTACTATGGTGATCGGGGACAGGTGCTTTAGAGGCACACACATTTTTGAAGTGGTAGTCGGAAAAGGCTTCCCAGGAGAGGTAATGTCTAAGCTGAGACCTTGAGAATGAGGAGTTTGTAAGAGAAACAATAATAGCTAACTTTTTGAGCATGCTCCTCTCTACTGAGTACTGGCCTAGGTGTTCCACATGTGTTTTCTTATCAACAAAACTATGAGGTAGGTACCATCCTGCCCTCTTTACAGATGAGGAAACAGAGGCTCATAGATGTAGTTTACTTGCCCTAGAAAATGTAGCTAGTAAATGGAGAAACTGGGATCGAAACATATCACATGTTTGAGTTCATTGGTATCAACATGTAAGGCCTCCGCTAAGTTTATACAGTGAGGGCAACTCAGATTAGCAGGAAAGACATTATCCTCTCCTTGTGTGTGCTAAATCACTTCAGTCATGTTTGACACTTTGCGACTCTATGGACGGTAGCCTGCCAGGCTTCTCTGTCCAAGGGATTCTCCAAGCAAGAATACTGGAGTGTATTGCTATACCCTCCTCCAGGAGATCCTTCCTATCCAGGGATCGAACCCTCGTCTCTTACGTCTCCTGCATTGGCAGGCGAATTCTTTACCACAAGCACCTCCTGGGAAGCCCATCCTCACCTCAGTCATACATATAGAGAAGGCTTAAGGGATAAATGGTTTTCTGAGAGGTGGGTACACGTGAAATAGGAGGTGTGGATAGCTTTTGAGGAGGACCATGATATGATTCCAGTGGTTTCTGAGAGTGATGCATCCAGATGCGAGGATCCCGTGGGGAGAGGCTGGGACAGAAGGCCCAGGAAGGAGGGTCCACAGTAAATTGGTGTGAGTGGATGCAGACAGCGCTATGCTTCCTCTCCCTGCATGGAGGGGAGCCACGTGGCACATCGGCTCTGGGAATGTGGGCTCCCCAGGTACTACTGGGCAGATACTGGGGTGCACTGGGCTTACTTTTAAGAACATGAAGAGAGCTGGTTAAGAGGGAGCAAGCAAAGTGTTGGGAGGATCACGCAAACACACTCAGTGACAACCTACTGTATTCGGGAGTACTGCACGAGGGAAGTCTACTCAGTACTCTTTGGTAACCTAAATGGAAAGGAAATCCAATAAAGAGTGGATACATGTATATGTATAGCTGATTCACTTTGCTGTATAGTAGAAACTAATGCAACATTGTAAAGAAACTATACTCCAATAAAAATTAATTTTAAAAATAAAAGCCAACACTACTCAATGCATGGGGCCACAGTGCAGGCCAAGTCTAGACAAATTAGCAATAACCCAGCTGAGACTTTCCATTTCTGTCATCCAACTGGATAATCAAAGTTCCATACAAATTCATTTTGGTTCCAATTGTGAGTTGAGCCAGGAACACCAATGGGTCTGGGATTTAGTTGGTCAGGTATCACTTTTTGCAGTGAACCGTGTATTCTAAAATGAGCAAGAGTCATTTGAACCCATCAGTTTGGGAGGCAGAAACTTCCCCTAAGAATATGTGGGCCTTGGTGGGGAAATCCTTGAATGCTGTCCTCATAATGGCAGGGAACTTGAACAGTAGCTACTTGCCAGACACAAATTAAGAGCTTTGCAGTTAGTCCTGCTAACAGCCTTTTTACAGGCAAAGTGGCTGTGGGTAGAGAGACAGAATGAGCAACTTGCCCAGTGTCTGCCAGCATAGAGGTAGCAGAGCTGGGATCTGTGACCTTAAACCTTACCCTGGACCACCTCTGCCCAGGGCTGGTGATATAATTGGCCCTCATTTTTATTTGAAAGACTATTTGCCAGAAAAACCTCTGAATGCTTTGGACTTGATAGGGCCATAGTCACAGTCCTGGCATTTGTTTATTTCACAGTGATTTATTGAATGACAATTATATGCTAAGTCACTGTGCTAAGTTCAGTGGACAAAGCCGTTAGCAGATAGACAAGCACACTGTCCTGATGAAGGTGAACATGTATGTGCAGAGGACAGAATCCTGTGAAGGAAATGAGCTGTGTGTGAGGCAGGATAATGGGGAGACCTTGCTACAATAGGTCAGGGAAGGTCTTTTTTTTTAAGTTGAGAAAGTCTTATTTTTTTAAATATTTATTTGGTTGCACTGGGTCTTAGTTGCAGCATGCAGGATCTTAGTTCGCAGATCAGGGATCGAACCTGGGCAACTTGCATTGGGAGCATGAGTCCTAGCCACTGGACCACCAGGGAAGTCCCCAGGGGAGGCTTTTCTAATAAGGTGGCTGTTAAGATGGGACCTGAGAGTAAATCAGGATAAGAGTCAGTACAAAATTCCCATCATGGGAAAGGGCTTGGAACTGGGAAGAGGGCAGTGTGAACTGAGCATGGAGGACAGACAGGAGAGGTGCCCTGGTGAGGCTGAGACACTGCCCTGGGCTAGATGCTGTATCAGAAAGACCTTGTGTACCTTGAGCACCAAAAGGTGGAAAATTCACTGAGCTGAAGCAGCCCCAACATCCAAACCATGATCAAGTACAAATGAGGTCTCTGGGAACTGCAAAGCATCACTGACTGGACCAGAGATTCATGGAACCTTCAGTACCCCAGTGATTTTTTTTTTATGGTGCCCTTAGACCAAAAGAAATACATAATATTTCCATTTGTTAAATAGTTAGTTCCAAACAATGTAATATCCAAGCGAGAATACTGAAGTGGGTTACCATTTCCTTCTCCAGGGGCAAAACTGCATCTCATGTCTTCTGCGTTGGCAGGTGGGTTCTTTACCACTGGTGCCACCTGGGAAGTCCTGTAATATCTTTGTGTCCTAGCAACTTTTTAACAGTCGTTTAAAAGAAGATGATACCCACACATTGAAACAAAAAGATAGTATTTTTATTGTATTCTTAAATCACCCAGTTACTAATGGGATGCGTGTGCCTGTTGGGTACTGCACAAACTACTCAGACTTTGGAATCAGATTGGACATTGCCACCTTCATTTCCTGTTCCACAGATTTCCTTTTGGGACTTGCTTTTCATCACAGTTACTGCAGAAAACATGACTTTGCAAAGATATGCCATCATTGAAAGGAAGCAGCCTGATCTCATGTTGACACTGAATAACCCTGACTTAGGGAAGCAGATGCTCAGTATGTCCCATTTCCCTTGGGGAATTTCAAGTCTCTTCCAGCACTTCTGTAAATTTATACGGTGCCCGGGGGTGACTTGGTATACAGTTGGGGGACCACAGAAATAGACATATTACTTTCAGACTATGGAATAAAGCTATTCCTTTGTCACTAAATCCTTTCTCAAAGCCATATTTGAGCACATAGTAACATGATGTGTGAGGATTCTAGGAAGGAAAATCACCACTTTTCTGGAAATTGTGCCCTATTTGCACATAAAAGAATAGGGGTGGCCCCAGAATGCTAACCCAGTCTGGCTACTTTGGATAAAGGAAAGAAAAGGTGAGAAGTGCATATAGAACTTCAGCAATCGCATGAAAGCATGTGCTGAGTATAAATGAATATGCGATGTGTAGTAGTGATTTGGGGGTCCCTGATGAAGCAATGGATGCCAAGATTCCGAAGGGTTGGTTGTTGTCAGAACCTGCAGTTAAGCTGGCTAAGCATAGTCCCTTGTAAACAGGACCATCCCGCCAGAAGGCAGTTATGGAACGTGCAGAAAAGGAATTCAACACCGGGCTCCAGCAACACACTCCTCTGGTTGCTCTCATCTGTTTCTTTAGTTGGATGCCATTCTGGTGACTGAGAGAAAGTGTGAGGATTAGTGAGCAGAAGAGCAGCCCTGCTTTGGGAATGCCCCCATGACGTTGATGCAATATGAGTACTGTCTTGTTTCAATCAACAGTAGCCAGTAGAACCTGTTGACTTTAGGGCAGTTTAACTTTCTCTTTCTGCATGACATCATGTATGCAAATTTTCCAGGCAGGTTGAGACATTGATGAAACCAGTTCCTGTGGCAACAGGGAGATAACCTTACATCATCCTTGTGATGGCTGTACCCAGGAAAACAGCCAGACAATCCACAGTATCACTCGGAGGCGAAATGTGTCCTCATTGGTCCACACTTCAGACATGAGAAAAATCTACTCTGGATGAAGAAGCTGTCTTAGGCTATCTCCTATCTGGTAGATGATCAGAGAGAAATACTTACCCAGGGAAAATCCTTGCCTTGGAAAATTTGCACTTGTAATTGTCATATTGAAGGGTCCATGTTCTTCTTGCAAGGTGTAGTCATCTGAGTTCCCTCCTGGATCTAGTGACTTGTCATGGTTTGCCATATGGAGAGTGGTTCCAGTGATTAATTTATGCAAAAAAAGCATGGCTTTATTGGGCACTGAGAGTGGGGATGGAAAACAGTGCTATATCCTTTCACATATGGATGAAAGGATACATCCATACTTCACTACATATTACATTAGAGTAAGCTCCTGCCATCTTTTGAGATGGAATATGGTGCATAGTTAAATGTAATGGTCTCTATGAGCCCAGATGCTTAAACACTGACTCTACCACTTATTGTTTATATGGCATTGGAACAGATACTTAGTCTTTCTGTGCTGTACTTTCCTTATGTTAAAATGGAAATGGTTTTTCTAGTACCTGCCACAAAGGGCTGTTGTGAAAATTGAAGGAAATATTGTGCACAGATTTTTTTTTTTGGAGACTCCTGTCATCCAGGACTAGATAAATATGATGAATGAACAGTTATCTCCCCTTCAAAGTGCTCAGGACAAAAGTGCTTTCAGTGCAATGCAGATACGAAACACACCCAGGAAGCCAGGGATCCTCTCCAAGGAAGCATCGAAACAAACACATTTTATTTATTTAGCCATTCCTTCATCCATCACACTTTTATTGAATGCCTAGTGTATTGTTTGGTTGAGAACAAATTCCTTTTCATAAGAAGTTTACAGTCTAGCAGAAATAAACCAAGTGCTCAGATGGCTATTAAACAAGACAGGATGAGAGAAGGGCTCAAAGTTCAAAAGAACTGCTAGGGGAAGTAAGGCATGTAGAGACCATGCCTACTTGGGAGGTTGAAGGTAGATTACATGAAGGAGGCGTTGTCACAGTAGATTTGTACTGTTACAAGGAAGAGAACGACAGTCAGGGAGCAGGGATTGAGCTAGGACAATGCAGGGGCTGAGTGTCCAGAAGACACCAGTTTCTTCTACCCTGGAGTCTAGTGTTCACAAAAGAAAAAGTGAAAAAATGAAGCTAGAAAGATAACAGCAGGCAGATATACAAATAATTGATAAGAACTGTTGAGCACATTGAGCAAAGCCCAATTAGGACCAGTTCAGTTCAGTTCAGTTCAGTCACTCAGTTGTGTCCAGCTCTTTGCGACCCCATGGACTTCAGCATGCCAGGGTTCCCTGTCCATCACCAACTCCCGGAGCTTGCCCAAACTCATGTCCATCGAGTCAGTGATGCCATCCAACCATCTCATCCTCTGTGGTCCCCTTCTCCTCTGGCCTTCAATCTTTCCCAGCAAGTCAGTTCTTTTCCAATGACTCTTTTCCAATGAGTCAGTTCTTCACAGCAGGTGGCCAAAGTATTGGAGTTTCAGCTTAAGCATCAGTCCTTCCAATGAATATTCAGGACTGATTACCTTTAGGATGAACTGGTTGGATCTCCTTGCAGTCCAAGGGATTCTCAAGAGTCTTCTCCAACACCACAGTTCAAAAGCATCAGTTCTTTGGCACTCAGCCTTCTTTATGGTCCAACTCTCACATTCATACTGACTACTGGAAAAACCATAACTTTGACTAGATGGACCTTTGTTGGCAAAGTAATGTCTCTGCTTATTAATATGCTGTCAAGGTTGGTCAGAGCTTTTCTTCCAAGGAGCAAGCATCTTTTAATTTCATGGCTGCAGTCAACACCTGCAGTGATCTTGGAGCCCAAGAAAATAAAGTCTGTCACTGTTTCCATTGTTTCTCCATCTATTTGCCATGGAGTGATGGGACGAGATGCCATGATCTTAGTTTTTTGAATGTTAAGTTTTAGGCCAGCCTTTTCACTCTCCTCTTTCACTTTAATAAAGAGGCTCTTTAGTTCCTCTTCACTTTCTGCCATAAGGGTGGCAGATGACACCTCATTTGCATATCTGAGGTTATTGATATTGTCCCAACAATCTTGATTCCAGCTTGTGCTTCATTCAGCCCAGCATTTCATATGATGTACTCTGTATATAAGTTAAATAAGCAGGGTGACAATATATAGTCTTGACGTACTCCTTTCCCGAATTGGAACCAGTCTGTTTTTCCATGTCCAGTTCTAACTATTGCTTCTTGACCTGCATACAGATTTCTCAAGAGGCAGGTAAGGTGGTCTGGTATTCTCATCTCTTTAAGAATTTTCCACAGTTTGTTGTGTCTACACAATCAAAGGCTTTGGCGTAGCCAATAAAGTAGAAGGGAAGCAGGAGATAAGGGTTCAGCTGACAAGGCAGTAAAATGGCCTGGATGTCTGGTGGTAGCCAGTGTCAGCATCTGAGGTTTTAAATACAGGAAGTGAGATCAGAGCTTTGCTCAACTTTCTGTTTAGTGAGCCAAGCTGCCTACATTTGAGGCCATACTGTTTTCCAGGGGGAAGCTCTGCAAACCTGAGTCCGTGCAGAGATCCAGCTCTAGAGGGATCCAGTCCAGGCCAGAAGAGGGAATTACGTCTTGGCAATCAGGAGTCTCCACTCAGAAATCCAGCTTTTATTCTAGACTTGTCCTTAGATTGGGATGGGCTGTCACTGTGTGCTTGTGTGTACTCAGAGGTGAGGGGAGAGAGAAACTGAATAGCAGAAACCCCTCTGCCAGTCATGTGACTTTCTGCACCATCTCTCCTGGTTCTCTCTTTTCTGCTGATACTTCCTTCTAAGATCCAAAAGGGCATCGCTGACTTTAGCCATCTCTAGGGCCAGATATTCCTGGGTGAAAAAGAGGGGCTTCTTGAGAGGAAATGAAAGAAGACAGAGATGTGGTTTTGCCTTAAGGTTTTCTGATGTGAACAGCTGGATTTTTTGAAATTGAAAAATGGGCCTTTCATTTTGAAATAGAAAGATAGCCCTGAAAGTGTGATGTAAGTGCAGGCGTTTGGAGTCCCTCCTGGCGAACACACAGAGGTGAGTAGGGGTTCTCCAGAATCACCTTGGTGGAGTCTTTGGCTGGGAAGTGGGAGTGGAAAGGGCACAGAAATAGAAACCAGGCCACCTAGGGTCTTCTGGTCCCGTGTTTTCCAAAGGGCAAGTGCAAGGTGAGGTGATTTTAGACTATAAGGGAACAACCTATTAAACAGTTACAGATCTCAAATGAGAACTTTTTTCCATTGCAAAGTTTTTCTTTGCAGTTAAAGAGGAAGTCTCAGTTTGGGGCTAGTGTGTCTTTAATACCTCTCCACACTTGTTGTTTTTCCTTTTTTAAAAAAAATGCCTTTATTTACTTATTTGTTTGACTGCACGGGGTCTTGGTTGTGAACTCAGGATCTTTGATCTTCATTGCAGCTTGTAGGATCTTCTTTGTGGCATAGTGGAATCTAGTTCCCTGACCTGGGGTTGAACCTGGGCCCTTGCATTGGGACTTTAGGGTCTTTGCCCCTGGACCACCAGGGAAGTCCCTCCACTACTTGTTGATTTCTCTTTTCAACAGAGAATGGACCTCAGGTGCAGAGGTTTTACAAGGCAGGTGTATCAATTCTAGAGGATCTTATCCTTGGCTCACACTACTATTTCCTGAGGAGAGCTTTAAAAATTACTTTTTTCTGGTCTCCTCCTCCCCGCTTCCCCTGCTGGAATTCTCTTTTAATAGGTCTGGGGTATGGCCTGGGCATTGGGACTTTTAAAAGCTCTCCAAGAAGCAGTTTCTAATTAGAATTTTACATTGTATTTATTAATCTATTTATGGCAAGGGATGCTGGTTTTCTGTTTCAGGTAGTGAAGTAAAGTTTCTTCTAAATATCAATTGACTTAAGAAAATTGGTAAGCACCCATTAAAAAAAAAAACAAAACGAATAGTGCAGGTAGCATTTAAATATGGCAAAAACAAAATGTGCATTGAGCAAACTTTAATTTCTGATCTCTTGTTGGTCCAGTCTCCTCAAAAATAAAATGGAAATAATTACCCCATGTCACCTTGTTCTCAGTGGGTTTATGCTGGGAATCAAATGATTGAGCTTTGTTAAGTTTGGTTTGCTGAACAAATGTGAGGAAGGAAATAAGGTTGCAGGGAGGGCTAGCTGGCAGATTTACTCAGGACCGGATTTGCGCCATTTTGTTTAGGCGCTAAGTTGTGTCTGACTCTTTTTGACCCCATGAGCTATAGTCCACCAGTCTCCTCTGTCCATGGGATTTTCCAGGCAAGAACACTGGAGTGGGTTGTCATTTCCTTCTCTAGGGAATCTTCTAGACCTAGGGATAGAACCCACATTTCCTGCATTGGCAGGCAGATTCTTTACCGCTGAGACACCAGGGAAGCCTTGGGGCATCTTAGACCAGGTTCTTTGGAAATACTGATTTCCAGGTATTAGCTTCTTTCTCTCCCTACGAGGGTGACCCACTGGCCTTCATTAAAGTTATCATAGCCTCCAGTAATGATTGATATGCTCCAGTGGTAAAATAAAGAGCAACTCAAAGTCCCACCAAGGCCTCCAAGGGTTACATGTTCTAACAGTAGCTGAATATCTTGTGTTCCCACCCTCTCAGCCAGGATATTCTAGATGTTGGTGTGCATGGAGGAAGTGCTGGCCTGGCTGTCTGCAGACTGAATCATAGTCCTGGTTCTGCACCTACCAGTTAAGTGTCTGCTTCCATGGGCCCCTGTTTCTTCAGCAGGAAAATGAGGGGCTTGGACCAGTTTCAGATGAAGTCCAAACCCAAATGCCTTCCACATCAAAGAGGTAACCCAAATGTGAGGCTCTGCCAAGGGAATTGGAAGTGGGCAAGCCTGTGGTCAAGTGAAGAGCACAGTCTCACAATAAAGATATTCAGATTCAATTTCTAAAAATCATAGTGTGGTCTAAACAATAATTCTGCAAGATGACAGTTGGCAGTTCTTAGATGTGGTAGTTTCTAATATCCCTTTTAGCTCTAAAAATAAGTTTATGATAGTAAAGTATTTTGAAAGTTTCTGTTAGAGGTTTTTGAGATGATGACTATTCAGTAATACCCAGGGTGTTCCTTGATAATAAGACCTAACATTTATAGTAAGAGCTCAGGTTCATATGCCTAAGTCTCTAAAGCCGTTATCTCATTTAATCCCTGCCACAGCCCTATGAGGTCAATTCTATTATAACTGCCTCATCATGAATGAGGAACTTGAGGCACAGAGAGTTTAAGTCTTTTGTATAAGGTCTCCAGGGCTTCCCAGGTGGTGCAAGTGGTAAAGAACCTGCCTGCCAATGCAGAAGATGTAAGAGATGCAGGTTCGATCTCTGGGTCAGGAAGATCCCCAGGAGGAGGGTATGGCAACCCACTCCAGTATTCTTGCCTGGAAAATCCCATGGACAGAGGAGCCTGGTGAGCTATGGTCCATTGGTTTGCAGAGTCAGACACAGCTGAAGCAACTTAGCATGCTCTCACTTGAATATACTATTGTGATTTTTTTAGCCCCTTCCACATAGAGTTTAGACATAATTATTGTATTCTCCAACTAAAAGTTGTGTCACATATCTTTTGTGTGCATGTGTGTCATGTATCTTGATGAATGTATATGTTTATGGGGGAAGGGGACACGTTATTTGAATTAGAACTGTAACAGAATGCTATCATTTTTTGAGCACTTATGTAATAGAGTTCGGTGGAGTGCAGCCCTTAGCACTGTGCACTTAGTTGCTGTGCCATTGCCCTCTACCCTGTCGGGCAGGCAAGGAACGGTTACCTGGGACCGGTAACGGTCTGTTCAGCCATTGGTCAATGCCACAGTGGGCCCCTCCCCCACGCTTCCAACTGTCAATGAGTGACCGTTAGTGGTGCTGCTCAGCCATTGGTTGGCGGTGCAGTCGGCCCCTCCCACAAGCAGCCAGCTGTCAGTAAACGACCGTTAGTGGCCCATTCAGTCAGCGGTCAGAGGAGTGGTGGTTGTCAGCCCGAGAGTGAGGAAAGAGGCAGATCCAGGCTTTACCAGGCTTCACCCAGCCTTGGATCAGTGGGTGAGCTGGGGGTTCCAGAGAACAGGCTGGGGACTGTGTCTTGCAGGTCTCCAGAGACCTTGCCAAGGTCACCCACTGGCCAAGCCCAGCCCTTGAGGAGGTGGTGAACCTCTCCCCAGTCCCTGTCTCTGCGAACTAAAAGCGGTAGCCGTCTGCCTGGGGCACAGTTTGTGGGACCTGCCTCCGCCATACAGATGGCCTTAGACATTTGAGGGCCAGTTGGGTCCCAGGTGCTGGCTCCCTCAGTGATGACAGCTGGGCAGTGTCTGGGGACCTGGCCCTGAGGGAGCCGCCACCTGAGCTGTGCCTCCTCTCAGCCAGGACCTGGACCTCAGAGGGTGAAAGTTGTACCCAGGACCTCACCCTTTCTTGTCAGGGCAGAGAATAATATTCGTTTGGTAGTGATTTATAGGAACATGGTTACCTGACCATGACCTGACCTCAAGAACAAAGGATCTGACACCAATAAGTTTACAACAACTAACTATGCCTCTCTGTCAGCTTTCCTAGCAAAGGGCTTTGCTGAAAGTTTTCAGGGAGTTTGGGGTTTTTAAGGCATGAGCCAACCATCTCCTTGCATGACCTTCAATAAACCTTTCTCTGTTCCACACTCTGACAGTTTGGTATTGTTTGGCTTCACTGGCCATGGTGTCAGGCACATGGACTTGTGTTTCAGTAACACTTCCTGTGTACGAGGTACACTCCCAGGTAGCAGAGGCTTCAGACATCTTATTTCATTTAATCCTGAAAACAGCTCCCTGAAGTAGGTATTCTTGTTGCACCCACTTTATAGTGAGGGAACTGATGTTCAGAAGTGTGAAGTAATTTGACTTTAGTCAGACAACTAAGTGGCAGAGCTTAGACCAAATTCAGATCTGCTTGGCCACGATCTTAACCATAATGTGATGCTGTTCTCCCCTCCCTAGCTCCAGATAATACCCCCGGATGGATAATTGCTCTGAGTTTAACCCAAACTGATGATGATAGCAGTGATGATAATATTGGAGTACTATGGTGGAGGTTATGTTTGATTTGACAGTATTTGGGTTGTAGATTAGACTACCAAAGATGTCCCAAAATTATAATTACTCCCTTGGGTTCAGACTTTGTGTGTAGCAGACCCCAGTTTAAATGCAGTATCTTTCTTGGGAGCAATAATAAATTAATACCAATCATTGTGACTACATAAGCAAGAAATGGCCAGTTTTTATCTCTAGGGAAGTAGTGATCTACTCTAATCAAGTAGAGAAGAAAAAATTTGAAATAGTATGCTAGAAGACAATTTAATGTAGTATATACTCAAATGAGAAATTAAATATAATTAGTTCACTTCCCTGGTAGCTTCCCTGGTAGCTACCTGGGTTTCCCTGGTGGCTCAGATGGTAAAGAATCTGCCTGCAGTGCAAGAGACCCAACTTGGATCCCTGGGTTGGAAAGATGCCCTGGAGAAGGGAATGGCCACCCACTCCAGTGTTCTTACTTGTAGAATTCCATGGTCAAAGGAGCCTGGCAGGTTACAGTCAATGGGGTTGCAAAGAGTCAGGCATGGCTGAGTGACTACCACTTTCACTTTCCTTTTCTATAGTTCGCATAAACATAATGGGTAGGCCAGTGAGGGAAGGGTTTAATAATTGGCAATAATTAGCAGGAAAGTTTTTTTGGGGTAGGTGGCACTTGTTATGAGTCTTGAAATCCTGCTTGACATGAAAACTCTATGTTTGTCTAATAATTCTGATTTCCTAAAACACTCGATAGTAATTTTTTTTCTGCCCATAACAGTCTATCTTCTCCATCTGTCTTCTTTCTCTAATTTTAAAAAATGTGACTTGAGTGAGGGCTTTATCTTCTTAAAGATTTCTCTCCTGTATAGTGTTTAATGGCTTGCAGGTCGGCACCTGATCTAATTTAGGCCAGTCCTAATGCCTAAACTTACAGCTACCGTTGATGAGTTCAGTAATGGGTAGCTGACCCAGAATTAGCCAGTTGGATCCATTTGTAGCATTTTTGAGATTGAGACTAGTGAAAGTAAGTCTGAGTTCCTCTGTGGGTTTGTGCATTGTGAGATTTGAGATACTGAAGCTATGAGTAGCCATGTTCCTGGATAATTCAAAGAAGAATAAAGTTAACCTTACAGAATGAAACAGATGAGAGGCCCAGAGAGGGTCTTGGTGGCATTTAAATTTCTGATTCCAGAGGTCTCTGAGATCTACTTTATGCAATGATTTGGTTGTTCAATCTTCACATGAATAATTTGTAATAATTCCCTCCCCCACCCCACCCCAATCTATCTTTTACCCTTAGCTAGTTCTAGTTGAATTTTTGAATGTAACCAAAATATTGAAAAATATGGGTGGTAGATACAAAACAAATACCCACCCTGCTCACGCTGGAAAAGATGCAGGGAGATACAGTCAGCAAAAGTGTGCTAGTTTAGGAGACTCAGTGTATAAACTGTGAATAAAATAGCTTCCCATTGTTGCAGGTATTCTGAGTGCTCTGATGCCAGATTTTGGTATCGTTTTAACTTGTTTTTTTTTTTTTTTTCCTTTTTTTCTTTTTTGTCAGCAAGTTTGGCTTTTGAGGAAAAAGGAGGAAGCCCAATTCCGCCACAGCACCCACTTCCCATTTTTCTTAAGGTCCATGGGGTTACCCAGGTATGATATCAGTCAAAACTCTGTACCTCAGTGATGTAATACTGAAAAGGATGACTTTTGACAAGGACTAATTTTAAAATGAAGCTGATTTGATTGTTTCACTCTTATCAAAGCCTGCTTGAACCTGTATTAACCTAGGGACACCAAAAGGTTCAGAAAGAACAATCCCTGGAGTTTGACACATTTTGCCTATGCTGTCTTTAAAAAAAGAAAAGAAAACTTAGAACATTTAATGGTTTATCTCGTTTTTAATTTCAAATAAGACTTAAGGTGTTTTAAAAGGATATAAAATATAGGAAGACAAGTTAAATATAGAAGAGAAATTTTTAAAAGTGATATTGAGTTAGTAGTGAGGCTCATAAACAACAAATATAACGCAGTCCTATACATATGTGGTAATTGGTCCTCAGTTTATGCTTTAAGCTTTCTTCTCAGTGCAAACAAGGAAACAATCAATTATACAGTTTGCAGTGTCCATTAGATAAACTAAATACTTAAGAGAAGTACAGCTGTATCTGATCTTATGACCAAAAATAATGTGTCCCTGGGTTCTTACAAAGAGAGTATTGTGTTATATAATGTAAAAGGCCTCAAGTGCTCCTTCCAGGAGACCCAGTGATGAAATTCACAGCCCTGGTTCTCATAGCTGGCAGTATTATATCTCAAATTTTAATCATCTTTATTATTTTGCCATGTCTACTTACTATGTTTAAAAATTATTAACCTAATATATTTTTAACATAGGTTTCACTTGGATTCCATTTTAAACTAAATTTCATCTTAGCAAGGTAGATGAACTAGTTCTGTTCTTCTAATGCTCTTTAAATTAGTTTATAAGTTTTAAAAAAGTCTAACCTAAAATTTTTAATGTACCTGCTTGGTGCTACACTGTGGAAAACACTGACTTAGGGAAAAAGAGAAATCCAACATTTGAATAACCATGACCTCATTATGTTTTAATATCTTTCTCATGATGTATTATGACTACCAGTGTTGAGAAAACTGAGGTCACAGAATTTGCACAAGGTCCCACAATAACTGAGCCAGGATGAACCTCAGGTCTTCTGATGAAAGTTAGGTTCTAGCTTCTAGATGATTGCATGGAGAGCCTTTTGCTCAGATCAGAGTTCAGGCCCTGTTTAACCGTTTGCCCCTTTGCTTCCTCCCAGAATGCCTCACCCCCTGCTTAGTCCATAGTGATGCCAGTCTGTGGTTATTGGAACCCAGTCTCCCAGATCAAAGGGAGGAAGTCTGCCAGGCAGATGTGGAGCCCAAAAGAGGAACTTCACCAACTGCTGTGGACAGTTCTAGCCCTTTATGTCCCCGTGGACTTTTGGGGAAGTATTTTTGTGGCTCACCAGTCTCTTGTTAGGCAAGGGCCACTTGTCCTGGGTTGTCCTTTTCTACTAGTGGAAAGTACAGCTGGGAGATTTGGAATAGTTGCTGTTTGACTTTGATTCTTAGCACAACTGTCACTATGAGCCTTTTTGGTAAGATCTCAAGCTGAAGTTTGTTGCTGAAGATGATTGCAGAATTCCTTCTAAACTTCGGAACTGTTTTGAATCATAATTGGCAGTGGCTTTCTGATGGCATCTTGAGCAAACTCAGAGGAGAAGTCATCACTTTGTCTCACATGAATACAACACAGGGTAAATTACCTTGAACTTCTACCCAGGGGTGTGATCTACATTATTTCTGAGCTTTGATTTATAGGATAAACCTTTTTCTTCCTTTTTTTAGTAAATAGAAGTAACATTTTCTGCTCTATCCTTCTCTTAAAGAGATTTTAAAGTGTCTTAAAATAAAATTTTTTTTATTATTTAAAAATTTTAAATTTTGATATAATTGTAGATTCACATGCATCTGTATGAAATGCTACAGAAAAATCCCGTGTAGTTTTTACCCAATCTCCCATAATGGTGACATTCTTAAAAAGATTTAAAATTTGCTGAGATATAATTTAGGTATGATAAAAATAACTTTTTTTTATTGTAATATAATTGCTTTATAAAGTTGTGTTAGTTTCTTATGTACAACAAAGTGAATCAGCTATCAGTCAGTTCAGTCACTCAGTTGTGTCCGACTCTTTGTGACCCCATGGACTGCAGCACGCCAGGCCTCCCTGTCCACCACCAACTCCCGGAGTTTACTCAAACTCATGTCCATTGAGTTGGTGATGCCATCCAACCATTTCATCCTCTGTCGTCCCCTTCTCCTCCTGCCTTCAATCTTTCCCAGCATGAGGATCTTTTCAATGAGTCAATTCTTCGCATCAGGTGGCCAAAGTATTGGAGTTTCAGCTTTAGCATCAGTCCTTCTAATGAATATTCAGGACTAATCTCCTTTAGGATGGATTGGTTGGATCTCCTTGCTGTCCAAGGGACTCTTAAGAGTCTTCTCCAACAACAGGAATATATAAATTTATACAGGAATGTACAAATGTATAAATGCTATCATAATCAAAATATAGAACATTTTCATCATCCCCAGAAGTTCCTTCATGCCTCTTTGCTATTTTTTTTTTTTTAGGCAAATATTGTATTTATTAACTATGATTGGAAGATACATTCCTGATTTATTATCTCCAAATTCAAAAAGAATTTCAAAATAAAATAATTCTATCCACCGTAGAATCCAGAATAGGGCTGGGCTCTGGGGACCAAATTCATTGTGCACAGGGTGGGCAGAACCCTCTGCCTCTAAACAATTTTTTAAGTTAGTTTAACTTTCAGCTCTGAGTCCTGGTCAAAGTCTTGAAATCACGGAAGGTTAGAGACTGGAATTACTCAGCCAGAGGGATGGGTTTCTGGTTCAGGCATGAGGAGAGGGATTCTTGGAAGTGATCAATGAAGCCTCTGCAGCAGAAACAGAAGACAAGGGCAGAGGCTGAACCAGAGGGCCTGGCACTGGGGGGGGAGGGTGAGGAGCCTTGTTTTCACCCGTGTGTCTCCACTCCATAGAACAGGGGCTGCATTCAGTCAGTAACCCTGATGTAAGAACGTTCTTCTCGTAGTTTCTCATAGAATTTAAAGACAAGGCCCAGTAGGTCCCTTGATTGGACCCAGGATAGATCCCAGGATGCCAGGAGCTACAAGCTCTTGATTATTGAGGTGGTCTGGCCAATGGTCGAAGCTCCTGGAAGGCATGGTCAGGTTGTCTCACAAGGACAGCCTAGGGACGGAATCATACGATGACACTGGACTGGGGCCTGGAGACTCCACACTGCTCAGGCCACGAGTCATAGCCCTCGACACTGTGGTCAAACAACACAAAGCGGACGCCCTTCTTGATGTTGGTGAACGCATGCATGATCCGAAAGGAGAAGCTGCCTGTCCGCGGACGGACGGGAAAACGTTTATGGAAGAAATAATGCAAGGTGGCATAGTTGGCATCTAGAAGCTTGACGACTAGCTGATACATCCGGTCACTGCCTTGTTGTTCTGTCCAGCGGCGACAGACAGAAATCCAAATCTTTCCACTATCCAGGAGTTCCCGCCATAGGCCCTCCTCCTCCAGATCCAAAATTTCTCCCTTGTACCAACACCTGTAGGCAGGACTGTAGCTAGTCTCCCCAGAAGTCTTCAGCCTGACCCCCAAGTCTTCCTCTTCCTCCGAGTCATCGCTACCGCTCAGCATCATACAATTCCAGAGGTCTTCTTTCTCCGGGGGGTTCACGGTGAGCTTGCGCCCTATGGGTCTGAGCTCGCAGAAGCGGCCCAGGATGCAGGGCCCGGGGTCGCCAGCAGAGGGCAGGCAGGTGAGGATGACGGGCCACAGGTCGGGGTGTTTCCAGGGCAGGATGCTCAGCCACAGGTCCCTGCCGTCCACCACCTCTCGCCAGCGCCGGCACACCAGGCGGCACTGCCGGAGCAGCGTGCTTGGGGGCAGGTAGCTCAGCACCTCCCGGAGCATCTCGGTGGGCAGATGGTTCGGGCCCGGAACCTCCTGTGGTTCGTGGTGCGGAGCTGGGACGCGGGGGAGCAGGCCCCAGGAGGTTGAGGCGCCCATGGTCTCCTCGCCAGGCCCCGCGGCTGCTGCCTGCATCTCAGCCAGTGTTCCTCACCAGTGGGCCTTCACCTTGCCTCACCTCGCCTCTTTGCTATTAACCCCCTCTCCCCATTCCTAGTCCCTAGAAACCACTTACCTGTTTTCTGTCCCTATACTTTTGCCTTTTTTAGACTGTCTTTTGGAGAAGGATATGGCAACCCACTCCAGTATTCTTGCCTAGAGAATCCCGTGGACGGAGGAGCCTGGTGGGCTGCTGTCCATAGGGTTGCACAGAGTTGGATACGACTGAAGCAGCTTTGCAGGCATGCATGCATTGGAGAAGGAAATGGCAACCCGCTCCAGTATTCTTGCCTGGAGAATCCCAGAGACAGAGGAGCCTGGTGGGCTGCTGTCTATGGGGTCGCACAGATTTGGACATGACTGAAGTGACTTAGCAGCAGCAGCAGCAGCAGGCTGTCTTTTGAATGGAATCATACAATATGTGGTCTTTTGTGTCTTTTTATTCACTTAGCATATTGCTTTTGAGATTCATCCATGTTTCTGACTAGTTTGTTCCTTTTTATTACTGAGTAGTACTCCACTATATGCCATAATTTGTTTATCCACTCACCAATTGATGGACATTTGTGTTGTTTCCAGTTTTGGGCTATTAGCAGTAAATATACAATAAACATTCCTGTATTAATCTTTGGGAGGACATATGTTTTCATTTCTCTCAGGTAAATTCCTTGGAATAGAATCACTGGGTTGTGTGGTTAATGTCAGTATAATGGAAACCTGGTAAAACAAGTTGGAAAGTGTTTTTATTTTTATTTTTGGCAAGCCATGTGGCATGCAGGATCTTAATTCCATGACCAGGGATCGAACCTATGTCCCTTGCACTGGAAACTTGAAGTCCTGTGCTTCAGTGGACCACCAGAGAAGTCCTCAGAAAGTATTCTTTTCCTCTTTTATTTTTGGAAAGAGTTCATGTAGAATTGATATTGCATCTTCTTTAGGTAGAATTCCCTAGTAAAACAAATTTTATTTTGTAGGAAGGACTTTAACTATGAATGCAATCTCTTTAATAGATATAAGGCCACCCAAGTTTTCTCTTCTTGAATGAGTTTTGGTCAGGGATTTGTTTATTTCATCTAAGTTGTCAAATTAATTATCAGGAACTTGTTCATAAAATTACATTATCATTTCTAGTATCTGATCTTCTATGACAGTCCTTCTTTCATTCACAGTATTGGTAATTTGGGTCTCTGTCCTTTTTTCTTGATCAGTTTCATCAATTTTATTGATCTTTCCAAAGCATCAACTTTCTATATTTCTGTTATGCTTACTATATTTGTTTTCTAGTTCAATGTTTTCTGCTCTTACCTTTATATTTCCTTGCTTTGGTTTTAATTTGCTCTTGTTTTTAGTTTCATAAAGTGGAAACTTTGGTAATTGATTTTAGCACCTTTCTTCTTTTCTTTTTGAAAATTTAATGCTATTTGTTTCTCTTTAAGCTCTGCTTTAACTGCATCCTACACATTTAAAAAATGATTTATTTGGCTGCGCCAGGTCTTAGTTGTGGCACATGGGATCTTTCAGTTGTAGCATATGAATTCTTAGCTATGGCATGTGGGATCTAGTTCCTTGACCAGGGATCGAACCTGAACCTCCTGCACTGGGAAATGGACCACCAGAGAAATCTCTGAATCCTACAAATTTTTAAGACTTCCTATCATTTCAATTTAGTTAAAAAATATATTCTAATCCTCCTTGTTATTTCTTTGACCTATAGATTATTTAGAAGTGTTCTATTTATTACCCACATATTTGAGAATTTTCTCAGTGTCATTCTGTTGATGGTTTATAATTGAACATCATTGTCATCAGAAAATATATCTTTCTGTGTTTTTAATTCTTTTATTGTTAAATTTTTTAAGATTAGTTTTATGGCCTAGAATATGGTCTACTTTTGGATATTTCATGAACATTTGAAAAGAAAGTTAATTCTCTGAGATGCAGTATTCTATGCATTAGGTCGAGTTGCTATTGTTTTAAGTTTTCTATCAATTATTGACAAGAAAAAAGTTGAAATCTCCAACTTTAATTGTTGCTTTGTCTGTTTCTCTCATTGACTGTGATTTGTTCACATACTTCATCTGCCCTATTCTGTCTCTTCTCCTTCTGGCACTCAGTCTCATTTATGTCAGGCAATTTGATATTGCCTCACAGCTCTTGGGTTTTTTTTCACTGATTGTTCTTCTCTTTTCATTTTTGTATAAAAATTTTCTATCTTCAAATTCACTTATCCTTTCTTCTGCTTGTCCCATTTGTTGACAAGTCTGT
The DNA here is from genome assembly GCF_019320065.1 of Cervus canadensis. Classification (NCBI taxonomy): domain Eukaryota; kingdom Metazoa; phylum Chordata; class Mammalia; order Artiodactyla; family Cervidae; genus Cervus; species Cervus canadensis. The sequence goes on along the minus strand of NC_057389.1, from coordinate 38,412,605 downwards.
CTGGGTAATTCTTTATCTCTGATGTTGTGTTTTCATGTTTAGAATTTTCATCTGACCCTTTTTTAATAGCTGAAACTCCCCATCATTCATACATTTTGTCCACCTTTTTAATACTAAGTTCTTTAACTTATTCATTATAGTAGTTATAATGTCCCTGTCTGATACTTCTAAATCTAGGTTATTGTGGGTCTGGTTCTGTTGTATATTTTCTCTCTTGGCAGGAGGGTATTTTTTCCTTGCTTTTTTGTGTATCTTATTATTTTCAATCAAATGATGAAGATTCTGGGTAAAAGAACAAGGGAGACAGATATAAATAGTATATGATGCCCAGAATGGCATATGTGCCTTGGAGTTTGTTCATATTTAAAAAATGTTCTTTGGCCATCCAAAGTGGTTATTATTATTTTCCCATTTTAAAAATGAGGAAAGTGTAGGGAGGGAAGGACAGCAGCACAGCAGGTGGTAGTGCCAGGGATGAATTCGGGTTTGAATCCTGGCTATGTGCCTGATCTCTTCCCTGGCCGTTAGTTGGGATCTGGTAGCACTGGGAATAATGGCTGTGGGTTGATTAAGACTGGAGGCTGAGAGGCCAGTTAGAGCTGTCCCAGGAGTGCAGGGTACGGTGGTAAATGCCCACCATTGATCATTAACTCAAACACTCAAAACATAAACAACTCTTGTAAGTGAATACACACAGACAGAAGTATAAGGCTCGGTATTAAAGACAAACTAGGCAGTGATGGAGACCATGATGAACTAGATGCACATGCTCCTTTCCAGGAGGACTTCTGTGGCTCAGTTCTGACTGACTGTGCTAGGTGTTAAACCGAGATGAGTATTATAAGTTCTTGTGTTCTGATGGAAGCCAGAAATCTGAACTTAAATGTGCAGTATCCTAATTTTAAGGGTTGGCCACAGGTATAATTTTAAAGAATGTTTATGTAGGCTATACTGTGAAGATTCAGCAAAACATGTCTTTAGGCTCTCAGGCTATAGGTCACACAAACCTGGATGGTGGCAGAGGGACTGCCACCAGGTACTGCTGCAGCTGTGGGTATGGAGTTTTACCAGGAATGTTTTTGGCCAAAAGGCTAAATGGCAGACTCCAGGGCATTTTCTATTAATTTGAGACCATTCAATTATACATTTATATTCTTTTTTTTTCAGGTTCTCTTCCATTATAGGTTATTATAAGATATTGAGTATAGTTCCCTATGCTATATGCAGTGGGTCCTTGTTGGTTATGTATTTTATATATAATAGTGTATATCTATTAATCCCAAACTCCAAATTTATCCCTCCCCCACCTTTCCCCTTTGGTAACCATATGTTTGTTTTCTATGTGTACAAGTCTGTTTCTGTTTTGTAAGTAAGTTAATTTGTATCATATTTTTAGATTCCACATATAAGTGATACCATTTGGTATTTGTTATTTTTTGTCTAATTTACTTCGCTTAGTATGATAATCTCTAGATTCATCCTTGTTGCTGCAAATAGCATTGTTTCATTCTTTTTTATGGCTGAGTAGTATTCCATTGTTTGTGTGTATACATATATATACATGTGTGTATTTGTAATATATATAATATGTAATATATATGTGTATATATATATGTATACACACACATATATATATATATATGTATACATATATATACCACATATATATATATATATATATACACCACATCTTCTTTATCCATTCATCTATTGATGAATTCTTAGGTTACTTCCATATCTTGACTATTGTAAGTAATGCTGCTGTGAACACTGGGGTACATGTATCTTTTTGAATTGTAGTTTTCATCTTTTCTGGATATATGTCCAGGAGTAGGATTGCTGGATCATATGGTAACTGTAGTTTTAGGTTTTTGAAGAATCTGCATGCTGTTTTCCATAGTGGCTATACCAATTTACATTCCTACCAACAGTGTAGGAGGATTTGCTTTTCTCTACACCCTCTCCAGCATAATCAAATTTGTAGACTTTTTGACGATGGCCATTCTGACCATTGTGAGGTGATATTTCATTCTGACCATTGATTGCATTCCTTTAATACTTAGTGATGTTATGACTTGCTTCATATTTCTACCTGCCTCCTATAGTCTCTCCCCAGGAGTGGCTGTTAGCCATGTATGCTCTGAGTAAGACAGTGTGATGGAAGCACTGTAGTGTAGTGGTTCATAGTCTGGTTTGTTTTTTTGCTTTTCTATTTTCCACTTTTATCAGAGGATATGTTGTTTACTCTCTTTGTATCACTTCAGTTCAGTTCAGCCGCTCAGTTGTGTGTGACCCTTTGTGACCCCATGGACTGCAGCACGCCAGGCTTCCCTGTCCATCACCAACTCCTGAAGCTTGCTCAAACTCATGTCCATCAAGTTGGTGATGCCATCCAACCATCTCATCTTCTGTCATCCCCTTCTCCTCCTGCCTTCAGTCTTTACCAGAATCAGGGTCTTTCCCAAGGAGTCAGTTCTTTGCATCAGGTGGCCAAAGTACTGGAACTTCAGCGTCAGTCCTTCCAATGAATATTCAGGACTGATTTCCTTTAGGATTGACTGGTTTGATCTCCTTTCAGTCCAAGGGACTCTCAAGAGTCTTCTCCAACACCACAGTTCAAAAACATCAACTTATCTAAAAAATAGGAATAATTTGACCTACCTCCAAGGATGACTGTGAGAATTATAGATGATAAATATTGAGGGCTTGGAAAAATATCTGGCATATAGTAAGTACTCTACAAATGTTAGCTATTATTATTCATATTTCTTCCTTCTTGGCACTTCTGTTTGAGGCATCTATTTTCTGTTTCTGATGCATTAGCCTCCTGGGAGAATTCACTTGTTTCCCAGAGCCCTTAGGGTGCCAAGGCTGCTTTTATTAATTCATTCAAAATATTTATAGAGGCCTGCATGTGCCATTCTGTTCCAGGCATTGGAGGATTAGACAGTGAATACAATTGAAGGAGCTTGCATTCTAGAGCCCAAGACTGACAATAATTGTGAAAACAAAGAAATGAGCTAAATAATTTCCCAAGTGCTTACTGTTGTGAGGAAAAAGAAAATGATGACATGATAGAGAATGAACAGGTGGCTACTTTAGATTGAGTGCTCAAGAAAGGACACTCTGAGGAGGTATCATTTGACATGAGGTTTGAATGATAAGAAAGTATTTTTTCATTTAAAAATCTAGAGAAATAGTGTTTTAGGCTAATGAAACAGTAAGTGAAAGGGCCCTGAGGTAGGAATGAGGTTCGCTTATCCAGGGAATGGACAGTAGGTCAGAGTGCCTGGAGTAATTAAAGGGATAGGAAGAAAGTGAATGAGGCCACTGAGCTAGCCAGGGACCATACCTGCCATAGGCCTGGCAGACTTGATTTAAGTTTCAAATGGCTCACTCTTGCTGCAGCATGGAAGGATAAATTGGAGAGTAACATGAGGGGAAGCAGAAAGGCCATTAGCCCCACTATGAACTATTGTGGAATGGGTGGGGGAGGTAAGGGAGAATGACTCTTTCCTAAGCTCTTTTTCCTTTTTCTTTCATTCATTCATTCATCATTCAGTGGCTCTCTCTTGAGTGTCTGTTGTATGCCAGCAATGTGTTAGGCCCTTAGACTACACTGATATATAATTTGGCCTGAGCTTTGCTACCATTGAGTTTTCAGTCAAATGTCCCTCTTGGTTTCCTAGATCTTCAAATAGTTCTGTCTGTACACATCATCTTTCATGAACATTAATCCTACAGTGGTTTACCTGAACCACATGCACCTTCATGTGGGCTCACTACTGGGACGAGTAACCCCATAGAATTCTTTCCTCCCTAGGCACTTGCAGTGTCCTACCTCGCTCTGCAAAACACAAGGATGCAAATAAATGTGGGGATGCAAAATGGATATGGGGTTGGGGTGGGGGGTGGGGGGGAGAAAGAGGACTCTGAACTTGCCTGCCAGAAGCCAAGAAGCTGTGGAAGCCTGAATACATTGGTGAGCACGGAGTGACAGGGCCTCTACCTCCAGGGGATTCATTGAGGGAATTACAGATCATAAAGATGACCTTTGTTTCTGGTCTGTTTTCAATAAGGTCATGCTTGTTTTTTTTAAGAGAATTTTTTTTAGGGTAGTGAAACAGCATTGCCTAGGATGGAGAACACTTTTTTAAATTCAATTCGCAACCACAGGCTCTCATGTGAAATTCTGAATGTAACCACATTTCTCAAATGGTAAAGAAAACGGGCAATTGACTCTTTTCAAATGAAACTGAGCACCTAATAACTGTCTTTCACTGTCTGATAGTCGGGCCTGTGAAAATGAACTCCCAAGAGAGTCTGCTCGATGGGTTAAACTCCTCAACATCTTCTTTGCAAAATAAAAATGTCAGTTACAACTTTTCATGGAGAGAGGAAGGTTTAAGTTCAAGCAAATGACAGGGGCTGGAACAATGATTTAGTAGGTTCTGCATGTCAGGGACTTACTCTTTGGAATGATTGCGAAGGGGAAAATACCAGGAAAAGGACAGGTGAAAAATCAGTTTAAGCCAGTTCCAAAATTTTTTTCATGGCTATGGAATCCTTTTTTCAGAATATTTTTCAGAGACCCAACAGGAAAAAGAGAGAAAATAGGATCTGTTTTGAATGTGGGAGAGTAATGGGACTCAGCCTTTGGCTACCTACCACATGTCTCCCAATCCCTGGCAAGTCTTAGAGCCTCAGACCTTCAACAAACCCAGCTGGAACCTTGCTGATTTACTTTGTGAAAGAGAACAACGATTGTGTTAATACCTTTATCCCCTCCTAAGTTAAATTTTCTCCCCCTGCCAAGTTAAATTTTATTTACAGTATACCATATACTGGGCATGTTGCTGAGAAAACAGTTTATATATACACAGTGTTCCCCTTGATCCCATGAAAGGAGTCCTGTTACACCTGTTGTCAAGTTGAGGAAACTGAGGCTCAGGGTGGCTAGATCATGTGCCCAAAGTTTACACAATTACTAAGTGGCAAATCTTGGCTTCAAATTCAAAGCTGGCACCAAGGCTTCTGCTTTTAACCAGTAAATTCTCCTAGTTCACCCTCTTTGACAGATTTCTTCAATTCTCATTGGAACCCAAGCATTTCAAGGAATGTTTACAGAAAGGAGACAGGGAGGAGAAGGAGGAAGAAAGAGTAATGTGGAGGAGGCAGAGGCAGAGGGAGAGTAGGACTTAAGACTAGTGACAAAGAGGAAATTAGTGTAAAACGATAAAAACCCAGGGAAACAGCTGCTAAGAAATGAAACTCTATGGAAAATCCAAAGAAAGATAATACTAGGAGGAGAGAGAGAAAGAAGAGGTGGGTTTCAGCTGTAAGTTCACTGCTTACTAGTGGCAGAAATGCCAAGATTTCAGCCAGGGCAAGACCCCCTTGGTTTCTATTGTGATCAGATTGACTTAGTCATTGAAAGTGGGGTTAATGTTCACCAACAGATCAGGCGACTGGCCCAGGGCACAGGAATCTCACCAATGGATCAGCCAACTGGAGCTGGACAGTCTTTTTGGGCACCCAACACATTAGGCCAAATAGTGCCCAGCCCCTGGGTCGTGGCTTTCCATGATGTCAATCATTTTGCCCCTGTTGACTGAGGTTTTGGCTAGGTTGCTGAGATGACTGGCTAGGTTGGGCTCTGTGTGCCAATAGTGAGCTGACGCAGGGGACAACTTAAAAGACAAGAATCTGTGAGATGTATCGTTCTTCAAAAGAATAAAGCAAGGGAAAGAAACCAGTGAGAAACCTCTTGACTTGTTTGTTGTGACTGGTCTCTGCCTTTGGCTGGTTTACTTGTGTAGAATCAGTGTTGTATTCCAGTTGTATTGACACCTTACAGTTGCATTGACACCATACCAGTTGTATTGACACCATACAGCACCCAGGTTTTGGGTAGAGTTGGCAGCATAACTCCAACCATTGTTAGGATGTGGCCAGGTAACTGGGTGACAGTTGTAGTGGAAGCGGCTGCTTGAGTGGTAAGGGGCAGATCACTTCCTGATTTTTTGCCTCCGTTCACCCCTCTGAAGCACCCTGATCATATCTGTGACGTGGAGTCACAAGGCAGGAGTGTTGGAAAGCATCTTGCGGCTTCTGGGAAGGAAAAGAAAGAAACATTCAATGAGGACATGCTGTATCCCAGGCAACTCACCTGACTTCACTGATTAGACTTTTAAGGATAGGCAGTATTCAGTTCAGTCGCTCAGTAGTGTCTGACTCTTTGCGACCCCATGGACTGCAGCACGCCAGGCTTCTCTGTCCATCACCAACTCCCAGACCTTGCTCAAACTCATGTCCATCGAGTTGGTGATGTCATCCAGCCATCTCATCCTCTGTTGTCCCCTTCTCCTGCTATCTTCAATCTTTCACAGCATCAGGGTCTTTTCCAATGAGTCAGTTCTTTGCATCAGGTGGCCAAAGTATTGGAGCTTCAGCTACATTAGGCAGTATTAGCTCCATTTCATAAGAAATATTCAGGTTTCTGAGATTTGAAGAGATAATGTTGTTTGTCCAGTTCTTTCACTCTTTTATCTATCCCCTTCTCCTTTAGATGCTTAGCTCTAACCAGAGGGCCTCAGGATAGGGCCCAAAGAGCTGGATTCAGTCCCATCACTTCATGACAAATAGATGGGGAAACAATGGAAACAGTGAGAGACTTTGTTTTTTGGGGCTCCAAAATCACTGCAGATGGTGACTGCAGCCATGAAATTAAGACGCTTGCTTCTTAGAAGAAAAGCTATGACCAACCTAGATAGCATATTAAAAAGCAGAGACATTACTTTGCAAACAAAGGTCCGTCTAGTCAAAGCTATGGTTTTTCCAGTAGTCATGTATGAATGTGAGAGTTGGACTATAAAGAAAGGTGAGCGCAGAAGAACGGATGCTTTTGAACTGTGGTGTTAGTGAAGACTCTTGAGAGGCCCTTGGACTGCAAGGAGATCAAACCAATCAATCCTAAAGGAAATCAGTCCTGAATATTCATTGGAAGGACTGATGCTGAAGGTGAAACTCCAATACTTTGGCCACCTGATGTAAAGAACTGACTCATTGGAAAAGACCCTGATGCTGAGAAAGATTGAAGGTGGGTAGAGAAGGGGATGACAGGATGAGATGGTTGGATGGCATCACCGACTCGATGGACATGAGTTTGAGCAAGCTCTGAGAGTTGGTGAGGGACAGCGAAGCCTGGTGTGCTGCAGTCCGTGGGGTCGCAGAGTCAGACATGACTGAGCAACTGAATCGAACTGACTGAGTCCTGGCAGGGCCACTCTTTGGGCCAAGCAGATAACATGGCAATGGCAGGTAGTCAGGTAAAGGATAACAGGGAGAGGAGAGCTATAAATGAAAAGTACATATAAAGGCCTTCAGATGTGAGGAAAACACCCCATGACACTGGCGAACAGGATAAAGCTAGAGCCTTTGGGTTTACGGTGTCCTAATTAGATAATCTCTTAGGTCTTTTTGAGTTCCAATGTATATTTATTTATTTACTTTTTGCCTCCGATCAAAACTAACATATCCTTTTTGTATTCTCTTCAGTCTCTGCTTTCTTTTTTTTTTTTTTTTGCCTTTGTTATTTTTTTTTTTTTCATTTATTTTTATTAGTTGGAGGCCAATTACTTTACAATATTGTAGTGGTTTTTGTCATACATTGACATGAATCAGCCATAGATTTACATGTATTCCCCATGGTAGTGGCAATGAGCTAATCAGATAAGCTAACCTCTACTCTGGGCAGATTAGCTAATGGGCAACTCCTCCCATGACTTAATGCTGTAGTTGGATTAAAGTACATTCCTTCTGATATTGACCTGGGGGATTGACAAATGATGGGGATTCACACTTCCGTACCGTGTCCCTGCAATTACACCCTGGGGACAGCACCCAGCTTAGGGCTGGGCAGGAACTAACATGTGACCTGGACTTGTTTCCCTGCAATTGTGGCATCAATAAGATGGCCAGAGCCTAATGACTGGACTAAAAACTTTGGTTTCTGTATTATGTGGTGGCCCCACAGGAGGTGGGAGATGGCAGGGGTGGGGAAACTATGTTAAAGTCATTTTCTCCTGGTTTTATTGAGAAATAATTGACATACATCTTTGTGTAAGTTTAAGGTACCCAGCATGATGGTTCAATTTACATAGATTGTGAAATGATTACCATAGTAGGTTCAGCTAACATCTATCTTCTCATATAGATACAATAAAATGAAAATAAGAAAAGAGTAAAGGAAAAAAAATTATTCTTATGATGAAATTAGGATTTATCTCTTAACAACTTTTTAATACTGTATACACTTGAGTGTAGAAAACATTGTAATGAATATAGAATGAGGGACCTAGAAGAAATTTTCCATAATTGTGAAAGCAGAAGCCCTAGAAAAATGAATACATGCACTATCTCAGGTTTTTATAATGCTTTACTGTCTACAAAAGGACTTTCCTGTTCATCATTATTTTTGACCTTCTTACCAACTCCCCATATGGAAGCAGAGGTAGACAGTATTATTTCCACTGTACAGATGAGGAAACCAAGGTTCCCAGAGGTTGACTTTCCCAACATTCAGTGCACTCATTGTCTCAGGGGCATGGCATAGCAAGCCTTATATGTCACTGGCATCAACTGTCTTGTGGTTGGATTTCAGATGTGGTGAGCAGAGGGTGGAGATGTAAGATAATTCCTCAATTTGCAATACTTGGAGAGGCTGGCTATTTTGCATAGGCTGACAGCCAGCTCTGGTTCAGGTACTCTCCTGACTTCACTTTCCAGGTTTAAATTGGCTCCTGGCTCTGGCTTTCCCAGGCGTATAAATGGCACCACCACTGCTGGAAGCAGAGGAGCAGGTGGAGCGCTTGGTACTCAGTCAGTCTTGCCCTCCCACATCTGAGCAGGCTGGGTCAGTTCTTCCCAGTGTTGATACTTCACACATTAGAGCCAACTTCTCTCCACACTTTTCTTAACCCTTCCCTTAATTCTGTGCCATGAAATCGGAAATGTTTGTTTCCTAGCTTCCCGTCCTTTGCCTCCAGGGAGGGTGAATAAGACGGCGAGAAAGTTAGAATTGTTTGAGGTCAATACAGGTGGTGTGCTCCTGATGTCAGTACAGAGGCAAAAGAGACTTTGAATTCACCCTTGAGGACCACATAGCTCAGTGGGATGGTTGGTCATATACATAGCAAAATAAGTGAGTTAGGAATTGCATTTGGCTTCAAGTAACAAAGAATCAAGGCAACAGCGATTTAAACAAGACTTATTTTTTCTTCCCAACTTCCTTGAAGTTGGGAGCTGGGCAACCCAAGGCTGGTCTGGTTGCTTTGTGGTGTCACCAGGATCACAGATTCCTTCTTTTCTTCTGATTTATTTTTTCCCTGTAGGATTGCTTCATGGTCAAAAGATGGCTGTTGGAGATCCAGTCTTCATGTCTCAAACAGGAAGAAGAAGAAAGGGCCAAATGCAAATAGATATGTAATAGTAGGGTATACCCTCTTTGAATCAGTTTCCTGGAAGTGATACACCAAGGTATTGACTTATGTATCTTTGGCTACGCCATCTGCAGAGGTGACTGGGAGAGGTTTTATTTATTTTATTTTTTTAACTTAAATTGAACAATTTTTATTTCTGACAATACACTCTTTGATATTATGAAAAAGGAGGAGAAGGCATGCTGGATATATCACTAGTGGCCTCAACTCATCTGGGCAATTTCAATGCGTGATAGTATAGTCCATGCATTCTGCTTAATGTGTTGTTTAGCTAAATAATTAAAACACTCTGGGACCTAGTTTTCTCACCTTCAAAATGGACATAATAACACTTATCTGGTAGTGACTAAATTTTATAGGACTTATGAAAGTTCGATGAGTATGTATGTCAGTGTCTTAGAGCTATGGGAGGTATACTGTAAGTGCCCTATAAATGTTAGTTGTGATGGCAAACACAGCAGATGGTGATGATCCAGACCCAGAACTCAGACTGCCTGGCTTATAACCTACTTGCAGTACTTTCTGCTCAGCTGTGGGTGCTTGCAGGTACTCCAAGAACATTACTCATTGTGATTGGAAGCATGGAGAAGGCAAGCGTAAGACAGTGAGGTACAGTTAGGGAAGGCTTCCTGGGCCAATGGTATCTGGGTTGTGTTCATGGGTGTAAAGTGGGGGGCCAGTGAAGAAGGTGGGGAGGGTGTCATAAGCAGAGCACATGCAGGTATTGAAGCTTATGATGTGTGTTCAGAGCCCATGGTGAGAAGCTTCTGGTGAGTCTGGTCCCCAAGGTCAAGGTAGGAAAGAGGACAGGCTGAGGTGGAGAGGAAGGCGTTGTCTGGGACTTGGAGGGCCCGTGTGCCATGATGAGGAGACGATAGCCCAGAGCCCCATCTGATGGGGCTGGTTTCTGAGGGTGGATGCAATCACATTCTCAGACCAGGAATTAACTGATATGAACAATGCATGGATTATTGGCATCTGTCAACCGCTACCTGTTAACCAAAGGCCCAAGGCTCAAACTCTGCCAGGCTCGTCTGGGAAGAGGCCATGAACCATACAGTGATGGCCATTTTGGCACAGAAGGGAATGCTAGTTAGCTGGAGGCTGATTTTATGACTGGAAGAAGGGAAGGCTGTTGTAGGGTTGCACAGAGATAGAAGAGCAAGTTCCATCTAGGTTTCTATAGGGCTCCATTCCCCATTAGTGGATGAGAACAGTTTGGTTTATCAGGTTCCCCTGGAAACTAAGGTGTTAGGGCAGCTGAAGAGGTAAGTTCTGAGCTGAAAGGAGGAGGAGGTGCTAGAGACACAGGGGTCCATTTCAGTTAAGGGACCATGGGGCAGCAAAGGGGCAGCTGCAGGGAGGCTAAGGAGAAAGAGCATTTGACCCAAGTTCAAAGTCTTGGGGCCCGTCTCATCTCCAACCCCAAGTTCCCAGAAATGATGTACAGTGTTCTGTAAAACATAGATGATAACACTTGCTTGACTGGTCTAACCAGGCTGTTTGATCAAATGAGAAAATATATGTCTGCAAAGGCTCTTTGTGTGGGGCACCTTAATAAGAATCCAACCTCCACCCCAGTCTCCCAGGCCTTCTGATGGATTATAGAACACACTGGCCTCTTTCCCACCTTTGTCTGTGTCCTCCTTTTTCTGCCTAGAACACTATTCTGCCAGTTCTTCCTATAGTTCATCTAAGCTTATATGCCACTTCCTCAGAAAGGCCTTCCCTGACCTACTGAAAGCATGCACTCCCCTCTGAGCCACTGCTGCCCAAGATAGCTCATGGTTAAGGACCCAGGCTCTGAAGCAAGTCTCTAGGGTTCAAGTTCAGTTCTGACATGTACCAGCTGTGTGACCCGGTGCTTCTGTTTCCACATCTATGAGATGAAGATCATATTAATGTTTATCTCACAAAGTGGTACAGACAAAGATGACTTCAAGAGATGTCAACTATTATTACTGTTCATCAGAGCACTATATTTCCTTTTGAGAACTAACCATGTCTATAATTAATTTATCTGTATGTATGTTTATTATCCAACCCTCACTTTTTTCCATAATGGGCTCTCCATGAGGGCAGTGATCATGTCTTTCTTATCCATTCTTATATACCACAGGGATAGCTCAGTGCCTGAAACCCAGAAGATGGTCCAGAAATAGTTGGATGAGGAATGTACTGAAATGAGCATTTCCTGGAACCAAGCCCTGGGGTGACCCAGGCAGTCCTGGGACCAGCCAAGGAGCTGGTCAGATGGCCCTGCTTTGCATTTCATTCTCCCCTTGGTAGGGCTTTCACTTATGTAATGGAACAGCAGTGAAACCCCACGATACCTAAGTGCTTCCCCTCTAGCCAGCCCATATATGACCACAAAAAAGGGGAAGAAAAAATAAGAGAAAAAGAAGAGCTCCAAACCACATGCTTCTTGGGACAGAAAAATGAGCTCTCTTTTTTCCCAGAGTCATGTGAGGGCACAGTGACAGACTTGGGCATGTTTTGCTGAGCCTCAGAGCAACCAAGTGGTGAGGAATAAAGGGCCCCAGTCTGAGTGTCAGCAGTTGAGCCTTTTTCCACCTCTTCCCCTAATTTGCTGTGCAACCTTCACTGGGTCACTTTCCCTCTCTGGGTCTCTTAAGTGTCCTCATCTGCAAATTGAGAGGATTGGAATAAATAATTGAGGTAGATTGGGCATGCAGTCCTGGTTTTGCCTACAGATGTAGTATAATTATCAACAATAACCTCTTTCATTCTCTAAGTGAGCTGTGACATGATGACATTAGTGGCTCAGTCCTGTCTGACTCTTTGTGACCCCATGGACTGTAACCCTCCAGGCTCTTCTGTTCATGGAGTTTTCCAGGCAAGAATACTGGAGTGGGTTGCTATTTTCTTCTCCAGGTAATCTTCCCACCCCAGGAATTGAACCTGGATCTCCTGCTTTGCAGGCAGATTCCTTACTGTATGAGCTACCAGGGAAGCCCCAAGTGAGCTGTACTAGGTGATAGATTATCAGATCTGTTTGATTCAGGTCACTGTTTCCATTTTTTTGGATATGATGAACAGTACTGCAATGAAGTTCCTCTATTCAACAAGTATTTGATACTTCCTTTATTCAACAAATATTTGATAAGCATCTATTATGTGCCAGGTATGGCTTTATGCTCTGGGGATACTGGAAGAATAAGACAGATAAGATCTCTGTATGGAAAATACATTCTTGTGAGGGACATAGATAATAAACTAGAAAACAACAACAATAAAACAAATTTTAGATCATTTTGAAGAAAGCAAATGAGAACAATGTGCCAGATGGTGCTAGGGGGTGCTACTTTGTAAAGTGTGGTGAGGGGAGGACTCTTTGAAGAGGTCACATTAGAGCTGAGACCTGAATGATAGGAAGGAGCCAGTTATACAAAATCCCAAGGAGAATGTGCAGCAAATGCAAAGGCCCTGAGGTAGGAAGTGTTTATGTTTGAAGAACAGAAACAAAGCCAGCATGGCTAAAGTGTAGCAAATGGTTGGAAATCAGGTTAGAGTGAAGATAAGGGCCGGATCATATAGGGCCAAGGAGTTAGAGGTTTTTGTTTTTTTTTAATTTATTTTTATTAGTTGGAGGCTAATTACTTTACAATATTGTAGTGGTTTTTGTCATACATTGACATGAATCAGCCATGGATTTACATGTATTCCCCATCCCGATCCTCCCTCTCCACCCGATTCCTCTGGGTCTTCCCAGTGCACCAGGCCCGAGCACTTGTCTCATGCATCCAGCCTGAGTTTTCTTCTAAGTGCAGAATATCTGGTTGTATTTGAATCACTAAAAAATCATAAAATAAAACTAGCTCTGTGTAGAATGGACTGAGAGCAAAAAACTTCACATATCTGATTAGTTACAGCACAGAAAGCCATAACTTCACCCCAGGCTGTGTGGCACCCTGGGAAGAAAATGAACATCAGAGTCAGAGTTAATTGTGTTCCAATTCTAGCTCCTTTGGTCTATAACCAAAGGAAGTGAAAGTGGGGTCTTGAAGAGATATTTCTATATCCATGTTCACAGCAGCATTATTCACAATAGCCATGAAATGGAAGCAACCCAAATGGATGAATGGATAAACAAAATGTGGTATATAAATACAATGGAATATTATTCAAACTTGGAAAGGCAGGGAATTCTTATACTTGTTACAATATGAGTGAACCTTATGGACATTATGCTAAGTGCAATAAGCCAAAAGCAAACAAAAAAAAATGCTTGTGTAGCAGATATAATCTTGAAGGAGCCATATGTATAGGGAACTGTGTACCTGGTACATAGTTGGCATTCTGTAATGGAACAGGTGAATGAACAAAGTGGATGACACATCTAGCCATGAGTCGTAAAGCAATCTGCCTGTTCTAAAATATATGTGAGATTTTTTAATCTGGTACCATAATAGTTGCTTCAGCAAGCAAACTAACTGAAAGCCTTACCAACAGGGTCTCATATTAACATCTGTATTAGTTTTCTATTGCTAGAATAGCAAACTTCCACAAATATAATGGTTTAAACATCGATTTATTACCTCCAGTTTTGTAGGTAAAACTTTTGATGTGTGTCTCAGCAGGGTAAAATCAACGTATCAGCAGGGCTGTGTTCATTACTGGAGATTCTAGGGAAGGATCTGTTTCCTTGGACACTTAAGTTGTTTGCAAAATTCAATTCCTTGTGTTTTTAGGACTGAGATGCTGTTTCTTTGCTCGTTGTCATTGAGGGCCATTCCCAGCTTCTAGAGGCCACTTACATTCCTTGACTTGTGTCCACTTCTTCTATCTTCAAAGTTAGCAACTCTTCTTCTTCCCTCTCATCTCTCTAACCCAGCAGAGAAAGGTTCTCCACCTCTAAGTGTTAGTCACTCAGTCATGTCTGACTCTTTGCGTGTCTGACTCTGTAGCCCGCCAGGCTCCTCTGTCTTTGGAATTCTCCAGGTAACACTGGAGTGGGTTGCCATTCCCTTCTCCAGGGGATCTTCCTGACCCAGGATCAAACCTGGGTCTTCTGCATTGCAGGCAGATTATTTACTGTCTGAGCCATCAAGGAAGCCCCTCCACCTTTAAGGACCCAAGTAATTAGATTATTAGGTTCACCCAGATAATGCAGGATACTCCTCCCAGCTCAAGGTCCTTAACTTGAATGCTATTTATGAAATCCCCTTGAAAGTCTGAAAGATTCTGGGGATTGAGTCGTGAATATATTTGGAAGGTTATTTTTCTGTCTACCACTGCATCCATTATCATTTTGGAAGGATTGGCTTCTCAGAGCAGGTAGTTGTCTCTCAGCGAAGAGCTATGGGAAATGAGGCCAGTGAAAGAGAATTTTGGATAGAGGAAAGAGACTTGAGGCATTGGCGGTAAATGTGTTGGCAGGCCTGCGAGGGATGCGACAGGAAGAGGATTTTGGCTTCATGGAATCCAGGTCCCTAAAAGAAGAAAGAAATACTTACAAGTTCCAGAAAGTTAAATTTATGTGTCTTGCAGTTTCCTTTCTGATTCTGATCTGTTCTGCCAAGGAGAAAGTAATCTTCACCTGCCATGAATAATCATAATATGTTTCCCCATGATTTTAATTAGTTGATTGATGGGTTGTTATTGGTTCATTGCTACCAATATTTGAAGGATGTTTTCTTTGCTGGCTTGGTGAAGCTTCCAGATGTTATTAGAGCAGGCATGACTTCAGCTCACCCAGCCAGTAGCATTGGCTCTGCATTCTCTCATTGGCTTCTATAGTGGGTTCAACCATGAATCAGGGACCTGGTGACACAGACCTTTCATTTCCGGATCTTCCTCCCTAAAGAGTCCAGTAAGTTATGTTGCTAAGATGCTGTCTGTTTTGAGCCTTTTTATTTCTGTATCTTTGCAATACTCCTTTTCCTCTTCTCTTCTCTTTCTAGTTTTGTGATGTTTTAGGGTCAAAATAACGAAAAAGAATAGAAACCAATTCAACTCTGGAAATAATACAGAGATGTAAGAAGGAATGTGCTCAGTTGTTATGTGGTGGTTTGATATGATATCAAATCCACTTGCTTATGACAAAAATGAAATTGTTTTTAAGAGTGAAGTTGTTTTGCTTAAAGAATGAAATTGTTTTTATAAGAAAGTCATTTTGATATGAAGAAGCTGCAACAAGACACCTCTTGACATCTATGGTTGCCCATAAGCCCTCAGCAGCTCAGCTGCCCAGGCGTGCCTGGGGGCTTTGCAATAACATGAAGAAGCATCTTTGGTGAGGGGACATTTAGACTATAAACACTCAGAGTTTGTGAGGACAATCTGACAGTTTTGGTCTGGGCAAGACAACCCTTCATTGACCTAAGCAGCAGCTTGGGGCGTTAGGTCCTGTGTGGGTAATGGGGTAAGGACAGGGGAAAAGCAGTGCAGCTCCCCTGTGGGAGATCATCTTGCCTGTCAACATTGGCATCTTGATTCCCTAGCAACCTGCTTTAGCAACAGGGGACTTGCATTTTGCTGGTAGCTGGGTGTCAGACTCTTGGTTGGTTAATCTGACTTTCCCAGGAACCAACTCATGAAGAAAGGCACACCTCAACTAAATTGGGACTTTACTCCTTTCATCTCATCTTACCTGGAATAAAAGTGTGATTAATATATTATTGGTTTGTGTGTGCTTAGTCGCTCAATTGTATCTGATTCTTCATGATCCCATGGACTGTATGTGGCCTGCCAGGATCCTCTGTCCATGGGAATTCTCCAGGCAAGAATACTGGAGTGGGTTGCCATGCCCTCCTCCAGGGGATCTTCCCAACCCAGGGATCAAACCAGGGTCTCCCGCATTGCAGGCAGATTCTTTACCAGCTGAGCTACGTTATTTCTTTACCAGTTTATTGAGAGACATTATCCTACGCTATTTGCTTGTGAAATTATTATAATTCCTGCAGTGAACTTGTGTTAAATATTGAAAGAGACAGTCTCAATCTCTGAGCATAATTTGCCCCCAACAAAATAAAAATAGACTACTCTAATCTCCTCTGTTCTGATAAAAGAAATTTACAGCAAAGGCAAATATTTCCTGGTTCTCTTTGGGAGAGTGAGGTGGTAAGAGGCTGAAGCAGCGCTGTCTTGGGGAGTATGTGCATTTTGCTGCCTGTTGATGTAACACAGACTCAGGCCCAAGGGATGAAATGGCCACTTCTGAGGCCACAGTGGTTATAGGTTTCAGGTAAAGCATGGTTGTAATTCTCCCACATGTCATCCTGCAGAGGGATGGGCAGAGTCGGGGTGGAGATCCTTGCCCATGGTTTGCTCCCAGAGAAGGTATGTGTTGCACTTGGACTTTCTAGTTGCTACACAGTGGGAAGCCAGAGTCTCACTGGGTGTTAGTAGAGGTCAGAACTCTTGGGAACAGAGGTTGTGACAGAGAGGAAACTCCCCCCTCTGCCCCTGACCACACCCTAGCTTCTTTCACACAGTCAAACAAGTCGTTCCTTCAGATAGAGGCAACTCTGAGCAGGACATTTGGTAAAGGTGTTACAGGGGTTGAAACTGTTGCTGTGGGGTCATCAAGAAGACTCCTTGGGAAACCCAAGGGAAAAAGAGGTAGTGGGGCTGACAAAAGCTACTAGAGTTTTCTTTGGCTTGAAGTATTGTTTATATTTGAGTAATAATAACCAAATTAATGGTAAGAATTATAATGTGACTGTTGAGCCACGCATACACGCTAAGTTGCTTCAGTTGTGTCCAACTCTTTGCAAGCCTATGGGCTGTAACCTGCCAGGCTCCTCTGTCCATGGGATTCTCCAGGCAAGAAAACTGGCGTGGCTTGCCATGCCTTCCTCCAGGTTGTTGAGCCACAGTTATGTGCGAATTGTGGTTTCACATGGTTTATCTTTAGTTATTACATTAATTTTCACTCTGTCAGGTAGGCATTATCTGTATCATACAGATGTTGAAGTTGAGAAAGAGAGAGCTTGTATGGCAGGGTTGAGATTCAAGTTCAGGTTCATTGATTTTAAAGTTTCTTTTCTTTTCCTTCCTTCCTCTTTTATTTCCTCTTTGCCACGTTTGCTTCATGGGCTTCCCTGGTGGCCAGCTAGTAAAGAATTTGCCTGCAATGCAGGAGACCCCAGTTCAATTCCTGGGTCAGGAAGTTCCCCTGGAGAAGGGATAGGCTACCCAATCCAGTATTCTTGGGCTTCCCTGGTGGCTTAGATGGTAAAGAATCTGCTCGCAATGTGGGAGACCTGGGTTTGATCCCTGGGTTGGAAAGATCCTCTGGAGGAGGGCATGGCAGCCCGCTCCAGTATTCTTGTCATGGAGAATCCCCATGGAGGAGACTGGCAGGCTACATACAGTCCATGGGGTCCCAAAGAGTGGGACACGACTGAGCGACTAATCACAGCACAGCTTGCTTCATATTGTCTTTTAAAAGAGATAAAATGTGCATAAAGAAACTCTGAAAGTTTACATACAAAAACTAATAACAGTTTTGCATGTGGGAGGAAAGAGGGGTGGGAGATGGGAAGGAAGATATTAAAAGTATTCCTTAAAGATTTTTGAGCAAAGTGGATGGACTATGTTACTTACTTGAGAAAATTAAATTAGAAAGTTAGAGTGGTGTCATACAGTCCATGTCATTCTGCAACTAATCTTTTCCAGTTTGGTTTATGTTTTTGAGGTCTATCCACGTGGTCATGACCTTAATCTTTCCATTAGTTATGCTGCCTTGAACTGTAGAATTTTACAACTGGAAACACTCCTGGGGATTACCCAGCTCTCAACTTTCACTTTACAAGAAAGATAACTGAAGGTGCAGAAACGGAAAGTAATTTGTCCGGCAGGTCAGTGGCAGAATTGGGGTTGGCCTTAGATCTTCCCACCTTGACAGGAGTTTGGGACTGCTTTCTATCCCAACACCCAGAGCCAAAACCATCTCCCGATTCTTACCAGGAATTGAGTAACTTTATGTGTTACCCTTTCCTAGGAACATCTGTTTTCAAAAAACAAAAGGAACATAAGCAACAACATTCAGCAACTAACTGTTATTAGTTTCTGTATGTAAACTTTCAGAGTTTCTTTATGTACCTATAGAAAACAATGGATAACTAGGCTCATTTTCCCCTCTGCTGCACAAAATGTAGTATACTCACACATTCTTCTGCCCTTTTTTTGTTTTCACTTAATATGTGTTGGAGAAATTCCCATATTAGCATAGAGAGTGTCTTTATCCAGTAGGGGTCATTCTGATCTCAGAAGTCAGAGGGAGATGCTTTGAGGTGAGGGGAATGTTTGGTGGGAACGCCAACATGGCGGTGTTGACCGCCAGGGATGGAGTAAACTTTCTAGTATCTCCTCTCCCTTTTTCTCTTCCAAAATAAATACATAGGAAAAGAAAAGGCAGATATAAATAAAAAGCAACCAGGTTGTCACTCACTCACTTAGAAGATAGGTTCTACCTTCAGTTCAGGAAGGAACTAATTAGTGGTTTGAGTTGGTGATGGTATTTTTTTTTTAACTTTTATTTATTTATTTATTTTTGGCTGTGCTTCACTGCTGTGTGGGCTTTTCTCTGGTGGTGGTGAGTAGGGGTACTCTCTAGTTGTGGCGTGGAGGCTTCTTGTGGTGGCTTCTCTTGTTGCGGAGCACTGGCTCTAGGGTGCACAGGCTTCAGTAGTTGTGGCTTCCGGCCTTTAGAGCACAGTAGTTGTGGCACGTGGGCTTATTTGTTTCCTGGCATGTGGGATCTTCCCAGTCCAGGGATGGAACCCCGTATCACCTGCATCGGCAGAAGGGAGGATTCTTTACCACTGAGCCACCTGGGAAGCACTGATAATGGTATTGTTGCAGGTATTGTTAAGGTAACAGAATGCTGTCAGACATTTTGTTGCCAGAGAGACAGTCACAGCACTAATAAGCCCCTTGCCCTGCTCATCCACAGTGAAAGAGACCACTGCTGGTTAAGTTCTCTGGTTCCTTCCTCTGCCATTAGGCAGGACCCCGTTAACCATCCTGACAGGTGAGGACCTTTTAGAATTTATCTTGATAGATGACCCTAGATCTTCTGGAGTTCATATAGTCACGCACTGTGTCAGAGTGGTAAGAATACAAAACCCTATAAGGTTTATGTATTTTCTCTTCAAATTAAATGGCATGGATAGGTATTTCCCAAAATTTTATAGCAAAATATTTGTAACAGTGGAGGAGCAGCAACAATGTGAAGCAGCCCTTCCCAAGCTTTGTTCACATTGGGGATTTTACTATCTCATGCATATGCTGGAATCCACTTCTTAATATAAATATGTTTTGCTTTAATGTCTACACTTACATTCTACTACAGATTTTTTCTCCCCAGTCTTCTAGTAAAATCTGTGCTTCAAGAAGATACCCTGTGCTGACCCAGTGACTTTGTTGGATATTTTATGTGTAGAGCCCATCCTGGATCTCTGTGTACTCAAGTTTGAGAAGCACAGATTAGCTGGGAGTTGGCAAACTTGTTTTTGTAAAGGGCCAGGCAGTAAACATTCAGGCTTTGTGGGCCATACTGTTTCCGTTCAGTTCAGGGCTTCCCCGGTAAAGAATCCGCCTGCAATGCAGGAGACCCCAGTTCGATTCCTGGGCTGGGAAGATCTGCTGGAGAAGGGATAGGCTACCCACTCCAGTACCGTTCAGTTCAGTCACTCAGTCATGTCCAACTCTTTGCGACCCCAAGGACTCAAGCATGCCAGGCTTCCCTGTCCATTACCAGCTCCTGGAGCTTGTTCAAAGTTACGTCCATCAAGTCGGTGATGGCATCCAACCATTTCATCCTCTGTCGTCCCCCTTCTGCTTTCAATTTTTCCAAGCATCAAGGTCTTTTCCAATGAGTCAGTTCTTTGCATCACGTGACCAAAGCATTAGAGTTTGAGCTTGAGCTTGAGCTTCAGCATCAGTCCTTCCAATGAATATTCAGGACTGATTTCCTTTAGGATGGACTGGTTTAATCTCCTTGCAGTCCAAGAGACTCTCAAGAGTCTTCTCCAACATTGCAGTTCAAAAGAATCAATTCTTCAGTGCTCAGCTTTCTTTATGGTCCAAATTTCACATCCATACATGACTACTGGAAAAACCATAGCTTTGACTAGATGGGACTTTGTTGGCAAAGTAATGTCTCTGCTTTTTAATATGTTGTCTAGGTTGGTCATAGCGTTTCTTCCAAGGGGCAAGCATCTTTTAATTTCATGGCTGCAGTTAACATCTGCAATGATCTTGGAGCCTAAGAACATAGTCACTGTTTCCATTGTTTTCCCATCTATCTGCCATGAAGTGATAGGACTGGATGCCATGATCTTAGTTTGTTGAATGTTGAGTTTTAAGCCAGCTTTTTCACTCTCCTCTTTCACTTTCATCAAGAGGTTCTTTAGTTCCTCCTTACTTTCTGTCATAAGGGTGATGTCATCTGCATATCTGAGGTTATTGATAATTTGTCCCAGCAATTTTGATTCCAGCTTGTGCTTCATCCATGATGTACTTTGCATAGAAATTAAATGAGCAAAGTAACAATATATGGCCTTGACATTGTCCTTTCCCAATTTGGAACCAGTCTGTTGTTCCATGTCTGGTTCTAACTATTGCTTCTAACTGTTGCTTCTTACCTGCATACAGGTTTCTCAGGAGAAAGGTAAGGTGGTCTGGTATTCCCATCTCTTTAAGAATTTTCCAGTTTGCTGTGATCCACACAGTCAAAGGCTATAGCATAGTCAATAAAGCAGAAGTAGATGTTTTTCTGGAATTCTCTTGCTTTTTCTATGATCGAACCAATGTTGGCAATTTGATCTCTTGTTCCTCTGCTTTTTCTAAATCCAGTTGTAACTATTTCTGTTACAACTACTCAATCTTATAGTGTAGCAGGAGCAGCCATAAACAACATGCAAATGAATTGCATGGCTGTGTTCCAATAAAACTTTATTTATGAAACAAACAGATTTGATCTTGATTTGGTCTGCAGGCTGCTGTTTACCAACTCCTGGATTAGAAAATAAATGCCCACTTGTTTGTAAAAGGATAATATTTTCAGTTGAGACAAATAAGGAAGAAGAGTGGGAGTAGAGATTCCATTGACCATTGAGGCTTACACAGTATTTCAGAGAGCAGAGAGGACATGACAGAATTATTAATAGAGGGGCAGTGCAAACAAAAGCAAGTATTTTTAGGTTTATGTGTAGGTGGGGCTTCCCAGAAGGCACTCGTGATAAAGAACCTGCCTGCCAATGCAGGAGGTATAAGAGACATCGGTTTGATCCCTGGGTTGGGAAGATCCCCTGGAGGAGGGCATGGCAACCCACTCCAGTATTCTTGCCAGAAGAATCCCATGGACAGAGAGCCTGACAGGCTACAGTCCATCGGGTCACAAAGAGTTGGATATGACTAAAGGAACTTAGCATGCACATGTACATAAGTAGGGGACAGGAAGGATAAGTACATAAATTTGGCTTAGGGAAGGAACTCATATCTAAGAGAAGCATTCTAAAATATCAGGGTTTGGGGTTCCCTGGTGGTCCAGACGTTAAGAATATGCCTGCCAATTCAGGGGATGTGGGTCCAGGAAGATCTCACATGCTGCAGAGCAACTAAGCCCATACATCACAACTACGGAGCCCACGTGCCACAGCTACTGTAGCCAGCATGCTCTAGAGCCTGTGCTCCACAACGAGAGAAGCCACTACAGTGAGACGCCCATGTGTTGCAGCTAGAGAGTAGCCCCTGCTCTCTGTAACCAGAGAAAGCCCTCATGTAGCAACAAAGACCCAGCACAGCCTATCTATATCTATATCTATCTGTCTATCTCTATTTCTCTATATATCTATATCTATCTATCTATATATATATATATCAGGGCTGAAAGGGACTTTGCTGATTATTTGCTTCTCACTGTATTTCCCATTTTTGCAGAAATTGAGGTCAAAAGAGCCTTCAGATCTGGAAAGAGGCTAAAGAGTGGTGTGCCTCCAATACTAAGTTAAGGGATCTCTGTTGTGCTGCATACCAGGCAGTGATTTAGCATTTCATCATCTGAATGCTTATTCATTAATCAGCTTCCTACTTACCTCATGACCAGATGTCCCAAGAGAATTTCGTCTGGGATGGAGTTACTTCTCATCCACTTTACACCATTGTGAAATAGCCCAGCAGAGATAGTGACAAGACACATCTGGAGCAATCACCTGGACAAGTGCCAAGGTGCAGAAACTAACTTCTCCTCCTGCCGTCAACTTGCTGTGCAAACCTGGACCAAATCTTGAGCTCTCTGGTGGCTTTCCCCTTGGTTAAACAAGAAGCATTCATCCTTGTCTCTCCGTCAGAACTGGTGGCCTGTTCTTCTCCCACTTCTCTGCCCTCTTCTCCCGCCACCAACCTTTAAGTCATCAATGGCCAGAGGACCCTGGAGGGGGAGGCACCACGACCTTTTTTGACCCAGATTTTATATTTATTCACTTATTTGTTCCCACTAATTATTGAGTACTTTCCATGCCCTGGATGCTGAGGTTAAACAGTGAATGAGATAAGCAGGCTTCTGCCTTCTCGGAGCTCACATTCTAGAGGTATGAGGTGGTAGGGAACACAAGCAGTGTACAAGTCAACAAATAAAAGAATTTCAGCTGGAGATTACTGCTGTGAATGAAATTGAACAGGTATTGTGATAGTGACTAGAGGGGCTCTTTTGGGTGGTTTATCAAGGGAAGACTTCTTTGAGGAAAGATCTGAAGGTTGAGAAGAGCTAACAATGGAGTCTTCTAGGCCAAGGGAAGAGCAAAGGGGAAAGGTCATGAGTGTGTGGGGTTCACGGAACAGAAAGTAGGTCTGTGTGTCTGCAGGGTAGTGGGTGAAGGGATGGATGGTAGACAAAGATGAAGAGATTGACACATGAAATTGATGAGTTTTCATCTGGTTAATCCAGTGGCTCGATCTGGTTTATCTTTTTAAAAGAACATTCAGACTGGAGAATGAATTAGAGGGATTAAGAGTAGAAATAAGATAATCAACAAGGCTTGTCCAGGTGGGAAATAATGGTGATCTAGATCAGATGGTAGCAGAGGAGACTGAGAGAAGTCACTGGATTCGGGATATGTTTTGGAAGAAGAAGAAATAGGATCCGTTGAATGATTGGATGTAGGGGCTTGGGGAGGTGCTTTATTGGTGAAGGGAAAATGGAAATCAGGGATGACCCCTCAGGTTGGGGCTGGAACAACCAGCAAGTTGTGGTAGCTTTTATGTTGCTTGTTGAGACTGGACTGCTGGAAGACAAATAGTTTTGGGTGGGGAGTGTGGTCAGTCAGTTGGTGCAACCTGGGTGTGCTGAAGCGAAGATGACTGTGAGATCTCTGGGTGGGGACATGCAATTGGCAGCTAGAGATGTATTTTTTGTATGTTTACAGTCTTAAGAGATTAACATTTTTCCTAACATCCAAGCAACAATCCTGTGAGACTTGATTTGCTGGACCACACATTTTACATCTCCTCCTTGGAATGTCTGGGACTCTTTAAAGATCTGTGAATTCCATGGATTCATCCTAGATTCTACATTTTGCCTCTAGCAGACATCCCACTCCCATCTCTGCTCAACTGTTTGCCACCAAATTACTTTTCTCCTCTTCCTGCTTGGTCCCAGTGTGGATGTTCAAGGGAGCTGATACATATTGTCAAATAGCTCTTCTCAGTTACATTCCCATCAACAGCAAAGCCATGTTTATTTCCCCACATTCTCACTAACACTGGGCAGTATTATTTTCCAATATGATTGGAGATAGGTGGTGACACATTTCAGTTTGTATTGCAAAGATGTGCTTTTAGACCATAAAGCACTCTCTCTGTGTAAATTGCAATACTCAGACTCATTCAAGAGTTCACAGTCACAATTAATTATTCAGAAATTTCAGGGCACAAATAGTAATGGTGGCTAATATGTGTTGAAATCCCTCAGTGTACCAGACACTGCAGTTGTGATACCTCTTTAATTCCCACAGCATCCCGAATGTGGAAACTGCGTCCAAGGGAAACTAACTTATCCAAATGGCATAGTTGGGATTCATACCCCAGGTCAGGAAGAGTGTCCCTAACCAGTGCCTGCCTACCTTCTGCTGTCAGGACTGCTTCTCACCAGGATGATAACACTAACTGAACTCCTTTTGGAAATCCTTGTCACTTCTTAGCGTCGCGTTCTAACCTTCCTGTTTTCTTTTTCCAGGTTTCTAGATCCTTTGGGAGGTTTACTTCTTACTGACATTTGATCGTTATAACTCTGTGATCAGCAAAAACATCCAATTCTACAGAGTTCTGTGGAAACAAAATGGGACTGAATAATCTATAATAACTAGAATTAAATAAAATTGGACCAAAGTGATGTTAAGCATTGTTAAAGAGGATTTGAGAGTACACAATTGGAGATAAATTTGTGTTTCATACCCTGCAAACTGGGACTTCTTAATAAACCGAGCGTAATTTGAGACACTGAGTATCAACCGTTTAAAGACTCAATTCTGATGGCCAAATTGCCCTTCCAGGTAGACTGGACTGTCCCCAATTGCTTGAATATGCTCACTTCACATGATGATGTTCTTTCAGGCCTAGAGAGGTGCAATCTTGATTCATTGACCATCAGAGGCAATGCTGTAGGGGAAAGAAGAGGGGCCTGTCAACAGAAGGAATTACAGCCTCAGTAATGTGTGTGGAGGTGAGATAGAGAGCATGACTGCCCCAATGTCCTCTTGGGGGTGGTGAAAGTTTATGAAGTGAGTGTGTATGGATATCAGATCTTTTAAACCCACATTTATTGCCAAATCCTTCCCTTCTGACTTTGAGTCACTGTTCCAACCACCTGCTTCTCAGAGAAACCTGGGAGTCCAAATTTACGAGGTCTAGGATATAACCCTAATTCTTCTCACTTAAGGCATAGCTGTCCAGAATGAGGTAGGGAGAGAAAGTAATATCATGACTGATAAGAAACAAAGAATTTGAAAGATGGGCGATTTGAAAACTAAAACCACCTTGAATTCTAATATAGTCTTTGAGTTAGAAACAAGAAGAGGAAGATAGGCTGAGAAGGGAGGTTAGTTTTTAGCAACTGTTTTTTAAAACTGACAACAAGGGAAGAGAGACCAGAACCACAGACAAATTTAACATTTTGTACTTCAGTATCATTTGATCTTTAAAAAACTCCCTAATCTTAGAGGGGGTTGTCCCTGGATAAGGGGTTCTGTTCTGAACTGAACAAACATGGGTGAAGTATAAGGTCCCTTCCCCAAATCACTCCTCAGTATCCCATGATGCTGGAAATCCCCGGGGTTAACTTTTCTTTCCTTTTGGCTACAATTAGGAAGCTCCTTTAATGCATTTCACTATTGTGTCTCAGTTTACAGATGAGCTCATTGAGGCTGGGAGAAACTAAATAACTAGTGCAAGTTTGCACAACTAGTAAACCACACAACCCAGGATTAGAATCTGGATTTGTTTGATTCCAAACTCTGTCACACTGGTGGCTCCAGTATACACTCCCTTAGGATTGGGTACCTTCTCTGTCAATTCTGTTATGTGGAGCACTAAACAAGTAGTGAAGAGCTCAGACTGTGATGGGCTTTGTGGTCAGGAGAGTTTGGGTTAGAGTCTTGACTCCATCACTGATTGATCAGCTGTGTGACTCTGGAAACTTAACCTCAGTCTGCTCAGAAGGAGGCTAGGATGTGAGGATGAAGTTCAACAAAGCATGTGGTAAGCATTTTACAAGATTATTTTGGTTTTTAAAAGCTATATATTCTCTGGCCATGAGCAACCAAGGACAGAACTGAAGAACAGACAATGATCAGAACAATAGCTAACACTTACTGAGCACCCAGGATGGATTAGACACTGTACTATGTCTTCTCCATGTATTATCTTCATTCATTCATTCTCCTAACAATTCAGTGAGGTCTGTACGATTGACAACCTCGGTGCACAAAGAAGCAGCACATCCAGCTGCAAGTAGAGGAGCCAGGACTTGAGCCTCAGTGGATGGACCTGAGAGATTATGCTCACTACCAGGAGGAAAGCTTGCATGGGCCTTCTTGGGAAGTTGGAAGGAGGTAGTGATGCTTAGGAGGGTGAACAGGGAGCTTTGGTCCTGGGCGCAGCACATGGACTTTGGACATTGCAGGGTGGGGAAGAAGGTGATAACAAGGGTGAGAACATCAAATGAAAAGTTGGGTGTTTGAAGCAGTTGTTACCTGTAAGGTGATGTTGAGGTAAAGTGACTAAAGCTGAATTCTCAAAGTGAATATGTTGGATCTGCTCATTCCTTAGAGATGGTCGAGTCTGGTGGTCTTTAATACTGTGCCCTGTGGTCCCTTAGGGCCCCCCAAGGGGTGGGTGGATGGAAGTAATGGGGTAAAGCCTTAGCTAACGGATCTTCAAAACCCTCTTTCTTACTTCATCCATAGGAACTCCACTTTTTCACCTTTTTTTTTTTTTTTTAGGTACAACTTACATGACGTAAGTTATAGGAATTTCAATGATAAAGCTTGATGAGTTTTTAAATATGTATACATCTGTGTAGCTTGATGAGTTTTTAAATATGTATACATCTGTGTATACTCAGATCAAGAACACTTTTTGTACCTCTAGGCAGGCTCTGTGCTGTCCTTCCTAGTCAGAACAATAACATCCTCCCCACAGGTAACCACCATTCTGGTTTTGCCCATTTTGAGCCTTTATATAAATGAAATTACAAAGTTTATGCTTTTTCATGTCTGGCTCTTTCCCTCAAACTTATATCTGAGAGATTTATCCATATGTTTGCAGGTGGCAGTAGCCAGTCCTTTTTCATGGCTAGGTGGAATTCTGTTGTGTGGCTACACCACAATTTATTAATCTTTTTCACTCTTGATGAACCTTTGGGTTGTTTTCAGGTTTTGGTATTATGAACATAGCTGCCATGAACATTCAGCACAAGTCTTGTGATGGACTTTGGTTGTTCAGTTGTGTCCAGCTCTTTGTGACCCCATGGACTGCAGCATGCCAGGCTTCCCTGTCCTTCACTGTCTCCCGGACTTTGCTCAAATTCATGTCCATTGAGTTGATGATACCACCCAGTCATCTCATCCTCTGTCGTCCCCTTCTCCTCTTGCCCTCAGTCTTTCCAACATCAGGGTCTTTCCAATGAACCAGCTCTTCACTTCAGGTGGCCAAAGTAGTGGAGCTTCAGCTTCAGCTTCAGCTTCAGCATCAGTCCTTCCAATGAATATTCAGGGTTGATTTCCTTTAGGATTG
Source organism: Cervus canadensis (assembly GCF_019320065.1). Taxonomy (NCBI): domain Eukaryota; kingdom Metazoa; phylum Chordata; class Mammalia; order Artiodactyla; family Cervidae; genus Cervus; species Cervus canadensis. The sequence goes on along the minus strand of NC_057389.1, from coordinate 38,384,844 downwards.
ACTGGTTTGATCTTTGTGGTGGACAGATGAATGTAGTCGTGTCGAGTGTATATTCATGAGCGAAGCATAGTGTGGCTGCATGCTTAGCTCTGGTGGGTAAAGCAGCTTTGCTTTTGAATAGATGTTTCATGGAATGGGAATCTTGGTAAGGTTTCACTTGGGGAAAGGGTGTGGTTGCTTAAAAAATTTTTTTCTTTAAAGTTTAAACTCCTCTAGTGGAATCCTTTTTATATGTACATGCAGAGACTGAATCTCAGAGAGAAAAGTGATTTGCTCCAACTCAAACTGTGGCAAAGTCACATCTAGAACCTGATTACTAGACTGAAAATTTCAGAGGGCTTTTGTGCTCTCTCAAATGGGAGCTAAATATCACTTAATCTAGTTGCTGGTCAGATGTGGAAAGGACACCCCAATTGAAGTCAGAAGCCCTGGGTTCAAACTAATACTGTCAGTAACCAGTGTGTGACACAGGGCAGGGCACCTACTGCTGGGAACCTCAGTTTCCCCCACTGGAAAGTGGATACCCCTGCTTGACAGCATTGCTGAATTAAAGGAGGTCGTGGTACGGAGACACTCTACAGGTTGAGAAACATCACTGGTGTCATTATTGTCAAAATATGTTCCAGGGGGATGCTTTGGTAAGCATGCTGTTTTCTTGCAATAGTAATGCCTATAATAATTCATTGCTTTGCATTTTATTTTTCAGGCTGACTCATTAGTTTTTAGTGAGAGCTTTTCTGCTTTCATTAAAAAGCTAGTGCAGCAGGTAGAATTTTCCAGATAGCCATAGTGATGTATATCCCACTGTACATGCTGCTCTTTGATGAGATATTTTTGTAATGTGACACATCTCCATTGAAGTTGGGTTGGGGTGGGGGAAGGGTCAGTATTTTCTCCCTTCAAACCCAGGCAGACTTTGGTGACTATCTTGACTAACTTAACTTGGCAGAAATGACAATGTGTAAGGATGAATCCCGAGTTAGAAAGGAAAAGTCTACATTTTGGGGTATTTCCTAGAGAGAACAGAAACATCCGGGGAGGAGATACTACAGTTTTTTTTTTCTGATTTCATTTTGTAGTTCTTTTCATTTCTCAAGTTTCATTATTTAAACTTCCCAACAAAAGGAAAAAACATATCTAGCTAATACCCCTTGGATTAAACCTGAGATTAGACCTGGGTGCTTCATACATTCCAACTCAGGTGGGGTTTTCGTTCTTAGTGAAGAGCCAAGTGCCTCCAGGAGAAAGGCCCACAGGCCAGATCCTCCTCTGGGGGCTCAGAGGGGATGGGAGTGTGAGTGAGGGTGCACCTGGGCCGATGGTAGCTCCCCTGAGCCTAAGAGGCCAGTGGACTCCTGGTCCCCTAGGCCTAAAGGCAGGGTGACACTGACCAGTGTGGGTGGCTGAGAATCGCACAGACATTGAATTTTTCCCTCTTGATTTTCCCCCGAGAGCTCTAGGTTTCTGCAAAATATGGTCCTTTTGTCAAGAAGGTCTTTATTACAAATCTAAAAATAATAAGTTCCTCACATATGTAAATTGCTCCCATATTGAAAAGCAGGTTCTCATGTGTTACTTATTTGATTTTCCCGATAGCCCTGTAGAAAACCAGAGGCCGAATCATTGTCTTCATCTTAATTTTCTATTTAAAGGAATTGACAAGGTAAGGGCTTTGCCCAAGATCCTACGGCTAGCAGGCAGAAGAAACACTGCTGAAAGAACCAGGTCTTCTGGCTTCTAGGCTGCTTTCCTTTACTGCCTTATAGACTCTGTATATGGAGGAGTTTGGTGGCACCACAGCAGATTGATAGAGCTAACTTGAGGGAGTTAAATTATCCTCTCACCCTTTCTTCAGGTCCCAGGAGCCAGAACAGGGCCTGACATACAGTAGTCTCTCAGTACATAGTTGTTGGATAATTGAGTGAATGAATCAATGAATACATGAATAACCAAATCCAATCCTCCCCTGCATCTGTTCATCTATTCCCTGTAAACATAGATTGGACCTCACTTTTTTTTTAAATTTATTTTTTTATTGAAGGATATTTGCTTTATGGAATTTTGTTGTTTTCTGTCAAATCTCAATGTGAATCAACCATAGGTATACATATATCCCCTCCCTTTTGAAAGTTGCTCCCACCTCCCTCCCCATCCCACCCCTCTAGAGCCCCTGTTTGAGTTTTCTGAGCCATACAGCAAATTCCCAATGGCTATCTATTTCACATATGGTAATGTAAGTTTACATGTTATTCTTTCTATACATATCACCCTCTCCTCCCCTCTCCCCATGTCCATAAGTCTATTCTCTCTGTCTGTTTCTCCATCGCTGCCCTGTAAATAAATTCTTCAGTACCATTTTTCTAGATACTGTATATGTGCATTAGAATATGATATTTATCTTTCTCTTTCTGACTCACTTCACTCTATAATAGGTTCTAGGTTCATCCAGCTCATCAGAACTGATTCAAATGCATTCCTTTTTATGGCTGAGTAATATTCCATTGTGTATATGTACCACAAATTCTTTATCCATTCATCTGTTGATGGACATCTAGGTTGCTTCCATTTCTAGCTATTGTAAATAGTGCTGCAGTGAACAATGGGATACACGTGTCTTTTTCAATTTTGGTTTCCTCAGGGTATATACCTAGGAGTGGGATTGCTGGGTCATATAGTGGTTTTATTCCTAGTTTTTTAAGGAATCTCCAAACCGTTTTTCAGAGTGGCTGTATCAACTTACATTCCCACCAACAGTGCAAGAGCTTTCCATTTTCTCCACGCTCTCTCCAGCATTTATTGTTTGTAGACTTTTTGATGATGGCCGTTCTGACTGGTGTGAGGTGATATCTCATTGTGGTTTTGATTTGCATTTCTCTAATCATGAGCGATGTTGAGCATCTTTTCATGTGTTTGTTAGCCATCTGTATGTCTTCTTTGGAGAAATGTCTGTTTAGGTCTTTTTCCCACTTTTTGATTGGACTGTTTGTTTTTCTGGCATTGAGTTGTATGAGCTGCTTGGATATTTTGGAAATTAATCCTTTGTCAGTTGTTTCATTTGTTATTATTTCCTTGGACCTCACTTTTAGCTTGCTTTGCCTCTCTGGACAGTCCCTCAATTTTTGTGAGACTTGTAGAAAGTTGGATGCTGCTTTGTGTCAGGAAATTGAGAGGCTGGATGTGCACTGGAATTTGGAGAATAAAAACAGAGTATTTCTAACCACAATGGCAATAACCACTTACTGAAAGCAAATTATTGAATGCAAAAAAGCGTGCCTGGCATCGTTCTTAGCACGTATGTGGAGTGAGTCATTTAATTCTAACAATCCTATGACATCGTCCCACCATCAACTCCATTCAACAGATGGGGGAAATTAAACCTTACACAGGATACTCCTGGCCCCTAGGATTACTCAGCCATATTTATACCCAGGTCTGAATGATAAGACACTGATAATAACATACAGCATAGGGAGGAGGGGACTGGCGTCACCCTAACCCAAACAAGAGTGATCCTGCCCCAGGTCCCTTCTGTTCTGAGGCCCCAGAGCAACTCCAGAGAGCAAGTGTCCCAGGACTCAGGGTTCTGGAGAACCTATTGTCTTTGTGCAGTACCACAAACCATCCGGCATGTACTGTCTGTGCATCCTGCCATGTCCTGTCTGTGCATCTTCTGTATCAGATGACAGCCACCCATTGACTGGCTCACCTTTGTGCCTGCGATGTGGCAGTGACCATCTTGGGCAGGGAACCACCTTCAGCATGCCATCTGATGAGACATCCCTTTCTGTCCTGCTGGACTTTGTCTTCAAAAGAGTCCTGGAGAGCAGGAACTCACAGAGAGGCCCTGAATCACACATTCTGTCACCATTGTGGGAGACTTCCATATGTCTGTGTTAGTTCATTGTCCCTTCAGAAATTGTGACTGCCTGTCTGTCTTCCCTGGCAGTTCTGCAGGAAGACTTGTCCTAGGCAGGTCCCAGCTGCTTCTCTTTCAGGAGTCAGTTCATGACTGGTTGTAAAGCATTCTGAAAAACAAGGAAGACTGCAACGAATTCTCTTTGCTATGGAAGGAATGATGGGTTATACCTATCTTGGGACCTCCCTTCCACCCAGGCTCCTCACTAGTCAGTTCCCTGAGGGCTACAGAAAGTGGGTGGAAATAAAGGTAAGGACGGGCACTTTCTAAGTGTCAGCCTCTGTCCAAGACTCTTTTTTTTTTTTGTCCAAGACTCTTTACCTGTGTTAACACCTTTAGTTCCCACAGTGTGTCACTGAGGGAAGAACAACTGTTACCCCCCTTTGCAGGTGAGACAATCAGAGAGATTAAGTAACTTGTTCAAAGGTCAGTCAGTGAGCAGAAGAAGCAGGATTCAAACTCCAGAGCCCATCCTAACTGCTGTCCTCTGCTGCTTCCCCATTTTCAGTATTATGTTTGTTATTTTTGCAACACAGCTCCTATTATTATTTCTCATCTCATAGATGAAGAAACCAAGGTTCAAAGAGGGTTCAGAGTTGCCCCAGGTCAAACAGCCAGCAAGTGGCAGAGCTGAGACTTGAACTCACATCTTTCAGACTCTGCAGTCTGAACCTTCAGCCTCCCAGGAAGGAGATGGAGTGAGAAAAGATGATATAAGGTAAGTATAGGGGCCTGGTTGGGGATCCCTCACCAGAGGGCCTGTGTTCCCCAGCCTGTGATGTTTGGTTTTAGTTTTTTCAAAGGGGTGAGTTTCATTTTCATAGTTGGGAAATCCCACAGTAGGACATAAACACCATGAGCAACGGCTCTGCCCCAGCCACACCCACCTCCTCTCTTGGCCAAGACTGCTTCTAGGATGTTACAGCAAAATCTTGCTTCAGAGTTGGAGTCTGCAAAAGTCAGGGCTCCCCTCTGGGTCTGGGGAATAGGTGTTTCAAGAAGTGGTTTCATTGTGAGTGGAGAAAACAGCTGTCCAAACACTAGCTCACATCACGTTTCAAAATTTTGCTCCAAGGTGACAGTATGGGTGCCATCCCTGATGGGTGACAGACATCATTGATGGAGCTGGATTGTTGCTCAGTGGTCGCCATAGGCTGGGGAAGAACCAAGGGACTGGCATATAATGAATTAGGCATTGCCTGGTTTCCTGACCAGCATCGGAAACAACTGATGCCCAATTTGCAGAGCTGGCCTTGAGGGAATATGAGTATCATTGTGACAATAGCTCACACTTATGGGCAAAGGCTAACAGAGTTTTGCCAAGAGAATGCACTGGTCATAGCAAACATCCTCTTCCAACAACAGAAGATTCTACATGTGGACGTCACCAGATGGTCAATACAGAAATCAGATTGATTATATTCTTTGCAGCCAAAGATGGAGAATCTCTAGACAGTCAGCAAAAACAAGACCGGGAGCTGATTGTGGCTTAGATCATGAACTCCTTACTGCCAAATTCAGACTGAAATTGAAGAAAGTAGGGAAAACCACTAGACCATCCAGATATGACCTAAATCAAATCCCTTATGATTATACAGTGGAAGTGACAAACAGATTCAAGGGATTAGATCTGATAGAGTGCCTGAAGAACTATGAATAGAGGTTTGTGACATTGCACAGGAAGCAGGGCTCAAGACCATCTCCAAGAAAAGAAATGCAAAAAGGCAAAGTGGTTGTCTGAGGAGGCCTTACAAATAGCTGAGGAAAGCAGAGAAGCAAAAGGCAAAGGAGAAAAGAAAGGTATACCCATTTAAATGTAGAGTTCCAAAGAATAGCAAGGAGAGATAAGAAAGCCTTCCTTGGTCATCAATGCAAAGAAATAGAGGAAAACAATAGAATGGGAAAGACTAGAGATCTCTTCAAGAAAACTAGAGATACCAAGAGAACATTTCATGCAAGATGGGCTCAATAAAGGACAGAAATGGTATGTACCTGACAGAAGCAGAAGATACTAAGAAGAGGTGGCAAGAATCCACAGAAGAACTGTACAAACAAGATCTTCATGACCCAGATAACTACAGTGGTATGATCACTCACCTAGAGCCAGACATCCTGGAATGAAAAGTCAAGTGGACCTTAAGAAACATCACTATGAACAAAGCTAGTGGAGGTGATGGAATTCCAGTAGAGCTATTTTGAATCCTAAAAGATGATGATATGAAAGTGCTGCATTCAATATGCCAGCAAATTTGGAAAACTCAGCAGTGGCCACAGGATGGAAAAGGTCAGTTTTCATTCCAATCCCAAAGAAAGGCAATGCCAAAGAATATTTAAAGTACTGCACAATTGCACTCATCTCACACACTAACAAAGTAATGCTCAAAATTCTCCAAGCCAGGTTTTAACAGTATGTGAACTTCCAGATGTTCAAACTGGATTTAGAAAAGGCAGAGGAACCAGAGATCAAATTGCCAACATCGCTTGGGTCATCAAAAAAGCAAGAGAGCTCCAGAAAAACATCTATTTCTGCTTTATTGACTATGCCAAAGCCTTTGACTGTGTGGATCACAATAAACTATGGGAAATTCTGAAAGAGATGGGAATACCAGACCACCTTACCTGCCTCCTGAGAAATCTGTATGCAGGTCAGGAAGCAACAGTTAGAACTGGACATGGAACAACAGACTGGTTCCAAATTGGGAAAGTACATCAAGGTTGTATATTGTCACCCTACTTATTTAACTTATATGCAGAATACATCATGCTAAATGCCAGGCTAGGTGAAATACAAGCTGGAATCAAGACTGCTGGGAGAAATATCAATAACCTCAGATATGCAGATGACACCACCCTTATGGCAGAAAGCAAAGAAGAACTAAAGTGCCTCTTGATGAAAGTGAAAGAGGGCAGTGAAAAAGTCGGCTTAAAACTCAACATTCAGAAGACTAAGATCATGGCATATGGTCCCATCACTTCATGGCAAATAGATGGGGAAACAATGGAAACAGTGAGAGACTTAATTTTCTTGGGCTCCAAAATCACTGCAGATGGTGGCTGCAACCATGAAATTAAAAGACGCTTGCTCCTTGGATTTAGGTCATACCTGAATGGTCTAGTGGTTTTCCCTGCTTTCTTCAATTTCAGTCTGAATTTGGCAATAAGGAGTTCATGATCTGAGCCACAGTCAGCTCTTGGTCTTGTTTTTGCTGACTGTCTAGAGCTTCTCCATCTTTGGCTGCAAAGAATATAATCAATCTGATTTCTGTATTGACCATTTGGTGATGTCCATGTGTAGAGTCTTCTCTTGTGTTGTTGGAAGATGGTGTTTGTTATGACCAGTGCATTCTCTTGGCATAACTCTATTAGCCTTTGCCCTGCTTCATTCTGTACTCCAAGGCCAAATTTGCCTGTTACTCCAGGTGTTTCTTGACTTCCTACTTTTGCATTCCAGTCCCCTATAATGAAAAGGACATCTTTTTTGGTGTTAGTTCTAGAAGGTCTTGTAGGTCTTCATAGTACCGTTCAACTTCATCAGCATTACTGGTTGGGGCATAGACCTACATTACTGTGATATTGAATGGTTTGCCTTGGAAATAAACGGAGATCATTCTGTCCTTTTTGAGATTGCATCCAAGTACTTTATTTCAGACTTTTTGTTGACTATGATGGCTACTCCATTTCTTCTAAGGGATTCTTGCTCACAGTAGCAGATATAATGGTCATCTGAGTTAAATTCACCCATTCCAGTCCATTTTAGTTCCCAGATTCCTAAAATGTCAACGTTCATGCTTGCCATCTCCTGTTTGACCACTTCCAATTTGTCTTGATTCATGGACCTAACATTCAATGTTCCTATGCAATATTGCTCTTTACACCACCCTTATGGCAGAAAGTGAAGAAGAACTAAAGAGCCTCTTGATGAAAGTGAAAGAGGAGAGCTAAAATGTTGGCTTAAAACTCAACATTCAGAAAACTAAGATCATGGCATCTGGTCCCATCCCTTCATGGCAAATAAATGGGGAAACAATGGAAACAGTGTCAGAATTTTTTTTTTTTTTGGCTGCAAAATCACTGCAGATGGTGAATGCAGCCATGAAATTAAAAGATGCTTCCTCCTTGGAAGAAAAGGTATGATCAACCTATACAGTATATTAAAAAGCAGGGACATTACTTTGCCAACAAAGTTCCATTTAGTCAAAGCTATGGTTTTTCCAGTAGTCATGTATGGATGTGAGAGTTGGACTATAAAGAAAGCTGAGTGCTGAAGAATTGATGGTTTTGAAGGAGAAGCGTCTTCAGTGGCTTGGAGAAGACTCTTGAGAGTCCCTTGGACTGCAAGGAGATCCAACCAGTTCATCCTAAAGGAAATCAGCCCTGAATATTCATTGGTAGGACTGATGCTGAAGCTGAAGTTCCAATACTTTGGCCACCTGGTGTGAAGAACTGACTCATTTGAAAAGACTCTGATGCTGGGAAAGATTGAAGGCAGGAGGAGAAGGCGACAACAGAGGATGAGATGGTTGGATGGCATCACCGACTCTATGGATGTAAGTTTGAGCAACCTCTGAGAGTTGGTGATGGACAGGGAAGCCTGGGGTTCCAGAGTCGGAAATGACTGATCAACTGAATAGAGATGGAGCACTCATTTGAACCAGGAGTCAAGCTAATTGTGATACACACACCATCTACTGAATCAGAATGCTCAGTCAGACGTGACATCAGTTTTATCACTCCTGGTTGAGATACGGGGAAACAAAGTTTAAGTGACTTGTCCCACGGTTGAGTTAGATCTGCACCCAGGTCAGACTCTATGTGCACAAACTGAACACTTGCTGCTTGATTGCTGTGTGGAGGGGCAAGGGTAGAGCCCAAAGACCAATTAGAAAGTGACTACAATAGTCTAGGAGAGGCAAAGGGATGCTCAGACTAACAGTGTTGGAGAAGTATAGTTGATTTATGGTGTCATATTAGTTTCAGGTGTACAACTTAGTGATTTGATATTTTTATAGATTATACTCCATTTAAAGTTATTGTAAAATATTGCTTATAGTCCCTTTGCTGTACATGGCATTCTTTTTTATTTATTTATTTATTTTACTGATTTATTTATTTATTTTTTTAAAACTTGCTATCATTAGTTTTATTATTATTATTATTTTTTTTTTAATTTTTTTTTTTGGTCATACATTGATATGAATCAGCCATTTGTATTGTGGTATAGCCTATTAACAACGTTGTGATAGTTTCAGGTGAACCGTGAAGGGACTCGGACATATACATGTATCCATTCTCCCCCAAGCTCCCCTCCCATCCCAGCTGCCACATAATATTGAGCAGAGTTCCATGTGCTATACAGTAGGTCCTTATTGGTTATCCATTTTAAATTGTACATTGCATTCTTGTATCTTATTTTATATCTAGTAGTTTGGCCCTCTTAATCCCGTTCCCCTATCTTGCTCCTCCTCCCAATCCCTCCCCACTGGTAACCTTCAGTTTGTTCTCTGTAGCTATGAGTCTGTCTCTGTTTTATTATATTCATGTTTTGTTTTTTAGATTCCACACATAAGTGATATCATACAGTATTTGTTAGATTTACTTCACTAAGCATTTAACTGTCCAGGTTCACCCATGTTGTTGTAAGTGGTAGAGTTTCATTCTTTTTTTATGGCTGAGCAACAGTCTATTGTATGTATGTGCATATATATATGTATGTATACCACATTTTCTTTATCCATTCACCTGTGGATGGACACAGATTGCTTCCATGTCTTGGCTATTGTATATAGTGCTGCTATGACCAGTGAGGTGCACATGCGCTTTTAAATCAGTGTTTTCATTTTCTTCAAATATATACCTAGGAGTGGAATTGCTGAGTCATATGGTGGTTCTTTCTGATTATACATTCTTGGTGTGATCTTGGTTTAATGCATCACTTTACCACCAGACTCTAAACGCTGAGGGCAGGGCCGGCCTGTTTTGCTCACCAATGTTTGTCTTGTGTTGAGCCCAGGACCTGGCACATAGTAAGAGTACAACACAATTGTTGATTGAGTGGATGAGTGGTTGTTTAATGCAGTGAATAAGTAAGCAAATGGTTTTCCTTTTGTAGAGCAATGCAGGTGTTTCTGAAAGGTTGTTTGAAAGGCAAATATAATACCAAATCTTATTCCATCTACTTTAATTATACTACTAAGGAGGGGGAATAAATCTTGCCCTTGACATGTAATAAAGTCATATTTTAAAATCAGGACTGTCTCTTCCTCTCACTTATTTTTTAAAATGGTAATTTCCTGATAGGACATAAATAATGGCACTTAAAATAGGTTCCCGACTTGACTCCACTGATACCCAGCTGCTGATGGTAGACAAAGTTAAACTCCACCTGTCAGTATCTACCTGTATGGTTCTTGGGAGGCTCTGAGTTGGTGGTGTGAAAGCCCTTTGAAAGCAAGGTCTCATTTATTATCCACTCTTCTCAACCTTGTTAATAACAAGGAGGAACAGGCTGTGTGCCAGAGATAGCTGAGTTGATTTGCAGAGCTGGATGATTGAGGGTGCAGAGAGAAATGAAAAGGAATGAGATTGGTTGAGAAATACTTAAGCAGGGGATAAAAGGGTGAGGGGGACCAGAGATCATGAAGGCAGGGGTTCATGTCTATCAGACTAAGCAAAAAGGAGGGAACTGATTTTTCTGAGCTGGGGAAGGTGACCTGAATGAAATCATCCTGGTGGCCGAATTCCCACATGAGCGAAGGAGAAAGACTAAACCCACCTTGGTTGGCCCTGTGGTTACATAGGAGTGATGCTGAGTGTCCCTCAGGTGACCTTGGCTGCTCAGGGTTGTGGCTCTGTGGACAGGTTTGGGAGACTGCACAGTGCTTGGCAGCCGTGGGAGGGCAGAGAATCAGGTGGAGTCCACTGCTCAGTACATTCTGGGGCCAGTCACTGGGAGTGGGCATGGAAGTCCCTAGGCCCAGACCAAGAGCAAAGCAGCAGGGCAGAGGCAGGAAAGGCCAGTCATGCAGAGCCCGGGCTAAGGAGGGAATGTGAGGACGAGGCAGCCCAGAGGAGGGGGGTCCTGGAGAGTCCTGCTTGGGTAAAGAGGCAGTGGCCCCGCAGCAACAGGCTGCTGTTCCCCTGCAGGAATAGGGCTCCTTCGCTGCCAGGAGGCTTTTCCAGGAAGGCTGGGTTTTTGATGTGGAAACATGCTATTTGCAGAAAAGCAAAAACCAACCAGCAAAACAAAAAAGCTGCAGGTCCAACAGGACATGTCTGATGGCTGTACTTGGGCTTCCTGTTTGTGATCCCATCTCTTTCCCCTCCTCTTTCCAGTGAAAAAAACCCTGCAAACTTAAGGAATGAATCCTCCCTCTTCACAAGGGAAACACACTTTCCTGTCTTATTTACACAGAACTGTTGCTGTCAGTTCTCCGCCAGCCTCCTTTTCTCCTTGCTGGAGCATTTAATAACAACCAGGTTGGTATTAACTGGAGTCAACTAAAAACAAGTCATTCACTGATCCATTCATTCATTCAACAATTATTCAACAAATCTACTTCTAGGTGTTATACACCGTTTGGTGCTGTGGACACCACTGGTGATGAACACAGAATTTACATTCTAGTGGGAGGGGCAGACTACTAGAGGTAAACAAACATAAAGTGTCAGCTTATGATAGGCACTGTGAATAAAAATAACGCAGAGAAAGGAGAGCCAGGGAGGCGGTTATTTTAGTAGGAAGGCTGAGAGAGGCCTCTCCACAGTCCCTCCCCCAAGCTCCCAGTGATTTAACAAGATTTCACGGGGCTTCCCTGGCCTCACTCATGGGTGCTAACGAGCAGCTGGGGGTTGGCTGAGTGACTAACTACAGTGATTGAAAAAGGGTTTTCCCTCCACCCTTTGGCCTCTGAAGTAGGCTCAGCCTCTGCCAAGGGGAGCAGGTGCAAGGCTGAAATCCTAATTAAGAGTAAGTATTCCCATTTGCCTGTACAGCTGGAAACATCTGACCGGCTGAGTCTGCTGGGAGGAAGGTGGTGTTGGCTGCGGACTGCGAGCAGCAGAGGCAGAGGCCACTCCAACCAGTAGTCACGCGTCTTCTTCTCAGCCTTTCTCAAAGGGGAACAGACACACATGGACACAGTGAGTCAGAACGGGCCTCACTGCACCAAATATGTCTCCCCCACCCAAGTCCCCCGATGGATGTCTTGCCATTGGATGGTCCTGTTTTTGAAGGTGAAATGGCATCTTGAAATCTCTTCTCTGGGGCTCAGTCTGGTGGCTCAGACTGTAAAGAATCTGCCTGCATTGTAGGAGACCCAGGTTTGATCCCTGGGTCTGGAAGATCCCTTGGAGAAGGGAATAGCTACCCACTCCAGGATCCTTGCCTGGAGAATTCCATGGACAGAGGAGCCTGGCAAGCTACAATTCATGGGGTTGCAAAGAGTCAGACATGACTGAGCAACTGACACTTTTACAAAGGTAAAATGGCATCTTGAAATCTCTTCTTTACCGAGAGAGACAACTGTGGGATGTGTGAATAGTTCCATCTCAAAGAGAAAAAGTTACTTTGACCCACAAGGCCCTGTATGATATGCAACCTCCACGCCCTGGGTGGGCTCCATAATATTGGGGGCCCTGTGCAGAATGACAAGTCGGCCCCTGCATTATTGTGACCTCCCTGAGAGCAGAGTTTTGTCTCTGTTTTGGTTGGATGGCCGTTCTTTTGCCAGTGCCTGGTGCCGGGTGGAGGCTCACGATATGTTGTTGTTGAATAAAGGCTCAGTGTTTAAGTCATGATATGGATGTGTTAGGGCTTCTTTTAACGTGTGTTAGGACTTTCTCTGTATCAGATGGGAAGCCAGGTGGCTCAGTGGTAAAGAATCTGCCTTGCAAGCAGGAGACGCATGTTCGATCCCTGGGTTGGGAAGATCCCCTGGAGAAAGAAATGGCAACCAATTCCAGTATTCTTGCCTTGGAAATCTCTTGGACAGAGGAGCCTGATGGGCTGCAGTCTATGCCGTTGCAAAAGAGGTGGACACGAATTAGCAACTATATAGCAGCTGCAGCTGTTTCAGGTACGGGGCTAGGACAGTGGTTTTCAGCCTTGGCTGCGAATGAGAATCCCTCTAGGAATTCCTGCTAATCTCAGTGCCAGGCTCTCCCCTGCATCCATTCTGTCAGAATCTAGACAGGGAGTTATTTTTAAAGATTCCAATGTGAGGTGAAGCTTGACAACCAGGGGTCCAGCTGTATTCTATATGTTGTCAAAGGCTGTTGTACACTGGAGTCACCTGGGTAGCTTGGTTACTGTGCAGATGCCTGGGCCATTTTCAGAAATCTAGAAACCAGTAAGTTTGAGAAACAGTTGTTCTGATAACAAAATTCCCAGGGGATTTTGCTCATGCTAAAGTTTAAAAATGTAAATTATCTTTTTGAACCCTATGATTATGCCCACTTTACAGACAAGAAAAATGGGCACTGAGAAAGGTTTTATCTAAAGTGTATCTAAAAGTTTATCTAAAGTAACAAGGTAAGTAACTGGCAGAACTAGGATTTGAACCCAGGGCTTCTTAAGCCATGGTCTGGGCTTACCCATTAGCTCCCTCGCCTTTCATTTGTAATGAAAACCTTTTTGCTGCGGGAGCAGAGAGTAAGGTGGTTGTGAAAATTAAAGATTAACGAGGTGCATGCATGTAATGCTGTTTTGAGGATGGGCAGGTTGGTACTACTACCCGCATGGGGAAGAAATAAGTCCAGCAGGGAACTGACCTCCACCCCTAAGGTCAGTCAGGCTTTAAGGGGCAGAGCTGGCATTGCAACCCTGGTTTCTGGATCCTAGATCTGGCCCGTTTCTTCAAGACCTTCAAGTTCCACATTAGCAAACAAATCACTAAGCAGCTAGAATTTTTGTTGCTTGCACCTGGTGCAGAGTAGGTTCTCAAGCAACGATGCCTAAATGAGTAGCCATAGGGATAGCTGGTTGGGTGGGTGGGTGAGGGAGTGAAGGGGTCTGGGTGGCACCCTTCTGTCTCTGGTGGGGTTACTGTCTCCATTTTTCAATTAGAGTTGTAACCACTAGAGGGCGATGTCGGACAAGAGAAAGGAAAAAAGATGCTTCGCTGCTGTTTCTAGGACTGGAGAAAATATTAAAAATACACTTGTGGTGTGGATTTAAACCAAAAGGGGAGGCTCTAATTCACAGAGCAATTGAAGTGAGCATTGCTTTCCCCTGGGCTTGCAGGCTGCTGAGAACCTTTTTCAAACCACAGGAACATGTGGGCCACCCCTGACCTTTCTAGATTTAAAATCAACAGATCAAGGGGAGGGGGGACATCTTGGTTGGCCTGGAAAGTGGATGTTTATAGATAATAGGCAGTTTTAAAGAAAAGACATTTTGCAGTTTCCCAGACTTTTACAACATTGATGGGAGTTAATGTTTCGAGAAATGGTATTATGATGAAGTTGTATGCTGAATTAATTTTCCGTAAATAAAACCATACATTTCTACAGATCGCTTTTCCTTTCCTATCATGGGGGTGTGTACTCTTGGTGGCTGAACATTCTCTCCCCTTCCTCCACCTGCCCTGCTCCTCTCCATGAGCCCTGGAGTAAGAGAAACCTGGCTTTGAATCTGGGCCATGTTGCCACAGCTTGTGTGACCTTGGGAAAGTCACTTATGTTCTTGGAGGTCAGAATTGTCACCTGAAGAGTGACAATCTTCTCCTAAAGAGGGAGAGGAATTATATTGCAAGTTTGTTATGAAGTCCAAAAAGAACACGTGGAAAGTTTCCAGCCCAGGCAAAGCCCTGGGCTCGTGGGAGCCATCTTCCATGTTATGCTCCCATTTGCTTGGGAACATGGTCAAGACCAAGAAGTAGGCACAAGTCACCTTGGGAACTCCCCCTGGCTTCAGCTCTTTGCCCTTCTCTCCTCTCCTTTTTCATGGGGCACAGAAAGTCTTGTTGTCAAAAGCACAGCCAGATCTTCAGTGGGAATTAACCTGTTGCTCCTCCCTAGTGTTAGAACTAACTCACCCCAAGATTTGCACTTGTCTGAATTGGAGAGGGAAAGAATAGTGGCCTTTCAGAATCAAATCCTACGTAGTGCTAATAATGATGATAAGTATAAGAACATTTCCTGGCACATGTAATATGGTCTTCACTGTGTTAAATGTTTTATATGCATTATCTTCTTTAATTCTCACTACAAACTCTGTGAAGTAGGTGTTTTATCATGTTATTTTTACAGATGGGGAAATGGAGGATCAGAGAGTTTAAGGAACTTGGGCTGAGATCACACAGCTATTAAGTGGGCAAAGCTGGAGTCAAACTCAGGTCTGACTCCAAAGCTTGCTGTTAAGAAGGAAACTGGAAATAAAAATATGTGCATCACTCATGCACTCTACTACGCTGACATCATAGAAAGATGTAGCATGTTGGGAGGTTGAAGGGAAGGGGAGACACATGTAACAGACAGACTCAGAAAAACTTGGTGGAGATGAAGTCTTCTGAGCAGTGACCTAAAGATTAGGGAAGGTTCCAGCAGGCAGAGATGAGGTAGGAAGAGGCCTTTACAGGTGAAGGCAAAGGCAGAGAGGCTGCAAGCATAGGTTTGTTCTGGGGACATGGATATGTTCAGTAATGCATCACCGTATGACGTTGGTGCTACCTGTCATTATGGAGGAGGAAAATGAAGCACAGAGAAGGTGACTAACTTGGCAAAAGTCACACAGCTAAGTGGTAGAGTTGGCATTTGAACTGCCACATGTCTTTTAGAACATCTTTAAGGTGGAGATCACCTATGGATCTTAACTCAGTCATTAAGAGATTGTGGCTTCAGGGAGGATTCCAGGCCCAGCAGCCCAGCCACACCCAAGCCACGTACCATGTGCCCCCACCTAGAAGTATGTGGGAGCCAGGATGGGGGAGAATACTAGGGAGCAGGAGAATTATAATAAGACTGTACCTTTGCACGACGTGTGCTTTTCTTTTCCTCCTGCCTTGTCATCCAGTTACTATCTTGCATTCTTTTACATTGAATAATAATAATAACTCCTTAACCACCTGTCAACCCTGAGATAATGAAGACAGGTGGAGGTTGGGTGTCACAGCTAGGAAGTGGATGGAAGGTTCAAGAGCGGCCAGTGCCGCCGACCACTCTCCTGCTCCCCTTCCTGGTGGTTCTCGTCCTGGTCTCACAACAGCTCCAGAAATGTCTCTGCAGCTCACGGAGTCTGTCTTGCTGGGCTGGAGACTGTGGAACTGGCCTGGGAGACTGGATCCTGCCTCCTGGCCCAGTGCTGTCTCTGCTCCCCCCTACCCTCCAGCCCTCAGGGCCTCTGCTGCTTCCTTCTGTCTGTCCACAGTCAGCAGTTGCCCATGGACTGTGAGTGTCCCCAACACCACCACAGATCTCAGCCTTAGGTTCTTGTCCCCTGAGAACTTGGCCTACAGGGGCCAGGAACCCCAGGCCACTCACTGGTGGATCTATTTATGTGGGTTTTCTGATCCATGGAATCCTAACTTGTTTTACATCTGTGACCAAAAACTGCCTTGGCCCTGGAGGGACATTTGTAGGGCAGGGGTGTATCCACAGATGGACAAGGCACAAACAGAAATCTCATTTAGAGGGAGGCGAGGTGTGAGGGGCACTGGAGGGTATTCCAACTGTGGACTGAGGGGAATTTCCAAGTAGTGGGAAGAGTGGAGACTCACCTCCATGTCTTCCTGGCAAAGGGAGGAAGAACACGTGTGCATTCATTCTGTCATTCAGTTATTCATCCATTCACTCAGCATGTACACGTGCATGCTTAGTCGCTTAGTTGTGTCTAACTCTTTGTGACCTTATGGACCGTAGCCCATCAGGCCCCTCCGTCCGTGGGGTTCTCTAGGTAAGAATACTGCAGTGGGTTGCTGTTTCCTCCTCGAGGGGATCTTCCTGACCCAGGGATTGAACTCGTGTCTCTTGTGTCTCCTGGATTGGCAGGTGGATTCTTTACCACTGAGCCACCTGGGAAGCCCCAACATGTACATGTTGAGCAGCTATTCTGTACCAAGCAGTGTTGAAGCAGGGAAGAAAACAGGTAAAATTCTTGCCCTCAAGGTGCCCTCACCCCATTCTCCTGGAGAGGATGGTGGGGGCAGGGGTGAGCAAATAAAGCAAATACCTAGTAAATTAGATGACAGGGACAAGTGACATGGGGGAAAGCAAACTGCGGAAGGGGGCATGGAAGGCTGGTGAGGTGGAATCTGTCTATATATGAATCTTCCTTGTAGTTCCAGATGGAGCTAGAATCAGATTCTTTTTGTTCTAATCAACCTGGGCATTATTCAGAGATGCCAGATTCAGATTCAATCCATTTAGGTAAAACGCAGGCAAGTTCAATATCTGGCATCCAGAGTTAAAGAGAGGACTTAACAGTAAAGCTACTGTCTGTTCCAGACGGGGCCCAGCACACAGAGCTGCGCTGCCTGGGTGCAGGGGAGGTGCCCAGGAACCCAGGGTGGGGGGGTGGGAACACTTCTATCAGTGGATCTCAGTGCTCAAGGCCAGAATGCATACATGTCCTGGGCCCTAGAGAGGTGGCCAGGCAGCTAACGTGGCTGGGCATTCTGGGGCTTGAGCTTCCCTAACGTGAGACTATAAAAACAAAATGTGGCTATAAGCCCACCATGTTGTTACATGTTAAATGGGGCTCTGGTACCTGAACCAAATCAGCATTAGTCACCTTCTACTTAGGGCCCACGAGCATCTTCTATTTTCACAGTCCACAGGGAGGCCCAAGAAACACAGATTTACGAGAGAATGGCTTTCTTTTGGCCACATAGTTCCATTCTGAGGTACTAGGGGCTGGGCTCCAACATGTGCATTTTGCAGGGTACCCAATTCAGCCCATAGCAGATGGGCAGTGGCTAGATGAAGAAAGGCCTGGGAGCTGTGTGAAGGAACATGGATTTCATCTGAAGTCTCACACAGAGCAACGATGCTCATGTTTATATTTTACAGAGTTCTAATAGAAGCAGTGAGGGGAAAGACTTGAAGGAGGGTGGAGATGGGTTTGAAGGTGCTGGGGGTTCTCTCTAAGAGAACCTGGCAGAGGGGAAATGCAGGGGGCAGAAGCAATGACTTGTGATGGGTCATCTGCAAGGGGGCTGGACAGAGTGAGTTAGATTTCTGGTTTGGATTACTGGGTGCACTGTGGAATTTATAACCAAGAGTTATAAAGAGTCCTGGAGGAGTCCTGGAGTTCTGGAGGAGAGTCCTGGAGGAGAGTGTGGCCCAAGCAAAGGGGTGGAGATGGGTCCAGGGTGGTGGGGGGACATGCTGAGTTTGAGGGACCAGTGGGACATGAGTGGAGGCTGATCTCCAGCTCTGGAAAGAAATCTGAATAGAGACATGGATTTGGGACTCATTAGTTTGGGTGGTAATTGAAGCCATGGGAATGGAGGAGGGAGGGGTACTGGCCATGAGTTTGAAGATTCAGAAGTGAGCTGAAAACTCTTGTTAAAGCTGGAGATGTGTGTGCCCAGAATGACAAATGCTCTGCTGATATGGAAACCCCGCTAATTTTTATGCCCATGTTCTGTCTGAGGAGTCACTGGAGACTGGGGGTGAGGAGAGATTCTCTGGTCTCCTGGGTGTTAGCTCTCTTCCCAAGCCCGCAGGGTGTTTAATCAACTTTTGAGACTTAATGAGTTACTGGACGCCCTCCCAGCTGAGTCAGCCCAGGGCCCCCTCCTGGGATGGGCTGTGAGTGGCCCTCCAAGACAGAACCACCTGCTTTATCGGGCAGGAGGATGGAGGTGTGACTGCCCAGGTCAGCAAGATCCAGTGGCTGGTCTACATAGCGTCACTAATGATGCCAAATGACGCCAGTGAATGAAAAGTGTTTGCTGAACTTTGAGGATGCATGAAACATAATTTTGGTAGTTATAGCAGGTTCGTCTTTTTTAAGATGTCTTTCTTGGACTGCTTTTAAAGTAATACCAGCTGACACGTATAGAGTCCTCACAAGTCCAGATGATGTGTGAAGCATTTTTCCTGTGCTGGCTCACTCCATCCTCATGGGTAGTTGTGCCCGTCTTACTAATGAACACAAAAGCTCAGAGGGGGAAGCAGCTTGGGTGAGATTGTGCAGTTTGCAGTGGAGGGGCCTGGACGTGAACCCCAGCAGGCTGATGTGAAGTCTCCCACGTTGTCACTTGGCTGATGCCTGGTGTTTTCCTTCACGGAAGGGACACCTTCCCTGTTTCCCTGGCCTCACAGTCAGACACATAGCTGGGGCTTGTTTCTAGCTCACCCCATGGCTGGCATGTGACTTGGGTCAGTTGTTTACCCTCTCTGTATCTCAGTCTGCCTTTTTTTGGTGAAATGAGACCATTATGTCCACTAGAATGGGACTTCAGAGTGAGTTTAGTGATAATGAGGCATAATGATTGTGAAGCACTTGGCTCCATGCTTGGAACAGAGTAAGTGCCTGTGGCAGATGGTTCCACTCAGAGATGGCCATGACAGTATCTATCCCATCCCATAGGCTCTTTTACTCCTGTGATGGTGACACTTCTTCACTGACCATTGGGTTTAGATCCCGACCTCTTGAACCAGGAGGTACCTTTGTAATCACCTTGGCCAACAGGCTAGGATGGAAGTGACGTTAGGTGACTTCTGAGGCTAGGTTATAAAAGTGTCTGCCTGACTCTCTCAGTGTATCTTGAGACACGTGCCGAGGGAGCCATGAACCAATATGTAAGCTGTCTGGTTATCCTGTGGCCACTGTCCTGGAACGTGCATGTGGGGAGACTCATCAGAGATAGAGCCCTGGCTCTTCCAGCCCCCAGACCTTTGAGTGTGTCCAAAAAGTGTCAGTTCCTACTCACTGAGAGTTTATGAGCAATCATAAAGGCTAATTAGATTGCCTAATAGCAGAAGGTTTGGACTGTTCAAATGAGGGCAGTCAGGATGAGAGCCCTGTATATGGCAGCAGAGGGAGGGGCATTTTCCCTTGTCTCTTCCCTGAGAGGCCTCTGTAAGCTAAGGTAATAAGACATCCTTTGGTGCATCATTTTACACTTCCCTCAACACTTCCATATCAGTAATCTCATTTCAGCTACACCATACGCCTCCAGGTTGGAGTAGGACAAGGGTTATTTACTCCATACTCCAGCTGAGCAAACTGAGGTACAATGAAGGGAGGGGACAAAATTCAGGGACACATAATTTGTTAGGGGCAGAGCAAAGAAAGTGTGTTCTCCTTGCCTTCAAAGCCTAGCTCGTCAACTTGCTAGCTGTGTGACCTTAGGCAAGTTAATTAACTTTTCTGTGCCTCAGTTTTCTCATCTATAAAATAGGGATTGAAATGGTACTCCTTTATAGGGCTGTGGTGAAGATTAATTTATATACTTCATGAGAAGTGTTTAGGGCTTTACTAGACAGTATGGAAAAGCTGGGAGATGGCTGAATGGGGGTTTTCAAATCAGGTAGTCTAACTCCTGACTCCACACTGGTGGGCCCAAGTCCTGGAAATTCCTACCAATCCTCCAAAAGGAGGTCGAACAGCAATATCCCAGGCACTCCCACCTCTTCCCTGGAGAGCCTAACTTTGAGTCCACCTTGGCCACTGTGCCTTGATTACATGATGCCTGAATTGAAGGCAGCACCATCACCGCCTCTTTTTTTATTGCAGTCCAAGATTTCACTGTTTTTTGTGGTTTTTTTTTTTTTTTTTTTTTTGCAGTCAGAGCATACCATTGACATCCTGTTGGCAGTAAAATCCGAAGCATCCTTACAACAGGTACTCACATCAAGCTGCATTCCTACCCATCTAGGATTGACGCAGGTGGAGATGTAACAAAACTGACTATGGCATCATTAGTTTGTTACAAAAGATTTTGCTTTGTTGACATCAGCTACTTGCAGAAGAACCCAGATGAGTTCCTCCTCCCTGGGTACTTGGAAATGCCCCTATGCTGCTTCTAATACACCCTCCTTTTTTTTTTCTCAAGTTAGTAGGAGTGGCTTCCTGTTACTTGCAACCAAAAAGGTAAGTGATGGACTGACTTCTGGGTGGTCCATATGTAGGCAGGAAGGAGGTGTAGCGTGGATATCTTGCATGGCAGAGTGTAGAGAAGGCAAGCACTGGGAGCTTGTGCCATGTGCCACATCCAAGCCTGTGGCTGGTGTTATGGGTGATCATGAGTCTTTCCTGCTGAGTCTGGATGTGACTAGCTTTGATCAGCTGTCCCTGAATGTGAAGAGACCATGTTCTAAGAGGACACTGGTGTAGTCAGGCTTCTAGCATTTTGGTTGTTCAGATGGCTTCCCAGCTCCCTTAATGTACTGCTGTCTAACTCACATTTTTCTAGCTTGCCCACAAGGATGAAATGATATTTTTGTCATGTCTTGTTTCTTGCTGAACTATAAATTATCTAAGTGGCCACACTGCTTGATCCTACTCGTCTAGCAAAGCTATGTGTGGTGCTGGCTCACATGCCACTGGGTGGTGGTCTCTGGGCCCCACAGTGGGTGGATGCATCAGAGTGGATGGAACCCCAGCCCAGAGCCCACTGGGCATCCCTTTTGCAGTCAGTGGTGGGATGTTAACTCCTGTGAGTGCATTTCCACCAGGTGTCTGCTCAGGTGATATATGGTGCATGGCAAATGGACTCTGTTATGTCTACGGCTCTTTGTGTAGCTCCTGGGCAGTATTGGAGGACAATGCTGACTCAAGTAGAGGCTGAGGCAGCCTTGATGCTTTTCTGCCTTGTCTTTGAATCCTGCAAGTTGTATCCTAATTGACACCCATTCTCTCCCCACCTCAGGCCCCAGTCTAGGGACACCTTTCTATTCTGGGGAGATGTAAGTTCACCCTTACTTATATTCTCTCAAATATATTGTTTATGCATAAGCCCTTCTAATTTGCCTATGCCTTGGCTTTTGAAGCTCAAAGTTAGTTATTAACTTCTTTTTTCTTTTCCTCCACTGTGTTTTATGCCATTGCTTCCTTAAAGGGAGGAATGCAGACTGCTAAAAAACGAAGAGAAACATAGGGCTATAAGGAAATGCCAGAATGAAAAAGCATATTGGTGCATATTTTAGAAATGTTATCCCACTCCACAAATTATAGAAACTTGTTCAACCTAGCCTAAGTAAATTAGAGGAGTTTATGATAAGAGTGAGGTTTAGGCAAGGCATGGAGAGAAACATCTGCCTGTCACAAACGATGGGGTTCAGGAGCCAGGCAGCGTGAGAAGCTGGAAGAAGGCGCGCTCGCTGTTGTCACTGTATGGTTTCAGCCATCTCTTATCTCTGCCCTTCTTGGATGTCTTCTTGGCTCTTCTCTCTCGAGACTGGCTTTCACGCGGCCGTGGTGGGCATATGACATATGGATCCCCAGCCCTGCCTTTAGCTCAGATGGTGCCTTTGGACCAATTGGAAAAGCTGCCCTTTCACAGAAACACTTTACTACCATCTGCTGAATACTGTATTAAAAATACATAAATAAGGGAAGATTGCAAATGCAAATATCCACTCCAGAGTTGTTTAATGAACAGCTTATAGTGTTGTGTGCTGTGACTGCAAGGGTGCCTCCAGTTATTCTCAGAAGCAGCCACAGAGAAGAACCAACATTCTTGAGTCTGAGCCCCAGAGAAACTCTGGTCCAGCCTGGGCCAGGTGTCCACCTGACTGTGCTTCAGTCAGCAGTCGCAGGGGGCCGGCTAGCCAGTACAAAAGTGTCTTCAGACAAGTAGCTGTGAAGGTTGGGCAGACCACCCCAAAATGCACATGTACAGGGATTTATCACATGCATGTTAGGGTATTTCTTTGTCAAACCCCCCAGATTTAACACATCCTTTAAAATACTGAATCAATAAATCTCAAGATAAATGTTCTTTAGCAGGACCAACATGGTAGTTTCTTTTGGGACCAACCTCTATACAGGTCACCTGATGCATTGTTGTCTAGTGTTGTTGCTTGAAATGGGATGATCAGCCCAAATGTCAATTCCTCAGTAAACCTTGCTTGATCCCTTGAGGAAACAGCATTGCCTTCACTCAAGCAAG
The DNA here is from genome assembly GCF_019320065.1 of Cervus canadensis. Classification (NCBI taxonomy): domain Eukaryota; kingdom Metazoa; phylum Chordata; class Mammalia; order Artiodactyla; family Cervidae; genus Cervus; species Cervus canadensis. The sequence goes on along the minus strand of NC_057389.1, from coordinate 38,361,870 downwards.
GTTAATGAAGGGTGCTTTCCCAAAGGTGAGGGCAGAGTTAAGGGAATCCAACAGGGAAGTTAATGTATTGCTGGAGCTAGCAAAAGCTGGCGGCCTTACCTCTGCTATACTTGAATAGGTAGGAGTAGGAGCAGCTTTTGGGGTCGAGAAAATGGTTGGAGTTGTAGGGATTGCGTAGAGGGTGCCTGGCAGGACCTGTGGCCTCAGGTGCAGGGAGGCAGCCAACTCACTAGGGAAGCTGCTGGGCAAGTAAATATCTCGACCTCACTCTCTCCTCCTCTCCACGCTCCTGCCAGTGCCTTGATTGTCTGAATCTAACTGGAAGCCAGGAGACAAGAGATGTTGTTGAAACAGTCCATATATGTTAGCTTCCTGAGGGTACAAAGGATGGAGAGAGATGGAAAGTGGATCTGGGAGAGGCAAACGGAAAATATCCAGCACATCCCAAACTAGGTCCCTCTCCTATTTGCCGCTCCAGAGGATTGCATGTCCTCATCATAATGCTCATTCTAATGTATTGTTTCTATAGGGAGATTAAGCCTTCCCAGGTGGCTCAGTGGTAAAGATTCTGCCTGCCAAGCAGGAGATGCAGGTTCGATCTCTGGGTTGGGAAGATCTCCTGGAGAAGGAAATGGCAACCCACTCTAGTATTCTTGCCTGGGAAATCCCATGGACAGAGGAACCTTGTGGGCTACAGTCCAAGGGGTCACAAAGAGTCAGATGTGGCTTAATGACTAAACCACCACCATTGGGAGATTAAGCATATGGTAAGGATTGTGTCTGACTTGTTCATTGCTCTATTCCCAGTGCCTACCACTGTGCCTGGTTTGCAATGGTGGAGAATAGTGCTTGGGAAATGAGGCGGTGGATATGTCTGATGTCCTCTCATAGGCCATAAATGTCTTTGAGAACAGTGAATCTCCCAGCACAATGCTTGCACATAAAGGGAGATTTCTGGTGAATAAATATCTGTGCAGTTAAGTGAATGGATGAATCCTGAGGATAGGGAACCCAGAAAACCCCATGGTACCAAGTTTATGTCAAGATTCACTCCCAAATTCGTTAAATTTAGCAGAACCTGTTCCTTCCTGAGAGGCCTGGGAGCTTATACATGAGTCATCTTCTCCCACCCTTTATCCATACCACCTTGGTCTGGTAGCATCCACTCCATTTCCTCAGAAGCAGACTAGGGATGGTCACCTCAGCCCTAGTGGAGGAGTGAACCATGATCAAGGCTGAGACCATCAGTCTCTCACTGGGAATTAGCCTCTCAAATCCACCGATGATGGAGAATGTACCCCTTTCCTTGCCCTCTACCTTTTTGCCCTCAAATTGATCAGAGGTAGTGCTTGTTCCATGCATTAAAAAACTGATACACTCAGATACCAGACTTATCCGGTCATATGCTGATGTGTTTACAGTCTTGGGCTTTGCAGCTACGCTGCTTGATTTCACTTCCAGCTCTGCCAATTCTTAGCTGTGTGACATTAGGCAAGTTACTTGTCTTCTCTGTGCCTCAGTCAAGGATTCAGTGAGTTAAAGCATGTAAAAGCATGTGCCTGGCACATGGTGAGCACTCAGTAAATTTCATCCGGGTCTTGACCACTCAAGCAACTTGAGAAAAAATAATTGATGGAGTTATATTTCTTTAAGCAGTGGGTAAATGAAAGTAACAATCATGGAATAAATTGGAATGAATAAGACATTTCTCAATTTCTTCCCACCCACTCTGCTATAGGGTACGTATAGAGAAAAAAGGATCGAGAGCTGTTTCTAAAGGAAGCATTAAAAATGAGCTGGTGCCTTTTTAATTTTTCAAGAAAATCTAGAGGCCAGTGGCTGTATCTGGTATTCACTCTTCTCTTTCAGCAAAGTTCATGGGTTCTTGGCTCTAAATAAGCTTAGTTCTCTATAGCTTCCCACAAGGAAATTAAATTTTCAGGTCCTGCACAAAAGTTTAGTTATCGCTAATATAATCATCTGTGCTGTCACTGCAGGGCTGTAGGATTCAGGAGGGGGGAGAATGGGATTTGACAGCAATAAAAAAATTCCTCCTCTGGCCCTCCCTCTCAGACACTCAGACATGTGTTCCTCAAGCACACACCAGCACAACCATACACGTATGTAAACAAAGGAGTGGACTTTCTCAGACAGTTATTCTGAGTGATTTTTAAAAAACTCGACCCAGCCAGCCTTTTGGCAGTGTCTTGTTAGCCTGAACCAAGTGTTGAGGGAGCAGGAGAGAGGGGGTGCCATCAGCATGGTCATGTCCTGGTCCTGCCTTCCAGGAGATCTCATGGTGATGTGCTGGGGTGGGGGGTAGAGAGAGAGAATGCTTACCAGGATCTGATAAAAGGTAGACTGTGATGAGGGCTATGCGAGAGGTTAAAAAGTTGCTAAAGGTTGCTCTCTTTCTCTAACTTATTTTATGTGTGATTCTGTGTAGTAGTTTTGGAGTTAACCAGCCTTGTTCTGCCATCTGGATTTGACTGTGGGATTAACTGCTTAAGAGTAGTGACACTCTCTGAGGTTATTTCCTAGTCTGTAACAGGATAGTAACATCACCTCTCTATGTGCTAAGATTGCTTTCTGTGGCAAATAACAGAAGTCAGATGGCAGTGGCTTCACCAAATAAAAGTATATTTTTCTCATGGAACGAGTAGCTCGGGGGTAGGCAATTTGGAATTGGTACAGTTACTCAAGGGACCCATCAAGGATGCAGGGTCTTGCTGCCCCAGCATCCAGGGCCACAAGGGGGCTATTCCAGTTTCAGGCAAAATGGCAAGAGGTCAGCTTTGAAGAGCTTTCTGGAGAGCCCTACTTAGTTATTCTATCTTATCCTTCATTGGCCACAGCTATGCTGGGATGTGGAGAAGGCAATGGCAAGGGACAGGGGAGTCTGGTGGGCTGCCATCTCTGGGGTCGCACAGAGTCGGACACAACTGAAGCAACTTAGCAGCAGCAGCATTCTGGGATGACCAACCCTACCTGCAAAGGAGTCTGGGATATCAAGTATTTTAACTGGACATATTGTTGCCTCAAACATAACTAAAGTCCTGTGAGGAAGCAAGAAGGAGAGACCCCAGCCTATCTGCAACACAGTCTTGGGAATTGTTGAGAGGACTCCCTGAGAAATGTCAAATTCTTGGCTCAATGCCTGACATGTAACTATCATTAGCAACTGAAACTCTTTCCAATGTCTTCTCTGAGAAGGATACCCCAGTGATGTGGCCAATGGAGACTCAGGCTCCTCACTGACGACTTCCTCCAACTTCTGCTCATCTGAATCTGACTCATGCCTCATGACTCAGGCAATCTCAGCTCCTAGACAGTCTTTCCTCACTTCTCTGGTCCTCAAAGGCATCACCTGCTCTTTTGAAAACCTGTAACACAAAATAACTACTACATTACTCAAATGTAATTTAACATATGTTTCTTGGTATGACTAATTTATACCTGTGTTTATTTTTTTTCTCCTAACAAGATTATAAGTTTACTAAGGACAGAAATGATGTTTTATTCCTGCATCCCTGCCTCAAAGTTTTGTTACTTGTTCTTACACAGAGTAGATACTCATGTTGAATAGATTGTAGGGTTTGGGAGGCAGCCAGCTTTTGTTTAAATTGCTAGTAGAGCTGGGGATGTGGTACTCCAGAGATTTATCCGCACATGTGCAGTAGTGAATCACATTCTTTGGGTCATTTGATATTCTGTATACATTGGTTTTCAGAGCAGAGATAGCCAAGATATGGTCTAGTAAACATGGATTGTGGTCACTTTCTGAAAAAAAAGCAGGGTAAAAAGTGAGGATAGAATGCTTACATAGAATCAAATATTCATTGATTCATTCATTCATTCAACCAAGTGCCTGCTAGGCACCATGCAAAGTTTGAACCTCTTGATCCTGTGTCTCTTTCTACAACTTCTTCCAGTCTTGAGGCAGGATGAGCTCCTTTGCTCAGAAGTACTCACTTCCTTCAGGTTTTGACTCAAGGGGAATTCCCTGAGCCCATCAATTTCAAAACCATTTTCTATTAATAATCTTGACTCAGCCACTTGCTTTCAAGGGGAGCCCTGACGAATAATTAAGAAAGTAGAACATGAAGTAGGACTACTGTGAGTGGGAAAGCCCCATACACACTTTCCCCTTTTTATCAGCTCATATCCTGGTCTCTTTTGGGTCCCTATGTGAGCTATCAGTAACCCCCTCTCTCCCGGTCCCATGTAAGGGAAAGGATTTGTCTTCAAGCAGATTATATTTCATCCTTTAAAATGAATTCAGCAATTGATTTCTGAGCCCCTGTTATGTATAAAGTACTATGCTGGCACAGATGACAAGAACACAAAGATATTAAATCAGTTAAGGAACTGATTAAATGTTTGATTAGAGTGTGCAAGCTAATGGGGGTGTCTTCATCTTTGTAAGACTGATACAGCACTTGCTCTGTGCCAAGCCCCATGCTTAATGCCATACATACTTTTTCTCTTTGGATCCTCTGAGGATTTACAACAACACTGTGAGACAGGTGGAAGATAGAATAATTATTTTTATTTAATAATTATTTTATATTCTATTTAAGATAGAGTTTTTATCTCTCTCTTTCCCCAACCACTCACCTACCTTCTGCTTAAAGTTGAATCCATGAGGGAGGGGTAAGTGTTAGAGATCTAAAAAGGATCCAAAATTCTGGAAAGAGACCACTTGTTGGCTGGGTGCCCCATACCAATATGGGGTGACACCAGTAGAGTAGAAATGGCAGCATTTTTGAGTAGCAGAGGCTTGTGATATCTCCCCTGCATCTTGCCTCTGAGTCTCTTTCGAGTACAGAGTGGGTGGATGCGACCTGAAAATGTCCCTTAATAGAGGAGAGGAAGGTAGTTAAAAAGTCAAAGTCAGGTGCCAGCCATGGGAGTCACTGTGATGTGATTTAAGGTGATGTCATGGCAGAGTCTTTACTGTGGATGAGCCATGGTTGGGGCCTCAGGATCAGCAGAGCCAGAAAGATGCTGAGTCACAGGGAGGCAAACCTGCATGCTCTGTGCCACTATTCCGTTGGCTGTGGGCACTTTAGAAGCAGGAATGACAAGGGAGAAGCTACCATCCAAGACCAGCAGGATGACATATCGAGGCTAAGGTCAGCTGTGATGTTGAGTGGTACCTGGACCTACCAGGATGACAGGCTTTGTCTGGAACAGATGACCTTCCCATGAGGCCAGGGGGTGATTTGGGAAAAAATCTTTCTGGTAATTTAGCTTCCCCCTCAAGGGAGACAAGAAGGAGAGGGAAAAGGGAGAGTTTTCAATTCAATGTAATAAATTACCCATAGAGATGTGCTTTGCCAGAGAAACGATGGCATTATTGTAATGTGGTTTGAGTTTTTTTTTTTTTTAACATTTGCAAGAACAGAGGTTTCAAAATTTTGACTGAGAACTTTATATCCACAAGAGGAGTTTAGGTAAAAATCCTTAAATATTTTCTTTTCTAGTCTCCTACTCTTGGCTTTTTCCTCACAGAGCCTCCTCATAATCCAAAGTGCCTGCCAGGACCAAGGTGGATGTTAAGCCCATGAATAATGGCTGAGGCTTCATTAGTAGACTCCATGGTTTCTTCAAGGGAGCACATATTCATATTCATCTTTTAATCAACAGAGAAACTAGAGAAGGAGTTGCCCTGCCAAGCTGAGGGGAAAAACATAATGCCCTTGACTAGAGTCCTTCTAGATTCTAGACTAGAGTCTTCCCTGGTGGCTCAGTTGGTAAATAGCCTGCCTGCAAGGTGGGAGACCCAGGTTCAATCCCTGGGTTGGGAAGATCCCCTGGAGAGGAAAATGGCAACCCACTCCAGGATTCTTGCCTGGGGAATCCCATGGACAGAAGAACCTGGTGGGCTATAGTTCATGGGCTCACAAAGAGTCGGACATGACTGAGTGACTGACAGAGTCCTTCTGGCTCCTAGTTCCTTCTTGGTGGAGTCAAGGTGGCCCTGTGAGAGCACATGAGGGAAGAGACAGGAGGTGCTGGTGAGACAGGTGGCAGCTATTTTGAACAAGGGATTCTTCCTGTCAGTGACTCCATCTTTACTCATACCCAGGCTCCAGTTCAGAAGTTCAGCTCCTTTCTCCAACACCCACTCTCAGATTCACACACTCACAGAAGAACCATCCTTCACCACAGCTAACATTGACCCTGCCCTGAAGCCCTTTCCTCTTCCAAAGGCAGGAAGAGGAAGGAACCATGGAAAAAACAACAAAACCAGGAAAACCTACTCCTTTCCTGGGAGTGCAAGCAATTCCACTTAACTTATTTTGCACCAAATAAGGATGCTGAGGAAACTGAAATGGGATGACTCCCACAGTGTGGGTTCAACTTATAGAAACTCAATATACTAATTTACAAGCCAGATCGATTAAGAGGTGATTATGCACTTTATAGGCAACTACTTTGCTTCAATATGGGATTCCTTTGAGCGTTTGCTCCCTAGGGCATTTAAGAATTTGCTTATAGATCATGACTATTGGATGGAAGGAAGAGTGAAGCAGAAAAATAGTAGGAGGCCTCATCTACTATAGATGCAGGAGGAATGAAGAAAAAAGGTGAAGTACTTCTGAAATGATATAAATCAATGGAAAAACAGGATGGATTTCCCAAATTTAATGCATATGCAACTTTGCATAGCATTATAAAATAATATTTACTATTATTTTTACTACTATATATTGAAACCTAATGTTTACTACTATATACTGAACTAGTTTACTTACATGAATCCTCACAAGAGCTATAGGAGGTAGATATTACCATCCTCATTCTGAGGATGAGTAAACTGAGGCTCAGGATGTGAAAAAACTGGTCAGAGGTCTCAGATATTTCAAGTTCACATTACTCTATCTATCAACAGTCATAAATCCAACTGTGGGTATTTGTCTCTCTCTTTCATTTTTGGTGCGAAGCAGAAAGGGTTAGTCAGTATTCACTTCTCTATATGAAAAATGTTCTTTAAAAAGGAAACTATTTTTGGATGGAGTGAATTAAAGAATAAACACGAATCTTACTGTTAGTTTATTTTCACTGAGTGCACACACTCCTCCAACGATAATTCATCCAGGATGTGAGCTGGAACTCATTAGGAGTCACCAAGCCTGAGGGAGAAGATAAAACCATGATTAAAGACATCTGAGCCCTTAAGGACAATTTATTATCTTGGATTTCATTTTTAATAGGAGATACTAATTCATATAAGAAGTCCCTGGGGCAAATGAGTGGTGCCCTGTAATTGTTGTGGGTCTCTGGAGTGTCCCAACATGCGCTGGCTCCTGGGCAGGGCAGTGTACCAGGTCTGTAAGCAGGTGCCAGGCCTGGGAACTCCTTGGACTCTTGACCAGCCTGGCCTGGTGGGAGGAGGATCTCTGGCAATGCCATAAAGCAGAATGACTCCAAGTGGTCCTATACAAGTTGGCCAATTTTTTTTTCTCAAAAATCTCTCCATTTATCCCAGTGGGAGGCTGAAAACTTGGCCCTGAGATCAGGTTCAAAGCATTAATATAGGTAGCAAGTGGTAAGAGGAGCAAGTGACTGTACAGAGAGCCAGATTCTCACTGTTAGCAGCGTGGATGATAATGACCCACAATGGACCTCGGGTCCATTGTCTGCAAAATGAGAAGGTGATGACATAGCCTCAAGGTGCTTTTTAAATCTGGGATAGAGTTAGAAAGGCAGAGAGGGAAGAAATCCTGCAGTTCAATTCCTTGCTCAGTCCCTTCCTTTACTTGGGTGCTAGAAGTACATATTATAGAAATACAACAGCAGCAAGAGTATGTTGGTTATTTTCTGGTGAGACATTATGTTCAATGCTGCAAATATTGGGGCAATCTTGTGAAGTAGACATTGTCATTATCTCCATTTCATAGTGAGGGAACTGGAGTGCAGAGGGACTGGGTGACTTACCCAAGATCACATGGGTTCAGGTAGTATAGCTTTAGCACCTGCATTCTAGTCACTACAATCTTCATCTATAAAGTGGGAGTAATGGCATATATACCTCAGAGAGTTATAGTGAAGATGAAATGACATCACAGACTAAAGTGCTGAGCATGGTTCCTGGCACATGATAATCACTTGTTAAGTAAATTAGATTTGTTTAGCTTGGAGAAGCTAATAAGACTAGGAGACTTAATTATTGTCTTCAAATATATGAATGATTTTTAATGATTCACTTATGTTTGATGAATATTGAGCCCCTACAGAGCCAGACTAAATGCTTTATATTATTCTTAAGTCTGTGTCATTCAAGAAGAGAATTTAATTTTAAATAGGAGAAATTTAATTAGACACAAAAATAACTTGACCTTTATACTATGTATAAAATTCCAGAATAAATGATGGCAATTCACTGTGAAGGTTGTATTCATGGTGCTTAAATGGAGAATCAGTATTTGAACAACTTCCAGGTACAACTGTGCAGGTTGTATACTGCACAAAACTAGGGACTGCCACTTACGCCATAGTGAATATGTTAATAAGCATTCTTTGGAAATTACATAATACACAACCTGCATGGTCCTTTGTAGCAGTCCTGCCTGTTAGTCCTAACGTGTTTAGGTTGAAGCTGGTCTTATTCCAGCTGAAGGAATCTGTATCTTTGCATAAAAGTTGAGAGTTGATATAATTATCTAGGAAAGGGAAGTACATGACATGTACAATACAACAAATCACCCAGGGTTCCATGGCAGTCATAGATAATAAGTCATGGCCTCAGAGTCCCTCTCCACGCAACATTTCATAGGGAGTTACTATCCGTTCATCAAATCTGTCACGTTGGCTGAAACAAAAGTTGTTTAGCACAGTGATCAGTTAATCATTCTGAAGTCAGAATGATTGGGCTTGAATCTAAACTCTGCCACATATGATACTGGTGATCTTAGTGAATCAGAAGGGCCACTTTTGACTGCAAATAATAGAAACCAAGCTAAAAGATTACAGAAGGATACCCTTTTGAGAAACACTGTATCACCAAAGCTTTTGATAGAAGAGGATCATCGCATATGGAAAAACTTGAACATTGATGACTCAGTGCAGAAGTCATTCAGGAGAGTTTAGACTTTCAATGGAAAGCAGGCTTAGGAATACCTTGACTAATTTACTCCATGGTAAAGAATCCACCTGCCAAGCAGGAGACCCTGATTTAATCCCTGGGTTAGGAAGATCCCCTGGAGGAGGGGATGGCAACCCACTCCAGTATTCTTGCTTGGAGAATCTCCATGGACAGAAGAGCCTGGTGGCGTACAGTCCATGGGGTTGCAAAGAGTTGGACATTACTGAAGTGATTTAGCATCATGTATGCACATAAGAGAAATAAGTGGTAGAAAAAAAATCTAGGAATAAGTGTCTAAATGTACTCTTTCACCAAGTATAATATAAAAATTCTAAATGATCAGAGTATGGTGTCATAAGTTACTTGGCAACATTTTTTTCTTTCTAGTTGGACACAACACACACAGTGGTGCATCTTGCAACTGATGGCCTCTTAGATGAGAAGAAATGCAACTTATCATATCACAAGGAGGCCAGAGGGAGGGTAGTGCTGGGGTTGGCTAATTCAGCAGCTCAGGAAAACTATTAGGGATATAGTTTCTTTTCTTCCTTCCCCATTGCCATCCTTAGTCTGTTGACCAGTTCTTTTAGGTGGCTCCCCTCATGGCCCCAAGATGGCAGCCCCAGGTCTAGGTACTGCATGAAAGTGACAATGTCCGGAGGAAAAAGAAGTGCCTCTTCTGTATCTTGTTTTGGTCAGCAAGGATTCCTAGCAGACTTCTCATGTTTTACTATCTATAACTGTGCCTTACATTCCTAATCATTGTCAATGCGAAGGGGATCACTGTTGGTTTAGGCCAGTTAGAGCCAGTTCCTGGGCCCCTGGAAGAACTCCACTCCCCTGAAAGACAAGATGCCTTGAACAAGGCTGAAGTTCTGATTGTGAGGCAGAGACACAGGAATGACTGTTGGTTACTCAACCAGAAGGGTCTGCCACTCGGGAAGTTGCTTATCTTTTCTTTGTCTCAGTATCTTCATATGTAAAATGGCGATGACAACAGCCACCTGGAAGGACAGTTTCAAGGATTAAATAACATGTAAAGTACTTAGGATCATGTCTGATATATAGTAAGGACTTAAAAAGTGTTCATATTATTGGTATTGTTCTTATTCTGATTGTTATTATAATTATAATGTCACCCTAAATCTAGATAGATAAAATCGTAACCTGCCACTGAAGAAAAGGAAAATCTGGGCCTCAATTACCTCAGATATTAGGCCAGATATTAGTCAGCAAAGTTTTTTGGGAGCAAATTCTCTGTGCTACATGGTGTTTACAGCCTAGGAAGATTTAAAAGCTCAAGGAGCGTATGTCTGGTTGCAGAGGCAAGACTTACACTTGGAAAACAAACAGCCTTTTGCTCCTAACCTTTGCACATACTCTACTTTCTGTCTGTAATACAGTTTATCATTCATCTCCTCGGCCTTTGCCTGGCACACTCCTATTCTTCCTGCCATGTCAGCTCAGTTGCTTCCCTGTCCCCAAACTTTGGGTAACCTGTGTATGCTGAACTCTTTCATAATCTATTAGGACAGCAAAGTTATATTATAGTTTCCAGTATATAACACAGAGTAATTGTGCAGTGTGAACATGTTAAATAAAAGAGTAAATGAATGTGTTTCATTTAGAACTCATTTAGGGGTGAAAGAAAAAGCTAATTTAACCTGACTTAATCAAAAAGAAACTTAGGGACCTTATAACTGAAGAGCTAGAAGTTGCTCTAATAACTTCAGGTGTGGCTTGATCCAGGAGCTTAAGCAATGACATTAATATTCAGTTTCTTTTCATTACTCAGCCCTGCCTTGCCAAGTGTTAGCTTTATTTTCAGGCTTTCCATGGCATTCCTTGGCATCTTCAGGTTCTCATCTTCCTAATTTAACCCCAGTGGCAAGAACCTGCTCCTCTTTCCTATGAATTCTATCAGATATCTCACTGATTCTGATTAGGTCGTGTATTCATTCCTCCAAGAGTTATCATGGCCAGGGGTGGAGTTGGAGTAGAGGTTTCCTCTCCTGGATCATATAGACTGACAGTGAGAGAGGTAGTGATTCCCAGGGGAAAATTTGAGATACTAATTAGAAGGGGGCTTATGGATGCTGGACCACGAAATAATAGATGTTCACTGTAAAATGAGCAAATGGATGAATAAATAAATTATATAGAATGGAGTAATAAAATCAGATATTGAAAAGAAAGGGCTACAGAATTTGTGACAGGCAGAATAATGCCCCCATCCTCCCACGATGTCCACATCCTAATCCTTGGAACCTATGACTATATGTTAAGTCATAGACGGAATTAAGGTTGTTAATTAGATGACCTTAGAATAAGGAGATTATCTTGGATTTTCCGGGTATGTCTAACACAATCACAAGCATTCTTAAATGGAGAAGACAGAGGCAGGAAGAGGATGTCAGAACAAAGAGATGTGTAAAGTACTCAACTCACAGTTGCTGGCTTGAAGATGGAGGAAAGGGACCATGAGCCAAGGAATGTAGGCCTCTTCCAGAAGGTAGAAAATCAAAAAATATGTTCTCTCCTAGAGACTCTCCTAGAAAGTCATGCAGCCCTGCTGATGTCTTGATTGTAGTCTAGTGAGACTTATTTTGGACTTCTGACCTGCAAAACTGTAGGAAAATAAATTTGTGTTGTTTCAAGCCACTATTTATAATAGTGGGAGAACAATAGAAAATTAATAGATTTCAAACATAGTAAAAGATATTCCAAACAGAATAAATGAATGAACAGTGAATAAATGAGTGAGTGATACAGGATCATGTAATGAAATTGAAGCAGAGAGAGAAGTGCCACAGAGTTCAAAGGTGGGAGAGCTCTTTGTTGCTGTAGTCAAGGAGGGCTCTGGGGGAAAGGCAGGATTGTAGTTGTAGTCTCTCATAAGCTTAACAAAAGGAGAGAGGCTCCCGGCTGAGAAAAATGGAATGTTTAAGAGCAGGAGTGAATTGACATATTGGGGACTTCTCTGAAATTGCAGGTTATGGTTGGAGAAGAGTATGAAATGGGGTTGGGTAGATAAGAAAGGGTGGACTGGTGGAGGGTCTACAGTTCTGGGATAAGATAAGATATTTCTATTTGTTCCATTTAGCCAAGAGAATGTAGCATAGACTTTTCAGTGGAAACATTTTGTGATGAAAACGGTGGCGCTTGGGATGGATTAGGGACAGTGGAGGCCAGAGTGGGGCCAGGCTGGCAGTGTGGAAATGGAGACAGGCATCCTGTCTCCAGGAGCAATGGCTAGAACTCAGCAGTTAAATAGAAATGAGAGAGGAGGGAAGAGAACCCTGGAAAGCTCTCCTCTGTCTGTGACTCAGGTCATCCAAAGCACTCCTAAGATTAGATGCAAAATTTAGGGTGTTTGCAAGTTTCCCTGGGAAAGGACCTACATACTTTATTGCATTCTCAAAGATCTGTGTGATTCTAGACGCTCCAGAAAGGTAAAAATCACTGGTTTAATTTCAATTCACTTTACTGAGGAATAATATATGTATAGAGAAGTGCACATATTATGAGTACACAGCTTGTTGCATTTGCACCATCTGAATATCCCTAAGTAACCATCACCCAATAAAAAAACAGAACCGTGCCAGGACCCCAGAAGCTGTTCCTTAACCCTCTCCTATCACACCCTTGCCCTCCTGGCCATTGTAATCACTGCCTTGACTTCTAGTTTCTGCTAAAGTGTGCAGTTGGGGCTGCTTGGGGCCAGCACCAAAGGAATGGAGCCACCATTTCTAGAAGCAAGTATAGGCTAGAAACCACATATTGTGGTTTTCCTCCAGTGGTTTTAAGATAGAATTGGTTGGTGGGAATGCAAACTAGTACAGCCACTATGGAAAACAGTGTGGAGATTCCTTAAAAAAACTGGAAATAGAACTGCCATATGACCCAGCAATCCCACTTCTGGGCATACACACTGAGGAAACCAGATCTGAAAGAGACACGTGCACCACAATGTTCATCGCAGCACTGTTTATAATAGCCAGGACATGGAAGCAACCTAGATGCCCATCAGCAGATGAATGGATAAGGAAGCTGTGGTACATATACACCATGGAATATTACTCAGCCATTAAAAAGAATTCATTTGAACCAGTTCTAATGAGATGGATGAAACTGGAGCCCATTATACAGAGTGAAGTAAGCCAGAAAGATAAAGAACATTACAGCATACTAACACATATATATGGAATTTAGAAAGATGGTAATGATAACCCTATATGCAAAACAGAAAAAGAGACACAGAAGTACAGAACAGACTTTTGAACTCTGTGGGAGAAGGTGAGGGTGGGATGTTTCGAAAGAACAGCATATATATTATCTATGGTGAAACAGATCACCAGCCCAGGTGGGATGCATGAGACGAGTGCTCGGGCCTGGTGCACTGAGAAGACCCAGAGGAATCAGGTGGAGAGGGAGGTGGGAGGGGGGGATCGGGGTGGGGAATATGTGTAACTCTATGGCTGATTCATATCAATGTATGACAAAACCCACTGAAATGTTGTGAAGTAATTAGCCTCCAACTAATAAAAAAAAATATATAAGAAAGAAAAAAAAGAAAAAAAAAAGATAGAATTGGATGAGACAACCACTTTCGTGCTTTCCAGATGTCCCCACGTGGCTTTAACTTAACACAGAACCCCTCCAGGCAGACCCCCTCCCCAGGTCTCTGACCACCTGACTCGCTTCCAAGACCACGCTCTCCCCCAGGGCCTCAGATCTCTGTTTCACTCTGTTTGCTGCATTAGTCACTATAATCCTGGGGCCTAGGCCTTGGGAAGAACAAAATCTAGTTTGGGCATTTCATTTTATGAGTTGATCATTATTTGGTTTCCTCTCTGGTTCAGAATCAAGGGCCAGGAACACAGGCTCTTAAGTACATAGTTACCGTGGTGTGTTTTCATGCTGCAGTGAGTGGCTAAAACGCGTTGGAGGGTAAGAGGATTAGACAGAGAGCGGCGTCTGGTAAATATTAATAGGAAGTCATCCTGCGAGGGTGATATGGAGCATTCCAGCGCACCCGAGGCCGGAGGAGATAGATGGGACATAATAGGGCTCAGAATCTATCTATTTGCCTTTTCGAACAATAGTCAAATGAATAAAGGTAACTGGATTTCAGATTCGGTTTCTGCCTAAGCACATAAAATCAGGGAACCCAAGCAAAGAGAAACAAGGTGAAGCTTTTTGTGGCCTCATCAAGAATAATGGATACTGTCAGGGGAAAAAAAAACAAAGATGAAAATTAAATTTCGTCAGTAAAACAGGGAGGGTGTGGAGTGGAGGGGTGAAACTGTGTTGTCCTTAGCTCAGATCCAGTGAACAGGCCCTCCCCGCTGGCCACCCCAGGTACAAGTGTGGGTCATAGCCCGTCACAATTCATTACCAGGGGCTGCCCTAATTCTTGAGTTCTGTTGCGATTTTGGGGTATTGTTGGTGTTGGGCTCAACACTGGCTGGGCTTTCAAACTCTATTTTGGAGAGACTTTCATTCAGATGATATTTGTGCTCCTGGGCAGGCCCTGCCCCCAAGAAGAACTGTGAAGGTGGTAAATTTGGTTTGGGTCACTCTTCCTCACTCTCTTTCCCCCTCCAAGCCCCCGTCTCTTTGCATTTTCCCTCTGCTGTGTCTCACACTCAGCTCTCCCTCTTTTCCAACCTGAATTGACTCTATAGGCCAGGAAACTCCAGCCCTTTCTGTGATTCAGGCTATGTTTTTTAATGTAAAAAAGCTGTCATAGGCAGAGATGGTACTTTTTCTTTCTTTTTTGTTGGCCACACCATGTAGCAAGTGGCATCAACCAGTGATTGAACCCATGAGCCCTGTATTGGGAACATGGAGTCATAACCACTGGACCACCTGGGAAGTCCCAGATATGGTACTTTTAGTGTATTCTGCTGTTTGTTTTTTGTTTTGTTTTAACTGAGAAAATATATGGCCAAAGCTAATAAGATTACAGAAAAGCTCTTTAGGGTTCTAACTTGTTCCTAATTATAATAGGTGGTAAAATATATTTATTTGAACATAAAATAAATAACATTAAAAAGGTGCTTTAACAGAAAGAATTAAGGTGCCCTGAATACTTCCATTTAGATGTGGCAGAGTGAACAGCACTATTAAGCTGGGTTTCCTCCCTAAACCCAGCTAAAATGATACTAATTAACTGAAGATGGCAAAACTCATAAAGACAAAGAAAGAAAATGAGAAGTCAGCAGGATGGAAGATGTGAGGTAGGAGTGATAAGGGACTTCTCAAAGAGTTAGGGGAGCTGAGACCTAGGAGCCTGTAAGATAAGGGGCATGGGGGCTATAAAAAGCATGTTGATTCATCCCACAGAATGTCTAGAGATTCAGGAATTGGAGATACAGGAATTGCAGACTCCTCTGCAAGCCAGAGTGCAAGTGTCCCAAACACAGGAAGAGTTTAAAAGTTGTTTAAAGGGTAGTTAGACTCACAGGGCCTCTCTCCTAGCCTGAGCAGCTGGACAACTCTCCCTTCCTCATTCTAGCTAAAGATGAAACGTGTTTTCTTTGGAGAGGTTGAACTTGAGTTTCTGGGCTTAGGACACAGTTGAGCATGGAAGTGATACTCTTCATTGGAAATGGGTATTAAGTGAAAGGCTTTTCGTTGACTATGGAGGACCCCAGCTTCTTTCCATCACTCAGCTCCCAGGATGCTGTGGTCAGTCTCACATCTCTACACAGGTAGATTGGATGGTGGTTCTTAGGGGAATGGACCAATGCAAGAGAAAGTTCTATAGCTACTGGGTACTTCCTGGTCAGTGCTTCAAATAGCTGCCATGGTTCAGTGAGAGCCCTCTTCTGGATTCACAGCTAGTGCCTTTCCACTGTGTCCTCATGGTGTAGAAGTGATCAGGGAGCTGTGTGGGGTCTCTTCATAAGAACAGCAATCCTATTCATGAGGGTTCCATCCTTCTGACCTAAGCACCTCCCAAAGGCCCCACCTCCTAATACCATCTCATCAGGCATTAGGATTTCAACATATGAATTTTGTGGGATACAAACATTCAGACTATAGCAGCCTCCTCTCAATGTAGTCAAATACTGAGGATTGCTTCTAATTTGAAACACAGATATCAAAATAAATTAAAGGGGAAAACAAAACATGGAGGAAGCAAAGACAATGCAGTGATAAAAAGAAAGGTTTAAAGTTATTAGTATTATCCTCAAAGAGCAAAGAAGTTATATCTATGAGGCAAAAATAGGGTATCATAAAAAGTATTCAAGTTTTTGACAGTTAAAAATATGGTAGGAGTTCCCTGGTGGCCTAGGGGTTAGAATTCTAGGCTTTCACTGCTGTGGCCTGGGTTCAATCTCTGGTCAGGGAAGTTGCATGGCAACTATATATATCTGTGTCTATATCTATATATATAGATATAAACAGGAATAAAAGTTTCAATAAAAGATTGTATGGTAAAGTAGAGGAAATCTCCCTGAAGGTAGGTGGAAAGGAGGAGAGAAAAGACAGCAGAGAGAAAATGGAGAATCTATCTCTGAGGTCAAACATCAGTTAATAAGAATTCTAGGAAAAGGGAAAGGAAACTAAAGGAGAAGCTGGTATCAAAAAATTGATATTTCCTGTAATGGAAGGATCTGTGTTTCTAGATGCAAAGTGTCCACCAAAATGTTCAAAACAAGAACAGTAACAGGACCCTCACATGATGCATCACTGTTAAATTCCGGAATGCCAGAAACAGAGAAACTCTTAAAACTTCAAGGAAAAGAAGAAGGCTATGTACAAAGGAGAAAAATCAGAATGGCATTGGGCTTCTTAAAGGCTCCATTGGAAGATGGAAGTTAGCAGAAAAGTGTCTACATTCGAAGGGCAAATGACTTCGATTCTGGAGTTGGTTTCCCAGACAAGTGGTGAATCAATTGTGAAGGATAAAAAAGAAGATACACATAATCTTGAAAATTTTTACATCCCATAGAAATCTTTCTCAGCTTTATGTTCTACCACACTGAATAAGTACAATAAGAAAGAGAAATTCATGGGATATAGGAAATAGGAGATCTGGCACAGATAAGAGCTTAAGGGAATTCCCAGACAGTTGATGAAAGAGGTTCCAAAATGACAGTTGCTTAGCTGGTCTAGAGAACACCCAAGTACAGCTTGGAATTGAAGGATGGAAGGTTCTAGGAGGATGTCCCTAAGCAAAACTGTCCTTGAGAGACTGCTAATGGATTTGGGTATGCTGAGAGAAATTCTTAAGAGCTCCAAGGGAATGTTTGGGGATAAATTAGTAATAGGCACATAGAAAACTAAGCAAATGACAATGTCAATCACAATCACAACAGAAACAAGAAACTCCAGGAAAATCAAAATGTCATATAAGAAAGAAAATGAAGTCATAGCATGGCCGTTTTTATGGGCAACACACACACAGTTATGGTATTTTATTTTATTATTGTTTGTTTATTTGACTGTGACAGGTCTTAGTTACCGCATGTGGGATCTTTGATCTTCGATGTGACTTATGGGATCTAGTTCCTTGACCAGGGATGAAACTCAGTACCCCTGCGTTGGGAGTGTGGAGTCTTAACCACTGGACCACCAGAAAAGTCCTAGTTACAGTATTTTAAATGCTAGATAATGGTTAACCAAATCATGATCTAAATATGTTAGGAGAGTGGAGAGAGAGGATGGGCCTATGAGGAGGAGAACTGTGTGAGAAGGTCAGGGCCACAGTGGGAAGTCTATAGCTAATGTTTAAAATGGAATGCTCAGGAAATATCAGTTCATGAATTTTTTTAGTATATGAAAATAAATAACAGGAGAAACATTCCAAAGAGCTGAAACTCACTAGCCTTGGAGAGGGAGTCAGGGATACAGACTGATAAAGGGAAACTCTTGCTTTTCTGGCAAAGGCCTTGTGAAACTATTTCTTTCTAAAGGTTTTACAGTAATTGCTCTGATAAATTTAAACTTAAATTTAGCAAAGGAAAAAAAGGATCTTCTCATCTCACCTTCTATGTATTAATTATCAATAGTTTGGTGATTATTCTTTTGGCCTTTGTTTTCTATGTGTACTATTACAAAAATGAAATTTTTAATTTTTCCATCTTTGGATCATTGTCTTCCTTAATGCAAATTGTGCTCCATTTTCTTTTTCACTGGTATCTTCAATACTTTTTCCACGTTATAGAGGTTAATGGTAATGTTTTTTATTGAATGTCTGTCTCACCAGTCACAACTACAACCTTCTACTTTGGAGAAAGAGCGCTTCTTTTGAGTGGGAGAGCCAGCCCTCAGGATCCCATCCTTCAGGCCCATCCTTCAGCTGACTCACCTTTGGGTATCATTTGTCCAAACCCATACTCAGGTATCGATCAGTATGGGTTTAATAACTTATGGCTCCTCACAGACATTTGCAGTTTAATCGATAACTCCTAAAGATTAAATAACAACAACATAACTTCAAGAATAAGCTACTAATAGGAAAATTCCTGGTGCTTTCAAAGAAAGTAGAAGGGCTTGGTTTTGTGTAGAGAATTTTCAGTGTAACTATTTTCCTAACCCTGCTTTCTGTTTAAGGAGAGGGAATGCCCCACTGTGTGAGGTCTTGGGGGGCGGCAGTGCGCTGCCTTCCTGGTGGAACTCCTCTCTATCTTCTCCCAACCCCAACAGCTAAGGTATGGACACATGCTCCGGGCTTGACACCCTTCTACCCGGGGCTTTGACTCTTACGAGTAATGCAAAGATGAAGAGATGCTCTTCATGGTGTTGTGCCATCTCAGTAGCCACATCGCTGATCTTCCTCCCGGCCCCTGGTTCTGTCACTATGTTGTCATCCATTGCAGCCTGTTCTTGCTCTACCCCCTCTGGCTCTAAGGGTAGGCTATCTGCCCTCTCTGTATATATTTAGGTTGAACAGAAACCTGGTCCTTCAATTCCCATAGTGCCAAGAAGCCAGTATACAGATTCCAAGGAGAACGTAGTGATGACTGGGAACAGTGGAAGAGAAGGACACATGCAAGAGTAATACTACAGGGGATAGAACTGCCTCTGGATCTAGGGCAGATTCACCTTGCTTACAGACTGCCTCTGTGTTACCTGGAGCAGCAACTTCACACTTCTGACCTCCCTCTTTCTGGCAGTGTTCTAGGTATCTTTCGAACCCCAGAGAGCAGAAGGTATTTCCTCTCATGCATGTGTAAGGACTGGCCTCTTTCCAGGAGCACTGGCAGTGGGAATGCTATTTCTCTTCAGAGAAAACGCCATCTGCTTGCTTCAAGGAACTTTGGTCAGGTCCTGTGGCCCAGACAAGACTATCGCAAAATAGTTTGAGATGGGTACATTTTCTAAACTCTGGGTGATTCTTTTATTATTATGGTCACCTTTCACCCTAAAAAGAAAGAGTGCTGTTATTGATACCAGTACTGCCTGGTAGTGGCAGTTGGAGATCTGCCACTCAACCCATGTGTCTGTCCAACTAAGGAGGACAGAGACACAAGTCTCAGTATCTAGATGGGACTCAACAGTCATAGCAGCCCAGTGAGTGCCTGATACATATTCATGTGCAGAAGCTTTGGTGAAAGCTGGACTAGAATATCTGGCCCAGGCTCAAGGCTAATTAGGCCTCTTCTGTGTATGTTGAATATGAATCTGGGGACCCACGCACTCAGGCATGCTGATAAGCAGCGGAAGACATGCAGCAGATCCCATGTCCATTTGCCCAACCAGCGATGTGGACCAGAATGGCAAGCTTGCCACCATCCAGCTGGGATGGGCCAGCAGAACCAGAAGGAGTAACCCTGCTGACAGCAAAATGTCAAGGGATGATCAGTAGGATTAGCCTCCCTTCCTGTGTGGAGGAATGGGTAGAGAGGGAGAGAAGTATGTCCCTCCTGGAGGGAGAAGGGGAAAGGATTCCTCACAATACCTACCAGAGTGTCTGGCACTTGGTGTCTGCCCAGTAAATGTTTATGCATGAGAAGCAGCACATTATCAAAAGCTAATGAGAAACACAAAACAAAGAGGAGCTCAGAGAAGGCTCCATGGAGGAGGGACACCTAGAGTCATCTCCTCCATCTATCTGTGGCCCTCTCTGAGTGTGGAACATAGCTCATCTGACCTTGTATAAGTGAAATGTTTCCCCAAGTAGCTATGGAGGGCTATGGCCATGGGAGCAGAATTATCTGTCATCACTTCAGTTGGGTGCTGGCTAGAACTTTTGAATCAAGCGGTAATTGTCATTGAAGTCAAATATATAAATAAATGATATGATCTAGATGTCCTTTAATTTCACCCCACTAAAATAAACTCATAAAACCTGAGTCTTCTATGGGATTACTGACAAAAAGAAAAATAAATCTCAATAAACCTTCCATGAACACTTGACTAACAACTGAATCATATCCAAAAGTCATATACCAAATGTGGAGTCTCTCATCCACCATTCTGATCAATAAATCACTTCAGCAGCCAGTCCATGCCCACACATGGATTTTGGATGACAAGTGGCAGTTAAAAAACTTGAATGTCCCTGGAATCAATGGCAGAAAGGAGGAAGGGCACTGAGTGAAAGAATTGGGTATGCAGAAGAAATGTCCAGGGGATGGTGAGCACACTCAATTGGCAGACGAATTAATCTGCTCATTAATCACTCTGCTGCTCTGCCAAAAGGAAGCATTTGATGCTGGTGTCCCAGAGAAACTGCCTTCTTAGGGGAAGAAGCTTACTGACAAAAATTTAGGGGTGGTTAGGGGATATTCCTAAAATTTGTGAATGACTAAAAAGTTGTCCCTCTGTATGCTTATGAAAAACAATTTTGAGGCTGACTCACTCAGTTCAGACCTCTGCTAAGAAGTCAGCTGTGTATTTATTTATTAATTATAGTTAATTTATAATGTTGTGCCAATCTCTGCCGTACAGCAAAGTGACCTAGTTATACACATATAGATATTCTTTTTTTTTAAAATATTCTTTTTCCACTGTGGTTTGTCATGGATATTGAATATAGTTCCCTGGGCTATACAGTAGGACCTTGTTGTTTATCCATTCTATATATAATAGTTTACATCTGCTAATGCCACACTCCCAGTCCTTTCCTCCCCCATCTCCCTCCTCCTTGGCAACCACAAGTCTGTTCTCATTGCCTTTGAGTCAGTTTCTGCTTTGGAGATAGGTTCAGCTGTGCCATATTTTAGATTCCACATATAAGTAATATCATATGATAGTTGTCTTTGTCTTTCTGAGTTACTTCACTTAGTATGATAATCTCTAGTTGTATCCATCAGTTCAGCTCAGTTCAGTCATATCCGACTCTTTGCGACCCCATGGACCGCAGCATGCCAGGCCTCCCTGTCCATTACCAACTCCCAGAGTTTACTCAAATGCACGTCCATTGAGTCAGTGATGCCATCCAGCCATCTCATCCTCAGTCGTCCCCTTCTCCTCCTGCCTTTAATCTTTCCCAGCATCAGGGTCTTTTCAAATGAGTCAGTTCTTCGCATCAAGTGGCCAAAGTATTGGAATTTCAGCTTCAACATCAGTCCTTCCAATGAATATTCAGAACTGATTACCTTTAGGATGGACTGGTTGGATCTCCTTGCTGTCCAAGAGACTCTCAAGAGTCTTCTCCAACACCACGGTTCAAAAGCATCAATTCTTCGGCACTCAGCTTTCTTTATAGTCCACCTCTCACATCCATACATGACTACTTGAAAAACCATAGCTTTGATTAGATGGGACTTTGTTGGCAAAGGAGTGTCTCTGCTTTTTAATATACTATCTAGGTTGGTCATAACTTTCCTTCCAAGGAGCAAGCATCTTTTAATTTCATGGCTGCAATCACCATCTGCAGTGATTTTGGAGCCCAAAAAATAAAGTCAGCCACTGTTTCCACTGTTTCCCCATCTATTTGTCATGAAGTAATGGGACTGGATGCCATGATCTTAGTTTTCTGAATGTTGAGTTTTAAGTAAACTTTTTCACTCTCCTCTTTCACTTTCATCAAGAGGCTCTTTAGTTCTTCTTCACTTTCTGCCATAAGGGTGGTGTCATCTGCATATCTGAGGTTATTGATATTTCTCCTGACAATCTTGATTCCAGCTTGTGCTTCATCCAGCCCAGCGTTTCTCATGATATACTCTGCATATAAGTTAAACAAGCGGGGTGACAATATACAGCCTTGGTGTACTCCTTTCCTTAGTTGGAACCAGTCTGTTTTTCCACATCCAGTTCTAACTGTTGCTTCCTGACCAGTATACAGGTTTCTCAAGAGGCAGGTCAGGTGGTCTGGTAAGTGGCATTATTTCATTCTTTTTTTATGGCTGAGTAGTATTCCATTGTATATATATACCACATCTTCTTTGTTCATTCTTCTATCAATGAGCATGAATTTAGGTTGTTTCCATGTCTTGATTATTGTGAGTAGTGCTATTATGAACATAAGGGTGTGTATATCTTTTTGAATTATAATTTTGTCTGGGTGTATGCCCAGGAGTGGGATTGCTGGATCATATGGTAGTTCTCTTTTTAGTTTTCTGAGGAACCTCCACACAGAGGCCAGCATTTTAAATACCAAGAAGACCAGCTGGCTCTACCTCAGACCATGTTCCTTTCACTCCACCCAGTGCAATGGAGTGACCTAGTGACTTATACCAGTGAACTAGTACTTTCTCAGAGTGGTCATGCCAACCTCACTTCTTTTGCTGGGGCAAGGACAGGCTCTGAGTGCATTGGGATAAAGGAGGCACTTGAAACCTGTTCCTTTTCCTTGGCTATACTAGATGCAGAGCTCTGCATTTGTCAATAGACCATTCCCCCATCTCTGTAGATAGGCCTCCTTCTCTTCTGCTATGGCTGAGCTTCTACCATGTGGCTGAGGACATAGGGTCATGTCCACAGTCACCTCTAAATTCATAATAACCAAATCTAGCAACCTTGGGAGAAAAACAGAGGACCTTGAGTTCAGAAGACTTAGAACTCTGGAAGAGACTTATTACTCTGCCTTGGGTCTCTTGCCCTGCATTTGAACCAATCTCTCCAGCCAGGGAGATGAGGATGAGCCATATACTAATTATTTCAGAGAGATGAGCATGGAACTGGATTGGCAGTCCCACTGATAAACAAGGGAAGCCTAATGAAGCAGCAGTGATGCCATGAATGGAGGTGTGTGCACAGGGAGGCTGTGATCCAGTGAACCAGAGGAGAGAGAGATTAGATAAAGCAAAGTAACAGATGTCTCCCACACCAGGGAAATCAGAAAAAATGAGTCATAAAGTTTGGAGTGAAAAGAAGCAGAGCATGGAGAAATTCTGAAATAGACAGCAATACTTAAAGATTTCTTTTAGGGTGCTAGAGGCTTTAGGTGTGGATGGAGAGGAAGCTGGGCATTGGCCACGCCCTGACACTGCTGGAAAAGTAACTGCAAGAGCCAGTCATGCCTCTTCCTATGTGAAGGTCACTGACTGTGCCAGGCGGGAGGGAGCTTAATACTGACCCTTGGTGGCCTCTTGGTTTAAACTTGTTTTCTCTAACTTAAATCACAAAGATGTCAGGGCCTCTTTCTCACTGCTCTGGGAGGTGTCTTTCCCATTGCTGGTGGTCATTGAGCTGTCAGGAAGGCTGCCAGTTTAGCTAAAGGAAATTTACTGCTCTTGTTTAAACCCAGGAGAAATTCACTGCATCTAGAAAGGCAGTTTGCATCATGGTATGTTGAGCTCTGAATGAACACCATGTTCAGGGAGGGGGGTATTGAATATTTAGAAACACAAGAGTGACCACAGGAACCACAGGGAAGATTGAGTCAGTTAAAGGGAAATCTGCTGGTTTCCTAGGAAGGGAAAGTAAATGAAAGTGGCATTGCCCCCTGACATATCTCCAAGGTAATATTTTGGTATGATGTACCTATCAAAATTATAAATTTGTTTGCCAGGGCTGGTTACTGAGGCTGAATGTTAAAGAGTGCTCGGAATATTGTGTTAAGAAAGATTCTGAAGCAGTATCCAGACTCAGCTGGAAGCAGTGCTACAATGAATTCCAGTGTCATCAAAATGGAGCAGTATACATCTACTATATTTGATTTTTCAGGGATGCAAGAATCTCATTTCCAAGGATTTACTCCAGGAAACAACTACAATGGGAGAAAAAATTGCTATATGCCAAAAATGTTCTCCTTGGTCTCATTTACTGTAGCAGTAATTTGTCCTTTAGAAGAGTAATGTTCACTTGTCAGAATTAAGTTGTTGACCATGAAAACCATGAGGAAACACTGGAAAATGTGACACATACTAATGTTGAGGGAAAAGAAAACATTTATATACAAGAAATGATTGTAAATAGGTGTAAAAAAGACATAAAATACATAAATATTTGTGTGCATGTGGGGGCCATTTCTTTTTAGTATATGGAATCCAGTTCTTATCACATAGCAGATACACAATAAATATTTGTTGACTGTTTTTTGCTAGTTTATATGTTTTTACAGTAAAATAGTTCCCCAAAGAGGGAATAAAAACTAAAACAAAAAAACCAAACTGCTGAAAGTCAATGTGTTCACAGAAATAACAATTCGTTCTGCCTTCTCCATTCAGTTTAGCATCACACTTAGACTCATTCTAGTACTTCACTGAGCACCTCCAAAGACATCTGTTAAATTCCTTCAGGCGTTCACACTTAACAGTAAAGACTTATCCACTTTTGCTCCCAGATGCTCAGGCTTGGGCTTCTGGAATTCTGAAAGCTTTTATTATCCTTCCAGAGATTGTTGACTTGCCCCAAAGAAATTTTTTCTTTCATTTTTATGTAGTCAGAGAGGTAACTAACTTTAAGAATGGCTTCAGTAGCATCTTCAAGGCCATTTGAAAACTTTTGATGGAATTCAGAATTCAGATCTGAAGTCTATGAATATGGTTGCTGGAATGACTGACAGATTGAGGCCAGGTATCAAACAGATCTCAGATGTTGACAAAACCTCTGCTCATTGGAATGAAGTCCAAATATGTGGACAAATGACCAATTACTGTGTAACTTCATTAACTTAAGGAACTCTCCTAATATTCCCTAATTCCATTGACCAATAATCTTTCTTTTTTCTCCGAACTACACAAAGCACTCATATCCCTCGACTAGGAAATGAAAGTTTATTTTCAATTTCCTTGGGCAAGGCAAAGGCAAGGATAGATTAACAGTCTGTAGCATGTCTGGAACTAGAAAGGCACTGAAAATGTGGTGGGGAGTTACATTGTAGGAAAATCATCCAAAGACAATGCGATATTTAGCTGATGGTAATCTCAGAAGACATACTTGGAGGACAGAAGCTGCTGGATGGACAGGCAATATCTCTGGTAGCAAAGAAAATATGGAGAGCAG
Organism: Cervus canadensis; assembly: GCF_019320065.1. Classification (NCBI taxonomy): domain Eukaryota; kingdom Metazoa; phylum Chordata; class Mammalia; order Artiodactyla; family Cervidae; genus Cervus; species Cervus canadensis. Next base: position 38,336,429 of record NC_057389.1, on the reverse strand, counting down.
AGGCAGTTGTTGCAAGGATTTAGACCAAGAAGAAAAAGCCATGGTGTGTCTGTCCACACCAATCTAGTGTACCAGACAACACAACATCTGTTTCACCAGGTCCAAAATAGTCAATCCACTGTCATATGTAATTTACTCACTATTACAGTAAAAGTTTTCTGTCTGTCTGCTTCTCACCCAAATATCTTCTGTTCCTAGCCCTTTATTTTTAATATAATACCATCATTTTTAAATTATAACAACAATTCTTGTGTGTGTCTATTCTACAGATTTTTCAAATGTCTCCGATGGAGAGGCAGTGTGTGAGCATCAGGAATAGAGAGTGAACAATAAAAATAGTCAGGCATACAAGTGATAGCAATTTGCTGTTATTCTGTAAGGCTGTATTAGGTGCTCTCAAAGCACTGAAAGTAAAAATGTTAGTCATGTCCGACTCTTTGTGACCCCATGAACTGTAAGCCCACAAGACTCCTCTGTCTGCGGGATTTCCCAGACAAGAATACTCAAAAGGGTTGCCATTCCCTTCTCCAGGGGATCTTCCTGACCAGGGTATTGAACCCGGGTCTCCTGCCTTGCAGGCAGATTCTTTACCATCTGAGCCACCAGGGAGGAGGAGGCCTAACCTTGGTTGTCAAAGGCTTTCTGGAAACAGTGACAGATGCTTCTGAATGCAGATGCAGGTCTGAACATAAAATGGCTTGGGTGGTGGAGAAGCATCCTGTACAGCTATAATCCTCCGCAGGTAAAAGAACTGTTAGCATTTATGTGTATTTTATTCTAGTGGGTTTTTTTTCCCTATTCACATAGATATGTTGGTAGATATATATATATATAGATAAGGTAATAATTATGATTAAATAGATATGCATAGGTTTTAGAACTGTGATCATAATCTCTATGTACTTTCAACGCTGTCTTTTCCATGCCTTTATTTTATTTTATTTTTTTATGGTGCTCCGGGCAGCTTTTTTTTTTTATTTATTTTTTTTTTGTCATACATTGATATGAATCAGCCACAGATTTACACGTATTCCCCATCCCGATCCCCCCTCCCACCTCCCTCTCCACCCGATTCCTCTGGGTCTTCCCAGTGCACCAGGCCCGAGCACTTGTCTCATGCATCCCACCTGGGCTGGTGATCTGTTTCACCATAGATAGTATACATGCTGTTCTTTTGAAATATCCCACCCTCACATTCTCCCACAGAGTTCAAAAGTCTGTTCTGTATTTCTGTGTCTCTTTTTCTGTTTTGCATATAGGGTTATCATTACCATCTTTCTAAATTCCATATATATGTGTTAGTATGCTGTAATGTTCTTTATCTTTCTGGCTTACTTCACTCTGTATAAGGGGCTCCAGTTTCATCCACCTCATTAGGACTGATTCAAATGAATTCTTTTTAATGGCTGAGTAATATTCCATGGTGTATATGTACCACAGCTTCCTTATCCATTCATCTGCTGATGGGCATCTAGGTTGCTTCCATGTCCTGGCTATTATAAACAGTGCTGCGATGAACATAGGCAAAACACTCTCCGACATAAATCACAGCAAGATCCTCTATGACCCACCTCCCAGAATATTGGAAATAAAAGCAAAACTAAACAAATGGGACCTAATGAAACTTAAAAGCTTTTGCACTACAAAGGAAACTATAAGTAAGGTGAAAAGACAGCCCTCAGATTGGGAGAAAATAATAGCAAATGAAGAAACAGACAAAGGATTAATCTCAAAAATATACAAGCAACTCCTGAAGCTCAATTCCAGAAAAATAAATGACCCAATCAAAAAATGGGCCAAAGAACTAAACAGACATTTCTCCAAAGAAGACATACAGATGGCTAACAAACACATGAAAAGATGCTCAACATCACTATTATTAGAGAAATGCAAATCAAAACCACAATGAGGTACCATTACACGCCAGTCAGGATGGCTGCTATCCAAAAGTCTACAAGCAATAAATGCTGGAGAGGGTGTGGAGAAAAGGGAACCCTCTTACACTGTTGGTGGGAATGCAAACTAGTACAGCCGCTATGGAAAACAGTGTGGAGATTTCTTAAAAAACTGGAAATAGAACTGCCATATGACCCAGCAATCCCACTTCTGGGCATACACACTGAGGAAACCAGATCTGAAAGAGACACGTGCACCCCAATGTTTTCCATGCCTTTAAATATGTATTGATAACGTGGATTTTGATTCAGTTCAGTTCAGGTGCTCAGTCGTGTCTAAGTCTTTGTGACCCTATGAACCGCAGCACGCCAGGCCTCCCTTGTCCATCACCAACTCCCAGAGTTTACCCAAACTCAAGTCCATTGAATTGGTGATGCCTTCCAGCCATCTCATCCTCTGTTGTGCCTTCTCCTCCTGCCCTCAATCTTTCCCAGCATCAGGGTCTTTTCAAATGAGTCAGCTCTTCGCATCAAGTGGCCAAAGTATTGGAATTTCAGCTTCAACATCAGTCCTTCCAATGAACATCCAGGACTGATCTCCTTTAGGATGGACTGGTTGGATCTCCTTGCAGTCCAAGGGACTCTCAAGAGTCTTCTCCAACACCACAGTTCAAAAGCATCAATTCTTCAACTCTCAGCTTTCTTTATAGTCCACCACTCACATCCATACATGACCACTGGAAAAACCGTAGCCTTGACTAGACAGACCTTTATTGACAAAGTAATATCTCTGCTTTTTAATATGCTGTCTAGGTTGGTCAAAACTTGCCTTCAAAGGAGTAAGAGTCTTTTAATTTCATGGCTGCAATCACAATCTGCAGTGATTTTGGAGCCCAGAAAAATAAAGTCAGCCACTGTTTCCACTGTTTCACTATCTATTTGCCATGAAGTGATGGGATCAGATGTCATGATCTTAGTTTTCTGAATGATGAGCTTTAAGCCAACTTTTTCACTCTCCTCTTTCACTTTCATCAAGAGGCTCTTCAGTTCTTCTTCACTTTCTGCCATAAGGGTGGTGTCATCTGCATATCTGAGGTTATTGATATTTCTCCTGGCAATCTTGATTCCAGCTTGTGCTTCGTCCAGCCCAGCGTTTCTCATGATGTACTCTGCATATAAGTTAAATAAGCAGGGTGACAATATACAGTCTTGATGTACTCCTATTCCTATTTGGAACCAGTCTGTTTTTCCACGTCCAGTTCTAACTGTTGTTTCCTGACCTGCATATAGGTTTCTCAAGATTTCTCAATACCAGGTGGTCTGGTATTCCCATATCTTTCAGAATTTCCAATAGTTTATTGTGATCCACACAGTCAAAGGCTTTGGCATAGTCAATAAAGCAGAAATAGATGTTTTTCTGGAGCTCTCCTGCGTTTTCAATGATCCAGCGGATGTTGGCAATTTGATCTCTGGTTCCTCTGCTTTTTTAAAACCAGCTTGAACATTTGGAAGTTCATGGTTCACATATTGCTGAAGCCTGGCTTGGAGAATTTTGAGCATTACTTTACTAGTGTGTGAGATGAGTGCAATTGTGCAGTAGTTTGAGCATTCTTTGGCATTGCCTTTCTTTGGGATTGGAAAGAAAACTGACCTTTTCCAGTCCTGTGGCCACTGCTGAGTTTTTCAAATTTGCTGGCATATAGAGTGCAGCACTTTCACAGCATCATCTTTCAGGATTTGAAATAGCTCAACTGGAATTCCTTCACCTCCACTAGCTTTGTTCATAGTGATGCTTCCTAAGGCCCACTTGACTTCACATTCCAGGATGTCTGGCTCTAGGTGAGAGATCACACCATCCTGATTATCTGGGTCATGAAGATCTTTTTTGTGCAGTTCTTCTGTGTCTTCTTGCCACCTCTTCTTAATATCTTCTGCTTCTGTTAGATCCATACTGTTTCTGTCCTTTTTTGAACCCTTCTTTGCATGAAATGTTCCCTTGGTATCTCTAATTTTCTTGAAGAGATCTCTAGTCTTTCCCATTCTATTGTTTTCCTCTGTTTCTTTACATTGATTGCTGAGGAAGGCTTTCTTACCTCTCCTTGCTATTCTTTGAAACTCTGCATTCAAATGGGTATATCTTTCCTTTTCTCCTTTGCTTTTTGCTTCTATTCTTTTCACAGCTATTTGTAAGCCCTCCTCAGGCAGCCATTTTGCTTTTTTGCAGTTCTTTTTTTGGGGGATGGTCTTGATCCCTGTCTCCTGTACAATGTCACGAACCTCCGTCCATAGTTCATCAGGCACTCTGTCTATCAGATCTAGTCCCTGAAATCTATTTGTCACTTCCACTGTATAATCATGAAGGATTTTATTAAGGTCATACCTGAATGGTCTAGTGGTTTTCCCCACTTTCTTCAATTTAAGTATGAATTTGCAATAAGGATTTCATGATCTGAGCCACAGTCAGCTCCCAGTCTTGGTTTTGCTGACTGTATAGGGCTTCTCCATCTTTGGCTGCAAAGAATGTATTGAGTAGATGTTTCATAATGTATTTGATCATTCTCTTTGTGTCCATCAGAGTTTTTGTTTCCAAGCCACCAAAACCAGCCCTGGCTAAATTAAGTGGAAGAGGAATTTACTGGAATAGTATTAGGTAGTCATAGAATCTATGGAAGGGCTGGGAAAATAGGCTAAGAACAAGGGCAGGAATCAAGATAGGTTCAGCAGAGGAACCCTATTTAGGGTTAACCACAGAAACAATGCCTTAGGTCTCAGTGTTTCTGAGGAGCATCTTTCTGGTCAAGCCTATAAAGTCTGTCCCACCCTACCTACAAGGGAACAGACTTTTATAGGAAGAATTTGGGCCCTGTGTCTCATCAAGACTCAGCCAATAGGGCCTGTCCCCAAATGGGAAAGGCCTTAGGATATGGCTAGCAGAAAACCCCCAGAAATATCCACTCCCTCCTTACTATTAGTTGTTTCCTTTTATTTTTCCTTTGTATTATAGAACTATTGAATGGTCTTCAACAAAAAAAGTTGAGCACTTCTTTGATTATCTCCTTAAAATAAATTCCCTAGAAACAGAATTTCTGAATAAAGGAGTGTGGACATTTTTAAGTCTCTTGATACATATTGCCAAATTACTTTTTGAGAAAGTTGTTTCAACTTAAGCTCACTCTTGGAGTATGTATGAGTGTGCATATCTTCTGTGCCCACACTGAGCATTATTGTTTTTAGAAATCTTCATGTCAACTCCTTTCTAGTCTGTGCTCATGTATGCAGCCTGTACCTCATTAAAACTGCATTTTGAAGTCAAAGCACCTAGTGGCACAGCAAATAGTTCAGTAAATAAGTTGTTTATTTTCTTGAATGTATTTGAGATAATTACCTTTATTGATTTTCTTCCTCATTAATTTGATTAATTCAGGGGATGCTTCTTTTAATAGGCTGTAGAGAAGCTTTTTTTTTTCCATTCTGGAAGCGAAGGGTTTACAAAGCCCTGATTGCATGTGAAATAATAGAGAATTGAATTTTGCAGGTGAGATTCTGAGAGAAGAACTCATCCTCCTTCAGCATGTGTCTCTTGCTAATGCTGTCCTGGCATCATTTTCCCAGACCTCTTGGCCCATGGGAGGTCACATCTCCAGAAGTAGTTTCCTTTAGAGAGCCATAGCAGTGATGTAAGTCCAATAGCCCCTAAACTGGGATGAATATGAAACCCAGGGAGGTGATGAAATACTTCATGAGTCTTCTATCAACTTAGAAGAACATCTTTTTTAGCAAAAAATTGAAAGGCATGAAGAATGTTAAGACCTGGGCTTCCATCAAGAGAATGCAAGTAGGGTCCAGGAAGAAGCATTTGATGAGAAAAGTCTGGGCCCCAGGATGCTGGTCCTGCTTTGTCATCAACTAGCTGTGTGGTGTTGGAGAAATCACTTATATCTCTCTGGATTTCACCAGGGAGTGGGCCACAGGATCTTAAGGAAATTTTCTCTTCTAATAGCCAAAGATCCTAAGGCTACTTAGACTTTGGATTTTTCAACATTATCTTGACTTCAGATGATAATGGTAATCAAACCATATCTTTCACTTTGCTTCCAGGTAGGAAATAACTGGATGAATAAACACATATCTTTTTCTCTCACCCTTAGGCTCAGAAGCTTCTCTGGGGCCCGTGAAACTAGCCAAAATTCAAGCATTAAACAAACTAAATTTTTCTGGAGAAAGCCATTTCCCCCCCTCTATTTGCATAATTTGATTCTCATGTTTTGCCCTTGTCAAGTTCTTTCCTACTTGTAGACATTTATACAATGGATTATAACTGTATTATTTTATTGTTGCTCATTAACCATGGGTGAGTCACATTTTTAAATGGGCTTATGTGGCTTGTTAAGTATTCTACTCATGAGGATTTAGAAATAAATTTGGACTAGAGATTTTGAATCATTGACATGAACAACCATCACTAGGTGTCTGTGCTTGGCAGGCAGCCCAGTTGGTTACCAGCTCTGATTGGTTAGATGGTTTCATGGCCATATGGCCTCGAGTCCAGGCGAGGATGTGTGGTCATGCGACAGTGGGCAGGGTTAACCTCTCTGTGAGGGGATATTGAGCTCACTGAAAAGTTTGTATAGAACAGAATTGTTTTCAATTTTCCCTAAGTAAATATCTGGCAAGGCCCAGAATTGGATCAGATCCAATTTTGCAGATAAAATGCCCCCAAACATGTTTATCCCCTGGAGAAAGGCTGAAAATGTATGCACATTTGTATTTGTCTATTTAGGCAAATCTCATTAACATGAATGATGTAGAAAAATATACAGTGATGGAGTGGTTCATATTCTCATGCTAGTCTGGGAGGGACTTTATTATGATCCAGCAGGAGGTTAGCATTTACTGAGGTTGTTTCTACATGAGGTTTTTAAAAATATAAGACCCTAATCCAAGGATAGCAAATACATGGTACTTGAGCCTCAACTCTCCCTCCCAAATGCAGAACAGACATCACTAATGGAATATGGCATTCTTTGCTTCTGAGACCACCAGTCAGACATCCCAGTTCAGGGAGGATGAACATAATCATTCTCCCTGCCCCAAGATGTCAACCAGCTTGTCCATATGGGAAATCACCTTTCTTGGAGAAGAAAGGAGATCCTGTTACTTCTTGGGTATGATTGATGGAACAAAATTGAATGCTTCTAAGCTTATCAACCAATGTTGTTGTTGTTTAGTTGCCAAGCTGTGTCCGACTCTTCACAACCCCATGAAATGCAGCTTGCCAGGCTTCCCTGTTCATCACCATCTCCCAAAGTTTGCCCAAGTTCATGTCTAATGAATTGGTGATGCCGTTTAGCCATCTCATCCCCTGTCACCCTCTTCTCCTTCCTTCAATCTTTCCCAACATCAGGGTATTTTTCCAGTGAGTTAACTGTTCACTCAGGTGGCCAAACTATTGGAGCTTCAACTTCAGCATCAGTCCTTCCAAAGGGTATTCAGGGTTGATTTCCTTTAAGATTGACTGATTTGATCCCCTTGCTTTCAAAGGGACTCTCAAGAGTCTTCTTCAGCACCATAGTCAGAAAGCATCAATTCTTCAGCACTCTGCTTTCTTTATTGTCCACCTCTCATGTTCATACCAGCATGTTAAATTGATTTTCATTGTATTCTCAGAGGCTTAACTAAGTCTTCATGGTTGAGCATAGTGAGTGATAAGTACTCATGCCTTCTGGGAAAAAAATATGCTAGACACTAGACTCGTCCATGGAGAATTGCTGAGAGTCAGCAAAAATTGTGCCTCCTATCTATTGCTTATCTCCAGCCTACATAAGAGGAAGACCAGAAATTGGAGAAGGTGGGATTAACAGAGGGGGTATCTTAGGAGAACGCTTTGAATTTTTCCTGACCACTGCTACCACTTCTAGGCAAATAAGAGAAATATAGAATGAATATCTAGAGGTACTAGGGGTGCATGCCCTTGCCTAGAAGATTCTGCAGGCAGGAGGCTGACTAGAACTGTCTGTGATGGTGGAGCCAGGAGGGAGGGGAGCAATGGGAGCAACAATCCTGTGTCATTTGTGGGACAGGATGAATGTGTTTCCTATGGGCTGGGTAGGCACAGTGGAGGGAGGGTAGTCAGGATTTAGCCACTCAGAGTGCTCCCACCCCAGAGGCCTGCCTGCCTACTCCTTCTATCTAAGTGTTCGTTCAAAGCTTATATCCTCAGAAATGCCTTCTTTGACCACTTAGACTAATATAGCACCCCCTCCAGTCACCCCTTATTACACTTCCTGTTTTATTTCCTTGGTAGCACTCTGTTACCTGTCCAAAATTTTTTTGGCAGGGGAGGAGTTAATAAGGATGGAGAAGTTTTGGAGAAGGAATCTCAAAGAGACCATTCTTTAAAACCATAAAAATGTTCCATGAGAGCAGAGACCATATTCATCTTATTCACCATTATTCCCAATGCTCAGAACAGAACCTAGCACATAGTAGCTGCTCAATAAAAATATATAAAATAGTAAATCTCTGCCAACAAGAGCCCTGAGAGATCAATAGACATCAGTTGGTTCTAAAAATGCAATTTCTCAATGTCTGAGTTGAGGAGAACCGGATAGGAACTCTAGACTGGGATAAAGTTTGTATCCTCTCTGGGTTTCTGTTTTTCCTGTTTCACTGCCTGGATAACTGAGAAGCAACTCTTTAGTGAAGTTCTTTCTATCCTGGGCTCTCCTAATCTGCAAAGTCTGTGGCACCTGGAAGCCTACGTGAACTTTCTTTTAGTTTTGCTTGATTTGCTTTGCAGGGATGAGCTCTCCTCAGCCTAGCTATGCCTCTAGACTTCAGGGAAAGTTGAGTACCTGCCCAGATGTTTGGAGACAACCTACAAACATGGAAACATACAAAGGCATGCATTGCTTGTGGCTTTCTACACGTGATGTGAAATTAAAATCATTTACCTTAAGCAAGTGTGTTTCCTCAGTGATAAGGACCCCAAATAAAATAATTTATGAGGAGAACACGGGGGAAACCAGGGTATTTTAAAAAGTCATTCATTTCCTATGCATCTGCTTAGAATCACAAATGAAATATCCAACAACTTCAGTCATACAGTGATGAAAGAAATCACAGCCTGTCCTTTCCGTAAGATATGGTTTTGAAAGATAGAAATAAAAATCTCTTACCTTTGAATAACATTTTGTAGTTTACAAGGATTTCTACGTATGTCATAGAATATGACTGAAAAAAAAGGTAAACCATCTGATAAACTTTAAATCCTTCATAATGCTGAAGAATCTTCTGGGTGTTCAGTAAAATAAACAAATACCTGTTTGTGTGCAATGTTGAGACAGAACCATCATTGCATCTTCCCTCTAGAGTTAGGATTATACCTCAGATTGACCTTGAGTGACAGATCACATTTTGAAAAAATCAGAGAAGGCTGTTTTGAGAGCTACAAAGTACAGAAAACTCCAGTCAGGTCCATATCTAAGACTCTCTGGGCCCAGAATGAGAGTACTTATAAATGGAAGTTCACTTACATATGTGTGAGTATTTAAAATGTGTAAACCAAGCCAGGAAACTGCTAAATAAAATATATTCCATTCTTCTACCTTGATAAGTAGACGTTCATAATGCTCTGGAACGCCAGTTTGAATTGAGAATTCTTGAACACCTCAGAGGAGTTTCCCTGTGGAACATGATGGGGCAAGGGGAGTCTGACCTGGGTACCCTCATTCTCTTCCACTTTCATCTGCCTCCTGTACCACACATGCACATCCTTCCTTGAGTGCAGGTGAGTGCACACCCAGCCCCACACTGAGCAATATCCACACCCTCTCAGGAAAGTGGACCCTAAGCAAGAGGTCTGCATGGTCCCAAAATTGAATGTAGGGCCATTTAGACAGGAAAGAGGTGGGTGCTGGAGCCAGGTAGAAAAGTTCCTTTGGGTCCTGGGAGTCCTCACTCCATGGGCTGAGGTGGGGTCAGAGGAAGGAGCAGACAGGCATCTCTGAAGTGCAGGGGCTTGCACAGACCCCTCTTGGCCAGGTCTACAGGAGGCACTAAATCCAGTGATAGTTGGAATTAAATTGAGTGTTTTTTGCTCTTCAACTTGTATCTAGTTATACTTTAAGTAAACATTTATAAATGTTGCACTAATCAAGGGCCTATTTAAAATGAAGCTCAACTTTGTTTTGATTTTTAAAAATTATTTGAGGCTACTTGGGATAAAGCATCTAATACTTAGAACAAATGAATCTAAATTAGAAGTAGGAAGTGGGAAGACAAAGTATGCTGGCACTAGTTTATATAGATGAACCAAAAGAGCAATAATCACAATGATAATGCCTTTACTAGTATAATTCTTTGGTTCCAAAGCTCTTTCATTTATAAATATGTATTCACATATACAAATCACTGGATTCTTATAAGAATAAACATCAGTACTTTGAAAGATGTATACTCCAGGCAAATAAAAACGAAACCCTGCTTGTCACTTTGAGGAGTACATTTATACTTCATTAGCCTGAGGGGGCAGTGTAGGAGGTAAAAACCAAGATGCCAAATAGACTTCAATGTGGGGCCAATTCTAATCTATCCATGATGCTGCTGCTAAGTCACTTCAGTTGTGTCCGACTCTGTGTGACCCCATTGATGGCAGCCCACCAGGCTCCCCCGTCCCTGGGATTCTCCAGGCAAGAATACTGGAGTGGGTTGCCATTTCCTTCTCCAATGCACGAGAGTGAAAAGTTAAAGTGATGTCACTCAGCTGTGTCCGACTCCTAGCAACCCCATGGACTGCAGCCTACCAGGCCCCTCCGTCCATGGGATTTTCCAGGAAGAGTACTGGAATGGGTTGCCATTGCCTTCTCCAAATCTATCCATAGTGTCTGCCTAAAGAGCTTGATTCAGAAAATCTCAGGCCATGCCCCCCACTGGTGGCTGGTACTGAATTAGGTCAAGGGAGGGACTGGGATGGCATATGTGCCATGAATGTGCCACGTCTCGGCTTGAAGAATGCACTGGATAGGTGATAAGGGTAAGCAGGATTCTTGAGGTCATCCTTAATCTTTTGAAGTTGTCAGTAAGGAGGAAAATCAATTCAAATGCTTAAGAAGAATTCTCGCATTCTTGAATATTTCTATCTTCCTCAAACAAAAATGATCCATTTTAGGTTTCTTTGAGAAAGATACTGCTTTTAATGTGTTTTCCTTGTATGGAGAAAGATTGGCTACACACCCGCTAAGGTGTTAATTGGTGATAACTGGATTAATAGGAGACTTGGTTTCTCTTCTCATCTCTGTCACTAGCTAGCTGTGTGACCTTGAGCAAATCCCTTAAGCCCTCTGGACCTCTATTTCCTTATCTTCAAAACAGGGATACTATCTCAGTGATCTCTCAGAATTTTGTGAGGCTTAAAGGAGATGGTAGCAAAGCAAGCACTTGAATTAAAAAATAAAAATTGTATAGATGTAAACCATTTATGATTCCACTGAAAAATGAACAATTTGGACGAGGGTGCCACTTCCCAAAATGTGTTGCCTGGAACATTAGTTCCACGGAATGTCACTAGGTGTTACACTAAAGCCCCAAACAACAAGTTTTCTCTGGCCAAATAAATGTAAAACTCTGGGCTGAGCAAACTTAAATAGGCATTGTTGCCATAGAAATTATTACTATTTAATGTGCAGTGTGAATCTTTGGCAGTGAGAAATAGTATACAGTGGTTCATATACTTATTTGAATATAACACTCTTAATATATTAGTCCCTTAGAACACAATCTTTGGAAATCATTGAACAAGCTTCTCTATAAGTTTACTTCAAACTTGAATGTCCTCTGATTCATTCATTGATAAGAGTTTTGTTTTAAAGAAGACAGGTTTTTTTTGAAGTATTTCAGTTCAGTTCAGTTGCTCAGTTGTGTCTGACTCTTTGCAACCCCATGGACTATAGTATGCCAGGCTTCCCTATCCATCACCAACACCCAGTGCTTGCTCAAACTTATATCCATGGAGTCAGTGATGACATCCAACCATCTCATCCTCTCTCGTCCCCTTCTCCTCCTGCCTTCAATCTTTCCCAGCATCAGGATCTTTTCCAAGGAGTCAGTTCTTCACATCAGGTGGCCAGAGTATTGGAGCTTCAGCTTCAGCATCAGTCCTTCCAATGAACACTCAGGACTGATCTCCTTTAGGATGGACTGGTTGGATCTCCTTGCAGTCCAGGGAACTCTCAAGAGTCTTCAACACCACAGTTCAAAAACATCAGTTCTTTGGCGTTCAGCTTTCCTTATAGTCCAACTCTCACATCCATACATGACTACTGGAAAAACCGTAGCCTTGACTAGATGGACCTTTGTTGGCAAAGGAATGTCTCTGCTTTTTAATATGCTGTCTAGCATATTAAAGTTGGTCATAGCTTTTCTTCCAAGGAGCAAGCATCTTTTAATTTCATGGCTGCAGTCACCATCTGCAGTCATTTTGGAGCCCAAGAAAATAAAGTCTGTCACTGTTTCCATTATTTCCCCGTCTATTTGTCATGAAGTGATGGGACCAGATGCCATGATCTTAGTTTTCTGAATGTTGAGCTTTAAGCCAACTTTTTGACTCTCCTCTTTCACTTTCATCAAGAGGTTTTTTAGTTCTTCTTCACTTTCTGCCATAAGGGTGGTGTCATCTGCATGTCTGAGATAATTAAGATTTCTCCTGGCCATCTTGATTCCAGCTTGTGCTTCATTCTAGTCTGGCATTTTCACATGATGTACTCTGCATATAAGTTAAATAAACAGGGTGAGAATACACAGCCTTGACATACTCCTTTCCCAATTTTGAACCAGTCCATTGTTCCATGTCCAGTTCTAACTGTTGCTTCTTGACCTGCATACAGATTTCTCAGGAGGCAAGTCAGGTGGTCTGGTATTCCTATATCTTTAAGAATTTTCCACAGTTGGTTGTGATCCACACCGTCAAAGACTTTGGCATAGTCAATAAAGCAGAAGTAGATGTTTTCCTGGAACTCTCTTGCTTTATCTATGATTCAACGGATGTTGGCAATTTGATCTCTGGTTCTTCTTCTAAATCCAGCTTGAACATCTTGAATTTCTTCATTCATATACTGTTGAAGCCTGGCTTGGAGAATTTTGAACATTACTTTGCTAGCATGTGAGATGAGTACAATTTGTGGTAGTTTGAACATTCTTTGGATTGCCTTTCTTTTCTAGTCCCGTGGCCAATATTGAGTTTTCCAAATTTGCTGGCATATTGAGTGTAGCACTTTCACAGCATCATCTTTTAGGATTTGATATAGCTCAACTGGAATTCCATCACCTCTACTAGCTTTGTTTGTAGTGATGCTTCCTAAGGCCCACTTGACTTCACATTCCAGAATGACTCTAGGTGAGTGATCACACCATTGTGGTTATCTGGGTCATTAAGATGTTTTTTGTATTGTTCTTCTGTGTATCCTTGCCACCTCTTCTTAGTATCTTCTGCTTCTATTAGGTTCAGACCGTTTCTGTCCTTTATTGTGCCACACTTTGAAGTGTTTATTTTTATTTATTTTTTATTTTTGGCTGCACCATGCGTCAGGCAGGATCTTAGTTCTTTGACCAGTGATCGAACTCATTCCCCCTGCATGGGAAGGCTAAGTCTCAACCACTGGCCCACCAAGGAAGCCCCTAAACAAAGATTTATAGAGCCCCCATTATGGGCAGACACTATTCAGTGTACAAAATAGAGGCCAAAAAATCCCTGCTTTTCTGGAGCTTATGTCTTAATGGGGATTTGATGTCACTCTTCCAAAGGATGCTTATGCTTAAAAAAGAGACTTCTATGCCTTAATTCAAAGAAATGAAATATTCAAGTAGAATTGTTAAAAACAGAGTAGGGAAGGACAGTTTGTGGGCAAGTAGGAAACACTGCTCCCAGTTATGACTTCTGTAGCTCAGCCTCTGAGCTAAGCTTAAACCATGAGCTTTGATCTGAAGAAGCAGGTAGTTACTGCTTCCTGGCTTCCCTGATGGCTCAGACTATAAGGATTCTGCCTGCCATGCAGGAGACTAAAGTTCAATTCCAAATCAGGAAGATCTGCTGGAGAAGGGAATAGCTACTCCAGTATTCTTGCCCAGAAAATCCCATGGACAGAGGAGCCTATTGGGCTACAGTCCATGGAGTCACAAAGAGTTGGACGTGACTGAGCGACTAACACCTTCCCTTTCACTGCTTCCTGGGGGCACATGATCTCATTCATCCATTTATTCACTCATCCACTTACCAAATCCTTCTGAGCATGATGTGTGTAATACACAGAAGTGTATAAGACATGATCTGTACCCTCAGAACCAATTTCCAGGTGGGCAGGCAGATAAAGATGTGAGCAATTGCAACTCATTGTGCATCTCATTCTATTTACCATAGTGGGACATAAAGGATGATGTGGGAGCACTTGAGCAGGGTACCCATCATCACACTTCAGAGAAGTCATCTCAATGGATGTGACATTTAATCTGAATTATTCAGAGGTGATAATTTATTTACCAAACTGGCTTAGGGTGAGTGGGGGAAAATGGTGGGTAGGAAAAGTCTTTGGATGGTAGAAGCAGCATGTGGAAAGACCCAGTAGCACTCCTATTGAACTTGTATAACCAGAGTGGAATGAGCTATCTATCTAGGATTCTGTGAATGATATTCTCTGAAAGAACATTTTGTTGTTGAAATAAAACTTGAAAATCATTGGAGTTATCTAAAAGGAAATTCTTGAAGCCCCTACCATCATTATAATTCCTAAATTCTCCCCCTCCTATCAGTCTCCTTCCCCAAAGTATTTTCATTTTCATGGGGATTATGGCAGATTTAGAATCTCAACTCTTAAATCCAAAGGAACACATTACTACTGACACATGTATTCATTAGAACTATTTTGGTGATAAATGACAGAAAACAAAACTCAAGATGACTTTACCAAAATAGGATATTATCTTACATAGAAAAATCCAGAGAAAGTTTGATTTGGCAGCTCTAGACCTAATCTCTCTTCATCTCTTACATCCTTTGTCCTCCAGGAATTCTTCATTTTTAGGCTCAGTGTGGTGGCAAAATGGCTGCCAGCATCTCTATATCTACATCTTCCTTGTCTAAGTCTAGTTGGAAGAGAGTTGTTTTCCCAAAACTACCATACTGGGCTCTGTGTCACTCTGATTGTACCATCTTATATCATGTGCCCATCCCTGAACCAATCACTGTGGTTCCTGGGGGTAAAATTACAATTATTAGACAGGCCTGGATCGCATGATCCACTCCTTAAGTAGGAAGTAGAGACTGATCAGAATCATGTGGCTGAGAATGGTTTCCTAAAGAAATTTAGGAGGCTATTAGCAGAGGAATAGATGTGTGTGGGAGAGATTATGTATGAGAGAGAGAGAAAGAAAGAAAGAGAAGAGAGGGACAGAGAGAGAACTGTCAAGGAAGGAAGGAAGAAAGGGAGGGAGGAAAAAAGAAAAGGAAAGAATGAAGAAGAAAAAAGGAAGGAAGGAATAGAAAGAAATTTCAAGGAGGAAAATAAGAAAGAAGGACAGAAGAAAGAAAATAAATCTTTTATTTTAACAATAACATATTTAACCAATGTGAAGGGCTTCCCTGTTGGCTCAATGGTAAAGAATCCTCCTGCCAATGCAGGATACAGGACTTTGATTCCTGGGTCAGGAAGATCACCTGGAGAAGGAAATGGCAACCTATCCAGTATTCTCACCTGGGGAATCCCATGGACAGAGGAGTCTGGTGGGCCCCAGTCTATGGGGTCATAAAAGTGTTGGACACAACTTAGTGACTTAATAACAGCAGATGTGAAAAATAAATCTATGCTGTGGAACACTTTTGATTGTTCAAAATAGAAGGGTACGAAGGAAGAAAGAGGAAGGGCTGTGCACGTAATATTGGTTCAATTTGAATATTCCCCCTGAGTCTGTCCTTCATCAGTTACATACCCATCAAATTTCTAGGTAGGAAAAAAATTTCGAGGTCATCGCTTCCATATGATCATCAAATGCAGAATCTCTTACAGCTAAATGTTAAGCTGGAATCAAGATTGCTGGGAGAAATATCAATAACCTCAGGTATTGAGGTTGACAGATGACCTCAGGTGACACCACCCTAATGGCAGAAAGCGAAGACGAACTAAAGAGCCTCTTGATGAAGGTGAAAAGGTAGAGTGAAAAAGCTGGCTTAAAACCCAACATTTGAAAAACTAAGATCGTGGCATCCAGTCCCATCACTTCATGGCAAATAGGTGCGGAAACAATGAAAACAGTGACAGACTTCATTTTCTTGGGCTCCAAAATCACTGCAGCTGGTGACTATAGCCATGAAATTAGAGATGCTTGCTCCTGGGAAGAAAAGCTATGACAAACCTAGACAGCATATTCAAAAGTGGAGATGTCACTTTGCCAACAAAGGTCAGTATAGTCAAAGCTATGGTTTTTCCAGTAGTCATGTGCGGATGTGAGAGTTGAACCATAAGCAAGGCTGAGTGCCAAAGAATTGATGCTTTTGCACTGTGGTGGTGAAGAAGACCTTTGAGAGTCCCTTGGACAACAGGGAGATCTAACAAGTCAATCCTAAAGGAAATCAGTGTTGAATATTCACTGGAAGCACTGACACTGAAGCTGAAGCTCCAATAGTTTGACTACCTTTACTCATTGGAAAAGACCCTGACTCTGGGAAAGACTGAGGGCAGGAGGAGAAGGGGTGACAGAAGATGAGATGGTTGGATGACATCATGGACTCAATGGATTTGAGTTTGAGCAAACTCCTGGTGATAGTAAAGGACAGGGAAGTCTGGAGTGCTACAGTCCATGAGGATGGAAAGAGTTGGACATGACTGAGCAACTAAATGACAAAAACAAATAGCCAGCATGAGACCAATGTCCTTGAATACCTCCAAACAACAGGAAACTCATTCTTCTTGTTGCTAATCATTTCACATTGACTGTCTCCCATTATTAGCTTAGGTTAAAAAAAAATTCAACTGAATAAATTTTAAAACTCTCTTTAGCTTTATTTGATGGTTCATAAAGCAAGCAGCATCCCATAGAACAAATAGAAAGGAGCTGTGAAGAACTGTACAGAATGAAAAGACCTTTATAGGCAGAAGGGGACAAGACAAGAAAGTTACTAATGAAGAGTGGATTGCTTGTGGCAAGATCACCTTCCTTTAACGGCAGCATAGGTCTATCAGGCAGATTAACTCATTGGTGCTCCAAGTTGACTGGGTTAAGATTCCACTTCTGGAAAAGGTTGAAACTGTAATTAACTTCAGTATTGTATCTCGGTTTGGTGACTTGGGCTTAACACAAGTGACTCCATTTTGGGCCTGCTGTCTCTCTCTCTTTTTTTATATATAACTGAAAAGTTGAATTTATTATTTTTATTTATCTTTTATTTACAAAAGTTGAATTTATATATAACTTTGCAGAAGTACACATAACCCACATTCAGCTGGGCCCCCAACTCAGTTCAGTCACTCAGTCATATCTGACTCTTTGTGACGCCATGGACTGCAGCAAGCTAGGCCTCCCTGTCCATCACCAATTCCCTGAGTTTACTCAAACTCATATCCATTGAGTTGGTGGTACCATCCAACCATCTCATCCTCAGTCGTCCCCTTCTCCTCCCATCTTCAAACTTTCCCACCATCAGGGTCTTTTCAAGTGAGTCAGTTCTTTGCATCAGGTGGCCAAAGTGTTGGCGTTTCAGCTTCAGCATCAGTCTTTCCAATGAATATTCAGGACTGATTTCCTTTAGGATTGACTGATTGGATCTCCTTGCAGTCCAAGGGACTCTCAAGAGTCTTCTCCAACACCACAGTTCAAAAGCATCAATTCTTCAGCACTCAGCTTTCTTTATAGTCCAACTCTCACATCCATACATGACTACTGGAAAAACCATAGCTTTGACTAGACGGACCTTTGTCAGCAAAGTAATGTCTCTGCCTTTTAATATGCTGTCTAGGTTTGTCATAACTTTTCTTCTCAGGAGCAAGCGTCTTTTAATTTCATGGCAGTTAGTCACCACCTGAAGTGATTTTGGAGCCCCCAAAATAAAGTCTGTCACTGTTTTCACTGTTTCCCCATCTATTTGCCATGAAGTGATGGGACTGGATTCCATGATCTTAGTTTTCTGAATGTTGAGCTTTAAGTCAACTTGTTCACTCTCTTCTCTTTCATTTTCATCAAGAGGCTCTTTAGTTCTTTACTTTCTGTCATAAGGGTGGTGTCATCTGCATATCTGAGGTTATTGATATTTCTCCTGGCAATCTTGATTCCAGCTTGTGCTTCATCCAGTCCAGCATTTCTCATGATGTACTCTGCATATAAGTTAAATAAACAGTGTGACAATATATAGCCTTGACATACTCCTTTCCCAATTTGGAACCAGTCTGTTGTTTCATGTTCGTTTCTGACTGTTGCTTCTTGACCTGCATACAGATTTCTCAGGAGGCAGGTCAGGTGGTCTGGTATTCCCATCTCTTTCAGAATTTTCCACAGTTTATTGTGATCCACACAGTCAAAGGCTTTGGCATAGTCAATAAAGCAAAAGTAGATGTTTTTCTGGAACTCTCTTCCTTTTTCTATGATCCAGCAGATGTTGACAATTTAATCTCTGGTTCCTCTGCCTTTTCTAAATCTAGCTTGAACATCTGGAATTTCACTGCTCATGTGCTGTTGAAGCCTGGCCTGGAGGATTTTGAGCATTACTTTGCTAGCATGTGAGATGAGTGCAATTGTGCAGTAGTTTGAGCATTCTTTGGCATTGCCTTTCTTTGGGATTAGAATGAAAACTGACCTTTTAAAATAAAATAAAATAAAATACAGGAACATTAAAAAAAAGAAAACTGACCTTTTCCAGTCCTGTGGCCACTGCTGAGTTTTTCAAATTTGTTGGCATATTGAGTGCAGCACTTTCACAGCATCATCTTTCAGGATTTGAAATAGCTCAACTGGAATTCCATCACCTCCATTAGTTTTGTTCGTAGTGATGCTTCCTAAGGCCCACTTGACTTCACATTCCAGGATGTCTGGCTCTAGGTGAGAGATCACACCATCCTGATTATCTGGGTCATGAAGATCTTTTTTGTGCAGTTCTTCTGTGTCTTCTTGCCACCTCTTCTTAATATCTTCTGCTTCTGTTAGGTCCATACTGTTTCTGTCCTTTATTGAGCCCATCTTTGCATGAAATATTTCCTTGGTATCTCTAATTTTCTTGAAGCCATCTCTAGTCTTTCCCATTCTATTGCTTTCCTCTGTTTCTTTGCATTGATCGCTGCGGAAGGCTTTCTTCCCTCCGCCACCCCCCCCCCCCCCATGCCCCGAGGAAGGCTTTCTTATCTCTCCTTGCTATTCTTTGGAACTCTGCATTCAAATGGGCATATATTGCCTTTTCTCCTTTGCCTTTCACTTCTCTTCTTTTCATAGTTATTTGTAAGGCCTCCTCAGGCCACCATTTTGCCTTTTAGCATTTCTTGGCCCCCAACTACTCATGTAGATTTCACCCAATATAAGGTGGGTTCAAGCCTTTTTATTTTTAAAAAAATTTTTAATTAAAGGATAATTGCTTTATAGAATTCTGTGGTTTTCTGTTATACATGAACAAGAATCAGCCATAGGTACACCCATGACCCTCCCTCCTGAATCTACTTCCCATCTCCCTCCCCATCCCACCCTTTAGCCTATCCCAGAGCCCTTGTTTGATTTCCTGAGTCATACTGGGCCTGCTGTCTCTTTTTTTAAAAACAATATTAGTCCTTTCGGTGATCTGAAACCTTCCTCCTTATAACTCTCTGCTGTCTTCAGTTATCTCTTGTTTTTAAAGAGAAATTCTTAGTTCATCAGAGGTAAAGTGGTAGACTATTGGCAAATGAGAATCCCTTGGACAGCAAAGAGACCAAACCAGTCAATCCTAAGGGAAGTCAACTGTGAATACTCTTTGGAAGGACTGATGCTAAAGCTGAAGCTCCAATACCTTGGCCACCTGATGCGAAGATCTGACTCATTGGAAAAGACCCTGATGCTGGAAAAGATTAAAGGCAAAAGGAGAAGAGGGCAGCAGAAGATGAGATGATTGGATGGCATCACCAGTTCAATGCACATGAACTTCGGTGAACTCTGGGAGATGATGAGGGACTGGGAGGACTGGAATGCTGCAGTCCATGGGGTCGCAAAGAGTCAACAACAGCAATGGGCGAATCTGATCAGAGATGAAATCAGTGCTCAGCACACTACTTTGAGTACAGTTGATTGTGGGTGCTCCAGGCAGGCAGGGTCTTTTCCCTGTGGTCTCCACAAATCCCTGTTATCATACTCCCTGAGAGCTTCAAATGTTTGTTTATACTTCCTGCCTGAACTTGGAAGGAAATTGATTTTGCAATTCCTGGTCTAATTCTTTCATGTGGTACTCAATCAAGTACTTTGAAGACTGTAGTGTAACAGATTCAAAAAATAAGGAAGGGAAAAAAGAAAAGAAAAAGGATGGAACTTGAATTTACACTGCCCAGTGAATGCTTCTCCTTCAAAGTGTCACCTTGGGAGTGATATATACTTTCTCTGATGATACTGCTTTTGCTCAAAAGGATTTTCAGACTCCTCTTGGAATTGTTTTCAGAGCCTGAAGTAAATTCTTTGAATACCTCTACCTATGTCAAATCCTCAGTCTTTGAGAACATTTCTGATTTTTGGAAGAAGCCAGAGTCATTGAGAGCTAAGTGTTCATAAACAGCTTGGCAAGGCATGGCTGCCTGCCTCATCCTTTTTTCTGTTTCTTGGGCAAAGTTGCAGGTATGCAATCATGAGGCTGACACGGTCCTTGTAGGCTCATTTTAAATTTTTTGTTTTATTTTTTCTTATTTATTTTAATTTTGTTAATTGAGTAACCAACCCATTCACATAGTTCGAATTTCAAAGGGCAGATAGGACGAGTGTTAAAAAGTCAGTTTTGCTTCCTTGTCCCCTGGCCACCCAGTTTTCCTTCCAGGTTTTGTATGTATTCTTCCAGACAGTCTCTGTGTATTGCTTCAGTGCCTTGAAGAAGGCCCAGAGAGGCATCTATGAATAATTGAAGCATTGCTTGAATGCCTTTTAGGATCACTTCACTACATTGTGTGTAAATTCTGATATGTCTATGCCAAACACAGGTCTCATGATTTTTAGTTATCTTACCTTAGGTATAAACTGCTGCCTTCCTTAGGGATAAATTGTGGCCCTGAGAAGTCTCTGTGATGGGAGGTGGTCTCCTGGCTTAGCCACCTGAGCTATGTGAGAGACCTGGTAAGTGACTTTATCTCTTTGAAATAAAGAGATGTCTCTGGTTTCCTCATCTGTAAAACGGAAAGCAGTCCTCTCATACGTTATTGTGAGGATTAAGTGAAATGATGCATGAAAATGATTCAGGGAGGATGTGGTGGTGGATTTTATGTGGTAAATTTGGCCAGGCTAAGGTGCCCAGTTTTTTGGTCAAACACTAGTCTAAATGTTGTTGCTGTGAACATAGTTTGTAGATGTGATTATTTACAATCAGTTGACTTCAAGGAAAGCAGTCGTGTCTGACTCTGTGACCCCATGGACTGTAGCCTGCCAGGCTCCACTGACCATGGAATTCTCTAGGCCAGAATACTGGAGTGGGGAGCCCTTCCCTTCTCCAGGGCATCTTCCCAATCCAGGGATCGAACCCAGGTCTCCCGCATGGCAGGCAGATTCTTTACCATCTGCACCACCAGGGAACCCCAAGGAAAGCAGACTACCTTCCATAATGTGGGTGAGCCTCATCCATTCAGTTGAAGATTTTCAGAGAAGGAATTCTTTTTTAAAAAAAGAATTTTTAAATTGGAGTACAGTTGCTTTACAATGTTGTGTTAATTTTTGCTGTACAACAACATGAATCAGCTATATGTGTATATATATCCCCTCCCTCTTGAGCCTCCCTCCCACCCCCACCCCCCATATCCCACCCTTCTAGGTCATCACAGAGCACCAAGCTGAGCTCTGTGTGCTATATATATATATATACAACAGCTTCCCAGTAGCTATCTATTTTATACAAAGCTAGGGTATAAAATAGTGTATATATGTCACTATGGTAGTGTATATATGTCAATGCTACTCTCTCAATTCATCCCACTTTCTCTTTCCCTCCACTGTGTCCACAAGTCCAATCTCTACATTTGTATCTCTATTCTTGCCTTGCAAATAGGTTCATCAGTACCATTTTTCTAGATTCCATACATATGCATTAACATATGATATTTGTTTTTCTGACTTATTTCACTCTGTATGACAGATTCTAGGTTCATCCATATCACTACAAATGACCCAGTTTCCTTTCTTATTATGACTGAGTAATATTCCATTTTGTATATGTACCACATCTTCAGAGAAGAAGGAATTCTGCCTCAAGACTGTAACTGCCTCAAGAAATCCTTCCTGTTTCCAACCAGATTGCTTGCCTTATGGATCTCAAAGTCAAGACTATAACATCAGCCCTTACCTAAATTTCCAGCCTACTGGCTTGCCCTAGACATTTGGATCTACCAGCCTCCACAATCATGGGAACTAATTCCTTGAGAACTCTGACTGATGCAGAGGGAGAAAACTCTGGATTTTGAGTGTGTGTGTGTGTCTTGGGGAAGAGATTATTTAAAAAACAAAACAAAACAAGTTTTAGTCCTGGCTCTTCCACTGGCCAACTGAGCCTCCCTGAGCAAAATTCAGTACTATTAAGCTTCTTAAAGCTTCTGTTTAAAGCCTCTCAAGGTTGCTGGAAGAAAGATACTATGAAAATGATTTGTGAAGCATCATACACACACAGGTGATTATTATCTGGTTATATCTTCCTTTGAATGCACATGTATCTTTAGGGTCACTCTTCAGTGGCCCCCAGGCCTATACCTCTCTATGTCCCTTTCATGGGCATTGATACTTATCTATATCTCTGGCTGTTGGGCCCATACCTGGGAATGAAATCCAGTCCTGCAGCAAGTATTTGTCAAGGGGGCTGAAGAGTCTCACCCCTGACTTCAGTGGTCTCTGTACTCACAGGCATGGGGAAGTGGAGGAGGAAAGAGGAGAAAGTGGAGAGAGGAACTTGTGGAGGTGGGAGCAGGGAAGGGGGAGGGAGCATGAGAGAGGAAGGGGGTCGTGTGCCAGGATGGGTTCCCAGGGGTGTGGGGCTGATTAGCTAGGGTACCTGGTCTGTGCTACGGATTGCAGGCTGATTGCCACATATTAGCTGGGACTTAAAAGGGGCCTCGTCAGAGCACATGAATATAGCACTGAGTGTTCTATTTCTCTCATCCTGGGACTAGAGCCAATCAAACAGGAGAGGGTCAGCGGGGAGAGGCACTCTGAATAATCTGCTTCCTTTACCGTCACAGTGCTTCAAAACACCACTTGGTTCCATTTCCACTTGTTTTTTCCTCTGCCAGGGATTCAAGCGCTGGCACTTGAGAGGGATGAAACTTTCTGTAGTGTCTGAGACTCCCCCATGTTCCCACCTACCCCATCCTGATGTTCTTTATCTCATCACTCAGCCCTATCTTTTACTCCATTTATCACAAGCTGAAATTATTTGATAAATAATTATTTACAAAAACCCCTGCTCTCTCCACTAGCATGTGACATGAGATCAATAACCTTTTCTAACTTGTTCATTCCTGTAGTTCCAGTTGCTGATGGGTTGTACATGGTAATGCTCAAAAATGTTTGTTAAGGAATGGGATGGATATATACCATTTATCAAGGACCCTCTGTGTACCAGACAAGGAGCCTGGAGATGTACAGGCATTTCTCATCTTCTCTTAATGATAGTTCTCTCAAGGAAGTGTGACAGTCTTTATTTTACTGGTAAGGCTCAGATTGGCTAAGTAACATGTTCCTGGTCACATAGTCAGAGCTGGGATTCTAATATGGGTTTAATAAAGTATAGACTCTTAACCACTATACCAAGAACAAAATGTGCTTTATCTGCAGTGCCAGCATTATTTGATTGGCAGTTGCTTCTAGGAGCCCTTAGCTAGAAGAATTTTGAAGCAGTTTCCTGACTTAGTGGGAGGAGTGCTGAGATCAATTAGTACTGTCTGCAGGGGCTCAGATGGGATAGCTAGTAGTACATATGTTGTCTATTTTCCATTCTTACAATAGATGATATCACCTCCATAAAGATGTACAACAGAGGCAAAAAAATGGAGACAGGGAGAACAACTAGATTCTTTTTTAGCACTAGTTTTCATTCCTTCTTGACTTTGTCTTTTCTATTGGGAACATTGAGAACACAGCTACTTACAGGATTGTTTGGAGGAGAGGGTGCAATCGGAGGTGGAAACTAGCTTTGAAGAGTTTGGCAAGCAAAGGTTGAGATACTGCTTCATGGACTAACACCAGGATTGGGTTGGACGGTGGGGGGGGGTGTGTGTGTGTGTCTTCAGATCATGTGATATTTCTGTGGGACTCCAAGACCTCTGTGAAGATGTACTTTTATTATTTCCCAAAGGCCCTTCAGTGAACAAAGGAGCAGGTAGTGTGGCGAGGCAGGTGACAGTCAGGCTGTTGAGCTGGATTTGGGGATGATGCCTGGTTGCAGGTAAGCCTTTGCAACCCACTTGTCATGAGATAATGATCATGTATTTATTCTGCCTAACAGAAACCTGGGAGGGGGTACAGTATATTGGTTAAGGTTGGAGTTTATAGATTTTAGGTCCCAATTTTGCCACTTACTGTGTAACCCTAGATAAATCATATAATCTCTTTGAGCCTTGGTGGCTTACTTAAAATAGCATCTATTTTAGGGGCCTGCTGTGAGAATGAGAAAAGTGTGCAAGGAAACCATTTGGCTCTGGTATACAGCAAGCACTCAATGCATATTTTTTTAATGTCTGTGAAGAACCTATAAGCCTATGTGGAAACTGGAAAATCATTGCAATTATCTGAGTCTATCTGTGTTGCCCCAAGCCAGATAATTGTTGATTTTTCATTTCTGTTTGCTTCCCGCTGCCCACCTCCCCGCCCCCCGCCCCTGGTTTACACCTGGGTATTTTGAATACCCAACCTCAGTACTTTTAGGACTGGAAAAGGGAAAAAGCAGGGTTGTTCAGAGCTGTTCATCTTGAAATACACAGTCTGAGGTCCTTGTTGCTGCTATCTGGCCTCTTCCTAACTAATCAAGAGGAAAATCCATTCTCCCACTATGTGCTAAAATTGTGTTTTGAGAATATAAAATTGGGCATTGCTCTGCTTACCTACAGTGGAAACCCACTGGTCCAGGACAGCCCTCCTTCCCCTCTTCCATTAGAAGTGGTTTAAATCATGTTTACCTGTGGTGATGGCTGTCATTTATTGAACACTAAGTGTGCCAGAATTTTATGCTCTCAACAGTCCTCCAAGGCAGCCATTATTCCCGTCCTGGTTGTGCAGGTAGGATGACTGCAGCACAGTATGTTTAAGTTACTTGTCCACAGCCAGTTAGTGCAGAGCTGGGATTCAAACCCAGGCCAGCCGGGCCTCAGGGGCTGCCTGCTTAGCACCGAACAACACTGTCTCCTGGAAACTCTGGCTTGATGAAGATGTCTATTTGGCAAAGGGAGTAAAATGCCAGATGTGTAAGTCAGGCGCAGTGAGAGACCAGGGAGGAATGGGAGCCATGCTTCTTACTCCCTGCTGCACATCTCAATCACCTGGGGAGCATTCATGAAATAGAGGTGCCCGGCCGGACCCCCAAAAACTGATGCTCTAGATCTTGGATGGAGGTGGAGCTTCCCAGGTGGCTCTGATAGGTTTCCAGGCTTGAGGACCACTGGAGCAGCAGAAGGTCAGAAAGGGTTTAGCAAATTCCTCGTGGTTAGGAACCTTTCTACTCCCTCCTTGGAAGGGACTGATTCACATTGCAGGTGGTGTACCTTTATCTCAGCATCCCTGTTTGCAGGGTGTGGGCAATGGAGCTTGAAAACACTGCAGGGGGTTGGGTAGATAAACAGCCTGGGAAGTGCCATTTCAGTGGAAAGTGTTGGGCTGAAGTGTCCCTGGGGCTTTGAAGTGACCCTGTTTCAGTTTCAGTGGGATGGTGCTCTGGGCCATATCCCTAGCAGTTCCGGATCATTGATAACCATTGGGAACCAGGGTTTGAGGTATCCACTTGCACAGCCTGGGGTAACCGGGTAACTCTGATTGCCCCATCCTTTGGTTGAGGAACAGTGTGAGTGGATGCATAATTCGAACCATTAACTTGCTCTCAATATGGAGAATGAGATTTGTGGCTCCCTCTCACAAAGAAAGTATGAAACAGTAAACACCCTTCCAGTTATGGATGGGGCTAAACACACCATTAAACTGAATGCTAATGACTGTCTTCTGCTTCCTGGGAACATTTCACCGTGGCAACAAGCAGGTGCCCTTTTCTTGCCTTCTCTTTCATCTTCCCATAATTCTCTTCTGCCACGGCTTTTTGGATAATAACGGGCACATGTCTGAAATAGTAGTTAAAAGGCAGATTTTTTTTAAAGCAAATTAGATTAGAGTAGGTTTCCAGGTTATCACATTTTTTACTTGTAGGATGTAGCAATCTCAGGTACTGAGAAACAGGGCAAGACAGGTGAACATCTTTAATTGATGTATCTTTAATATATTGCCTATTAAGGGCATCAAGCCTGGTCTGACTTTTGAAGCTTGGTCACTAAATTGTGGGAGCAGCATAATTGAGGCTTAAGAATAAGAGCCGGAGTTGGACACTTTCGGATAGAAATCCTTTGCTGTTGCCTTACAGCTGGGGAAATTTCCCTCTCTGTGCCTACGTTCCTCCTATGTAAATCAGAGATAATAATAACCACTGTCTCATGGTGGAGTGGGCTGATTAATGAAAATGTGTATAAAACTCTTAGTAAAGAGTGCCTGGCTTCCCTGGTGGCCTAAAATGTAAAGAATCTGTCTCCAATGCAGGAGACCCGAGTTTGATCCCTGGTTGCAAAGATCACCTAGAGAAGGAAATGGCAACCCACTCCAGTATTCTTGCCTGGTGAACTCCATGGACAGAGGACTCTGGTGGGCTACAGTCCATGGGGTCTCAAAAGAGTCAGACATGACTAAGAGACTTCACTTCATAGTGCCTGGCACATAGTAGGTGCTCATACATGGTAGCCACCCATTCTGATGATATTGGTGATGAGTAACATTGGCTGGGTGATTTTGGACCATTAACTTACTCAAGATTTAGATCCTTCATCTGTACAAGGCAAGCTAACCATAGTACCTGGGTCATTTTTTTTAAAGCTCTAGATAAGAATTAAATGATGAAAAGTACTTGGCACAGGGCTTGGCACATACAAAGAGTTCAATACGGACTTGCTGAATGAATGAAAAAAAATATGCTATACTGGCTGAAGAAGCTCAATCATCAGACCCGACGCATTTAATGTGAGACATGGAGGGAGAAAAATACCAATAGCCCTGGACTTTTTTGTCTGTTACATTTTTTACCAGTTTTAGACCTTCCTTTGCTTCCTCTCTCCTCGTTGTGCCTACTCCTCTCAGCCCTTATCAAGAGCGTATGCCGTAAAAGAGAAAGCATGATGCTGACACACATAAATGAATTCCCAGTATCACAGTGGCCACTGAGCAAGGCCTCAGACCGAAGGGCCATAAATAACAGAGCTGTCTGCACAGAATCGCTCAGCTAGTGAAGCTGGCCATGGACTCTGGGTCCCCTGCCCCCGCCCCTCAGGTGCCTAGCCTCTTTTCCTGCAGCCCCATCCCCTCCTCTCTCCATCTAAAGCCCTCTCCCAGGTCTGTTCTGTAGGGCAGTGACTCACGCTCTGAATCTGCCTCCTCTCAGTCTTCTGCCAACTCTAGCTCCTCCATCTTTCTTCCTCCAGCTCTCCCTGGAAGAAAACAATCTGGTAAACCAGGACTGGCACAGCTGCTTAGTCAGCTACTCACGGGAGTAATTGAAATGTCTTTTAGATAGCATTTGATGGTTTTAATTTCTAGTTATAAAGGGGATTCATGTTTATTTTAGAAGATTTCAGGAAAAAAAATTGGAAAAAGAAACCAAGCACATAGAAGAAAATAAAAATCCTGAGACCCAGACAACATCCCAGACTGATTAAATCAGTGTTATTATGGGTGGGGTCCTGTATCATCATTAATTTTTTTTAAATTTCAGAGGTGATTCCATTGTGCTGGCAAGCCTGAACCATCAACTTTGAGATACTTGCCGATAGCACTTTGAAGTATTTCCTTTATTTTATATTTTTGTATTTGGATCATACTGTATATACTATTTGAAACCTGATTTGAGTTTCTTTGGACTAACAATATGTGATGAACATCTTCCCAAATCTCTAAATATTCTTCTGAGACATAGTCTTTTTTAAAGTGGCTATGTGGTTTAACATCTTATGGCTGCACCATAAATAGTTAGCCCATTACCTGTTAATAGACATTTTTCCAAAATTCTGCTGTTTGAACTAATACTGAGATGTATTTCTACTCCTATCTCTGATCACTTACTTAGCTAACACATATAGTATGTAACCATATGCTGGATACTGCTCTAAGGAATTACATACATTTCCTTTAATCCTTACAGCTAGCTTATCAGGTAGCTACTATTATCATCCTCATTTTAGAGATGAGGAAACTGAGGCTCCAAGAGGCTAAATCACATGATTGATGAGTGGTGGAGGCAATCTGACTCCCTAGTCCATGCTTGGGAATTAAAATCGCTGAATCAGAAAACATTTAGGATCAACATGTATACACTACTATGCTTAATAAGCAATAATCACACCTCATTAGCTACAATACTGCCACTGCACAAAGCTACACTACTATATTTAAAATGGATAAACAACAAGGACTTACTGTATAGCACAGGGAACTCTGCTCAATGTTATATGGCAGCCTGGATGGGAGGGAAGTTTGGGGGAGAATGGATTCATGTATATGTATGGCTGAGTCCCTTTGCTGTCCACCTGAAACTATCACAACATTGTTAATCATCTATAATCCAGTATAAAATAAAACATTTTTAAAAATATGAACATTTTCAAGGCTTTTGAAACACACTGCCAAATGGCCTACCAGAAAAGTTTTATGCTTATTATATGAGACAGAGCAGGAGTCTTTGAGTTTGAAAATCATTCTATAACCCAGTGAAACCTATCAGTTGAAAACCTCTCTTTATTGTAGGTCTTTTACATGTTCAAAATCTTTTTAGTAGGATTTTATAAATATTATCTATCAGGTATAAAGTGTGGCTTTATCGTTTGTAACTGCTGTGCCAAGCATAAGAGCTGGCATTGTTTTGTGGAGGCAGGGAGACAGGACTGCCTAGAATTCTTCACTTTGTGGTCTGCTTAGGGGGCTGACTTCTAAGGACAATCCTACATATTCATCCCTCTCCAACTCTCTTCTTTTTTCCTAACTCTCTTCTTTGGGTAAAATAGACCAATGTTTGTTTTTGGTAAAATGGAGCAATAGCTCCTAGAAGAGGTACTGTAAGAGGAAAGATGACTTTATCAGGTAAAGAAACATTTGTTGGGTTTCTGATGAAGGGATCTGAAGTCCCTTCCTCAAAGGAATCTGATTCGACCTCCTCTTACTGCCCATGGGGATAAATGGAACTGGTTTTCTGGGAACTCAGGAAGGAGGGCAGAGGGGCCCTCACAGCCTAGAGGACAAGGGAGCCCCCAAAGAGGAGGAGATAGATGAGAAAGAAGAGACTTCTGGAAGCCCCCTGAGGGGCTCCAAGGTTACTGCTGTGTCTCAAATATAAGGTTCTGTGCACCACTCCTCTGGTTTCTCTGTGTATTTGTCAAGTTCAGTCATTAGCTTGGTTTTACTATTTTTGTTTTGGAAAAGGATTGCAACTACATAAGATTTCCTCTCTTCCCCTCCTCGCTCCCCACCCATACTTTGATAGTACACACATTTCTGAGCAGGTTCCTATTTATAGCAGGAAAGCAAAAGAACTTGCCACAACTGTGAACTCCTTGAGGACAGGGACCCTGTTTTTTTTTTTTTTAAATTATATTCATTATCAATGGCTCTGGCAGGTCATAATTTTGATTTCTATTCACAGAGCACCCCTCCTGTTAATTGATGAGAGTTAATGTTAGTGAGCTTTACGGGTCTCCCGCATTGCAAGCAGATTCTTCACTGTCTGAGCCACCAGGGAAACCACTCTGGTTGTTACAGAAGCCCAATTCTAATTCTCTTTTAAAAGTGGGGAGAGTCTAGGATCGAGTGGAAATATGGTTGAATTCAGAGTTTTGAAGGATGTTGTCTGTCTGTCTCTTTCTCTGGGCTGGTCTATTTTCTTTTACTTAAAAATGGGCTCCCTATGGCTGATTCATGTTGAGGTTGACAGAAAACAACAAAATTCTGTAAAGCAATTATCTTTCAATAAAAAATAAATTAAAAAAAATTTTTTTTTTAAAAAGGGCTCCCTTCACATGGTCCATGCCTTCTCTTGAATTTCACGTGTGAACACTGAGAGAAAGCAGTTCTCTTTTGTCTTGGGCCTGCCTTAT
Source organism: Cervus canadensis (assembly GCF_019320065.1). Taxonomy (NCBI): domain Eukaryota; kingdom Metazoa; phylum Chordata; class Mammalia; order Artiodactyla; family Cervidae; genus Cervus; species Cervus canadensis. The sequence continues at coordinate 38,305,975 of NC_057389.1, read as the reverse complement.
GTGGGTTGATGAGGCTGGAGGCTGCCTGAGCCTGTCTCTTGCTATATGATCTCAGCTTAACCTGGTGGAAAGAGAGGACTGCTCTCCATAACATCCACATGTCAGTCCCAGAGAGGGACAGGCTGACTTGACTTGAGTTACACCAGATCAATCAACCATTGCATCCAATGGAATAAAGTGTTAATGAGAGGTTGGACAATTTATATGACACCTTATGTGGTAGGAGGCTGCACCTGGTACCCACAGGAAAGGACTGGAAAATAGTGTCTGAAGACAAACCAACAAAGAACTGTGTTGTGAGACTCACTGTGTTCTTGGTCTATGGTTTCAGCTGGTCAAGTTAATTCAGATTTTTATTTCTGTTGTTAATGGCCTGTCCTTTCTACTTTTCTGTCTGTAATAAGGTTCATGTGTGCATGCTTAGTTGTGTCCGATTCTGTGACACCATAGACTGTAGCCCACGAGTCTCCCCTGTTCATGGAATTTTCCAGGCAAGGACACTGGAGTGGGTTGCCATTTCCTTCTTCAGGGGATCTTCCCAACCCAGGGATCAAATCCGTGTCTCCTACATTGGCAGGCAGATTTTTAACCACTGTACCCTATCAAAATCTGATTTTTTAAATCCTTATTCTTCAGTCATTGCTTCCTTGTAATTTTAAAATATGCAGATATCTTCACATTTATTGCCAAATTTCTCAAATAAGGAGGTCAGCCTTTGAAGCCTCCATGTCTTGACCAGTTATGCTATAATTCCCTCTAAATAGAGGGTCCAGACACACTCTTCCACTGAGGTGGCTTTTTGTAGGCCACTGATCACCCCTGAGTCACTGAAATGATTGTTTGTTCTTGGCCACATTCTCCTACCCATTGCAACACTTCATAATGTGTAATCTTACTTTTGAGTGCCATCTCCATTTTGGGAGCAAAGAATGTCCTCACGAAGGACCTGGAAAAGTTATTTCTCTTCTTGGCACTTCTGCCTTTTGGGGCTGTCTGGTTTTGTTCTCTGTCTATAAATAGAGGAGGGACTCATTGTTTGCCCCTTCACCCTTTCATCTGGCTATATTTTGCCTTTGGCTGGCAGAACTGACTTGTGGAAAGAGCACAAGCATTGGAATTAGATAAACTTGAGTTCACATCCCTGCTCTACTGCTTGCTTGCTGTGGGGCCTTCAGTGAGATGATTTTTTTTTAAAAAATTTCTTTGAGCATCAGTTCCCTCTCCTGTAATTGGAGGGAAAAAATGGCATCTGCCTCATAGGATGGCCCTATAGCTTTATGAGTAACATGGAGGTACAATGCCCAGCACCCCAGTAGATAATCAATGAATGTGAATCTCTTCCTTCCCCCCAAAGATATTTATTTGGTTTGTCCTTGGTCGCTTTGGGAATTAGCTGTGTGATGAATCACCATAGTTATACATCCTATAAAAGTTGCCAATCCATTATATATTTTAAAATACATTCATGCTTTCCATATTCTAAAGTAACTTGCCATTAGAAACAAGCTTAAAGCTAACTACTCTTTGGTGAAGCCTTCCCTGTTTTTTATTCTATACAACACAACCTTTTCTTTTTATTCTTTCTGGTATACAGACATGTTACCATGTCTCCCCTGTCCCCTCTTCTCCAACCTGTTCAGCATCTGCTCCATCTCCTGTGGAAAGAGCTTACTCCCTTCTTTCAAGAACTGTTCCTCTTTCTCAGCATCTGGTTTTAGGAGGGGCTAAGGAGAATCATGTGACCAAAGGTCAACCAATCATAGTAGCTCATTCCTTTCTTACAGCAGCTTACTCACTAGTGGCCACGTGATCCAAGTTTGGTTTAGTATTGGTGTCCTTCTCCTGAATTTTACATGTGGGTTCTGGGAGAGAGAAATGTTTCTCTTTGGGCATTGCTAATCTGGATTGAAGCCTGCAGTTGTCTGTGCCATGTCTCCTGCTGTATAGATAAAGGTCTTACATCTTAGGAGAGAATGAACCCAACACGTGGAGAGAAGCAGGGAGCTGAGATATGGGGTGAAGGAGAACGGAGGGAGAGAGAAATGATCTCATTTGATTTACTGAGGATACTCTAGTCCTGACCTTCTCAGATATGAGCCAGATAATTCTGATTTTTCCTTAAGCCAGATTGGGTTCAGTTTCTGCTCCTTGAAATCAAGGGTCCTGATAAATTTATTTGTCTGTTTAAAGTAATGGCTACCTTATAAATGAGACTTCTGTATATGTCATCATAAAATCTGACAGCCAGTCAAAGTTGCTGATAAGGAATAGAGTTATAAATTGAATTCCTGTTAAGGGCAAAATTATGTAGGGCTACAAAGCCACTTCTCCATTTGTGCCACTGGAAACTAATGTAGTTCCTGAATGTAGAAGGTCCCAGTATATATGTAGGAATAAAGTAGGGTGTGAAGGAGGATCTGACTGATTTGGCTGGTCAGTCACTGTTCAGTGCAGGAGAGTCCTACTGGCTAGTCCACTGACCCTGACATGGGCCGTGGCCAGTTTATAGCCTCGCTATCGGTTACATCAGGCCAGTTGTCAATGAGTGAGTGAAAGTGGCTCAGTCGTGTCTGACTCTTTGTGACCCCATGGACTGTAGCCCGCCAGGCTCCTCTGTCCGTGAAATTCTCCAGGCAAGAATCTTGGAGGGGGTAGCCATTCCCTTCTCCAGGGGATCTTCCTGACCAATCCAGGGATTGAACCAGTGTCTCCTGTGTTGCAGCCAGAGTCTTTACTGTCTGAGCCACCAGGTTAGGGAACTGCAGTATAGAAAATCACCTCTTTTGCACAAGAAATTGTATTTATCCTGTGGGATAGCAAGTTCATGAGTCTCACAAAAGGGACAGAATAGCAGCCTGGCACTTCACTTGGCTTGTCCAGGCCATTTGAGCCCTCAGTGAAGGGTTTGGAGAGCCGGGGGAGTTCCAGAAAAAGCTGAGCTTTTTCTGTCCTGCTGAGGGTCCCCCCTCGGACTTCTCTTCCAGAGGAGAGTGGTGACCCTAGACGAAGTGGAGAGTTCCGTGAAGCCATAGAAGCCTGAGCACCTGCCAGAGGATGGCTGACTCCAGAGCAACCACTGAGACCTGTGGTGAGAAACAAGTCCATCCGGTGGGGAGGCTGACCCGCCAGCCGCCTCCGCTGGAGTGAGAACCTAGGGAAGCAGTAACACTGTTGGTGTCAGCCTGTCTCTGGCTGTGTCCCCAGGCCTTTTCCCCACTGTAAGCTAGCACTGGTAGAGAGAGGCCTCTCACCTCCTCCTTGTAGGGTCAGGAGGGCCCAGGAGCAGAATTTGTTCTCAGACACCCAGCAGATGCCTGTAGGGGCTGTAGAGAAAGTGTAGGAAAACAGCCCCCCACAGAGAGGGCTTGGTGAGGAGGACTTGGCTTTGGAGGGCTGGCATTTGAAGCTGATTTTAATCTTGGCCTTGTATACACAGCAGGAGAGGTAACTTGGAGGCAGTCAACTGCACCCAGAGGATAGAGGTCTGGGATTCACCCAGTTCTCTCTAGGCAGTTTTGGGACTAGGGCCAAGCCTCAGTCTCCTTATGGTAAATTGAGGGAACTTGGGTCACATGGGCTTGGAGTCCTTTTCTTGGTGAGTAATCACACCTCCCATCAAATGATTGATCTAAATTCACCTGCTCAACTGAGATGATCAATCTGGAAAAGGTGGGCCTCACAGTTAACTTTCTTTGTAGGCAGTAGAGCATGAATGAGAAGCAGAATTATTTCCAAACAGAATGACAATAGTAATAATTGTTATAGTAGTGATAATAACAAAACAACCATTGAAAAAGTACTGACCTAAGCCAGGCACTCTTTTATGGTACATTACCTTATTGATCTTTTACAGCATTGCTCTGGGGTGGGGGTGTTGTGATTCTTGTTTTGGAGACGAAATTATTGAAGTTCAGAGAAGTTACATGCCCAGCATCAGTTCAGTTCAGTTCAGTCGCTCAGTCGTGTCCGACTCTTTGTGACCCCATGAATTGCAGCACGTCAGGCCTCCCTGCCCATCACCAACTCCCAGAGTCTACTCAAACTCATGTCCATTGAGTCGGTAATGCCATCCAGCCATCTCATCCTCTGTCATCCCCTTCTCCTCCTGCCCCCAATCCCTCCCAGCATCAGGGTCTTTTCCAGTGAGTCAACTCTTCACATGAGGTGGCCAAAGTATTGGAGTTCCAGCTTCAACATCAGTCCTTCCAATGAACACCCAGAACTGATCTCCTTTAGGATGGACTGGTTGGATTTCCTTGCAGTCCAAGGGACTTTCAAGAGTCTTCTCTAACACCACTGTTCAAAAGCATCAATTCTTCATCACTCAGCTTTCTTCACAGTCCAACTCTCACATCCATATATGACCACTGGTAAAACCATAGCCTTGACTAGATGGACCTTTGTTGGCAATGTAATGTCTCTGCTTTTTAATATGCTATCTAGGTTGATCATAACTTTCCTTCCAAGGAGTAAGTGTCTTTTAATTTCATGGCTGCAATCATGATCTGCAGTGATTTTGGAGCCCAAAAAATAAAGCCTGACAGTGCTTCCACTGTCTCCCCATCTATTTCCCATGAAGTGATGGGACCAGATGCCATGATCTTAGTTTTCTGAATGTTGAGCTTTAAGTCAACTTTTTCACTCTCCTCTTTCACTTTAATCAAGAGGCTCTTTAGTTCTTCTTCACTTTCTGCCATAAGGGTGGTGTCATCTGCATATCTGAGATTATTGATATTTCTCCCAGCAACCTTGGTCCAGCTTGTGCTTCTTTCAGCCCAGCGTTTCTCATGATGTACTCTGCATAGAAGTTAAATAAGCAGGATGACAATATACAGCCTTGACGTACTCCTTTTCCTATTTGGACCCAGTCTTTTGTTCCATGTCCAGTTCTAACTGTTGCTTCCTGACCTGCATACAGGTTTCTCAAGAGGCAGGTCAGGTGGTCTGGTATTCCCATCTCTTGCAGAATCTTCCACAGTTTATTGTGATCCACACAGTCAAAGGCTTTGGCATAGTCAATAAAGCAGAAGTAGATGTTTTTCTGGAACTCTCTTGCTTTTTCGATGATCCAGTGGATGTTGGCAATTTGATCTCTGGTTCCTCTGCCTTTTCTAAAACCAGCTTGAACATCCGGAAATTCGTGGTTCACCTATTGCTGAAGCCTGGCTTGGAGAATTTTGAGCATTACTTTACTAGCGTGTGAGATGAGTGCAATTATGCGGTAGTTTGAGCATTCTTTGGGATTGCCTTTCTTTGGGATTGGAATGAAAACTGACCTTTTCCAGCATATTGCTATTAAAAGGGTGGCAAAGCTGAAATTTGAAGCCAACCAGGTCTGCTTGCTTCTAAACCCCATGTTCTTTTCTACTCTGTTATCTGGTGGATGGGTGGTGCCTTCCACTTTATACTGTAAAAACAGGTACATCAAGGCAGCAATTACTCCCAGGACTGATTGTTTCTCTCTCTTTTAAAATAATTAATTAATTCTTTTTTTTTTTTTTTACTTTATTATAGTGGTTTTTTGCCATACATTGACATGAATCCACCATGGGTGTACATGTGTTCCCCATCCTGAACCCCTCTCCCACCTCACTCCCCATCCCATCCCTCTGGGTCATCCCAGTGCACCAGCCCCAAGCACCCTGTATCATGCATCAAGTCTGGACTGGTGATTCATTTCACATATGATAATTTACATGTTTCAATGCCATTCTCCCATATCATCCTGCCCTTGCCCTCTCCCACAGAGTCCAAAAGATGGTTCTATACACCTGTGTCTCTTTTGCTGTCTCCCCTACATGGTTATCATTACTATCTTTCTAAATTCCATATATATGCATTAGTATACTGTATTGGTGTTTTTCTTTCTGGCTTACTTCACTCTGTATAATAGGCTCCAGTTTCATCCACCTCATTAGAACTGATTCAAATGTATTCTTTTTAATGGATGAGTAATATTCCGTTGTGTATATGTACCACAGCTTTCTTATCCATTCATCTGCTGGCATCTAGGTTGCTTCCATGTCCTAGCTATTATAAACAGTGCTGTGATGAACATTAGGGTACTCGTGTCTCTTTCAGGTCTGGTTTCCTCAGTGTGTATGCCCAGCAGTGGGATTGCTGGGTCATATGGCAGTTCTATTTCCAGTTTTTTAAGGAATCTCCACACTGTTCTCCATAGAGGCTGTACTAGTTTGCATTCCCACCAACAGTGTAAGAGGGTTCCCTTTTCTCCACACCCTCTCCAGCATTTATTGTTTGTAGACTTTTGGATAGCAGCCATTCTGACTGGTGTGAAATGGGACCTCATTGTGGTTTTGATTTGCATTTCTCTGATAATAAGTGCTGTTGCGCATCTTTTCATGTGTTTGTTAGCCGTCTGTATGTCTTCTTTGGAGAAATGTCTGTTTAGTTCTTTGGCCCACTTTTTGATTGGGTCGTTTATTTTTCTGGAATTGAGCTGCAGGAATTGCTTGTATATTTTTGAGATTAATTCTTTGTCCGTTGCTTCGTTTGCTATTATTTTCTCCCATTAGAAGGCTGTGTTTTCACCTGGCTTATAGTTTCCTTTGTTGTGCATAAGCTTTTAATTTTAATTAGGTCCCATTTGTTTATTTTTGATTTTTTTTCCAATATTCTGGGAGGTGGGTCATAGAGGATACTGCTGTGGTTTATGTTGGAGAGTGTTTTGCCTATGCTTTCCTCTAGGAGTTTAATAGTTTCTGGTCTTACATTTAGATCTTTAATCCATTTTGAGTTTATTTTTGTATATGGTGTTAGAAAATGTTCTAGTTTCATTCTTTGACAAGTGGTTGACCAGTCTTCCCAGCACCACTTGTTAAAGAGATTCTTTTCTCAATTGTTAAGATGTCATACAAAGTCATCAGCAACACAGCCCCAGGCATTTTTTTTTTTTCAAATTCATCCCTCCATCACCCCCACCAAACTTCATGCTCCTCTCAACACAGTTTCTCTTCAAGCAAGATTCAGGTGCCATTATATTTTTTGAAGATGTGCTCTGATTTCCAAGCAATTAGACACAATACCCTTTTGTTTCTGTTGTAGCATATATCACATTCTGTAATTTGTTAGTCAACATTCACTTAATGAGTATTTACTGAGTGATTCTGTGTGCTTAACATTGTGTTAGATGCTTGTGAATTTTTTTCTGCCCACTTTCCTTGTCCTCCAGATACCGAACACATAAGCAAACTCACAGATTTGGTTTTTTTTTTTTTCAGAGATATGTCTTATTTCCCTTGAATCTTTTGCTTTTGTGCCTATTTCTGGGTACAGAGAAGGAATTTAATATGTGTTTATTGAATGAATGATAAGTGAGAAGGAAGAGTTCCAGAGAATGATTATGCTAATTCTGTACATAATCAAGCCCCCACCATGTGTCCCAGCTTTATTGTTTACAAAGTAATGTGGGAAAGATTCATCAGAGGGAGAAGGCAGGCACCAGCCAGACACCCACCCTGTCCAGAATCACTGCTGGCCCTTGGCCACATCCTCAGCCCATCTGTGGCTCCCATTCCCACAGCTTCCCTCTCTTACAGGGCCCTCTGCCTCTGGGGAGAAATGAGTGTGGCCTTTGAAAGAGCCCTGAGTTCTTATGGAGATGACTGCCCCGTCTAATTCAACACGAAATAAAGAAGAAAGAAGGATTGTGACCCTTCCTGAGCCCAGACTCATTGCTCTTATGACTGGAAGGAGACAGAACAGGTCATTTGGTCTGATTCTAATATTCTGTCTGCAGAAATCACTGTAGCAGGGTGGACCTATGTTAACACCTGGCCCCAGAATTCCCTTTTGGAGGAAAACTATCTTGAGACCCTGAGAACAAAGTTGGTGGGAGATAAAGTGGTGAAGAGAGAACTGATTTTTTTTTCCTCATAAAAATAAATAGGCAGTTTGCATGAGGGAATTTGAAGCGAGAAAGGAAATAGAAGGGAGAGGACTCCAGCTGGGGAATACTGGAGCTTGAAATGTGCATTAGTAAAATTTTAAGAATAGGGATATATAATTTTTTATTGCATTTTTTTTTTGGTGTATGTATTAGTGCTGTAAACCTTCTTTGTCTTCAGTAAACACACACACACACACACACACACACACACATACACACATCCCTGTATAAGTGGGTCTTGGTAGGGGGGAAAAAGAAAGAAATTACAAGGAAAGTGCTGAGTTTCTTGTTTGTATTGGTACAAACAGCCCATACAGAATGCTGAGATTATCCATAAACTAAAAGAATTCAAAGGAAACAGATGATCAAAACAAGAGGCAATAGGGTATCCTCAGAAAGGTGGGTAGGGATAAGGATCATGCATCACATGTAGGTTGGAATCTCAAACTAATTTTTATTTGATGTTCAAAAAGCAAAGGCATTCACTAGGGTTCCTTGGTTTTAAGAAACAGAAATGGATTTTGGCTAAAAAGCAATTAAAGGACATTTTTAAGTGCATCCTGGATAGCTCACAGAACTGAAGAGAAAGTTAGTCAGGTCACATTGAGTAGGAACCAGAGGTTACCTCTTCAGGGCATCCCCATGTGGGTGAATCAGCCCAGCCTTTTTCCAGGCTAATGAGGTTCCCACCAAGATCAGACTTCAGGAGAAGAAATCCTGTGGAGGAGTCTGGGTCCCGTGGGCCACCACCCTTCCCCCTGCTCAGCTGAAGTGACATGGAGTCATTGCTTGTCATCATTGACAATCATCTCAGGACCACAAGTGAGTAAGAGGAAACTTTTCAAAGAAGGGAAAGTGGGAGGACTTCTCTGGTGGTCCAGTGGTTTAGACTTTGCCTTCCAATGCAGAGGATGCAGGGTTGATCTTGGTTGGGGAGCTAAGATCTCACATGCCTCATGGCCAAAAAATGAAAACACAAAAAAGGAAGCAATATTGTAACTAATTCAGTGAAGACTGTAAAAAATGGTCCACATGAAAAAATGTTTTTCAAAAAATTTTCTAAAAAAGGAAAGGGGGTTCTTTAGCCAAAACTCAGAAGGGATGCTGGGCAAGCAGAAGTAGCAAATGTCCACAGTCACACGGTATCTTAGCTGGGAGATGTTGCTGCTGTATGTATTGTTTGTAAAAATAATGAACATAAGCACAGGGTACAAAGTGCAACCCTCCAAGAAAGAATACAGTTACAAGTTGGGCTTCCCTTTACCTCTGAGCTCAGTTTGTCTCATAAAGGCTGCCACTCTTTCCTCTGTCTCCTTCCACAATTCATGTGCTTGCTCTCTTTCTCTCTGTCTCTGTCTCTCTCTCTGTCTCTCTCTCTCTCTCACACACACACACACACACTAATGCTGTCACTGTGAGGTCCTGGCATTCGGACTCAGAGCCCTCTGAGGGCAGAGCCTCCTTTGCCTCCGGGGTACTGACAACTAGAACAGTTTGGCTCACTGCAGAAGTTCAGCAGCCAACTGCTAAGAGCCAACTTCTCATAGGAGGGAGAAGAGGGAGGGAAGGGAGACAGATTTTGTCTGAGATCACTTGGTGCCTTGCTTTGTGATCTATGAGTTGCTTTTAATTTCCTGTGCTCGGCTGCCCAGCAGCCTGATGAAATGAAGGAGATAGCAGGGCTTCAGATCTGGCCCTGCCTGGCCCAGGGCTTGTCTGCTCACTGTAGGGCCATGATCTCCAGACCCTGAAGAGAGAAGAGCTGAGAGAGCCCTCCCTCCTTCAGTCCCTCACCCTCCTCTGTATTAACAGGGTGCAGAATGGGCTGCTCAAAACCAGTGTTCTTCTCAGGGTGCGATGCAGAGTTCACTACTTGGACTTTGGTTTGGCCCACAGACTGGGCTGGTTTGGCTCTTGGCTCTGCTGCTTCCCGGTTGGTTGCCTCATTCTCTAAGCTTCAGTTTACTTAATCATATATGGAGAATGTTAGTACAATCTACTTCACTGAGTTCTTTGAGGATCCAAAAAATATGAATTCAATGTGAGGAGCAAGGTGCCTGGAACCTGGCATATATTGAGTTGGTGGTTGGTATCATTGTCATTCTATTTACCACATGGTCACCAGGATCAGCTCTCATCAAAATGGCCTAGTTGATGACTTTGTCTTCTACTTTTCCTCTGAACACACCTTTCCCTTTAAGGTACAGTGTGGTCTGATCTTTCCTCATCTCTTCCCATATAGACAATAGTAACTCCTACTGCTGCTCCTGGCATTCCTATTACCATCGCCACCTGCCACTGATTCTGTAACTTTGTACCAGGCATGGTGCCCTGAACGTAGGGTGTGCCATCCAGTCTTTGTAAGAGTTGTTATTCCTACTTCCAGGCTGAGAACATGGAGGCACAGACACTCAAGATGATTTCCTCCTGATTGAGTGAATAACTAAAATGATCAATCTGATGATGGATGTTTATAGTAGGATATAGGGATTTAATGCAATATCTCCATCAATGGGTTTGTATTTTCAAAGAGGTCAGAGCTTATTCTAACGGATTGGATTGATAATGGGAGCAAGTCAGACTTCTTTGATGGGCTTGGGGAGAAAAGAACTGTTTGGAGGAATAAGGAATGCCTTCCTATTACCCTTGAAATAAAACAGAAACTGCTGCCTGCTTTATCGGAAATTAAGATCAATCCTAAATGTATCTTTGAGAAAACTGCAAAATTCTTGGCCAGGTTTTATAGAACAGGTAACAGAGAACAGTAATTCTCATTCCCGAGAATTCTACTCTCTGATGCATGGGATTGGTTAACAAACACAGACTCTTCCTCCAGACTCGAGATCTGAAGAAAACCAAAGATCTTGCCCCAGCTTCAGTGAAGTTCTGCTGCTGGGTGCTGAGCCTTCACCCTGAGCAGCCACAGGGCTTCCTGCTTATAGATGTTGCTGCAGCAACCTGCCCACCTGGTGGCTGGCAGGCCACAGGGACAGGACAAAGGAAAGGAAGTCAGGAGAGTAGGGGCTGAATATGGACCCCAAACATGACATAGTCTCTAGCTCCATGGGCTCTTAAGGGATGACCAGTGTCATTCTTTTTACGAAGACTTCCAAGGAGTGGGAAGTGATCAGGCTTAGGTTGACACCCACAACCAGTGATTAACTTGCCCAGAATTCACTTGAAGAAATATCTTTAGTGAGAATCATCAGTGTGGAACATTTGCACAGCTCTTTGTTAATCAAGAGTTTCACCTTCTTTCCTTTTTTGCTTTCCCCTTCATCTCTCCCCTCTCCTTCTCCCAACCAAGTGGATTTTCAACCTTTTAAAATGAGTAGAAAGGACGTATTATGCCTGAGTGACAGAAGGGGGACTGAGGCTCTAAATGTTGTCACCAGCCTCAGCAGTGGGGAAACGCTGGCTCAATTAGTCCTCACAATTAACCCTCTGTGGCAGCTATAAGTCCAGGAGCAAGTTTCTTCCTATCTCTAGTCATCTGCTTCCTTGTCTGAAAATAAGACAATAACAGCCGCTACCACAGAGGCTTAATTGTGAGGACTAATTGAGGTATATAAACTGCTTATCAGAGTATATAGATTTGCAGGATGTATAATATTCTATGAAAGTGAAAAGAGAAGGTGTTAGTCACTCAGTCGTGTCCGACTCTTTGCAGCCCCATGGACTGTAACCTGCCAGGCTCCTCCATCCACGGGATTCTTCAGGCAAGAATATTGGAGTGTGTAGGCATTCTCTTCTCCAGGGGATCCTTCTGACTCAGGGATCGAACCTGAGTCTCCTACATTACAGGCAGATTCTTTACCTTCTGAGCCAAAATAGTAACACTCTATACTCTGCATCAAAAAATTATTTTAATCTCTTAAAACTATTGGCATCTTCATTATCCTTTCAAAACAAAATAACGTTTCCCTCACTGTTACCAAAACTCTTGCTTTGATGCCTATTGTAACTGCATTCAGATTTAACTATTCTATTAGAAGTAAAAAACCTGAAATTGGAAAACCAAATTGTCACTCTCTTCTAAATCTAACTCCGACCTTATTCCTCAACTGTTCCAGCTACTGAAGTGGTACACAAGCTGAACAAATCTCTTATTGTTTACTGAGTATGCAACATGTTCTTCCCTGGGAGTGATTAATTCAATCTAGGAAATGTCCCCCCTTCCCACCTCAACAATCTTCAGCCCACATTCAGATTTCCTTCTAGGTGTACTGTGCTCTGAACAAACTTGATTTCCCAAGCTTTGGAATTTGGTTTTCCCCTTAGAGGGTATTTTTAAACTTTCCTACATGTCTGATTTCTCTTCACCTCTTTAAGGACCTCCAGGATTAAGAGTATCATCAAACTTTTGGATTAACACAGCTGACTAAAACCACACCACATAAACAAAGGGGCTTCCCAGGGGGCGCTAGTGTTAAAGAATTCCCCTGCCAGTGCAGGTAGATGGAAGAGAGGCAGGTTCAATCTCTGGGTCGGGAAGATCCCCTGGAGAAGGAGATGGCAACCCACTTCAGTATTGTTGCCTGGAGAATCCTATGGACAGAGGAGCCTGGCGGGCTGCAGTACAGAGGATCACACAGAGTCAGACATGACTGAAGCGACTTAGCACACATGCATGCATACACAAGGGGAGCATGCCCATGCTAGTAAGGGTGGAACTGAAAGTTCAATCCTTCTACATGATATGAGAAAGCTTCTTAGTATAAGTCATTTGTTAATAACAAAGGTACAAAGTGTTATAGATTTACTGCCTCAAAGACAGCAAAAGGCTAAGTTACAGAGATGGCACAAGCTTAATATCAGAATTGCTATATCCTTGAGTTATAAGAGATTTAGCAAGTACTTAGCAAGTGCCCAGTGAATGCCACTTTATCCCTGTAATCCTAAACATTGTCATCAGGCAGACTGTGTGCAAATTAGCTAACTTTATGTTTTGGACTTGAGTTTGTACTGTGCTTTGCATTATAAGAGATTTATTTTTTAATGCCAATTAAAATATAATTCACTTTTCACTTGGCGAAGATGTTAATACCCAGTGCTGGTGAGCTTGTGATGAAATGGGAAATGGGCCCTCTCACCAGGGCGTGCTGCATTTACACGGTGGCAGAGGCACCACTACACCTTACAGAGTCATATGAGAAGGTGAGCCTGGTTCTCAGGCACCCATGATTGGATGGACCATGCTGTCACCTCTGGGAATGCCAGCTTTGATGTTGTATGTTGAATTCTGCAGGAAGTTCCGTTGGCAAAGCAATGTAAACTGAAGTCTAAAGACAACGAGAAGTGACCTGTAGGGATTTGGGCAAATTAGTAAGCATTCTTCAGAGAGTGGTATTAAAACAAGGGAAAGAAATTGAAAATGACTCATCTATGTGGGTGTGATAAAGTCGAGGAGGAATGTTTCAGACTATTCTTCACTGAAATGGAAGAGTGACTCCTAAAACCTGTCTACCTTAAAAAACCACTGGCAAGCCCATCTGGGTGACTCACAGACCTCTTGCCCTTACCTGTCCATACCTGCATTCATGGTTCCATCCCACTGGTTGAACCCACTGCAGATGACTCCACATGTGCTCAGTTCAAAAACCCAGAGAACATCCTCAATGTCTTCATTGTTTCTAACCCCCATCCAAGTGAACAGAAATCCTGTGTTTTCTGGCTCCACCACGCATCTCTCATCAGTCTCGTCACCTCCCTGCTGCTAATACCTCATCCCCTGTATGATTATAAACCCTGTAACTGCTTTCATTCCATGCTTTTGCTTTTGCCTCCGTGTATCCTTTATCCACACAGCAGGAAGTGACTTTAGGAATCTGGGCAAAGAGCTGGAGGGACCTTTGACAATATAAATTAGGTCACACCATTTCGTGTTTAAAATCTTTTATCAGTAAGATGATGATGGTGAGCACATCTTCCTCCTAGGGTTGATGTGAACAAAAGAAGAGAGACCTCATCTTGAATGGTCTGCACAATGTATTCAGGAAAGGTAGCTGCTCTTGTGGGGGGCATGATGGTCCCTGCCCTCTTGGACTGGATTCCTTTGATAAGAGACAAGGGCCTGTCCTTATTTTCTCATTGGTTACCTGACTTCATTAGCTCTGTAGTCTTAAATAAGCCACTTAACATTCTCTGAGCCTCAGTTTTGTCATCTGTGAAATGGGAGTGCATGCATGCTCAGTCACTCAGTCATGTCTGACTCTTTGCAACCCCCTGGACCATAGCCCACCATGCTTCTCTGTCCATGGGATTTTCTAGGCAAGAATACTGGAGTGGGTTGAAATGGGAGTTCCTGCCTCATAAGGTTGTTTTGAATATTCATTAAGATAGTGCATAAAGTGCTTGGCCTGATGCCTATTGCATAGTCAGTGCTGAAATAATGGTATTAATAGCTGTGAGTTCCTGTTATAATTATTACATCTTACATCTGTCTGGTTGGTTTTCACCAACTAGCATCTATGGTGCCCCCGCACGTGCATGATTGCTACCGTTTGCCTGTCTCTGGGGTAAGGGCTAGACTCCAATACTCAGTATCTGGCAAATAATATAAGGATGGACACACTGGGAGCATTTCCTCTTGTGTCTGCCTTGGCTCCTTGCTGTTTCTTTTCTTTTCTTTTTTTGGCTTCGCAGAGTGGCTTGTGCGGAGCCCAAACCACTGGACTACCAGGGAATTCCCAGCTCCTTGCTATTTCGGAACTGTGGGCTGTGCACCTTGTGCAGGTAAGGCTTCTGCCACAGCAGGACAAGGATGTCATATTCAGGGTGACTGGCTCTGGGTTCTCCACCTGATTGTTGACTTTGGCATTCAGGACTTTGGTGGAGGGCTGCCATGGTTGCATTCTTCAGAGCAGCAAAGAGAAAACAATGTAACTCTTGCCAATTTCCTTGAGCTCCAAGGGAAAGAAACAAGTAACATGAGTAACAGCATGAAAGTGAGATTGGGGTGTGCTAGAATGAGCTGAAAGCCCCGGGGGCATGCTTCCGGGGCATGCTTCAGTGACATCGCTGTTCCTATTTGGCTGCCCAGGGATTTTCATTCTGCTGGGTGTAATACACTAACAGAAGGGAGGTAGAACTTAGCTGATGGGGGTGGGCGTGGAGACGGAGACAAGAGTCTTGGTGACATGGCACCTGGGGAGAAGGAATAGATTGCGGGAAGACTGGAGAGAGGAACTAGGGATGTCTGTGGAAGACTAACAGGTGTCCTTTGTAGTGTGTGATATAAACCTCTCTCCATCCTCCAAATCAACTTAACCTCCATTCATTTCCAAATGTATGGAGAACTGGGTTTGTTTTGGGGGATGTGGCAGAGTACTGAATGTAAACTCAAGGCTGGCATCAATCAAGAGCAGAAGCAGTCAGAGGGAACCTTGTATGTATTGATCACCATTGTATTAATATAAAGATGCAATAACTTGCTTACTTATGCAGATCTAACCTTCCACATGAAATTGAAAAAGTGACTTATGGAGAGTATTCATATTGCTATATTAATGTGAATTAATAAGAAAAGCTGGTTGGCATAAGGCTCTCCTCCTCCCATCCTCAGTCCTTGGAAAGAGAAGCAACATTGTTTTGCTAAAGTCAAACTGAAGATTATATGGGATCTTTGGAAATGGGGAGGAGGAGACAGGAAGTATTCCTTCAGACTAGAGAGGCAGAAGGTGCTGATATCTCAAGACTGTTTTGTTTTTAATCTACTGCTGCCTAAAGAAATATCCCAAAACCTGGTGACTTAGAACAACAATAACATTTATTTTGCTCATGAATTGGCAGTTTGGCCATGGTTGGGTGCGAACAGTGTCTTGTTCTCTCCACTCTGCTGGGGCAGCTGGAATCCTCTCATGATTTGTTCACTCACATGCCTGGCTGCCAGCTGGGGCCTTGGCTGGGTCTTCCAGCCAGCACACCTACACCTCTTCCTGTGGCCTGGGCTTCTTCTTCACCACGTGGAGTTTCCACGGGTGAGCATTGTGGGAGGGAGAGCCAGGCAGAGCTATGTCACCTTTCCTAACCTAGCCTGGGAAGTCCTGCTGTGTCACTTTAACTGCATTCTCATTCATTAGACGTGAGTCACCAAGTGTGTTAATTCTTTAGGGCTGTCATAACAAAGGACCACAGGGTGGGAGTCTTAAACAACAGAAATTTATTGCTCATAGTTCTGGAAGCTTGAAGTCCAAGATCAAGGTGTCACCAGGGTGGGTTTCTTCCGAGGACTCTCTTCTTGGTTTGTAGATGGCTGTCTTCTCCCTGTGTCTTCACATCGTCTTCTGTGTCCTCTCCCTACATCTTCACATGGTCTTCTGTGTGTGTGTGTCCTGATCTCCACTTCTTAGAGGAGCACTAAGCAGACTGGATAAGGTCCCAGCCTAATGGTCTTATTTTATTTATCTCTTCAAGGGTGCTATCTACACCACAACTGGGTAAATGTTAGGGGGTTTGACAGGCCCCATAGTTGACAAGGCTGTTAGCTTTACCTCTGCCCAGTGCCCTGAAGAGATTATGGAATCTCCAAGAACACTTGGATCATGGGTTTCAAAAGAAAGCCCAGAGATTTGAGCAGCATGGAAGCACTGCTTGTCTTCAAAAAGGACACAGGTTTAAACAATCACTTCAGCAAGACTTTAGGATTTTATTTGGAGTTTGGGTATGAATCTAGGGAGTGGAAGGACTCTCAGAATCACTCAGATTGAATTTCCCATCAACATGGCACCCAAGGGCTTAAGGGTTGGATTTTATTTGACTTGAAGTAACACAATATGCAGAGTACATCATGAGAAACGCGGGGCTGAAAGAAGCACAAGCTGGAATCAAGATTGCCAGGAGAAATGTCAGTAACTTCAGATATGCAGATGACACCAGCCTTATGGCAGAAAGTGAAGAGGAACTGAAGAGCGTCTTGATAAAAGTGAAAGAGGAGAGTGAAAAAGTTGGCTAAAGCTCAACATTCAGAAAACTAAGATCATGGCATCTGGTCCCATCACTTCATGGCAAATAGATGGGGAGACAGTGGAAACAGTGTCAGACTTTATTTTTTTGGGCTCCAAAATCACTGCAGATGGTGATTGCAGCCATGAAATTAAAAGACGCTTACTCCTTGGAAGGAAAGTTATGACCAACCTAGACAGCATATTAAAAAGCAGAGACATTACTTTGCCAACAAAGGTCTGTCTGGTCAAGGCTATGGTTTTTCCAGTGGTCATGTATGGATGTGACAGTTGGACTGTGAGGAAAACTGAGTGCTGAAAAATTGGTGCTTTTGAACTGTGGTGTTGGAGAAGACTCTTAAGAGTCCCTTGGACTGCAGGGAGATCCAACCAGTCCATCCTAAAGGAGATCAGTCCTGGGTGTTCATTGGAAGGACTGATGCTGAAGCTGAAATTCTAATACTTTGGCCACCTCATGCGAAGAGTTGACTCATTGGAAAAGACCCTGATGCTGGGAGGAATTGGGGGCAGGAGGAGAAGGGGACGACAGAGGATGAGATGGCTGGATGGCATCACCGACTGGATGGGCATGAATTTGAGTAAACTCTGGGAGTTGGTGATGGACAGAGAGGCCTGACGTGCTGCAATTCATGGGGTCGCAAAGAGTCAGGTATGACTGAGCGACTGAACTGAACTGAACTGAACATGATGTTTCTTCTAATGGGGCTGTAAAGAAAGATTCATACTCATTCCTTGGCGTTAGGCACATATAGGTTACAGTGGCATATGAGTTATGTAAGCTTTTCACTTTAGGTGGCTCTGTGCTGCTCCCCCTCCATTCAACTGGAAACAGTATGGTAGAGAGGGTTCTCAACTCAACCATCTCCATTCTGACTTGTGATTCCAGACGCCTGCTCTGGCAACTGGTGTGATCAGCAGCTGCCATAGGTGTGGTTAAAAAAGTAAAGTTAAAATGGCATGTTTTGAGTCAGGGGAGATGGTTTGGGAAGTGGAGGATGACTGAGGGAGTTGACGCTGGGGAAGACCACTGTGTCATCGACCCTCCCAAGTGGGTCTCCAACAAGGGTCCTGCACCGTGTGCTTGCACCAATGAAACAAGAACAAGTTTGGTTCAGAAGCAAAGGAGGGCTTTATTCTTTGATTTAAAGATGGAGGACTGTGAGCTTGCACTCTAGAGCACACATTCTCCTGCGCAGGCTGTGGGTGGGGCTGCTTTAAAGGGTTCTCTCAGTGGGGTGGGGAGGGGGCGGAGTTCTCTTGGGGTGGGCCCAGCTGTGCCACTCATGCTCCAGTTTGTAGTCCCGGGTGCAACATCTCTGCACGCAGCCCGGTGCTGCCGCCATCTTGGTTTAAGATACTGAGTGCCGCCGTTTAGCACCAGGAACGCAGGTCTGAAGTGCTGGGTCAAGGCCTCTGCATACAGGCCTCCATGAGCAAGTGAAACCAGACTAAGACCAAAGAAAAAAGTAAAAAAAAAAAAAAAAAAAAAAAAAGGTTAGACTTTATTTTTTTACCCAGGTTCTGTTTTTATTCTGCAGGAATTGATAGTGGGCTTTGCTGGTGACAGATCCCTCCTCTATCTTTCTCCTCATTCTTGAGGGGTGCTAAGGGGTGAAGGTCCACTTTCTGCTGCTTTGTGGTGTCCTAATAGCCCCGGGTAGAGGAGCAGAGCTTCTCCCCAGCTGCCTTTAAATGTGTTTGATTGTCACCAGGCCTGAGCCCTGAGTGACCACTGCTTGAAGTTTTATAGGTTCTGACCTTTGGAGACAAACTATGCCAGACAGTTTAGGATGCATGGCCCAGATATTAGCAAGAGAACAGTGGTCATTATGGGGGCCCAGGAAAGGTAAAAATCAAGTGATGCTAGGGAGGGCTGTTCTACCACACTCCAGATTTATTTGGTCAAATTATGCTGAATAGTTTGAAGGTGAAGCTGCTCTCATTTGTCACCATGGAAGTTACCTTTTTTATGGTGATAGTGTTATATATGGTTCCCTGGCCAAGGTCACTAGCACCCAATGAGTACAGTGATTCCTGAAGTTAGCGGTCCTTTCCTATTTCAGTTTGGGCATGATATATATATCCAACTGTCAGTGAAGTTCCATCCTTTCTGAAAATCCCTGGTCACACTTTTGTTGTTGTTTGGAAGAGAAGCTTCAGGTCAGAGAGAAGTTTACATGAGTAGTCAAGGGGGTCCATGGCCCCAGTTTGTCTTTCTGGAGGCTTCTTCATTTGAGTGTGATTTTCCCATAGAGTAACCCCCTACAACTTCAGAGCAGAATGAGTGGTCAGGATCACCAAGTGAGGTCTATTGCATTTAAGAGTGAGTTGGTCTTATGGTATGCTGATTTTCCAGGTTCTTAGGTTCACCCAGTCTCCTGACCAGTAGGAGTGGACAGCCAATGGGTGTGGGCAGCACCTGGTTACCATATTCCATAAGGGTTTCTCATGGAATATGAAATATGGAAATCATATTCCTGGTTTCTCCTACCTAGAAACCAGTGTTTCTTTTGTTCCATTTCTTTTGTTTATGGTGCAGATGGTGTGTTGTTCCATTTCAACAGGGCTAAGATGTTCGTTCTCTCATCAGGCTTGGGAATGGGTCTACCATACATGAGTTAGATGCACCACTTACCTTTAACATATCTCTTGGAGGTAACCTCATGTGAAACAGGGCAATTGGGAGTAACTTAATTCAATTTTCTTGAGTCTCCTGGTATATCTGGGCTAAGGTTCATTTTAAGGTCTAATTGAATCTCTCTACTTTCCCTGATTATTGGGGTCTTGGGGCCGAGTGTAAGGTCCAGGGCACTTGTATCCCTTCTGTCATTTGAGACATGAATGCTGTGCCGTTCTCTCTTTGTCCAAATCCTGGGAGCCCAAACCTGGGCATTATCTCTTTTAGTAATACTTTAGCCACTTTGGCTGCCATTTCAGTTCTTGCAAGTTGATGCTTCTACCCACCCTGAAAACATGTCCGCTAGCACCAAGAGATATCTGAAGCTGCCCAGTGCTCTCAGTGTGGCAGTGAAATTGATCTGCCTGTCTTCCCCAGGATAGGTCCATCTGGTCTGAATGGACCTTATCTGGGGGTTTCTGTGGAGGGGGTCTAGGGCTGGGGTTGTTCATGGTGAAGGTGGGTATGTATCAACTATCTAATTATACTTTCATGCCAGGAGTTACCATGACCTCAACTAACCAATTATATGGGACTTCCCACTTACAGTGAGTTCCTTGATGAACCTTCTTAATGGCTTGATATCTGGTGGTTTGGGGAAAGAAATCTTGCCTCTGTTTATTAACTAGCCACACATGGCCTCCTAGATCTCTACTGAAGCCCATTTCTGGACTTGGTTTAATTCTATTTTTGTATAGACTGGAGAGTAATTGGATGGATCTGGCCTCTTAGGTATGAGGGATAATTGCCAAGTTCCCGGTTCAATGGTGGCTCTTTTGGCAGTTTAGTCCACTTTGGTGTTGCCCTTTTATTAGTTCTGCATTCCCTTTATGATGACCCCTACAGTGAATCACTGCTGGTTTTCTCAGACACTGAACTGCTTCTAGGAGTCCCAATACTCTCCCTTAGCAGGGTTGTAGTACCTGCTACTGCCCATAGGCAAGGAGGCCATCCTTGGTGGGTTGATCTCATTGTTTAGAGAAATAAGCAATGAGCTAAGCAAAGGGTCCCAGTTTTTAAGGGGCCAAAGATGATTCCTCTTCTCTCATGAATGTAAAGGTCAAAGGGTTTAACTTAAATCTGAGATGGCAGATTTAGGGCAAGGGCCTCCTTCTAACAGTAATTGCTTTTTGAGTTCTTGAGAGATTCTAAATTCCATTCAAAAGGATCATCATCCTTTCCTTTCAACATTTCATATAGAGGCCTAGCTATTAGACCATAGTTAGGGACTTAGATGAGGCAAAACCCAGCCACCCCCAGGAAAACGCCTCTAAGCTGTCTTCTAGTCTTAGGAGGGGAAAGGTTGCAAATGACTGCTTTCCTTTCCTTGAGTAGGCATCTCTGACCTTCTTTGAGAATGAAGCCTAGGTAGGTCACCCTAGTTTGTGGTATTTGAGCCTTTTTTCTTGGATACCTTGTATCCTTTATCAGGGGTGAGTATGGGGGAGTCCCCATTGCCATCTTGAATTGAAGTGTCATGAGCTGTGCTTCTGTGGGTTTCAGGAGCAGCTATTGACACCAGGAACTCTGGTCTGAAGTGCTGAGTGCAAGCCCTCTGCATGCAGTACCCTATGAGCAACTGCACATACACACACAAACACACGCACATACACACACAAACACACATACATACATGCACACACACACAGATTAGACTATTACATGGATTTTGTTTTTATTCCTTTGGGAATCGTTAATGGGCTTTGCCAGTGACACCTGGACAAAGGTACCCATGCCTCCCTCTACCCTGCCTACAAGTGTCTTTTCGCACAGAACTTGTTATGTTTTCACCTCCCTTTTTATGTTTCTTCAAATGCCACCAATAAAAGATTCAATTATGTTGACATATTCCTCTGGAAGGCTTGAGGGGTAATCAGTTGGTTCATTAGTTTTGTAACAGGACATTTTGGTTGAATCTGGGACTCATTACCCATTCCTCCATTAGTATGAAGAGGCCTTGATTTGTTCTGGGGTGAGATGGCTGAGCTATTTGCCCTTATATAGTTGGGAACACAGTGGCTCCCTGGGAGGAAAGAGGTAGGAACTCCAGCTTAATCTCTTGGAGGCTCAGAGTTTAAAGTTTGCCCAATGGCCTTTAGTGACTTCAGCATGGTCAGATTGCAGAGGGTCATGAGGCACCAGAAAAAGAATTCTCTGTGGGTGTAAAGGAGAATCAAACAGATGGGCTATCTTTTTCACCAAAGGTGAGACACGAAAGGGGTATCGTTCTGGGTCTGTTGGAAAGACTGACTCAGCATCATTCCTGGCACTTACAACAGGTGCACACACAATCCACAATCCACAATCTTCCATCTGCCCTTCTTTCAGCCTTAAATAAACTTCAAGACTCTGGCACCAGAAAGGACAAACTGGCCAAGCAAATGCCTATTCATTGCCTACACTTTCCTCATCACAACAGTCTCCTTAGAGCAAAAAATTAATAAATTCAACTACATAAAAATTCAGATGCTTTTATGGAAGCAAATTCTACAAAGTCAGAGATAACAATAAAATTGTACACACTATTTACAACACATACAACAGACTAAAAAGTAATTTCTGTATCTTTTAAAAAGCTCATACAAATCAATAAGAATAAATATGAGCAAATCAACCAAGAAATGGGCAAAGGATATGAAAAACAGTTCACATAAAAACAAATGCAAATAGCTATAAATGTATAAAGAGATTTTCAACTTTCTCCTAATTAAAGACATGCAAATCTAAACAACGAGATGCCATTTTTCATGTATCAGATGGGCAAAAATCTAAAAAGTTTGGTAATACCCAGTGTTGTTGAGTAAACAAAGGAACAGACTCATTCATAGACAGTGAGCATATTACTGAATGTTATGTTTTAGTTGGGCATTTGCATAATATCAATGGTAATTGTAAATGTATATACCCTTTGATCCATGGGTAAGGGTTCAATCCACATATACATTCACAAAAGTATACCAGATTATAGCTACAAAAATATTCCTTGCAACATTGTTTGTAAAAGGGGAATTGGAAAGGGAGAGAAATAGGATTGGTTATTCCAGTTATGGCATGTTCATATGACAGAATATTATGCAGCCATTAAAAAGGATGTGCTAAATCATTTCCAATCTATTAGAAAAGCAAAGTATATAACAGTATGCACAAAATGGTCCTATTTGTGTGACTATAAAAGAATATATATGCTAATTAATGCATGAAACATTTCTAAAAAGATTCACACAAAAATTTTTGAGAGTGGGATAGTCAGGAGTGAGAGAAAGCAATTTTACTTTTTTTCATATACTTCTATTATATTCATGTTTTTTAAGACATGGTTTGCATGTCTTGGTTTTATTTTTTTGAAAAGGTTTGCAGAAATCTCCCTGGAGTGTAATATTCTATTTACAAGTCTGTGTTCCATATGAGTATAAACTTACTGGATAGGGTGGGCCCAGCAGAGGGTGTCTCTGTGTGGGACAGATGCCACGTGGTAATGCCAGACTGATCTATGACATCACACGAGATGCTGGTGGTAGGCTCTGGGAAGCTGAGGTCTTTTGTGAACAAAGTGGAACAGAAACAGTGAAATATCTGAGTTAGTGTTGAAATTCCTCTGTATTTACAGACTGGTGGGAGATAGGAAAACTTGGATCATAGGAATATATATATATATATATATATATATATATATATATATATATATGCTTTCTCTCCAGCCCCCTAACTTCTGGTTAGTTCCAGTTAAAGTTTTAGGTCAGTTGGCATTTGTAGAAGTTAAATGTGCCATCCATTACTGAATGAAAAGACGATTTTGTAGATGTCAGCTCTTGAGCATGATACCCCAAGCATGAAAGAACATTCCTTTGACTTTGAATATATCCTGTGATATTTTTCCCAAGTAGGAGTGCTGGTCCATGCAGGGACAAAATAGAAGTCTGGTAATTGTAAGCAATTCTGCATAAGAATGGAATGAAGATACATGGCATCAGACCACTCTTTCCTGCAGTGAGTATCAGGAGGAAAAGTGTAACCCATCATGTCAGGGATCCACATCTTTCAGTCTTACAGCCAAAGAGTGTGGCCAAAGAATGAATGTAAAAATTTCAAATGAAATAAAAATTTTTACTTCCATTTCTCATTCACTATGGCAGTAATACACAATTTGTGACAGTTCTTGAACTTAAACAGGCATCAGAAGTACCTGGAGAACATTTGATAAAGATTGCTGGACCCTCTCCCCAGAGTATCTGATTCAGTAGGCCTGAGAATTTGCATTTCTAGCAAGTTCCGAAGTGATGTTATTAGTCCTAGGACCAGAGTTTGAGAACCACTGGTTTAAAGGACTCTTCATCAATTTTTTTTTTCTCTCCCATCAACAACCCTTATGTTCCTTAGCTGTTCTCAGGATTTCTCTCTAAAACTTACCTAAATAGGATGTGGAAGGGAGGCTCAAGAGGGAGGGGGTATATGTATTCCTATGGCTGATCCATTTTGATGTGTGGCAGAAACCAACACAATATCGTAATTATCCTTCAATTAAAAATAAATAAATTTTAAAAACTCACCTAAAAGCCCATCTAAACCGAAACCTTTATCATCCCTGAACCTTGTACCTCTTTTCCTCTTTCCATTTTTCCTGTCATGTGCATGTGCCAAAGAACACATTTGGCTTCCCTGAAAGGGTGAGGAGAAAAACAAACTGAACAGGCAAAGTCAGACCCCACTTTCACAGACAGGGCATGCACTATGAACACTCATGTGCTCATTTTCAGCTTCTCCTCAGACAAATGGACAGTCATTTTCTATCAGGGGCTGCATACCCACAGTATGCAGCAGTGGGTAGCTTTGGTCTCTGAATCTGCCCTGAGGCTGCCTAAGCATGGTGCCCACAGAGGGTCCTTGTGGCCTTATTCCCAGAAGGGAAATTTTGTCAAGAGTAGAGAAAAGCCATCCAGAATGTTTGTTTTTAGAAGTTTACTCAGGGGGGCCTGGCTCCCTGCAGAATCCTCTCTGTTGTCTTTCCTGCTTCTCATTCTCTCACCTGATTCTTCTCATCTCTCCGGGATTTCTCTTCTGCCTCCTCAGCTGGAGACTCCAGGGGGCTGCCTTCTAGGGCAGGTGTCAGGCCACACTGGCAGGGATTATCCCAGAGGGGACAGGGGCTCTTGGGAAGATGGAAGTTGGATAATTCTTTTGTTGCAAGATAATAAGATCTTTCTTCTCTCCATTTTCCTGGTAGGAAGGAAAGAAGGAAGGAAGGAGAGAAGGGAAGAAGTGAAGGAAGAAAAGAAGGAAGGAGGGAGAGAAAGAATCCAGTTTGGAGTTTATTTAGGCAATATGATCTAACAAACCCTATTCAAAATGCCATCTTTCCACCTCCTCTGAGTGACATTAATCTCCGATGTAGATACAGCTGTTGTGAAAATTCATAAGTACTTTTCTAGAAAGAGGGGAGACTCAAACCTGCAGCTAAAATGTGGTCTGTTAGAGCAGTGCTTCCTAAATATGGAGTGTATAGGAATCCCTCCCTATACCTTTGGTCTTGGTAAAATGCAGATGCTAGTTTAGGAGGTTCTGGGTGGGGCCTGAGGCTCTGCATTTCTAACCAACTCCTAGGGGATGCTAATGCTGCTGGTCTGTGGAAAGCACAATGTAGCAAGGTTGTAGGTGCTTAAAATTAGAAGCAACCTTAGAGGTAAACTTTAACCCAGTCTTTTAACAAATAGGACACCTGGAGCCCTGAGTGGTTGTATGACTTCCCCAAGGCCACACAGCTGGTTAGTGGCAGAACCAGTGTCCCCAGTTCAGCACTCTTTCTACTTCCCCAGGAAGGAAGCAAGGCAGAAATATGAAACAGGTGCCAGGCATGCTAGAAAGTAAACACTTAAAGGAAGTATCTGGACCTGGGGAAGTCAATATCCAAGTCTGCTTTGCCAGTGATCCCCAAGCTGGGACCCTGGGCTGTGACCCTCTTCACTAAGGAGCTGGTTGCTACTGACCAGTCACCTAACAGTCACAGATTTGAGAAAAGCAAAACTGCTGGTGTTTTCCTGAGTCTTGGTTGGACCTGGTAATTTATTGTGGTTGTCAAGTTAGGATCTTAAGTGCCTTTATGGTACATCAGGGACCTCCTAGGGAGACAAAATTGCCTGGAATGATGGGGCTATGCTAGGAAAGCTACAATTCTCACCAGGGCAGACCCTTAGGAGAAAATCTAAGAAGAACTGAATGGTATACTAGAAACCCAGTGGATGTTTGATTCCTGAGAGGCCTTGCACCTCCTGAGCCCTTTCATTTTATATTGCTCCTCTCCGTTGTTTTGAAAATTGTCCAAGACACCTGGGAATCCCGGAATTGGAAATAAAATTTCCCAGGAGGGAAAACATTTGTGCTGTAGTGTTGATCAGGCCAAACCACTGTGGCGAGCTGGGTTACTACCAGAAGGAACCCTAGATTGGATGTTTGAAAACCTACACTTCAGGCCTGATTCTACTACTCATCAGCCCTTGAGAGGATTGCTAGGAAAATGGTACAATTCATTCATTCATTCACTCATTCATTTATTCATTCAGTCAATCCACAAACATTTATTGAGAACCAACTCATATGCCAAAATTAAAACACACACACACACACAAATCCTCTAGCTCTCAAGAGATTCATAGTCTAATATGGGAGATGGGTAAACCAAGAATTAGTTATAACTATGAGAGGTGCAGGAAGCATGGTGTTTGGAGAATAAAGGAGAAATAATGACATCAGACTGGTTGGTGGGTGAAGGCTTCCTGGAAGAGGTGATAGTTGAATTGGGTCTTGAGAGAAGAGTGGAAAGGATGGGGTCATAGAAAGAAACTTGTAGGCAGAAAGATTGCAAGTTTTTATGTGCAGTTGGATCACAGGGTTCATGGTGGTGTGCTGTGGATGGAGCCAGGTCATGAAGACCTTGTGTACTAAACTGAGGCCCAGGTTAAATTAGATAAAGCTATGAAGAAAAACTTCATGTGATTAATTAATAATAATTATTACAATCATAATTACATACATTAAACCTATTGCTATTATTTAATTCTTACAGGAAATCTATGAGAGGTAGGTACTGATATTGTAACTATTGTGTGGATATGAAATCTGAGGCTCAGGGAGGGAATGTAACTCAAAGCCATGCAGCTGGATGTCTGATACAGAGTGCTTGCTCTGAGCCTCATCGGATCCAATGCACCCTTTCATAACAAATATTTTTAACCTTCCTTTATCATTATGAAATGAAGTTCAGACATAATATTCATTCAAAAGCATCTTTTAAAAATTATTTAATTGAAGGATAATTGCTTTACAACATTGTGTTGTTTTCTACCATATGTCAAAATGAATCAGCCAGAGGTATACATGTGTCCCCTCCTTTCCGAACCTCCCTCTCACATCCCACCCCATCCCTCTCCTCTAGGTTGTCACAGAGCCCTGGTTTGAGCTCCCTGAGTCATCCAGCAAATTGCCATTGGTTATATATTTTACACATGGTAGTGTGTATGTTTCCATGTTACTCTCTCCATCCGCCCCACTCTCTCTTTCCTCTTCCACCCCTGTGTCCGTAAGTCTGTTCTCTGTGTCTGCATCTCCATTGCTGCCTTGCAAATAGGTTCATCAGTATTATCTTTCTAGACTCCATATATATGCATTAATATGCAATATTTGATTTTGTCTTTCTCACTTACTTCACTCTGTGTGATAGGCTCTAGTTCATCGCCTCATTAGAACTGACTCATATGTGGTCTGTTTTATGGCTGAGTAACATAGTGTTCATTTAGATACATAATTTTTAAAATAATATAATGCCCACCTATAATATAAACAAAAAGAAAGATAATTTATAATTAAATAATACACATTTCAATGTGGAAATGCTCTAACCTGAGGATTATAGAAGCATTATGAAGTAGTTGTTGGCTGTATTATATGTAGAATCACCTTGAGCGTAACAGCTATGGATGCAGACTGCTATCTTTGTGTTGAAGGAATGAAGTAAATACCGTGAGCTGTGATGATGAGAGGGAACTGATATCCTGTAATGGCGAAACATCCTTGGTAAAGTGCTGACCGACAAAGTGAAGTGTTCTCTCAAAGAATGGTGTCAGAACTGGGATATGCACCCTGATCAACTAATTCCAGAGTCTGAGCAAATAATCCCTACATGTGGATGATTGCTTCATCATGGAGGTTATTTCATGTCTCAGGGATATCCAGGGTGGCTGGGAGGGGCCTGAAGAGACCCTTGGGAGACAAGCTTTGGTGCTGCTGAGCCTGGGGTTCCCAGTGGAACTTGGGATGACAAGTTGGGCTGCCTTGCCTGTTTGACCTTTGCCACTGTTTTCCCAGTGGTTGGGATCTCTTCAGTTCTGGGTTATTGACTGAGAAGTTTTCCCAGTTCTTCAGTCGAGACTTCCTTGTCTTTTTTTTTTTCTTCATTTATTTTTATTAGTTGGAGGCTAATTACTTTACAATATTGTAGTGGTTTTTGTCATACATTGAATTGAATCAGCCATGGATTTACATGTATTTCCCATCCCAATCCCCCCTCCCAACTCCCTCTCTACCCGATCCCTCTGGCTTCCCAGTGCTCCAGACTTCCTTGTCTTTTAACTAAGCTATAGCAGGACTCTAACCTTATCTAGCAACAGATGGAATGTGTAACACTTCCCATTGGACTAAAACTTGAGAACAAGAGACTATTCAGTAATTTTTACAAGTGTTTGTCAAACCCCTATTTTTGTTGTTGTCATTGTTATATATCATTGTTGACAAATCATGCCAAACCTTAGTGGCCTAAGACAACAATAATTGAGTATTTTTCAAGGTCTTATGGGAGGTTATTATGCTTCACATTATGTTGGCTAGGGCACTCAGATGCTAGTAAGTCATAAGGGACTGTTTATCCTTTTATGTGAGCCCTTCTACATGGCTTCTTGGGTCCTCTCACAGCATGACTGCTAGATTCCTAAAAGGTCTCTAAGTGGCCAAGATAGAAGCTGTAGGTCCTTCTAAAGGCACACTTCAGGGGTTACACAATCTCATTTCAGCAGTGTTATTGTGGTCAAAACAAGTCATGGGGCTAGTCCAGTTTTAAGGGGAAGCTAAAGAGAGTCCATTTTTTTGATGATAAATTGCAGAGAATTTATGGCCATCTTTACTCGTGCCTGGAAAATCCCATGGACTGAGGATCCTGGTGGGCTACAGTCCATGGGGTCGCAAAGAGTTGGACATGACTGAGCAACTTCACTTCACTGCACTTCACTTACTCCAAAACCTACTGTGTTCAAGGTGCAGTGCTAGGTTCTTGGGCTTATTAATGGTGAGCAAAATCAGACATAATCTTTGCTCTCCTGAGTTTATAGTCTAGTGGCAGGAGAAAGAAATCAAATAACCATACACACACTTGCATAAATCAAAGGGCTATGTACGGATGTATCTGATGCTGTAAGAGCATAAAAACAGAGAACAAAGTCATAACTAAGAAAGTCAGAGAAGACTTATATGATAAATTAATACTCAAGCTGAGATCTGAAGAATCAATGAAGGTATAAAAATTGTTTCTATGCCTAGCATATGGTAACTCCTCAGCTAATACTTGCTGAATGAATGAGTGAGGGACATGTGCAAAGTCTCTGTGTCAGGAAAACCAATGTGGCTATAGAATGGAGAAGATGAAAGGTGTGGTATGAGAGAAGGCCTGAGGATAGACTGTTGTAGACCCTTGAAGCTGTGTTGAGGACTTGGGTCTTCAGCTTCAGAGTAATGGATTTTCAGCCAGGATAAGTTGGCCTAATAAGGGCTTTGGGCTTTGAGAAGGTAATTTTGACTGTAATATGGAGAATCAAATGGTTTGGAGGGGTAGGTGGTAAGTGGGAGGAGCAGAGAAGAGGGATAAAGGGAGGATGGTTAGGATGTAGAGTTAGAGAAAGCTGAGGAGCTCTGTCAAGACTGTGGGTAGAAAATGATTCTGAACTGGTGGCCAGTTCCTCTTCCATCAGCTCCTATTGCCCTGGGAGCCTATAGTAGGCTCCATGGGAACATATAGGTAGTCTGGACCAACCAAAAAACTCTGAGCTTTGGAAAGCAGCTTGTGGTAGACTCAGAAAGTCACAGAAGAGGCAAACACAACTTGTTTCCACCCCCAGAGCTGCAGGTCAGGTTGGGGCGCTGCCATTTCTCACCTCAGGCTCCAAAGGAGGAATATTGATTTCTGCAGCTGAGACTGTAATTGGGCATTTGCTTTCACTTGCAAGTCTCTCCTCTTATGCTGCTTTTACCCTGGGGGCAGTGAACCCATGGGTGTGGCGATCGATAGCTGTGAACAGGATGAAGTAGAGGAGAGCAGGGTTCTTTACTCAAGTGCATGCTGTTCCAAGGTGGTGCATGAGTCACTGTCAACTCCCTGAGATACAGGAGCCACAGAAACAAGGGCCACACGTCTAGGATTTTCCATCAGGGACATGGTGAGAGTATTGCTTCTAACTGTTTTACTGTGGAACATTTCAAATTTGTTAAAAAAAAAAAGAACAGTATTATGAAGCCAGCCATCAGCTCCATCAGCTCATAGCCTGTCTCCCCTGTATCATTTGGAAGCAATCCTAGGCAGCATTTAATTCCATCTATAAATATCTTATATTTTTAAAAAAAATATAAGGACTCTTTAATCTAAAAAATAAGTTTAGAAATATTAGCAGTTAGAAATATCATATTTGTAATTATATATTATAATGCATTAAGGTGACTGACATCATCAAATAATTGATGTTTGTGCAGTTTTCCATGTTTTATTTTAAAAGTTTCTGTTGTTTAATTTGTTCAGTTGAATCAGAATCCAAATAAAGTTCACACATTGTCATTGATTATTATGCCTTTTAGGTCCCTTGTAATCTATAAGCTTTTCCCTCTATTCTCTTTTAAAAATTTTTTCTTGCAAACATTTGGTAGAAGAAAATGAGTGGGTGTCATGTAGAGTTTCTCCCACCTTGATCTTACTGATGATATCTCTGTGGTGGCATTTAACAGATTCCTTGTCCCTTATGCCTACTGTAAATTAGTAGTTGGATGTTGGATTTTGATTGCATTCATAATCAGTTTTTTGGGGACTGTGGCTTCATTGGTGTTGCTCTGTTCTTCTGTCAGTGTCTCTCTGTCAGATTGTCTCTCTGCAGTATGAGTAGTCATTGATCATTGCTCAGATCCTTTAATTTGTATTGAAAAAAGGCATGGACTAATTCCATATTTCATCTTTTTTTTATTAGCTAGAATACCTCTCTGCAGAGAACATTTTCCTTGTTAACTGTTTGGTTATGCTGGGGCATAGTTCTTAGAGAAAAGTATAATTTTTTTTCATTTATTTTTATTAGTTGGAGGCTAATTACTTTACAATATTGTAGTGGTTTTTGCCATACATTGACATGAATCAGCCATGGATTTACCTGTGTTCCCCATCCCGATCCCCCCTCCCACCTCCCTCCCCATCCCATCCCTCTGGGTCTTCCCAGTGCCAGAGACAAGTGCTCAGGGCTGGTGCACTGGGAAGAAAAGTATAATTAATACTCAATTATTTTCCTTTATTTACCAGTTTTCTAAAATAATATGTTGGTACCACAGCAACCACTATGGGTGATTAACGAGTATTTTAAAGATCATAAATTTAAATATATTAGATGTGATTTGTTGGTTAGAGGCTCAAATTATTCCATCTTGGCTGATGGGAGTCTCTTCAAGTTGGCCCTTAAATCTTTTTGGTATAATCATCATAATCTTTGATAGCTTCTTTGCTTTCTGGTATGACAGATTTTCCAGGCTCATTTTGTACATTTCCTGCTGCAGACATGAAATCTGTCATTTCTCCAAGGAGCCTTGATTTCTTTTTGTGAGAAATGGTGTTTAGAGATAACAATCTAGCACAAGAAGTGCTCAGTGCTTCTAGGTTGTTTTTAGGCCTTTTCTGTGGCTAGAATGAGGAAATATGTATCATACTGATACATATCATACAGATAGTTTTTATTCAAATTCAGCATTACAGGGCTTTTACTCACTACCATCTATTTTCCACCTGTCTTTCCTTTCTCCCATATTGAAAATCTTGATTTTCTATGTTAATACAAAATTATTCTTTTGACTCATCTCACAATAGTCTTGAAATTACAATACCAACACTAGCACCATCAATACAATTACTAAAAACAACTTTTTCCCCCAGTTTCCTTTGTCCTTAGGATATGTCCCAGTGAAGATGTGCAGTCAATTAACTGTGCTTTGAATAGTTCTTTCTGTGATCATACCAACAAATTGTTACATATTTAAATATCTTTGCTTCATTTACCTTGAATTTTGTACTTTTTACAACAAAATATATTGTTCTTGAAAGTCACTGCCACCTATTTCCTTCCTTCTTGCTATAAGTAACAACTTAAAAATTTTATGATTTATCTTTGTATTACATAGATATTGATACAGAGACACTAATGTTTCATGTGTCCAAGTTGTACTTGCATGTCTCCTTTCTCAGATTAATTGTATTAATATACATTAATGTGTATGATTATGCATTATTTATCACTTTTTAAGCTTCATAATATGTCCTGAATCACAAAAAACTGGGTTCAGATCCCACCTATGCCTCCTACATGAACTTGGGCATGTATCTTAAGCAGTCTGAGCCTCATTTTTCTCATCTGTAAAATCAGAGCAATAATTCAGGAGTGTCTGACACTTTTGTGAACCCATGGACTGTAGCCCTCCAGGCTTCTCTGTCTATGGAATTTTCCAGGCAAGAATACGGGAGTGGGTTGCCATTTCCTCCTCCAGGGGATCTTCCCTACCCAGGGATTGGACTCAGGTCTCACACATTGCTGGCAGAGTCCTTACCGACTGAGCCACCAGGGAAGCAAGAACAATAAGTTGCTGTGAAAGTTACATATGTATGTAAGTATCAGCACAGCATGTGACACATATAGTAGGTGCTCAGTGTAGTACTTCTAGTGGTTTTAGAGATGTTATATTTAGCAGTTCTTACACACCACCCATTTCCTGATATCGTGTCATTCCCCGTCAGTATCCCACAGTAAAACTTAAAAAGGGTGGATGGGCAATTTGAGAGTCACTGAATAAAGATTCAAGAAATTAGAATGTTAATACTGGCAGGAGCCCCGAGAGAGCTCCGCCTCTATCCTGCTTATTTTTCAGAGGGATAGGTCTAGAGACCTTGAGAGACCAAATGATTTGCCTAAGGCTACAAACCAGAATGGTCAAAGTCTTCTGGTGATGCCCAGCCCAATTCTTTTTCAACGTGACTTTTCTCTAAAACAAAGTTCATCTTTTGCAGTTGGTACAAGTTTCTCCGCACATTCCTGCATTCTCTCTGTAAAAGGAGAAACCGGGTGAGGGATGGGTCAGGGAAACTATGCCTTGAAGAGTTTCTTCCCTCCCTTGTATGGTATGTAAACATAGTAACAGGACTGGGCTGATTCCTATCGCAGAGCAGGGGCTCATGAATACATCCAGTTGGGGATTGTGGTAATGATAAGGAAGTTCAAGGAACAGTCCTTTATCCTCAGGAGGTTTTAAAGCAATTAAAACAACTTTAAGTTCACTTAAAAACCAAACATGGGCTGTAAAAATGTGTGTCAGGGCTTAAAACAAGAATGCATTTTAATAACATTGTCTTATTTTCATTACCTCAACCTTTGGGGATTATAACTGTTATTACTTCTGTTGTGTATACATGGAAACTAAGATTTAAGTAGCTTTTGTGACTTTCCCAAAGTTACACAGCTAATGAGCGGAAAAACTGGGTTTGGATTCAGGTCTGTAACTCCCACTCCCAGGCTCTTCATCAGATGCTCACAAGGTGTTGATGCATTTCCACTCTGATCTGTTTCTGAGCTCATTTGTTTGGGGACAAAGAAAGATGAAACAGAAGGGATATATTGTGGAACAATTTGAAGGCACTGATAATTAATTAGCTCAGCCTTTCATTCATTCATCTCTGTTTCTTCACTGTCTTAAGAGTTTGGACTCTAAGGCCAGACTGCCTGGTTTTGAATCCTGCCTCTACCACTTACTAGCTAAGCGGGTGACTTACCTTCTCTGTGCCTCAGTTTTTTCATCAATATACTGGGAATAATAGTGCCTACATTATGAGTTGTTGAATTCATTTGTAAAAGCATTTAGAACTACTGCTGCATACTAAGAACCTTATAATCATCCTGATGTTGTTCCTGCTGCCAAGAGATGTGTTTGGTGATCTGTGTTTCAATAAAAAATCAGGAGTCCTGGGATCTGGTTTAGCTCTGCTCCCAAGAGCCATGTGACCACGGGAAGGTATTTGTCACCTGAGAACCTCAATTTTTTTACCTGCAAAAGGAAAGGCTTTGGCTCTATGATCTCTCAAGTCTTTCTACCTTCAAGTTTCAAGTTCTGAGGGGTCCTCCTTCTCTTTTCATCACAAATATGGGACCCCATCTTAATAGCATAGTCTTTATAGCTGGAAGCTCATTTAAAAAATGATCCTTTTTCATTCTTAACAGATCAGGAAAGAGAGGCTGATGCCTTTTCTTTTTTTCCTAGTCTTTTCTTTTCCTTTATAAAAATTGAAGTATAGTTGCTGTTGACTATATTCCCTGTGTTGTACAATATAGCCTTGTGGCTTATCTTATACCTAATAGTTTATACCTCTTACTCCCCAACCTGTATGCTGGCCCTTCGCTGCCTCCCTCTCCCCCCTGATAACCATTAGCTTGTTCTCTGTATCTGTGAATCTGCTTCTTTTTTGTTATTTTCACTAGTTTGTTGTATTTTTTAGATTCCACATGTAAGTGATATCATACAATATTTGTCTTTGTCTGTCTGACTTACTGCACTTCACATAATGTCCTTGCAATCCATCCATGTTGCTGCACGTGGTAAAATTTCATTCTTTTCTATGGCTGAATAGAAGGAAAGGAAGCTTGTACCATTTCTACATATATTTCTCTAAGTGTGATCCTTAGACCATCTGCTTTAGAATCACCTGGGATGCTGTTAGAAATATAGATGCCTGGGCTTCAACATATCCACTGAGGCAGAACTTCTGGAGGTGGAGCCTGGACAATTGCCTGTTTAATAAGGATTCCAAGTGACTCCTATGGCAACTCATGTTTGAGAACTACTGAAGAAGGGGAGAGATGAAAAAGAGTGCCAACTTTGCATTAGATAAACTAGACTAGGGTTCTCAAACTTGAATGTGCACTTAGGTTAGTTGAGGATCTAATTTAAAAGTGCAGATTCAGATTCAGGAAGACTGAAGTGGGGCCCAAGAGTCTGCATTTCTTACAAACTTCTAGGTGAGGCTGAAGCTGCTGGTGCATAGACCAATTTTAGTAGCTAGACTTCCTAGCTCCATTCATGAGTTGTGTGACTTAGGGAAAGTACCCAATTTCTCTTAGCCCTAGATTCTTTATAAAGGGGGAGAAAGAAGTGCTTACATCAGAGGTTTGTTAGCTGGATTACATAAATTTTATATATATACAGCTGCTTATCACAGCACCAAGCATATCAGCAGTTATAAAAGGTATATCTCTAGCTCTATCTGTATATCTATGTATCTCAATACTATAATAACAAAAGTTCCATTGATTTAGTCTCTTTAGGGGATGAGATTCCTGAGATGTGCATTTTAAACAGATCTGTAGGTAACCCTTATTTCCAAGAAAGTTGATAACCCCTTTGTCTCTGTCAAGGACAGAAAAATCCCTAACCTAATTCTGAGCTCTCCAAATCCCACAGGCATTGGTTTGAAAATGTTTTATTTAGGAAGCCATGTGGTAAAGTTTTCAATAAAACTGTTGCTCCCCAAACAGCACAAGTAATGAGAGTTTTTTGAGTTAACTTTCATTGCTTTCTGATCAAATGTACATTGGAAGACTCCCTTCTCCTTAGGATGTCAGAAATGGACACAACTCATCAAATGCATGAATGGGACAATCTAACTCTTACTAGATAGGTATGGATGACAGGAGATAAATGGGAAGGGGTACTGGGGATTGAATGCCAAATCATAGGCTCAGAGCTCTTGACAGTGACCAGAGTTCCTCTGGGAGAGAGATCCATTTGCACAGCAAACCATTTCCCTTTGCACATGGAGCCTCTGGCTGTATCCTGACCTGGATTTAGAATCTGAAGTTTTCATTTATTGAGTTTGGGAAATGCAATTCAACAAATCTTTATTGAGCATCCATCATGCCAGGAGCTGTGCTGGGTGCAAGGACACAACACTGGTAAGACAGTTAACATCCCTGTGAGGGTAAGTGGCAGGACATAAGTATATAATGAAACAAATGAATAAATATGACCATTTTAGATTCCAGTGAGGGCTCTGAAGGAAATAGCAGAGAAATATAAAACAGACAGAGAGAGACTGTTGTTTGAAAAAGTTAGGAACGACTTCTTTAAGGAGGTGGTAGTTTATTAAGGCTCATAGCATGAGCATGAATTGGCCCTTCAAAGAGGAGAGGAAGAACATTCCAGGAAGAAGGAACAGTGTGTGTGAAGACTGTAAAGAAGTCAAAGAACTTGGCTTGTTGGAATAACTGGAAAAAAAACAACATGGTTAGGGAATGTGTATGTGTGTGTGTGTGTGTCTGTGTGTGTGTCTGTGGTGGAGAAGTGGCCCCAAATGAGACTGAGGAGATGACTAAGAAGAATAGATAATACTTTCTGAGGACTTATAGTGTGCCAGGCCCTGTTTTAAGTGCTTTACCTGTAATAATTCCTTGATGCTCACAACAGGAACACTTTTCATGTCCAT
This sequence comes from Cervus canadensis, assembly GCF_019320065.1. NCBI lineage: Eukaryota > Metazoa > Chordata > Mammalia > Artiodactyla > Cervidae > Cervus > Cervus canadensis. Next base: position 38,269,625 of record NC_057389.1, on the reverse strand, counting down.
TTCATAGATTGTGAAACTGAAGCACAGAATAATTAATTAGGGTCAAAGTCAAGCAGGACCTAATCTACTGACAGTGTGCAGTGTCTGTTCCCTGAAAAATGTGAGATCAGAAAGCCTAGTTTGGGGACCATTGCTCTCATGCCTTGTTTTTCCTAGGCACCTCTCCTCACCCTTTAATTATTACCTTCTCACTCTCTGTTTTTATCTTCCCATTCCCACCCCCCACTTAGTTACACAGAATATTAGAAAGGAGAAATTGAAAGCCTGGAAACTGTGGAAGTGGGGATTCTTCTACTTTTGGACTACCATGCATAACCAGTTAAGTGTTATTAATAATTTTTCTCTTCACTTATGATAATATTAAATAAATATTCATTAAGTGCAGTGTTGCACAGTGGTTAGGGTTAGGAATCAGGTGGAACAGATTTGAATGTCAGCTCCCTTATTCATTATATATCCTGGGGCCTGAGAACCTATCAGTAATAAGAAACATCATTAAGGTAATAAAGATGGGTCACAGAAAATGTACTACATTAAAAATATACATCCATTACGAGATTATCTTTATTCCAGAGATGTTAAAATCAAGGAAGTAGGGTGGGACAGTGGGGGTGATTTCTCCAAACTTCAGATGTTTTATCTACAAAGTGGGTGCAGGGACCCCTACCTTGCTGGGTTATTGTGGACAGGTCTAGATTTGTGAGCACAGGCAGACTGAATATGTTCTCAAGGTACCAGAGAAGAAGGAAAAGAAATGTGAAAAGTTCAGCTTTGATTAATGAATTCTGAATTTTGCAATGACACATCAAGAAAGAAGCTATTTTAATTTCAAAATGCATGCAGGCTTTTAAATTTTGTTTTGCCACGTGTAGTTATTTTTATGTTGAATATAGTTGAGGAAGTGCACTGTCATCTTTCCTGTGACCAAGTCTTTTGAAAGTCTTATCTGAACCCAGCTGAGGGTAGTGAATGAAATAATGCATAGTGAGTGATCAGCACAGTGCCCAGCACATAGCAAGGACTTTGCATGTGCAGTTTTTTCATCATTATTCCTCCACATTAGACAGTGGGTTCTCCACTAGGGTGTCATAAAGAACCATGCCTGGGGTGACCATATAATTGTCACCCAAACTGAGACAATTTTGCGAGTGCAGAAAAGTACCATTATTCAGTTCAGTTCAGTTCAGTCGCTCAGTCGTGTCCGACTCTTTGCGACCCCATGAACTGCAGCACGCCAGGCCTCCCTGTCCATCACCAACTCCTGGAGTTCACCCAAACCCATGTCCATTGAGTTGGTGATGCCATCCAACCATCTCATCCTGTTGTCCCCTTCTCCTCCTGCCCTCAATCTTTCCCAGCATCAGGGTCTTTTCAAATGAGTCAGCTCTTCGCATCAGGGGGCCAAAGTATTGGAGTTAATGAAATAGTATTGGGTATAAACTGAAACTATCCCTGGTAAACCAGGATATATGGTTTCTGTAGCCACAAAGCCCAGATGCTGTTTTCCAGAAATTTACTGGCTACTGGAGAGATATTAACAAATTCATTGCCCTACATTTCATGAGGTTCAAAGTCTATCTACCTACATGGACCTACATGGACAATAATCTACCTACATAAGAGTTCTTTTTTGTTTTTTAACTGACATCAAAGTTTCACATAATGGAAGATTTTGGTTTGTGCATGTAGTTTTATTATAGTAAAATTTTTCTTTGCAGAAACTTCAGCAAGCCATGGGGATACCATTCTGTATGATGTAACAAATTCTTTCCCATCTAGGGAGAAAAGACTTTCATTCTAAATTACAATGTCACAAGGAGAAGAAAGTCAATTAATTTCAGACTCTGATAACCTGGGATTTGTACTAACTTGGGCAAAGGCTGGGACTTGTCTTTTCTTTTGCTTTAGCTGTTGGTAAATGAATTTCTCAAAACTTATTTTTCTTTCATGTGCATGAAATAGAAGCCTCGATGTGAGGTTTAGAGGGAGTTAAAACTACAATGATAATACTAGCTGATGTATTTTGAGTGCTTACTATGTCTCAAGTACTGGGTTAAGCTTTTCATGTGTATTGATTTATCTTAATTCTCACCTCAGCCCTATGAAGTTGGTACATGAAGAAATTGAGGCTTTGAGAGGTTTGCTTAATTTTGTACAGTTAGGAAAATGATGGAGCCATGAAACAAATTACTATTCTCTACCATATCTCAAGAAAACTAAAATATTTTACCTACGTTTAATTTATATGAGAGGTTATCCAGGGAATGCTGAAGAAATAAAACATTGTGTAGTTCAAAAGTTTTCTTCACCATGAAGCCCACAGCACCTTGTAGATATAACATATAATTATAAATGTTCATTTTTGCCTTTGCTCAAGACTTTGAGCACCTTGTAATTATATGCAAATCTGTAGATATGAAAATCTCTCAATTTCCTCATGTACCAACTTTATATATTTGGTATCTAGCACATTGCCTGGAACTCATAGTAGTGCTCATTACTTTGTTTACTGGCTGATATTTATTACTGAATATTTACTGTAGGCCCTGTGTCTGCCTGCAATGTGGGAGACCTGGGTTTAATCCCTGGGTTGGGAAGATATCTTGGAGAAGTGTATAGCTACCCACTCCAGTATTCTGGCCTGGAGAATTCCATGGATTGTATCGTCCATGGGGTCGCAAAGAGTCAGACACGACTAAGCAATTTTCATTTCACTGTGTATGTCAGACTCTGCTAAGTGTGGAGCAGTGAAGACGATCTGCCTGGCTCTTGTTTGAATCAAGCGTGTTAGCCCACACCCCTAATGTATCATTGTTCAATGAATAGTGACAGGAAGAACAAATTGAGCCACAAACCTTGAAGAGTCTTAAATTCTAACGTGCCTCAGAGTCCCAGGCAAGATGAGCCCTCAGGTTGAGGATAAGTGGGAAAGGTGAGCTATTGACTAGGTGGATAAGAGTAATGCAATTTTTTTTTCTAACTCCAGGGTATATATAAATCATCTGAGGTACATGTGGAAAATGCTGATTCCAGGCACTGCTTTTAGAGGATGTGATTTAGAGAGTCTGGAGGACACAAGATAGTTTATTCATTTACTCAACATATATTTCTTGAGGTCCTACTATGTGCCAGTCACTGTCTTGGACCCTGGGGTTCAGCAGTTAATAGGATAGATATGTTTTTACCTGTAGGGAGCTAACATCTCAGTGTAATGTTTATCAGAGAAGATAAAGGTGAATAAATAAGACCATTCCCAATTGGGAAGAATACTATGAAGTAGACAATAGGTTGAAGACCGGCCTGCAGGGAGGGTAATGGGTTACTTTATGCTTAGGGGTCAGAGGAGGCCTCTGTGAAGGACTGACATTAGAGTTGATTCTTGGAAGCATGAGAATGAACCAGCTATGCACAGAACTGGGAAAGGAGGTTCTTAGGTAAAGGCTCTGTGGGATTACCATGTTCAAGGAACAAAAAGGAGACCAATATTGGACTAATGAACTATAAGATGAGATCAGAGAGTCAGGCAGGAGCCAGATCATATAACACCTAGTAGGCCATGATGGTGAGTTTGGATTTTATCCTAAGAGCAATGTGAAGCTTTAGAAAGTACTAAAGCAACAGAAAGCTGTCATCCTTAGACTACACTTTGAGAAGCACTGATAGTGTGGCTTGGCTTCAGGGAAACTCACTTGATCACCTCCCCATCATTTTCTGTTCTCAGAGTAGCTATCATGTGCAGTGCTGGTCATCTTTCTCTGTCACTGTTATTACCTGAGGGCCGTGTGAACACATTTGGCTGAGGTGCCGTGACAGACAGTTGACACAGTCACCTCATAAAATGTTCATAGCTGATTAAGGGGTATATTCTCCTTCAGAGGCCTGGGTGTCCTGAAGAGAGAAAGAACAGCTGTTTCCTCTGCTCTCATTAAGGACTTAAGCCTTCTTCATATTAAAGAACTTCCATAAACAAAATCAGAGATTACTGGATGTTCCCACAAAAATGGTGTAACTGAGAGGCATCTATATAAAAGGGACTCTTGGTGTTGGCAAATGGCATGATCCAGAGGCCTGAGGGGTAGGGGTGGGGGTTCCAGGGCAGAGGGCCAGGTCAAATTACCAAGCTGCATGGGATTGTCCTTTCTGGATTAATTTTGTTCTTGAAGATGAATCCTGAACCTAAGGAAGTGGTCATAATAATGTATGTTTCCTAGGCTCCGCCTCTGACTTCTGATCCAGCAGTCTGAGTTTATTATCATGAGGCTTCCCTGGTGGCTCAGACAGTAAAGAATCTGCCTGCAATGCAGGAGACCCAGGTTCGATCCCTGGGTAGGGAAGATCCCCTGGAGAAGAAAATGGCTACCCACTCCAGTATTCTTGCCTGGGAAATCCCATGGACAGAGGAGCCTGGCGGGCTGCAGTCCCTCGGGCCTCAAAGAGTTGGACACGACTGAGTGGCTAACATTTATTCTACATGCTGGTGTCTTCTCTGGGCAGCTCTGAGTCACTCTTGAATTAGGGATGCACCTTGACTTATCTCCCCCAGGTGGCAGCACACCTTTCTTTTTGGGTTTTTCTTGCCTTGGGTAGCATCTTTATCTTATATCTCACAAATGCAAGATTACTGAGAAATTTTGGAATTTTCTAGAGAACTCAGGTGATACTAGATGTTACTTCCTAACAAGTCCTCTGTAAATGTTGGATTATATATCCTTGAGACCCAGGCTAGCCCTCCATCCTCTTCTCTGAGAACTGCCTTCTCCTTTGGCCTCCATGCTTATAAGATGTGATCCTTGTCTTCCTGGCCAAGGCTGGCAGGATGAAATATGAACACCCAAGTCAATGTGGGCCAGATAGGTTCTCTCTCCTGAAAGGTTAAAGTGAAGATACAGAGATTCCATCCATTCCTAGCTGGTTGCTAGAATCAAAGATGAGAAACTCTAGATTTGTGCTGTCTAGTTTCTGCCACTAAACAGTGGTCATTTGAAAGTGGCCGGTCCAAATTGAGATACTGTGTAAGTGTAAATTAACTACACATTAGAATTCAAAGACTTGATATGAGGGAAAAGTTTATCCTGTTAAAAACTTTTATGTTGATCAAGTTAAATTGTATTTTGTATATATTGATGAAAAGTATATTTAAAAATGATTTTACCTTTTAAACTTATTTTTAATATATCTATTAAAATTTTTTAAATTACATTTGTGATGAACATTATATTTCTATTGGAAAGTGTTGTTCTTGATCTTGTCATATGTGTCTGGAGAAAGAGAGAAAACTGATCCATAGGGAAAGAAGAATGAAGCAGGTGCTCAGAGAGATGCAGATACAAATAAACATGTGGTTCTAAGAGGAGAGAGAAATATTGAGAGAGAGAAAGGGAAGGAGGGAGGGAAGGAGAAGAAGAGGTGGGGCTGAAGGTGGACTAGAAAGGGTCAGAGATGGAGAATCAGACAAAGGCAAAGAAAGGAACAGGGAAAGTCTGCCTGGGTTCCTGCTGACAGTTCAGTTCTTGGTTTCAGCTCTTGGAGAGGCTTTCAGCATTTCCATTCATTTGGTTCTAAGATATATCTCCATGTTCTTTTAATAAAATAACCTTTTTGGCTTAAGTCTATTTGAGCTTACTTGCAATGAGAAGACATACTTCTGAAATATAGCTGTCTGTCTTATTGATTGCTGAAACACAGGGATAAGGTGTGAGTATAGATACTATGATATAGTATAAGATGGCGAACAGCTAGCACATTTGCTCCCAGTGCCTTATCCATGCCACGCTGGACATTGCTTGTCAGTCACAACCCCAGGCGTAACTTTAGAATCCTTTCCAATGATAAGCATCTGGTTGTACTATGCTGTGCTTAGTTGCTTAGTCATGTCCAACTCTTTGTGACCCCATGGACTCTAGCCCACCAGGCACCTCTGTCCATGGGGATTCTTCAGGCCAGAATACTGGAGTGGATGCCATGCCCTCCTCCAGGGGATCTTCCCAACCCAGGGATCAAATGGTCTCCTGCATTGCAGGTGGATTCTTTACCATCTGAGCCACCAGGGAAGCCCAAGAATACTGGAGTGGGTAGCCTATCCCTTCTCCAGGGGATCTTCCTGACCCAGGAATTGAACCAAGTTCTCCTGTATTGCAGGTGGATTCTTTACTAGCTGAGCTACCAGGGAAGCCCAGGTATCTGGTTAGCCACCCTCAATAGACTAAAAATGACATATGAAGATAATCCTATTTGTTATTCTTGAGAAAAATCACTGAAGTAAAAGCCTGAGGAGACACAGATTTTGGGGCCAGTTGAAACATAAACTGTTTTTTTTTTTTAAAGTCATTTCCTTTATCTAAGCCTCAGTTGCTGTGTCTATAAAATGACAGTAATGGTAGTACCTACCCACAGAGTTGTTGTGAGATATGGGTATAATAATAGACATTGTAGCCCTTGGGCTCCCCTGGTAGCTCAGCTGGTAAAAAATCCACTTGCAATGCGGGAGACCTGGGTTCAATCCCAGGGTTGGGAAGATCCCCTGGAGAAGGGCATGGCAACCCACTCCGTTATTCTTGCCTGGAGAATCCCTATGGACAGAGGAGCCTGGCGGATGACAGGGGTCACAAAGAGTTGGACGTGACTGAGTGACTATGCACACAGCACAGACCTTAGAAGTAAAAACACAAATGTGAATTGGTGTTCTGACCAAGGCCCTCAGTATTCAGAACTAGTCAGAGTCTCTCCTCCTCTGCCCTCACCTCAAGACATCTTTGTAGTAGAGGGGCACAGGGTTTTGAAAACAATTCCTAGTAACCATCATACATGAAGTGGAGTTGTTTTCAGAAGCCAGCCAAAGCCCATCAATTTCAGGTCTTCTTATTTTATTGTGTTTTATTTTTATTTTCTGCACATAGGAAGTTGACACTAAGAGGTAGTACTGACAAGAGAGATTTTGGAAAATGACTCATCTGGAATTTGCTAGAGTTGCCTGAAATTGGTAGAACTTCAGCCTTAGAGAGAAAAAAAAAAAAGGAGGTGTCTGTGTGTGTGTGAGAGAGAGAGAGAGAGAGACAGAGAGAGAGAGAAATTGATTTCTCTTCCCCAGTTCTGTTCTGTCCCTGAAGCATCTAGAAAGCAGTTCTCAGGGAACAAGAGCATAGTATGACTGAGTCTGGGCCTAATGCATGTGGTGTTTCTTCTTGCGCTGTTAAAGTGTGTTGAAGAGACAGAGCTGTGGATTCAGGCTAATGAAATCTACTCATAATTACGACAGAAATGTGGAACAGAATTCGTACTTTGTGACTCTGTGAAGACCTGGGCCACGAGGCAGGGAGAAGTGAATTCCAGAGCTATTATGAGGAAGGATGAGCTCTTCTCATCTCCAGAAATAACAGTGCAGAATGTCAGAACGGAAAAGGAAGTCAGTGACCACGCAGTCCTCCTGCTTATTTTAGAAATGAGGAAACTGAGGTCCAGAAAGGTTAAGTGATTTGCCCAAGATCATGCAGAGTCAGTGGCAGAGCCAGGGATATCACTTGAGTGTCCTGTTCTATTGTTTATCCACGATTCCCTCACTGCTCTGTGGTCCTGATGACAAGTCCTGTCCAACTGTTGCCCATGGCTTTCAGGTTAGGTCTCACAGGATGTGTCCTCCTCCTCTGCTTTTGCTGATCTTGCCTGCAAAGAGAGAATTAAGGTCCCAGTTCAAGTGTCATTTCTGACTCCTGTCTTTCATCAGTCATTGTCATCATTCCACTCTTCAATTTCCCATCAGACTGTTTTTCTCAAAACTCTACTTGACAGTTGATCCCTCCTCTTCTCCAGAGCCTCAGCAGTCCTCCAACTCTCCTAGGATGGGTGGTGCAGAGGATCACATCCCTGGGCCACACTGATGTCTCCAGGGTTGTGCATGTGACCTCAGCTGAGTCAATGACACTCACTCCTAGAACTTAGCAAAGGGTTATTCTCTTTCCTACGGAGCTGTAAGCTCACAGACTATAAGCCTGGTGGGCAACCTGAGATCCTGCTGGAGAACAAAGCAGCATAGTGACAATTCATGGACTTAATTACATCATCCAATGCTTTCACTTTTTGCTTAAGCCAATTTGAGTTGGATTTCTGAGAATTTATAACCAAATAATTCTGCAATACTTCTAATATACCAATAGATCAGTATTTTCTCAAATTTGTTCCTAGACTATCCATTACTTAGATAAATATTGAGTATCTATCTTTAAGTATAGGTAACAAAGATCAATAAAGATGAGTAGGACATAGTCCTTGAATTCAGCTGCTCATTATTCTAGCAGGGGAGTGAAGACTCTCTGCTAGAATACTTAAGTGTTAGACACTTAAGTACTTGTGTCTAACATACAAAGTAGTAGGTGAAAGTGGCCCGAGGGAGATGCATACAGTATGCTGTGGAGGTGTGAAGGAGAAGAGTTCACACAAATGGAGAGCAGATTAAGACATTTCTTACAGTGTATAGGATTTGAGATAAAATTTGAAGATTGGGGAGGAACAAGAAGAATTCCAGACAAAGAGATCAACATAAACTAAAATGTAGAAATGGAAACTTTCTGGACACAAAAGGGGAATAAATACAAAATCTAGATTATTCAGAGTAGGTATTTCAAAAGGTCAAGTGTTTGAAAATTCAATTTGTTGTGTCAAATATGACAAAATGTTGTCATATTAATATTATATTAATGCCATTCCACCAAGGAAAGATTAGGACCATATCTATCTCGTAAACAGATAAATCTTCAAAACATTAAAATTTTTGAATGAATGTTTACCCCTTTCTTCCTCTACACAGAAACCCCATGAAGGCAGGGAACATATTCTTGGTCTCCATTTTATCCTCAACTCCTAGAGCAGTGTCTGGCAGAGTGAATGCTCAATAAATATTGTTGAAAAGATTAATGAATATTATGGAAGGCTTTTAATGTCAGACAAAGGGCTTTTCATACCTAAAAATTTTAAGGAAAACCCAATGTTTAATGAGCACCAACTATGTGTCATCCACTCTACAGATGTGTGACATGATCAGGGTTGTGTTTTAGGAAGAAAGACTGGATAGAGTGAAGACGAAGAAGAGACATGGGAGTAGAGAGTCAACTAACATCACTGTTTACTCATATTGAAACTTATCTGAGCCTGATCATGAAGGTAGTGTTGTTAGAGCAGAAAGCAGAGGACAACTGTTAAAGTAAAATGGCAGATTTCTTACAGTCTCAGAAAAGTTGGGAAGAGGATCTGAGGGTTGGTGGGGCAAAATGTATTTTCCTAAGATGATCACAACAGAATCTTCTATCCAACCACATCAAAATAAAGCCTAATTCCCCTACTCTTGATTTGCAGTGGGCTTATCATTCAGTTGCAACTAAAAGAATATGGTAGAAGTGACACATATAACTTCTCATGGGTAACCATAAAAAGTGACCCAACTTCTGCCATGCTGTCTGGAGTGATTTCACCCTTGACATCTTCAGTCACCATGTAAAGAGCCTGCCTGTCCAGAGATTGCCATACTCTAAGAAAGCCCAAACTTTTCCCTATGGAAAGATCACAAAGAGACCCTAAGACCACACTCAGAGAGAGAGAGATATACTGGAACAGAGGTGCAGCCCCTCACTTACTGTCCCAGCACTATCAAGATACACCAGAGAAGAACCACTCAGCTAAGCCCTACCTGAATTCCTGACCCACAGAAACTGTGACAAATAATAGGTATATTTGGTTCTAGTCATTCTGAGTATACATAAGTATCCTGCAGGCATGATATCCAGCTCTCTGCTGGGAGTATGGATCTGGCATTGGAGTGTTTGAAGAGATGTGAAGCTATAAAAAGTAGGAATAGGTAAGTTGTCAAAGGAGATAATGTGGCCAGGATAGAGGACCCACATCACCTTTTTTTAAATGAGGAAGAGGAGTTGGGGTAGAATAAAGAGATATTATTAGATCGTGACATAATTATTATTTGGTTCATATGCTTGTTTTCTGACTTCTCTGACTAGACTATTAGATCTATAAGATCAATGATCAAGTCTGGTTTTGTTGCATTAATAAGGTTATTAGTTTAGTTTGTGACAGTAGCAAACTACCCCATAATCTCAGTGTTTTTCAGCAACAAACACTTCCTTTTTACCCTTTTAATACTCATGTTCTACTGTAGGTCAACAGTGGCAGTGTTCCAGACAGCCATCTGCTCCATGTACTTTCTCATTCCAGGATTCAGTGGAGAGAACAGTCTTTATCTGGGACGTGCTGTTATTAGGATGTGCAAGAGGTCTGCAGAAACTGGTGATACTTCTGAAAGCTTCTGCCTGAATGTGGTGTGTGTCACGCCTGCTCCCATTCCTTTGGCTAGGGCTTGACACATGGCCAACCCGAAAGCAACCTCCAGGAAGCACAGCAAATTACATTGTGCTGAGTGAATGTGCAACCCTCTTACAGAGATGTGGGCCAGGGGTGAAAGACTGCAAACCATAACTTACCCCTCCCACCAAGGTAACCCTCATACTTAGCACAATCCCTGGCACCTAATAGGTGCTTGCAAATATTAGTTGAATGAATGAATGGTTGGACATGATCAGGGAGGCAAGAGAAGATTAAAAAAATAGGCAGTATGGGGAATAAGTGTAAATCTATGGCTGATTCATATCAATGTATGACAAAACCCACTGAAATGTTGTGAAGTAATTAGCCTCCAACTAATAAAAAAATTAAAAAAAAAAATAGGCAGTGTTCAGAAACTCAAGGAAGATTTGACCTCACAATTTCAGAAAGAATTTGAGAGCAGAAAACAATAGACTTTATGAATCCAGTGAGCTCATATAAGTGGACTACACATAAAAGTGGACTATCTTTTTTCATGTAAAATTTCATAGACACCTGACGCAGGTGTGGATCCTGCAAGAAAATTCATTTGCCCAAAGTTCCAGGACACTTCTACTCTGCATCTTTGCTGCCCACCCTTCCTTGATTGCTAGTTCATTGGAAATGAATGCTAGTTCTCTTTGAAATGGGAGCTATGTGAGCTTAAGATGCAATGCTCAATGCACCTAGGATTATGTGCTGGGAAAGAAGTCATTCTCTACATCTTTTGCTTGGAACAAGATTGGGTCATGCTCTAAAAGAGCACAGAGAGGTCATTGCAAAACTAGCTGTGGATACAAAGGGGTTTCAGACTGAGGGAGAAAAGGAAGTGGGAGTCATTTCTGTAAACAACACAATGAATGAGAATGCTGCTGTGTTTTAATTTAGAGATATCAATGCAAGCCATGCTTGTTAGCTTTTTAAAAAATTTTTAATTCAAACTAATGAAAAATTGAAAGGAAATGAGATGTTCCATAAGATTTAGCCAAACTGAATAGGTCTTGTGGAAGCTGACTGAAAAATTAGTTATGGGTGGCTTTTGGCAAAAGCCACTATTGAGATTAAAACACTGCCTGCCTATTCCTAAAATTTGGTGCTGTGCACCATGAGGCCCCTGGTGGGCTGTTGCAAGGTTTCCTGTTGTTGTCCTGTTTATAATTAACATAGAAGAAATTTAAGTATAACTGTAGCATATGAGATGTGCTCAGTTGGGGTTTTTTTTTGGCCAATGTACCAAAAATCAAACAGTGAAGACAGAAAATTTTAAGTTAGATTTTGAAATTATTTGTGTGTCTATGTAGTATATATGTATGCATGGGTGTTGGTGTGTGTATGTATATATGGAAATGGCATAGAGATACAACAATATATGATTTAGAAACCATGAGAAAAGTAAAAGCAACTACTGAATGCTTATAATACCTTTTTTTTTGCATAAGTATCGCCTGTGAATTTGTCTATTGTCGCTATCTGAAACTGTTTTAGGTAATGAATTCTGATCCCCTAAGTGTCTGGGCTTAACCTTATCTTGAAGCCTCAGTGTGAGTAGAAGGGAGAAATTGGAGCTTACTTTTCTTTTCCTTCTAGCCAATGGGTAGTTTGATAGAATTTCGTGTTAATGCAGCAAGAGCCTGTGGATTAAATCCAGTTAGTTTTGTTCTGTCATTTAGATTCCATACATCATTCTGGCTTGCCAGCCATCTTAAAAATTGAGTAGAAGGTTGAACACAGATGATTCCTCATTGCTAACAAGCCTTCAAGTGTTACTGTTCCATGTTTCTCCCATGCTGAACATCTGAGCGTCTAAGCTATTTCCAAGCTCGGGGCCTTTGCAGGCTGTTCCCTCTGCTCTCTTGTCCTGTATAACTTCTCAGGTCTCAATTTTAATATCTTTTCTATGGAGAAGACAAGGGTTTTTCAGATGGTTCAGTGGTAAAGAATCTGCCTGCAATGCAGGAGATGCAGGAGACATGGGTTTGATCCCTGGGTTGGATCCCAGGGATCCAACTGGAGTTGGATCCAACCCAGATCCCCTGGAGTAAGAAATGGCAACCCACTCCAGTATTCTTGCCTGGAAAACCCTATGGACAGAGAAGCCTGGCGGGCTATAGTCCATAGGGTTGCAAAGAGTCAGACATGACTGAGCTACTGAGCATGCACAGGGACAATGTCCCTAACTTTCTGTATTCCTCCCCACTCTATCTGCACAGTGTTCTTCCTCCATTGAGCTTTCTCATGGCACCCTGCTTTTTCACCAATTCTCTGTTTGCTTGTTTAGTTATTTACTGTTGTCTCCAACCATACTGTGAGGGCAGGGACATTATCTGTTTCGTTCGCTACTGCTTTCCCAGTACCCAGCAGAGTGCGAGGCATGTGAATGCTTACAGCTTCTGGATGAGTAAAATTTCCACTAGCAGTAGGTTAGTAATATCCAGGAATGTTTCACTTTAGAGATGGAAAGACCTTAGAGGTCATGTGAATCTAATACCAGATCCGTGTTAATTAATAGCACTTTTGTTCTTTACAGTCTATTCTATGAGTGTGCACAACTTATTTATTCTTCTGGTAATTGACATTTGGTTTCTTGCTGGAATAAACAATGTGGTTATCAACATTCTTATGTATGTTTCTTTGTGCACGTTTGCAACGATTTCCCTAGACCATATGCCCGGCAGTTGAACTACTTAGTAATAGGATATGCATATCTTAATCTTTACAAGATAACACCATTTATTTTCCAGAATGGCTGTCCCAATCAGCACTCCCAGTAGCTGTGTCTGAGTGTTCCTGTTACTCCACCTTCCTTAGCAACATTTGATTTGAACAGATTTCTTAACATTAACTAATCTTGTAGGTGCAAAATGGTGGTTTCAATTTTCATAAATCCCGTCTGTTTATGCCAGAGGTTGCAAACCAGCTGTGCATGGGCTGAATGAGACCTGCAGTCTGGATGGTATCCATGGATGTGTTGTGTTTGATTGAAGGGTGTTTTTGAACCAAAAAAAAAAAAAGAATTAGTTGCCAATATTTGAAAATTGGAAGATTTCACTTAAGAATCTGGATTTCTGGGTTTTTTTTTTTGTTGTTGATGGAAAAATGGGACAACATCAGTGCACAGAGTCCTTATTCACACCTGACAATGACTGGCAGTAGTTGAGAAGCAGCTGCCTCTGCTTGTCAGGCAGGGGATGTACTTTGAAAACCGGCCAGAGTTTTATAGCCAACCTATATCTTTTGGTTATCTTGGCTTCCTGGCCCCTGTAGGTTTTTAAATTGTCTGGCCTGTTTTGAGTCTTCATAAATAAAGAAAGCCTCAGAAGTGGGGTAGCGGTAGGGGGTACCCCCTTCACCCAAGTTAGACCTGGAAGAGCCCTGCATAATAGAACCCTGGACACATGGTTACAGGGCTGAGGGCCACTGAGCTGAGGGCCACTTCTTCCCTAAAACCTCTCCATTCATCTTCCTGTGCTCTATGCTCCCCCTTCTCCTACCCCTTTCTCCCATGTTATCTTTCTTCGCTCTGAATTTCCTGAGCCTTTTGGTCTGCACTCCTTTTGAGCCACCTATTTCTTTTCACCATACATTATAATTATTTGCGTACTTGCCCCCTTTTCCTCTCTTTGGCTGAAAACTCCTTAAGGTTTGGGACCATATATTTATAGGTCTGTCATTTTAATTTTTGTTATTGTTGTTGTTTTGTTTTCCATAGTACTTTATAGTGGTGGCTTGCACATGGAAGTTTCATTCATTTCAATAATCATTTACTAAGTGCTCATATGCCAGACCTTGTGCTGGGCACTAGGACCATGAAATGCCATCATTGCCTTCAAGGGTGTGATAGCTCTCTGGGAGAAAGGACCATGTTTGTTCGTGCATTCATTCACTCAAACAGTAGACTTATATGTAATGCTTACAATGTAATTACAACTTACATTGTAATGCTTACAATGGGCCAGGTGCTGTGCTAGGTCCTGGGGAGCAAAAACAGACAAGATCTTTGCATCATGAAGCTTACACACTAGTGAGGGAAAAGATATTCAGTTGCCTGTAACTCAAGAAGCTGACCTGGTCTGAGAGTTGCAAGGGGGAAGACAAAGTGAGACTTGAACTAAGAACGTCATGATAAGTATATGTGAAAGTCTTATGGTGGGAAAGAAGAGGCCCAGCTCACAGACCAGGAAGCAGAGTCCTTGCAGATGGGGCCTAGAGTTTTAGACACAGCGTAGTGAAAGATGAGACTGGAAATGGAGATAAGGGCTATACCCCAAGAGGAAATGAATGCAGTCTAGTGTCTAGATGCTAAAATGGACGTGTGTAGAATGGAGACATTCAGTTTTTAATTGAATTAATGCACAGGTAAGTGAATATATGGATGACTATTCTAGAAACTTACCATCTAGTACAGAGGATAGATAGGATGTCTAATAAAGTTTATTGCTATTTTATCAGGAAGGGACAGAAGGGATGTTGAACATTTCAGGCACCTACAAATTCTACACTAGCTACAATAAGAAGAATGCCATGATCCTGGAGATTTATTAAAGATGGGTGGCTTTTTGCCCTCACCCCTGACTAAAAAAAAGGAGTAGCCTTCCCCAGACTTCTATCGTCCCTGAAAAGAGAACTGTTGCCTGTAGAGGATTAGCAGAAATAGGCCCATAATGAGCCCACACTAAGTTATTGACGGCACTTGGCCCTTGACTGTAAGGAGCAAGTCGTGTTTCTCAGCTCTTGCCTTCCAGTGTACCTTGAGGCTTCCGAGATAAACAATCCTAATAAGTAGGCTTTTCCCCTCCCTCTGCAGCGTTCAGGCTGACTGAATGCTTCCTGCCTCTGAGTTGATATTCTAGGGCATGCAGACATTTGTCAGGAATACAATTGAAGTCTAAAGCATCCTTGGGGAAACCTCCCCCTAGATCCAATGCCACTCTTAAGAGTGGAGAAATTTTTTCTCAGAGAATTTATTAAAGTTGATTCCTGAAAATTATAGCTAAGAAGTATAAGCCCCTGCTGCCATGTGGCTGGGTTGTTTATTTGTTCTGTTGTTAGTTTATCAGATATTAACAAAAGGAAGGTCCTATCACACTGATGCTTGGTGCCATGTCTGTCTCTTTGTTCACTGTGTCCTTTTGCCTGGAATGCCCTCCCTCCTTTCAACAGTCCTATCTTCCAAGAAACTTTCCCCAATAATGCCAGACCGCAATGCTTTATCTCCTTCCTGACCTGCCTGTAACTCTTAACAATTACTCTGTATATTTTGGTATTTGATCCTTGGTGGCTCAGACAGTAAAGAATCTTCCTGCAATGAGGGAGACCTGGGTTCAATCCCTGAGTTGGGAAGATCCCCTGAAGGTGGGCATGGGAACCCACTCCACTATTCTTGCCTGGAGAATCTCCATGGACAGAGGAGACTGGTGTGCTACAATCCATGGGATTGCAAAGAGTAGGACATGACTGAGAAACCAAGCACATCACATTTATTTATGCATGTTTTAATGAGTATATGTCTTGGTTCTTCAATAAGATTACAGCTTGAAAATAGGCCAGCAAGTACTTGCTGAAAGTATTGAATAACATGTAAAACTTAAGGACAAAGACTAGATTATATCCTTTCTTGCTAACCTGTACTATATTGAGTTCATTTATGGGATCATAAGAAATATTCAAAAAATATTTTTGAAGCAGATCCCTGGTGACTCAGACGGTAAAGCGTCTGCCTACAATGTGGGAGACCCGGGTTCAATCCCTGGGTCAGGAAGATCTCCTGGAGAAGGAAATGGCAACCCACTCCAGTATTCTTGCCTGGAAAATCCCATGGATGGAGAAGCCTGGTGGGCTACAGTCCCTGTGGTTGCAAAGAGTCAGACACGACTGAGGAACTTCACTTTCAAATGAACAGAAGTTAGGCTGAAAAGCACTATATCACAGTCCTAAGGAACATGTCCCAGTAAAGGACAGAAACGGTATGGACCTAACAGAAGCAGAAGATACTAAGAAGAGGTGGCAAGATACACAGAAGAACTACACAAAAAAAGATCTTAATGACCCGGATAACCACGATGGTATGATCAGTGATCTAGAGCCAAATATCCTGGAGTGTGAAGTCAAGTGGGCCTTAGGAAGCATCACTGCAAACAAAGCTAGTGGAGATGATGAACTTCCAGCCAAAATATTTCAAATCCTAAAAGATGATGCTGTTAAAAGTATGCTGCACTCAGTATGCCAATAAATTTGGAAAATTCAGCAGTGGCCACAGGACTGGTAAAGGTCAGTTTTCATTCCAATTCCAAATAAAGGCTATGCCAAAGAATGTTCAAACTACTGCATGATTGTACTCATTTCCCGTGCTAGCAAAGTAATGCTCAAAATCCTCCAAGCTAGGCTTTGACACTATGTGAACCAAGAACTTCCAGATGCACAAGCTGGATTTAGAAAGGGCAGAGGAACCAGAGATCAAATTGCCAACATCCGTCTGGTCCTAGAAAAAGCAAGAAAATTCCAGATAAACGTCTACTTCTGCTTCATTGACTAAGTCAAAGCCTTTGACTGTGTGGATCACAACAAACTGTGGAAAATTCTGAAGGAGGTGGGAATACCAGATCACCTGACCTGCCTCCTGCGAAACCTGTATGCAGGTCAAGAAGCAACAGTTAGAACTGGACATGGAACAACAGACTGGTTCCAAATTGGGAAAGTAGTAAGTCAAGGCTGTATATTGTCACCCTGCTTATTTAATTTATATGCAGAGTTCATTATGCAAAATGCCAGGCTGGATGAAGCACAAGCTGGAATCAAGATTGCCAGGGCAAATATCAATAACCTCAGATATGCAGATGACACCACCCTTATGGCAGAAAGCGAAGAGGAACTAAAGAGCTTCTTAATGAAAGTGAAAGAGGAGAGTGAAAAAGCTGGCTTAAAACTCAACATTCAAAAAATGATCATGGCGTCTGGTCCCATCACTTCATGGCAAATAGATAGGAAAAAATGAATCAGTGACAGACTTTTATTTCCTTGGGCTCCAGAATCACTGCAGATGCTGACTGCAGGACTGCAGCCATGAAATTAAAAGATGCTTGTTGCTTGGAAGAAAAGCTATGACAAATCTAGACAGAGTATTAAAAAACAGAGACATTACTTTGCCAGCAAAGGTCCATCTAGTCAAAGCTATGGTTTTTCCAGTAGTCATGTATGTATGTAAGAGTTGGACCATAAAGAAGGCTGAGCACCAAAGAATTGATGCTTTTGAACTATGGTGTTGGAGGAAACTCTTGAGAGTCCCTTGGACTGCAAGGAGATCCAACCAGTCAATCCTAAAGGAAATAAATTCTGAATATTCATTGGAAGGACTGATGCTGAAGCTGAAACTCCAATACCTTGGCCACCTGATGTGATCGGTTAACTCATTGGAAAAGACCCCAATGCTGGGCAAGATTGATGGCAAGAGAGAAGGACACAATGGAGGATGAGATGGTTGGATGGTATCACCAACTTGATGGACATGAGTTTGACCAAGCTCTGGGAGATGGTGAAGGACAGGGAAACCTGACATGCTGCAGTCCATGGGGTCAAAAAGAGTTTGATATGACTGAGTGAATAACAACAAAGAACATAGACTAAGGAATCATATAGTTATAAGTTACCAGCTAAGGACTTGGGCAAATTCAGTAATTTCTCTGTGCCTCAATTTTCCCATTTGTAAAATGGGAGTTTTAGTAGCATCCACTTAACAAGGTAATGATGAGGATTGAATAAGATAACATGTATACACAAGACTGTCCCAAAGCCAAGATTATCTGCAAATGAGCACATGAAAAACTTAAGTGTGCAGGGTTTGACTAGGGCTTCCCATTGTAAAAGGAGGCAAAGAAGCTGACAACTTTATTGGAGCTTAGAATCAATCTCAAAATGCAAAAGGCCTTCAGGTACCATTCCCAAGTGAGTGACCAGTGAAAGATAGTCTAAGGGGACACAAGAAAATAAAGTAAAGCAGAATGGAGCAGGCTGGTATTTCTCAAATTCACAGCCCTCATGCCAAGCCAATGTAGTCATTCCGTTTACACTCTTTTTCCATTCTCAAAGAGAAAAGTTTGATGAAGTTTTCATTTGATAGAATCATTTGGTGGTCCTTGTTCAGCTCCATTTGAACCCCTGCTAAATCTCCTTTATATGTAAAAGAAGAGTGTTTACCTCAGGCTATAATCCTTTGATAGAATATAGTGTATTTTTAACTGGAATTCAATATCATTGTTCTGTTATTAAGTTTTATGACTATCTTTTATTTAAGTAATACTGTCTTTCCCATTAATAGTACACATAAAGTTTCTTTTTATATTTTTGGCAAAAAGAGAGATAATTAAAAGTTAAGTAAATATTAGGATAGGAGGTCCACAGTAAAATAAAATACCATGAAAGTGAAACACAGATAACTGACTGGAAGACCCTTGGGCTGATGATTTGGGCTTGAGTTCTGTACCTGTTTTGCCCTTCAGGAGTTACACAACCTTGAGAATTCATTTCCCTTGCCCAAGCCTCCCATTTTCTGATCTGTTACATGAGTGAGTTGGGCAATAGAGAATCGCTGTGGTTCTTTCTAGGTTGCATATTCTAGCATTTGGTCAGGGAAGAGTCAGAAGATGCTCCTTGATGGTGGAGGGCTGCCTTGACTTGGGAGGATTTGCTTTGCAGGGAGGTGGGGAACAGTGGGGCTGAACAGATGCACCGTGCCAGGGACACGCAGGGTATATTTATTCTCTGGCTATATTTATTCATGCTTACCAGCCCCAAGTTGCCATCCTTATTTTAGGACTGAAAATGTTTGTTTCAGACACTGAAACTTGGAATTGGCCAATAAATCTATACCAACATGTGGCAAATTAATCTCTTATTTCCCCAGATTTCCTTTCCTTATGACCTTGGAAAAATATGTCTTCACCTCTCCTAAAGAAAATGCTCTAGGTGGATCCTGTTCTCTATTTTTTGTCTATTATGCCCATAGATATCACTTACCAAGCTTTGAGCATGTACCAGACACTCTGCAAAGCACTTTAAGCATATTATATAGCTTAATCTTGCAACAATTTTGAAGAGGGAGATATTGCCATTATCCCCATATTACAATAAGGAAACTGGGACTTGGAGATAGTAAGTGACTTGCTCAAGGTCACGTAGTTTGTAAGAGGCACAAATGGAATTTAAATACAGGCTAGTTGGATTCCAAAGCCCATGATATCAGGGTGTTTTAAAATTGAAAATTGAGGAATTGCAAATCTAAAATTGAGGGTATCTTTTTTTTCTGTTTAAAATTTAAATACTTTCAAGGTATTTAAAAAATTTTTTTCAAGATATGTTAATAGAGTGAACTTCTATCAGGTTATTAAAATCACAAGTATGTGGGCTCTGCCAGTACAGGAAAATGTTTATGTGAAATAGCACTCGTGAAAACCCAGTACAAAGGGGAGTGTGTGATCGCTGATCTGCTAAAGCAATCCTAATACACAGTGGTACAGACTGTACAGAATTTTGAAGGATTCAGATAGTTTAGAGTTTAACGTGTTTTAGACTTTTTTTCCTGCAAGGTTACGTAACTCCTAAATGTAGAAAGTTATATAGAAAAGAAACGACTTTTTTTGAAACTGAGTAAATAGGAGTAATGTTTAAAGGAGCCCCACTGCGGCTAGACCTCTGGGTTCAGACATTATAGGCCCACTTGAAATATTTAGTGAGCAGGTCATTCCAGGAGAGAATTAAAAATCTCTCCTGAACTCCCAGCCCCTTACTGTCCTGAGCCAACTTCACTGAATCAGAATTTAGTGAGAATGTTCCTCTTCCCAGAAGTTCCTGAACATTTTGGGTAACCAACCATATGAAAACTGTACATGTCAATCTGCATGTAATACTTTGCAAACAATTTTAGTGGATCCATGGGCCCCTGGGCTCAGGTAAAGCACCCTGCTAAGAAAAAGTCTTCTGAAATCCCAGCCTAGACAGCTAGAATAAAATTGGAATGAATCTGAAAGGGTCTGGGTTTCATGGCAGGAGAGCAGATATGTTCATCCTACCAGTCTTTTACCTTGGTGTGGGGGTCTTGTGGGTGGTTTGTTTGTTTGTTTTTATAAAGGACGTTCATGATTGTTTCATCTTCACAACCACCTTCTAGGCTAGACAGAGCAAATGATTTCTACTGTGGCTTTAAGACTGCAGATTTGGGAGCTAGTTGCCAGGATTAAAATGCAAGCTTTATTATTTACTACCTATGTAAAATTGGGCCTGCTACTAAATTTTTCTAAGCTTGTCTCTTCTTCTGTAAAGGGTAGATGATGATGATGACGATGATGATAAGGATGAGAAGGAGGAGGACATTGGGTAGCTTCCTGGGTTGTGAAGATTCAATGATACATGCCACATAAGCACTTGGCACACAGTCTGGCACAGAGAAAACCCTGAGTACAGTTACCCTCCATATCCACAGGTTCTGAATCCTCAGATTCAAGCAACTACAGATCAAAAATATTTGGAAAAAAGTTCCGGAAATTTCCAAAAAGCAAAACTTGAATTCACATAGCATTTGCATTTTGTTTATACTTATTTACCTAGCATTTATATTGTACTAGGTATTATAAGTAATTTAGAGATAATTTAAAGCATACGGGAGGATATGTGCAGGTTATAAGCAAATACTATGCCATTTTACATAAGGGATTGCACGTCTTTGGATTTAATATGGGAATTAGGGAGGTCCTGGTACTAATCTCCTACTGATACCAAGGGACAGCTGTAAATGACTTGCTTAGGCTAACACAACCAGCAATAAGCCTCTATCTCAGATCATTCCTCAACTCCAAGTCTACTCCTTATAAATTATGATAAATTACAATGGTTTCATTCTGTACTATCTTAGCTAGGTAACTGTGTATCTCCCCCTCCCCCTTTTTTTCTCTTTCACATAAATTAGTTTTTCAGAGAAATTAGTGAAATGGATCATGAAGTGTTGCTGACAATAAATTTTATTCCATAACAAGGTTAAAAGTTTGTCTCTAAGACATACTTGTAAAATTTTGACATCCAAATCAAAGGCTGCACTGAAAAAAGCTTGCTAATAATTTATGTGAAATTGCTGGCGATTAATTCAGCCCCATCTCTGCTGTCTTTCCTCTTTGTTTTCTCTGAGGTCCTCCTTTCCCGATTCTGCCTCCAACAGGCTCCCTCTCAGCACCCCCATCTTTTATATCTTGATTCTAGTGTTACTTCCTCAACCTTCCCTGATCTCTGTCCTTACCCTCTCCCCTGGCCCTTTCTCCACCTCACTGAGAGTTCCTCTGCTTTAAATTTTGCTTTATTCTTGTTTTATCTTTTTTTCTAACTAAATTGAATGATTATTTGACTCATATCCCCTTTCTCTACTAGAACATAACAGACAGGAAAGCAGAGCCCGTATATTGTACAGTCACTCTTGTGCTTAACCTTTAGTTGAATAAATAAATAAACAATTTTGTTTGGGCACTGCCTTGCCCAGCCCTGGAACAGCACATATTGTACCTCTCAGTTCAGTTCAGTTCAGTCACTCAGTCTTGTCCAACTCTTTGCAACCCCATGGACAGCAGCATGCCAGGTTTCCCTGTCCATAACCAGCTCGTGGATCTTGCTCAAACTCATGTCCATCAAGTCAGTGACGCCATCCAACCATCTTATCCTCTATTGTCCCTTTCTCCTCTGGCCTTCAATCTTTCCCAGCAGCAGGGTCTTTTCATTAACTCAGGTTAATGAGTCAGTTCTTTGCATTAGGTGGCCAAAGTATTGGGGTTTCAGCTTCAGCATCAGTCCTTCCAGTGAATATTCAGGACTGATTTCCTTTAGGATTGACTGTTTGGATCTCCTTGCAGTCCAAGGGACTCTCAAGAGTCTTCTGCAACATCACAGTTTAAAAGCATCAATTCATTGGCTCTCAGCTTTCTTTATAGTCCAACTCTCACAACCATACATGACTAATAGAAAAACCGTAGCTTTGGCTTGGTGGACCTTTGTTGCCTAAGTAATGTCTCTGCTTTTTAAGATGCTGTCTAGGTTTGTCATAGCTTTTCTTCCAAGGAACAAGCATCTTTTAATTTCATGGCTGCAGTCCTGTAGTCACCAACTACAGTGATTTTGGAGCCCCACAAAATAAAGTCTCTCACTGTTTCCATTGTTTTGCCATCTATTTGTCATGAAGTGATGGGACCAGACACCATGATCTTAGTTTTCTGGATTTTGAATTTCAAGCAAACTTTTTCACTCTCCTCTTTCATTTTCATCAAGAGGCTCTTTAGTTTTTCTTCACTTTCTGCCATAAGGGTGGTGTCATCTGCATATATGAGGTTATTGATATTTGTCCCAGCAATCTTAATTCCAGCTTGTGCTTCATCCAGCCTGGCATTTTGCATGATGTATTCTGCATAGAAGTTAAATAAGCAGGGTGACAATATACAGCCTTGACACACTCCTTTTCCAATTTGGAACCAGTCTATTGTTCCATGTCCAGTTCTAACTGTTGCTTCTTGACCTGCCTCACATCAAATTTTCAGGCAGGTAGTGTTTTATTCATCTTATACCCTGAGAAACTGGAAGGTATAAGGGGATAAATAACTCACTTCAGCTAACAGGGTAGTACAATGGCAGAGGCCCTCTGCTGCTCATGATTTCTTGAGGCCCAGGGATATCACAGACAGTGAAAGGCTACAGTGTATTTAAATCCCCGGAGAGCTGGGAGCAGGATTCCTGGAATCTTACAACACCCCAGAGAGCAACAGTCCACCACTGGTCAATTGGAAGAGCAGTGATCAGAAACCCAATCCCACTGACTAATGAGATGCCAAAAATTGAGATGTCACTTATAATCTCTTTCTTCCTAGACTATCTTGACCAAAATTCTAAGCTATTAAAGAATCATTTCCATCTTTCAAAAAGAAATCTACATACTTGAATGTTTAAAAACAACTTGTCATTGGACAGAAAGTTAAAATCGGTTTCAGTATTAACTTCTTAATGATTTTTGAAATATGCAGATCTTGTTGGAGCAGATGTGCCACAAATGGATGGTTTCCAATGTCCTGTTAAAATCTGGGATGCCTCAGAGGCTGTAAAAATAAAATTCTGAACACAATTTCATTCTGGCAAAGGCTGGGCAACTGTTCTGGATTGGACCAAAATATCTAATTGGCTTAGGCAGAGAGGATCAGTGGCATTCTCCATTTGGTGAACTTCTTATGTGGAGATTAAATGGAATCATGCGATTGTAATTAGTCATAATTATAGCAATAGTTTCTTCTGTTTTTGTCTCTTTGCTGAGGCAGTCGCCTGTGATGGCTTTGGAATAACTTGTTCCTGAGCCTGGGAAGGGATGTAAAAAGGAAGTTTTCCATTCTACTCTCAAAATCTTATGCGTGCATCAGGACAAAAATGAGTTACTTTTAGAGTTACTCATTTCAAAAGCTTTTTATTTTTTCTTCCTCAAATGGAAGCACTGGGTTGGGGAGCACTGAGGCCAGTTACAGGGTGCAATCAACTTCATCACTGATGGAGAAACACCAGGCCTAAGTTGGGAAGACCAGTAATAAGGAATGAGACCAAGTAGAAGTTCATTCCCCTCAGAAGGCCATGAGTCAGAAGCACTACTATCATATCAGGCCCTGTGCATGATTGCTTTTTTACTTTTTTTTCCAGCTGTGGGGAGTTAATGAGAGATAAATTACTACTAGGATGTCTGGAGCACATCTCCTGTGGGGTACTGGTTCTATTCTTCCATCTCCCATCTGATTGCTGAGTTCTGTTTTTTTTCTTCTACTCAATAAGAAAGCCCTTTGGTGAGAAACTATACTGTATAGCACAGGGAACTCTACTCAATGCTTTGTAGTGACCTAAATGGGAAGGAAATTTTAAAAAGAGGGGATATATATATATTTATATATGTATATAGTTGATTCACTTTACTGTACAGTAGAAACTAACACAACTACAAATAGTTGTAAAACAAATTATTCAAAAAAAATTTTTTTAATGAAGAAAATTAAAGAATAAAAAAATCCTTTGGTTAAAATATCACTTTATTCCTTTTGTGAGCCCATTATTTAAAGAGATGGAGAGTGACGCAATCCTGTAAAATTCTAGAAACCCCCTATCCTAGGTAAATGCACCTTCTTTGACTCCAGGCTCTACTGAATCTGGAACCATAGAAGACAAGGTTAGAATGCATTTTATAGGTTCTTTAGAAGGAAACTCTATCTTGTGAGATTTTTATTCCTCAGAAGTAATAAGAATAATGAGCAACAATTATATAGCAATTACTGTGTGCCAGTCAATCAACAACTCTTTGTTGCAAGCACACTAAGTTGACAGCACTGTCAGAGTCACTGGGAGGAAGCAAGGACAATGCTGTGGACCCAGTGCGTACTTTTGTATTTATGTTGCTACGGGAAGAGGCATGTTTGAAGTCCCATATTTGAAGTTTTTTGCAGTGAAAAAGAAATTAGCCTTGTTTGATCATTCTGGGATTCAGAGTTAGGGAAGGGAAAATAGAAATTATGAGGTGGATGGGGTTAGGTCAATGGTTCTCAACTGTGACCCTGGACTGGTAGCATCTGGGAACTTGTCTCAGGTACACACTCTGAGCCCCACTCCAGACCTACTGAGACAGAAACCTGTGTTTCACAAACCTGCCACTGATTGTGTTGTATAGACACGTAAGGGACAATGCTCCACCCAGTGAAGTTTTCTAACAGAAAACTGAGCTGTCACTGCTGGTGGAATAGCATTTCCCATGACAGGATGTGTGCAAACAAGAGGATTCGAAGAAGTGAAGGGCTTGGACTTCAGAAGTTCCCAAGGTTATTTAATAAAATAATTTTATAATTATGAGGTATTGACAGGACACCAATGGGAGCTTGTAAAGTATAATGCACAGTTGCATTAAATAGATTGTACAAATGAACACATGAAATGACTGCTGCCAGAAATTGTCGAAACTTGTTCTTTATACTTTATAATGTACAAACAAAATGAATTAGGGTAATAAGATAATTTTAATGTATTAATGTATTCATATGAATATTGCTAATGTCAACTTCCACTCACCCCTCCCAAATACCTGGTACTATATCAAGAATGTGAAAACTAAATGCTCTGGTGTTTCTTCTGCTCTGGAAAATGTACTGTAGATAAAACTGGAGGTTAGCAGGAATTATGTTTCTGATCTCCCCATCCTTTTCCATGACTTCTCCAGATCTCCATCACTCTTCATTTTTTCCTTTCCTGGCAGAGCTCCACCCTTGCCTCCAAATCCCTTGGGATGCAGTGTCTTCATCTGCCTTCCTCCACCCCCACATTCCCATTCTTCTCCTATGTTTTTGCTCCCAGGAAGCCCATGGTCAGGCCTTTGTAGTTTATCAGTCCTGGACAGCCCTGTGTTTGTCCTTTGGAGTGCAGGGCGTCTATTTGCCCATGAATCTGTGCTGTTGGGGTAGAAGTTGCTAATGAGTTAACAGTTTATCTCTTGGGGAACCTGTTTCCTTTTAAACTGGAGCTTTCCAGAGCCAATGCCTATCAGGGAGTGAGTTTTGGAATGACAGCCTGCACAAAACATGGAGAAAATTTCTAAAGGTCAGCCTTGGGAATAATTCCTTGCATCAAAATTATTGAGGGATTTTGTTAAAAGTAAATTCACTGCTTCCACCCAACTCCCTTAAATTGTGTCTCTGGAAATGGGTCTTTGGAGTTGCCTTTTTATCACTGTCCAAGAGGAATTGTGTGCTCATTCAGATTTGGAAACCATGGAAGCCCACTCCCCTCCCTGATTCATATGGATTCATCTTTCTTTCCTCAGTCAAGTCCAGACTTGACCTGTCTAGTATTTTCTGAAGAGATTCTTCTTTGGGGTTCTGACTGCCTCAGGAACTGAGATGGAAGGTGAAATATAACCACTGACTTGGCTTGAATTTGATACAGGCTTTGGTGAGAGTTGGACTGTGAGGAAAGCTGTGCGCCAAAAAATTGGTGCTTTTGAACTATGGTATTGGAGAAGACTCTTGAGAGTCCTTTGGACTGCAAGGAGATCCAACCAGTCCATCCTAAAGGAGATCAGTCCTGGGTGTTCATTGGAAGGACTGATGCTGAAGCTGAAACTCCAATACTTTGGCCACCTCATGCGAGTGTTGACTCATTGGAAAAGACCTTGATGCTGGGAGGGATTGGGGCAGGAGGAGAAGGGACAACAGAGAATGAGATGGCTGGATGGCATCACCGACTTGATGGGCATGAGTTTGAGTAAACTCTGGGAGTTTGTGATGGATAGGGAGGCCTGGTGTGCTGCGATTCATGGGGTCACAAAGAGCAGAACACGAATGAGCGACTAAACTGACTGACTGATGGAAGAGACGAGATGGTCTAGCTGCACTCCTGTTACTCACATGGAGTCTCAGTTGGCTACTTCCTTGGAGTTTACAAGTCTATATGCTTTATCTCCAGAGGGTCTAGGGGTGGGGTTAGTGGTGGGAGGATGATAGGATGAAGACAAGGAGACAGGAACACTTCACTCTGCTTTTCACATAATTATAGCATGCAGATAGAGATGTTCACTGTCACTTGCCCTCCATGATGTTTTGGCCTCATTTACAGTGGGAATTAACATGATCAAGAGGCAGCACTCTAGGATCCTTTGCAGTAATCTAAAAATAATACCACAGAGATCCATTCCTTCTTCCCACTAGTTTGAAGGAAGGCAATATTGATGGCCAATAATCTGATTTGAATTCCCAGTAAAATTTGTCATCATTTTGCTAAGCACTTGTTAAATTTTAACAGTTGGTGTCAGCTGGTGCAGAATGAGTTTTGAGAAAGCTTACTCTGGGCCTGTGGGATGGGAAAGCAGATAAAGGGAGTGAGTCTGTCTCCACACAACCTCCCCGAGAAGGAGGGGATTTAGAGGGATGAGAAAAACTGGGGAAGAGACTGTACTGTTAAGACCGAAGGGAAAAGTATGGCAGAAAAGGGTAAGTTGGCAGGAAAGTAACATTTCCAAGAAACTTGAGGACATACAAGTTGTAAATTTGAGGCCACCAACTTTATCTCACTTACTGCTGCCTTCCCATCATCCTTACATATTTGGTGGGCAATCAGTAAATGCTGGCTGATCAGTAAATGAGCAATGAAAATCATTGTTTGGTAGAAAGTATAACCAGAATAAAGAGGAAAGAAAGTAGGGCCAAGATAGGGAAGGGATATGCTTCTGCAAAGAATTGCAGTGATGGAACAGTCCTTGGCTTAGAGACTTGGGCTCTAGTCCTAACTCTGATATTGTATCACTGAGGAAATTCTTGTAAATCATCTGATGAAAGAAAGTGGAGACCACATTGCTTTCGTGACCTGCCTCCTTTTTCTGGGACTAGAACTCAGGACTCCAGACCTCCTAGTGCTGTTTCCATAGATGTCAATAATTTGCATGCTTAGTATGAATGGTTTATTGATTTTTCTAACTTAAAACAGTTGATTTTTTTTTTTTAATGTCAAAATGAAGTGGATGGACTGGAAGATCAATAAGATCATTTCAACATGACAATTCTGTTGTGTATTCTATTATGTTCGTCAAGGACCAAGGTTGTTTTGTTTTGTTAGTACCCAAAATGTTAGGGTCCCCAAACCTACCTAAGTCAGTTATGGGTATGCGGAAATCCTGAAGGGTTATCTTCCCTAGTTCTCTACAGTTGTATATGGCTATCAACTTTTGAGGCGAGCCAATGCCTGAGAATGAGGCCAACCCAGAGGAAAATAAAACTTGAACAGTGGAGAGATAAATTTCTGGTGACCATTCTATATGGCCATTTAGATTAAGCCATACCTAAAGGTAGTTTTACCTCTGGACTCATCAGTTCAATGAGCCGATGAAGACCCCCTTCTGGTAAACTTTATTTTAATTGGGTTTTGTCACTTGCATTTATGAATGTCCCAACTAACACAGTTACTTTGGTACTCAGGGTGATATGCAGGGAGAAGAAAAAAGGATTTCTGCAATAAATAAGTAAGTACAGTGAGCATTAGCATATAGTGCTATTGGGTTTGGATAATCCCAACCAGAAGAGGAGCAGACTTTAGTAATATTAGTTTGTTATTTTATGGCTAAAATGCAGCTGACCAATTTATGCCTGATCTATTATAGTCATAGAAGTAGTATGGCATAGTGAGGGTTTGGCAAAGTAGAGTCCTCAAGTTCTGGGGTATTTGTTGAGAATGAAGTTTTCTGGGCTTAACTCAGAACTGCTGATTCAGAATTGGGGAGTAGAGGACTGGAATTTGCTTTCTTAAAAGTTTCTCAGTGTATGCATTAAAGTTTGGGATCTAGGGTCGCAGTAATGAATGAATGCTCTGATTTTAAAGTTAGTCTGGATTTGAATGTGGCCTCTACTTTTGTGACCTTGAGCTAGTAACTTAGTTTTCTTTCAACCTCAGTTTTCTTATCAATAAAATGAGGAATAATAATACTTCATAGGATTGTGAGGATAAAAGAGAAAATGTATGCATATAAAGCACTTAACCAAGTGTTTTTATATAAGAAGTATTTGGTATATATTTTTATTAATATCTAAGACTCTAAGAGAAGGGAGCAGGCCTAAAAAAGGAACAGAGACAGATAAATATTATGTTTGAACTATGGTAGTCTCCAGAATATGACATAACATACTTTTTTTGCTAATGATTCTGTAAGATAAGGGATACAAAGGATATGAAGAATACTAGTTTTATCATGACCATTTCCTCTTTTTCCCATTATTACTAATGCTTTTAGTGTGAGCCTCACAACCACATTACCTTACTCCTCTGGGATCCTCTTCACTAGTCCTGCCCCTTTTATTGAATGAAGAAACTGGATTCATAGAGGTGACTCCTACTCTTAGCTCTTGACTTGAGCTGAATTCCCCATATAGAGAGCTCTGGCTGGGGAATGGTAGGGGCACCTGCTTTGTCCTGTGGGGGCCTGGTTTTTGTGCCAACAGCCTACCTGTTGGGAGGCATGTATGGAATTTCAAGTTGGCATTTGCTAAGTGTCAAGGCTCTGAGTGATTCCTTTCTAACTGAGTGCCCAGGGAACCTCCAGGCCTAATATGTTAGGCAAGTGGAGAATCTTTGGGTCCTAGGTCATGCTGATGGATACTGCACTCTAGTCCTGCCTGCTATATCTGTATAGCTATCGAACATTCCAGCATCTGTTCAATACAACTCCTCAAGTGAAAAAAAAGCCAGCAAGCCACATAAGGAGAAAACAACTGCAGGAGCAAAAATGACTGGCTATGCTGTAACAGTGCTTGGAAGAGTTTGAAAGATTGTCTAAACCTGAAATACAAGTTGGGCCTCATCTATTAAATGAGGCGATGATCTTCAATATTTATTTTAACCTTGGTTATTTAAGATTTTAGATTCCAGGTTTTATTGTGTTATTTAAGACTGCTTCTCTAAGTAATTCTCTCTATTCCTCTGAATTTTCAGCAGTGGGAAACAGGATGGGTGACATCTGCAGTTGAAACCAGGCCATGTTGTTGAACAGTTGGCAAATCTAAGTTACTCTCTTCTCACTGGAATAGGTGCAGGGTTGCATATTAATTTACAATTACTCATAAAGTAGACGGCAAAGGTTTCTCTTTTGTCAACACTTGGACATACAAATGAGGTAATATTGAATGGGCAATGAATATTTCATTTCCACCTTGCCTGATGATGGTGGAGGCCGCCTTAAATGAGATCAGATTAACATCAGAAGTGACTCACACTTGGTTAGGTATCCAAGTTTGGTCCCCTCAGACTTGCTATATTTTGGCCTCAAGTCATCAGCTGAATTCTGTTACTGACTCTGCAAGCATGGAAGCAGAATCACATAAGGCTGTCTCCAGTTTATGCTGGCTATGAACTTCAGTATTTCCAAGTGGTCTTTGGTTCTGACAGTACGACAGAGCAAATTTATAGAGAGACTGAATAAAAAATAGAAGTTTATAAAACACTCTGGCATGAAAGACAGAAAAACCTCCAAATATAAGAAATGAAGATAGAAATCAAAGCCAGCACAATAATGGAGGACTGGCATTTCAGCAGAATTTCTGATCCAGATAGAAGCTTTAAGAGCTGAGGGTTGGGGACCTGACACCCAAGATTACCATCTGTTCATGACCATGGTTTAAAATAAGAAAAATTACATCTAGGAAACTAAAACCCCAGGTCTGTGGCACATACGGGTATGGTATCCAAGTATATGCTTCTGAGTTAGCACAAACTGCTCAAGTCAATTAGACACCGGGTACAACCCAAACAATTGTAAAACTATTTTATTTGGGATGTTTTTACAACTCAAGGCCCAAAGAACTCACAAAAGAAAATTAACCACCATGAGAGAGAGCCAGCAGGTCAGCAAAAGGATAGTTAGTAACCCAAGAACCAGAAATAATAGACAAAACTATAAGAGACTATAAAATAAGAATATTTGAAATGGTTAAAGATGTGAGAGGAGGAATAGTATGATAAAAGTAGCAGAAAATTTTGAAATACACAGATAGAACTTGTATATAGGTTGGCCGGCTATCTCACTTTGCCCAGGACTGAGGGACTTCCCAGAACATAAGATTTTCAGGGCTAAAAGAGAGTCTCTGATGAACCAGGATAGTTGTCCACACTGTTTCAACTGATAATTGAAGAGATTTAAATAAAGGGACTATTTATAACTTGTGGATAGAGTTTGGGGAACCCAACAAGGGTGGATGCAATACCCTGGACCTAACAATAATGGGGAATCATTATCACCCTTAAGCCTGAGGGGGCAAGGAGACACTGTGGTTACTGAAACCCAGATAAGCTAAATAAAGAAGCTCCATGGAGCATGCTGCCTCATAGGAGCCTTTAGTGTAGAGAAACATACCAATTTCCTCCTACCTTCCCTCTGAACTCCTGTTGAGGCCTCTCATTGGCTTAACTCAACTAAAATCCAGAGAACAAAGGAGCCATTGACATAGGTCATAAAAGTCACCCCCTGAGACACAGTGACACAAGGTAAAGAAGGATTCAGAATGGATCTTGACATCAAATGAAAAACACACAATGAAACTGGTCATCTGGATACTTGTATATGGAACCTCTTGTGTTTAGTAGTGCATATAATATCAGAATGAGGAGAAGGAGTATTAGGGTGAGAATTAGAAGAACTGAGTCTTGGTGACACATCTGGGATTCACAATCCGGGACTCTGAGAAAATATCTTCCTTTATATCACATTATCAGCTATGAAATCTTTCTAGAACAGAGGTCTCAAACTGAAAGCCCATGGATCAAATCTTTATGTATATGTGTATCATTTGGCCAATACAGTATTTTTAAATAAATCTGAATGATTGAACAATATTGAAAAAGTCAGGAGAACTCACCTGTTTAGGGAGCACCCCCACCTCCCAGTTCCCAAGGCCCCACCTGGCCCACTTCATTCCTTTGTATTACCTGCCTATGCCCCATTGGAATTGGAATTTGCAACACTTGAATGAGCTGTTTCAGTTTAACAATGTGTGAAATTTAAGGCATGCTGTATTTTTTGCATATGATCATAGGCTTTTTGAATTTTCTAGTCTAGGTAAGTAATGAAGTTGGCAGGTGTTTATTTTTGCATATCTGTCTTTACATCTTAAACACATCACATATGCAGTTTTAGGAAGCATATGGTTTTCCATGTGCCTAACTACACTGTTGATTTTTCTTTTTTCCTAAGTTCTCCAAAAGCCCAGTAGAATAAACACAAGCTGCCACTTGGAAAACAGTTCTGAGGTAGAACCCAGCTAGGGTGGAAGAAAATGAGGGAATCCAAAAAGCTGCCAAGTGACCATATTCTGGGTACAAGTTCCTATAGTTCATGAAGACCGTGATTTTTTTCCTCCCCCTTTGCCTGGTATATGGTGAATATAGGTGTGAAACAGCTCAGGGGTGGGATTTCTTTTTGCTCTTTTGGCTAATGGGGGGGGCGGAATGGAGCAAGAGGTAAATTTAGCCTTCCTATGGCAGACCTTGAATGGAAACACCTGGAAATGTTTTATTGGGTAATGGGCCCTGGGTTTTACACCTCCTGCCTATAGTCATGGCTGGAGGTCACAGCAAAACCAATACAATATTGCAAAGTAAAATAAATAAATAAAAATGAAAAAAAGAAAAAGAAAATTCTTTTCCAGGCTCAGGTGAAAGATAAGTCTGAAAAGGAGTTTTCCTCCACAGACCGGCCCAGCTTAATAGATGCTAAGAGTGAGCTTGTCAGGCCAGGGAACCTTGAGGTAGGCGTTACTGTGAATTGCACTCACATTCCCAGAGGGACTAAGAAACTGGCACTGTCTAGCCAGTATTTGATACTGAATATGACTGCTTGCCTGACTCACAGAGGATTTCCCTGTCAGTCCTCCCTCAGCACTTACCCTGTACACTGTTTCAGCTATTGCTGGAAGATGATTAGGCCAAAGGATTATAGTGTTGAAAGAGGAGCTTCTAACTCCTTTTCCAGAATAAACAAAGATTCTGTGTTGAACATAAATTGCAAACATGTATTAATTTTCCTCTGGACAAGACTGGTGCTAATCTTTTTGCCTCAAGGAACGGTGGACGAGTTTTTGAGTGCTGCAGGCTGAATTGGTACCTGATGAAGTTGTAAAGCAGTGAATTTTGTCTGTTGCCTTTTGTTGCCTACCATTTGCCATTCCTATGCCTTCCTGTGTCCCTGGCACCTCCTATTATATTACTTGCTAGCCACCTATCTCAGTTTCTACCACTTACCTCTCCTGGATGCCACTGTGTCAATTAGGCTTCCTGCTGGGTTGGGTGACCATAGAATTTAGTGTTCAAACCGGGAGTTTTTTAAAAATTTAGGGTATAGTTGATTTATGATATTGTCTTAGTTTCAGGTATACAGCGAAGTAGTTATTTTTTTAAAATTATATTCTATTATAGGTTACTGTAAGATATTGAATATAATCCCCTGTGTAAGTCCTTGTTGCTTAAATGTTTTATTATTTATTTAAATGCTTAAATGTATAGTAGTTTATATATGTTAATCCCATACTCCTAACTTGTCCCTAATTCCCTCTTCCCTTTGCTAACCATAAATTTGTTTTCTATTTCTGTGAGTCTGTTTCTGTTTTGTATATAGATTCATTTGTATTATTTTTAGATTCCATATATGTGATATCATATAGTATTTTTTCTTTGTCTGATATGATATGCTCTTCTCTAACTTCATCCATGTTGCTGCAGATGGCAAATTTTATTCATTTTATGGCTGAATAATATTCCGTTGTATGTGTGTGTATATATATATTTGTATAGCACATCTTTTTAAGCCAGTCATCCACTGAAGGGCACTTGGGTTGTTTCCATGACTTGGCTATTGTAAATAGTGCTGCTATGAACTTTGGGGTACATGTATCTTTTCAAATTAGAGTTTTCATTTCTTCTGGATAAATATGCAGAAGTGGGATTGTTGGATCATATGGTAGCTCTGTTTTTCGTTTTCCAAGGAACCTCCATAGTGTTTTTCATAGTGGCTGCACCAATTTACATCTCACCAACAGTGTAGGAGGGTTCTCTTTTCTCCTCACTCTCTCTAGCATTTATTGTTCATAGGCTTTTTGATGGTAGCCATTCTGACCATTCTGAGATAATAGAGCATTATAGTTTTGATTTGCACTTGTCTAATAATTGGTGATGTGGAGCATCTTTTCATGTGCCTGTTAGCCATCTGTATGTATTCTTTGGGAAAATGGCTGTTTAGATCTTCTGCCCATTTTTTGACTGGATTGTTTGCTTTTTTGATATTGAATTGTATAAGCTGTTTATATATTTTGAATATTAACCCCTTGCAGTCACACAGTTTGCAAATATTTTCTCCCATTCCATAGGTTGTCTTTTGTTGATGAAAACTAGTACACTTTTTAAGAGTAAAAAATGCTGTTAATAATTGTACCTACAAGACAATATTTTATACACCCAGAGAATATATTTATATTTCCAAAGGGGCCTTCTAGCAATTTTTGAAAAACTAAAGTATAGTTGATTTACAATGTTTTATTAGTTTCAGGTATATAACATAGTGATTCAATATTTTTATAGATTATACTCCATTTAAAGTTATAAAATATTCATTATACTTTCTATACTGTACATTACATACTTATTTCTAATTCATCTTATATCTAGTAGTTTGTGCATCTAGTGATGTTTAATCTTAAACCCAACAAAGTTCTCTGATGTTGGGGAGTCTGATACTCTGACATACTAACAGGTCAGTTGGATAATTTGGGAGCTTGTAGGGCTTTTTTACCAGGTCAAATTAAACCAAGTGAGTGTCTATGGAGTCCCATTTGAAAATAAATAAATCTGACACTGACCCTTAGAAAGTTCTTATTTAATTTGGAAAGTTAGTACTAGTGGGGATGAAAAAGTGCTTGAGACCGGTTTAGAGAGAAAAAAAGTGATGTGTGTTACTTTTTAGTAAAAACAAATCCTAACACTTTATGTCCACACCTCAACACCATGAAAATTAAAACAATGAACTGTTATTGACATGGCTGGTAACTTTTATCCTGTAGAAAGGCAGAAAGAAGTAAGTAGATCACAAAATGCAACGAATTGTTAATAAATGGTATGAGTGAAACAATCTAGGGTCAGAGGCAAGCCACCAAGGAGAGATACTTTGAGGGTAGTCAAGGAGGGTCTCTTCGAGAAGGTGGTTATTTATCTGAGAACTGAAGCATGAGAATGACCCAACCATGTGAAAATATGTGGGAGGGTATCCAGCAAAGGGGATAGCATGTGAAAAGCTCTGGATTACTAGTGCATGTTGCATGCATCAGTACTAGTACTGTGTTAATTCATTCCTGTTTGTTCCTGAGTAGTATTCTATTGTATGATGAACTTTTAAGTTGTTTATAGTTTTTGGATAATATGAATAAAGCTTCTATAAATACTTGAATGTAAGTTTTATGAAGCTTTATGTTTTCATTTCTCTTGGGTACAATCTTAAGAGCAGTTGCTGTGTTAATGTGGTCAGCAATTGCCTGATTGAATTTTATTTTTGTTTCTGCGTATAGGTCATACTTTCTTGTTTTCTTTTTTTTTTTTTTTAACATATCTCATTTTTTAATAGAAAACTAGACTTATATTTTAAGTAATATAATATGAAAACTCTGGAAATCAGATTTGTTTTTCTCCCCGGGGTTTGTTGTTGCAATTTGTTGTGGTTATTGTTGTTTGTTTCCTGAGTTTTCTGACCTATTTCCATAAAATCTGTAATTTTCGTTGAGTGTGACCACTGAGGACAGTGCTTAGTTAGCTTGTGTGCTCAGTCATTCACTTGGGTCTGACTCCTTGTGACCACATGGGCTATAGCCTGTCAGGTTCTTCTGTCCATGGCATTTTCCAGGCAAGAATACTGGAGTGGATTGCCATTTTGTACTCCAGGGCATCTCCCCAACCCGGGGATAGAACACATGTCCTTTGTGTCTCCTGCATTGGCAGGTGAATTCTTTTTCACTGCACCACCTGGGAAGCCCCTTAGCCTAAGTGACCAGATGATGATTAGACAGAGATTGCTTTAAAACACCAAGAACCAGTATGACTCCCAGTTTTTGCAAAGGAGCTCTGTATGAATGTTTGAGCATGCCTTGAACACTCAGCCAGGTGGTTGACAACTCTACCTTACCTCTCAATTCCTGCTTGTGCAGATACTCAAGGTCAGCCAGAGGTGAGAGTGAGACGCTTTCTCAGGTCTTTCCTGTGCCTGTACACAGTCCCATGCGTGCAACATTGCCTTTTAGATTCTTAGGAATATGTCAGAGCTTTTCAAAGCCCCATGTGGGTATCTCATTCCCCAACTTTTCCTTTTAAGGAAAATTTTTTTGTAAGTTCATTGTATTATCAGCTATCTCAGACAACCATAAAATTAAGCAATTGCTTGTAACTCCTTTTGATAAATGCTCATAAGGAGAAACTGGGTGAGTTCTCAGGTCAAATAAACATAGACTTGCAAGTGAAATCTTCCAGATATGTCAAATGATGGCAATTTTTTGAGAATAGGGCTTAGAAGTAGTTCTAACCCCTTAGTACCTCCTCTTATGGGTACAAGGCTACTATTTTTCTCCATGATTTGGGACTGGAAAGCTTTCAAGGCTACTCTGAAGCTGAAGAGTGGGGATGGAACTAGGGCAAGTTGAAATGCCACAGAGCTTGTGTTCTTGTTGACATTCATTTGTTTTTCTTGAATAAATACTCTGCAGATTTCTGCCAGATAGTTTAACTTTCAGAGTTCTGAAAACGTTGATTCTAACCATTTTTTTGGGCCAGTTTTCCATTGTTTTTATGGAGAAGAGAATTTTTCAGAGATCCTTACTCTGCCATTTTCCTCATTTGGTTTTAATTTGCATTTTAATGGCTAATAACATTGAGCATCTTTTCATGTGCTTATGTGCCATTCTTATATTTTTTGATGAAATGTTTGCTCAAATCTTTAACATTCTTTTTTACAAATTAGGGTATTTGTCTTCTTGTTAGTGAGTTCTGGAAATTTTTTATATACAAATTATCAGATATATGTTTAGCCAACATTTTCTCATGGTCTACAGGATATATTTTCAATTTTTATAATGGTATTTTTCAAAAAGCAATGAAAAATTTTTTGATGAATTTATATTTATAAACCTTCCTTTTATGGTTCATGTTTTGTGTTCTTTCTAAGAAAGCCTTCCTTAATCCAGGGTCACAAGGTTTTGTTCTAAAAGTCTTATAAATTTAGTCTTATGTTTAGACTTGTGATTCATTTTGAGTTCATTTTTTGTAATGCATATACACTTGTTTCTGCACCTCTTGTTGAAAAGCTATCCTGTCCCTCACTGAATTACCTGAATTACCTCAAAAAATCAATTTACCATATATTGTGGGTCTATACCATGTATTGTAGATTTATTCTGTCTCATTGTTTTATATGTCTCTCCCTACACCATTAGCATACTGTTTGATTACTATAATATTACAGTAAATCTTGAAATTGTATGCTTTGTCCTCCAAAGCATACAATTTTGTCCTCCTTTGTCCTCTTTTCTTATCCCTTGAATAGTTATATATTTAACTGACTATAGTATTTCAGAATAATTATGGATTTTATCCTCCAAACAGCAGTACATTCAAGTTCTAGTTTCTCCACAAACTTTCCAACATTTGGATTATCTATTCTTTTTTTTACTTTCAGGATTCTAATGGATTTGAAGTGGTACCTTATTATAATTTTAATTTGCCTTCGCTCAATAACAACTAATTTAGAGCACCTTTTCATTTGTTTTTTTGCCCATTCATATGTCTTTTTTTGTGAAGTTTCTTTAATTGAGATTTTTGTTTTTGTACTATTGATTGCTTTATATGCACACATTCACACATATTAATCCATCTTCTCACAGTCTATGTCTTGTTTTTTCATTTTCTTAATTGTGTCTTTTGATCAGCATTAAGTTTTTAACTTTGATGAAGTCCAATTGATCTTTTTTCTTTCATAGTTAGTGCTTTATGTGTTGTATCTAAAAAATCATTGCCTTCTCCAAGGTTGTTTTTATTTTTTATGCTGAAAATGATTCACTTTGAATTATATATTTGACCATATAGAGATTAGTTTGTTTTTTTCCATAAGTTTATCCAGTTGTTCCAGTGCCAGAATGGATTGGTGATTCTTCGAAGAATATTAAGCAAAGAAGGAATGTGATGTATTTGCTGATGTGAGGGAAACAGCTGGGAAGCAGTGGGGAGATCCATGAGGAGGTTATTGCAGCAGTGCAGACTTGATGATAGTGGTCACAATCAAGCAGCAGCAGGGAAGGACAGGAGAAGTAGGACTGTTTG
This sequence comes from Cervus canadensis, assembly GCF_019320065.1. Lineage (NCBI taxonomy): Eukaryota > Metazoa > Chordata > Mammalia > Artiodactyla > Cervidae > Cervus > Cervus canadensis. The sequence goes on along the minus strand of NC_057389.1, from coordinate 38,231,351 downwards.
TCTAGATTAGGTGAGCGATTTGTGTTGCTGCTGCGTGTTTCCCACTTTACCCATCTCTACAGTTGTATCGCACAGAAATGGACAGCATAATACCATGGACAATAATGAGTCAGTGTCAGGAGTTTTTTGTCCAGGCTCTGCCGTTGAGACTTTACTAATCTTATGATTTCTCGTTAAGATCTCTTTTCCTATTTAAAATTAGGTCATCTATGATATCCTCTTCTATCCTAAAATTTTTATTCTCTGCTGTTCTCTCTGAATACTCCAGGAGTGGTGGCCAGTGAATTTCTGATGTCAGTAAACTCTCTTTGCTGCTAAGTCACTTCACTTGTGTCCGACTCTGTGCGACCCCATCCCTGGGATTCTCCAGGCAAGAATACTGGAGTGGGTTGCCATTCCCTTCTCCAGGAGATCTTCCTGAGCCAGGGATCAAACCCAGATCTCTCGCACTGTAGGTGGAAAGCTTTACCGCCTGAGCTATCAGGGAAATCTAAACTCTCTTTGGTTCTTAACTTATTTGAGCTGTCTGTGAATTGTAGACTTCTTGAAACTCTCATCGTCCTGGGCTGCAGTGCTTCCACTCTGTCAGTTCTCCAGTTTTCTCTCTGGTCGGTTTTTCTCCATCTGCAACAATGCCTCCTCTCCTTTCTTATGACTTCTAAATGTTGACTCATCACAGTTCTGGCTATGGGCATCTTCTAATTCTATGTCTCTTTTGAGCTATCTCATTTATATTCAGGACTTCAGGTTATTGAGATACTATTGACTCACAACTTTCTGTCTCCAGGTGAGGCTTTTCTCTTTTGAATTTTAAACTTAGCTTTAAGATGGTCATTTGTATTTGACTATCTCCCGAGGTCAAAACTTCACTCGTTAACTTCTTCCCCTAAACTATGGTGGTTTAATTGCTAAGTCATGTCTGACTCTTGCAACCCCATGGACTATAGCCTGCCAGGCTCCTCTGTCCATGGGATTCTCCAGGCAAGAATACTGGAGTGGGTTGCCATTTCCTCCTCCAGAGGATCTTCCCAAACCAGGAATCAAACCTGGGTCTCCTGCATTGTAGGCAGATTCTTTACCAACTGAGTTACAAGGGCAGCCCCTCCCCTAAACTATACTCTCTCTTTAATTCCCTGATGACACTTATATCCAACCTCTTAATGTCAGATACCCAGGAGTCCATCTTCTCTCTTTGATTCTCCACATCCAGTCCCCCAAACTTTTTTTTTTCTTTCCTTAATATTTTTTTCTGCTCTTATCTAAATTGGAACATTTCAAAAATAAAGGGGGCAGAGTTGATGGTTAAGTTAGGACAACTGGTATAAGCCAGAATTGCTCTAGGCAAATGGGGATTGTAATTAGCCTAGAGATGAGACATAGGAAGAATTCTAGAGTGGTATGAAAAAGCACATTGCTTTTGAAGGACTGCAAGGATTGCAATCTGGTTAGTCTAGGATGCGTGTGTGTGAGTCTGTGTGTGTGTGTGTGTGTGATGGGGAAAGGTAGAGTAGTAAGAGACGAAGCTGGAAAGGTAATTGCAGCATCGGGTTCTGCAGGTATAACATGTCTTTTACCTTTAGAATTAACCATGAGTGATAGACTTTATTGGTAGCCTGCTTAGCATTTGTTTCCTCCCTTTCCTAACAAAAGTCATTCCTATGTAACCACATGCTTCAGGAGAAGCTGATCCTATCCCTAGCTCCACTGGGGATCTAGCTGGTCTAAGGGTCATACCTGTCCCTTTGCAATGTTTGTTTCATGGGCCACGTGACCCTACTCTAGCCAGTGGTATATTCAGGGAATCTCTTGGAGGGTTTCCAAGGAAAGTTTTCTCATTCCTACCAGAAAACCAAAAGGATTGCCGTGTCTCAATGTCATGCCTGTAGTTGCTGCAGCTGTTGTAATTTTAAGTATGAAGTTGAAGCAATCACTGATCGTGGAGTGAAGAGTTGGAAAAAAGCAGGATTCTGGATGACTGTGTGAGCTGCTAAACAAGCAATCCCTTGCCTACCCCGGACTTTATTAAATGTGAGGTGATATTTGCTTTTTTACCTAAGTCCTTTTTGAGTTGGAATTTTCCATAACCAATAACAGAATAACCAATAATGTTCTGATATACTGAGAAACTTAGGGGTGTGAGATAATGGCCTTGATTTTGTGAGATCTAGGGAAAGTGTAAACTGCATTTGTTTTCTCCCTTTCTTAACAAAGGGAGGAAACTTTCCTCTGCTTGTTCAGAGCTGCCTAATAAACCCCTCAACTTCTCTTCTTGTTACCTTTACGTGGCCATTCCTCATATTTACAGGTGACTCCATCAGATCCAGGAACATCTGTGTACCTGGGCAGTGATTTGAGTTGAGTCCCCACTTTCAGGAAAACCTGCAACAGATGGACACTTGTGTACCCACACTCATGAGATCTAATTTTCCTTCAACTGTCTCTGCACTCCTTTGACAACTATTACTGCTATTTACTTTACCTCATATTGTCGTCTTTCTGATATATTTTTGAGTAAGCAGTAGTCTGGAAAGTTTATGAATCAAGGACAGAGGTAAGCCTTTTACTTCTGTGTAGCTCCACAATCTTTTATATAATCCACACATTTTTATTTATTCTATTCACATAGATTCTCTCAAAAGATGACTAAAATGTTATCTCTAAATGGAGATAATAATTAGTCTCATCGTCATTGGCTTCCTCTTAAATGTAGAGGGAATTACTAGATGAAAGAATAGGAACACAGTGGCCATGTGGCCTATTGCCCCTGAGTACTATTTGGAGATCAGCCTGGCATGGAAATGACCAGATGTTTGAAGCTGAGCCACTGGTGAGTGAAAGAAATAAGTTAGCTCTCATACTTTTCATTTGCACGGACAATTTCTGCTTTGCAAAGCTACTGGTGCTAATTATCTCATAGGGCTGCAGTTGATCGCTTAACCCCTTCTTAAACCTGGAGCTGGAAGACCCTTGAAAGCCAACTAGACCTCATGGGTGTGGGTACACTAGTGTCCATCTGTTGTAGGTTTTCCTGAAAGTAGGGACTCAGATCACTGCCCAGGTACACAGATGTTCCTGGATCAGATGGAGTTATCTGTAAACATGAGGAATGGCCAGGTAAAGGCAACAAGAAAAGAAGTTGAGGTGGTTATTAGGCAGCTCTGAACAAGCAGAGTAAAGATGATGGTCTAAAATGCGGAGTAAACCAAAAATAGGCATCTTGCAGCTTAGTTAAAGATGGAAGCAGAATCCCTCTTTTTTCTAGCCCTTTCTTTTTTTTGACATTGATTATTTTTCTGAGTATACTAGTAATATATTTTCTTTGTGGAAAACTTGAGAAATGTAGAAAAGGTATAAGAAGAAAATAAAAACCAACTATATATTTATCTCCTAATATTTCAGTACATATCCATTTGGGTTTTTCCCCTAGTTGTGTGATCACTTATTCAGTCAACAATTCCACAAATATTCATGCTTCCGTGTGTATCAAGCACCTTGCTAGGCACTGAGAATACAGTTGTGATGAATAGTGTGCATAATCTTTTACCTAGACTGTGGCTCTAGCAGAAGTGACACACAACTGCACTAAGACATTTTTAATCTCAAATTTGGCAAATGCCACAAAGGACAAATCGTGAGTCTTTTGAGAGTACGGGGATTCTAACCTAACCTATAGTGCATCAGAGGGATCATCTAAGGAATGGACCCTGAAACTGAGACCAGAGTAGTGAGAAATTGCTGGCCAGAAAAGGAATTGTTGCGAGATAAGAATAGTGTGCAGGCAGGAAGCAGAAGGGAACGGAAAAACTCTTGGTGGAGGGAACAGCTTTCCTGGCGTCCTGATGAGGAGACAGTGACTAGATGAGAGAGATTTGTGGAAGTTGGAGAGGGGAATAAGAGTCACATCCTAAGGAGCAAGTATCAGCAAACTACTGTCCTTGGGCCAAATCCAGCACACCACCTACTTTTAAAAATAAAGTTTTATTGGAACAGAAACATGTATATTCACTTATGTAATGTCTATGGTTGTTTTCATGCTGTGAGGTTGAAAAATGTGAGGTCAAAAATGTATAGTTGCTTCAAAGACTGAATGGCTTGCAAAACCTAAAATGTTTACTAGTTGGCTTTTACAGAAAAGTTTGCACGTCTGCTTTACGATCTTGCAGTTGGACATGCGGTGAAATTTTTAAATCACTAATACACTGAGAAGGCTTTGAGAAGAAAGCACGGAAGGAAATTAAGCAGATTTCCTTTTAAAAGGCAACTCTAGGCACAGTGGAAATCCTTTGCAGATACAGGGAATCTAAGGGTCCAGGAGAGAAGGACTGGTGGTTTGGACTATTGTTATGCCAAGTGGACACTGGCAAGTGGACATAGAAATAAATGCATACCTTGGAGACATTGGGTGTTTGGTACAAGTACACAATAAAGGAAATACTGCAGTAATGAGAGTCACATGATTTTTCTGGTTTTCCAGTGCATATAAAAGTTATGTTTATACTATCCTATAGTATACTGCATATACTAATTATGCAGTAACATTATGTCTAAGAAAACTGTACATACCTTAATTAAAAATAATTTATGTCTAGAAAATGCTAGCCATCACCTGAGCCTTCAGTGAGTCATAATCTTTTCACTGGTGGAGAGTCTTGCCTCAATGTCCATGGCTGCTGACCAATCAAGGTGGTGGCTGCTGATGGTTGAGGTGACTGTGGCAATTTCTTAAAGCAAGTTAACAATGAAGTTTGTTGCATCAATTGACTCTTTCATGAATGATTTCTCTGTATCTTGCATTAGTGCTCTTTGATAGCATTTTACCCACAATAGAGTGTCCTTCAAAATTGGAGTCTGTTCTTTCAAACTCTGTTCCTGTTTTATCAACTAAGTTGATACAATATTCTAAATCCTTTGTTGTCATTTCAACAGTCTTCACAGTATCTTTAGCAGGAGCAGATCCCATCTCAAGAAAGCACTCTCTTTGCTCATCCATAAGAAGCAACTCCTCATCCATTAAATTTTTATCTTGAGATTACAGCAATTCAGTCACAACTTTAGGCTCCAATTCTAATTCTAGTTCTCTTGCTATTTCTGGCACATCTGCAGTCATTCCCTGCACTGAAGTCTTAAACCTCTCCAAGTCATCCACAAGGGTTGAAATCAACTTATTCCAAACTTCTGTTAATGTTGATATTTTGACCTCTTCCCATGAATCATGAATGTTCTTAATGGTGTGTAGAATGGTGAATCCTTCCAGGAGGTTTTCAATTTACTTTGCCAGATCCATCAGAGGAATCATTACTTATGGCAGCTATAGCCTTATAAAATGTTTTTCTTAAACAATGAGACACAAAAGTTAAAATTCTTCATTGATCCATGGGGTGTCTCGGGGAATAAGGAGGCCCACAAAGAGGGAGAGAGATGGGGGAACAGCTGGGCAGTGGAGCAGACAGAACACATAGCATTCATCAAATTTGCATTTTCATATGGGTGTGTTTTGTGGTGCCCCCAAACAATTGCAACAGTAACATCAAATATCACTAATTACAGGGCTTCTGGTTCAAAATGGCAGAGGACGTGCGTTCACCTCCTCCTGTGACCAAAATTACAACTAGCTGTTGAACAACCATTGACAGGAGGATGCTGGAACCTACCAAAAACAAATACCCTATGTACAAAGACAAAAAATTGCAACAAGACGGTAGGAGGGGCATAATCATGATAAAATCTAATCCCATACCTGCCGGGTGGGTTACCCACAAACTGGAGAACAATAATACCAAAGAAGTTCTCCCATTGTTGTGAAAGTTCTGACCCCTACTTCAGGCTTCCCAGCCTGGGGATCCAACAAACGGGAATTCCATGGGAATTCCCAGGGAATCTCACCTTGAAGGCCTGTGGGATTTGATTGTAAAACTTCCACAGGACTGGGGGAAACAGAGACCCCAATCTTGGAGGGCACAAAGATCACTGTTTATAGATCACCATAACAAATACAGTAATGATGAAAAAGTGTTAAATATTTTAAGAATTGACAAAATGTTATACAGAGACATGAAGTGTGTAATACCTTTAGAAAACTGGCTCGGATAGACTTGCTCCATCAAGGGGTGCCACAAACCTTCAATTGGTAAAAAATGCAGTAAAAGAAAGTGTAATAAGGTATGACTGTAGATGGATTTGAGATCTCTTTTAAGAGTTGTGTGGGACAGGGCTTCGTGACATACTTGGATAAGGGAGATAAGGACAGATTTCTACCTGGTGCACCTGGGTAGAAGAGATAGGGAACACTGGAGCAGATGCAGAATTGAGAGGGAAAGGCATGAGCTTTGAGCCAGCACTGCCTGTTTTACCACAGGTGCTGTAAGTACAACCCATCCCTGTTATTGGACCTGTAGATTACTTGTATTATTTTTCTTAAAAAAAGGACATTGTGATGACCTCACTTGTGCTTATATATTATGATACAGTTCTACAAGCAGAATGGTTGCATCAAAGATGATGCACATTTTTAAGCTCTTTGATCTGCATTACTAAATTACCCCCTCCCCCCTCCCAGAAATGTCATTTCAATTTATACTTTTGCCTATCTGTGTGGCTGAAGCCAATTTTGGTTCAAGAGACAACAAATTGCCCAGAGTCGGGTGTCAGAATCTGTCCTATGACTTTTATTTTTTTTTTAATCTTGATTTCTTCCAGTTGATGGTATAACTGCATGAAAAATTTTCCTTGTTTGAAGGAATCTTTGTCATGCTGGCTTATAAGTTGAACTTTCTGTGGTAGAATAAGAACATTCTTTAGAGCTGTGGTTGACACCCAAGGTAGGAATCCTGGCACACAAGGCTTTCCTGTTTCACCTCTCCTTGGTGTGATAAAAGTTAACTTACTGCCTTAGTCACATTATTCCCTTACTATTTGTTTGCTGGTGTTTTGGGCCACATTTCCTCTCTGTCGCCAAAGAGGCTTTTGTTTTATGTGGCACATCCATCTCTTGCAAAGCTCAACAGCCTTTATCCAGCTTGGCAGTTTCAGCTGCCACCCAGTAGCAATTGGACTAATGAAAATTTTTGGCACTAGGAGCAGATTTGCAGCATCAAAGAAGCTTTCTGGGATCATAGCGTAGTGAAGTGGGAGGTCTGGCTTTGGAACCCGGTAGCCCTGGACAGGACCCCCAGATTCATCTACTACTGGTTGTCTATCTTGAGAGGCCACATGACTATTTTGGCTTCACTTTCTCATCTGTAAGATGGACTTGTTAGTAGTTAGCTCATGAATTTTTTTGTTTGTTTGTTTTCTACAACATTTCAGTGGGTTTTGTCATACATTGATATGAATCAGCCATAGATTTACACGTATTCCCCATCCCGATCCCCCCTCCCACCTCCCTCTCCACCCGATTCCTCTGGGTCTTCCCAGTGCACCAGGCCCGAGCACTTGTCTCATGCATCCCACCTGGGCTGGTGATCTGTTTCACCATAGATAGTATACATGCTGTTCTTTTGAAATATCCCACCCTCACCTTCTCCCACAGAGTTCAAAAGTCTGTTCTGTATTTCTGTGTCTCTTTTTCTGTTTTGCATATAGGGTTGTCATTACCATCTTTCTAAATTCCATATATATGTGTTAGTATGCTGTAATGTTCTTTATCTTTCTGGCTTACTTCACTCTGTATAAGGGGCTCCAGTTTCATCCATCTCATTAGGACTGGTTCAAATGAATTCTTTTTGATGGCTGAGTAAAATTCCATGGTGTATATGTACCACAGCTTCCTTATCCATTCATCTGCTGATGGGCATCTAGGTTGCTTCCATGTCCTGGCTATTATAAACAGTGCTGCGATGAACATTGGGGTGCACGTGTCTCTTTCAGATCTGGTTTCCTCAGTGTGTATGCCCAGAAGTGGGATTGCTGGGTCATATGGCAGTTCTATTTCCAGTTTTTTAAGAAATCTCCACACTGTTTTCCATAGTGGCTGTACTAGTTTGCATTCCCACCAACAGTGTAAGAGGGTTCCCTTTTCTCCACACCCTCTCCAGCATTTATTGCTTGTAGACTTTTGGATAGCAGCCATCCTGACTGGCGTGTAATGGTACCTCATTGTGGTTTTGATTTGCATTTCTCTAATAATGAGTGATGTTGAGCATCTTTTCATGTGTTTGTTAGCCATCTGTATGTCTTCTTTGGAGAAATGTCTGTTTAGTTCTTTGGCCCATTTTTTGATTGGGTCATTTATTTTTCTGGAATTGTAGCTCATGAATTTTTGTGAGGGGTAGCAATAAAGTCTCTTAGGTACTGAGTCCAGTCCATGGACCAAATAGGTATGGGATAAGTGATACTTTGTTTAAAAATAAAGCAGGAGTGGTGGTGTCTGTGGAATTTGAGGGGCTGCTCCACTTCATTCCTCAGCTCCCTAAACTTTGAGACCCTAAAGTCTGTTAATGCACCAAGTTGATCAGTTTCTTATTTAAGATTGAGACATGTCTGAGAAGGGAGAAATGATAAGTGAGGTTAATTGTCCAATCCCTGATCAGCTCTCAAACAGAAATAATATAATCATGGGTAAAGTGCAGTGCAGGACCTGTCTTCCCCAGATGTCTTTCTCACCAGGTGGATATACCACCTGAAATTCCTACTGTATATTTAGTTTAAAGTGTTACTTTTGTTAAAATACAGATACCTTTTCTGGGTCATGCAAGATGAGGTGGGGGTAAGCTCTGCACTTATTAGCTATGTGACCTTGGCCAAGTTACTTCATGAGTCTGTCTCAGTTCCAGCATCTGTTAACAGTGAGAATAATAATAGAGTTTGGTGAGGAATAGGTAAGATAATAGCTGGGTCATAAGTGCTCCATAAAAGTTAGCTGTTATTAGAAGCTATTTATAAACTCTGAGAAGATGAGGTGGGTGGCAAATGACCTCACTGGAAATATATTTAAGTTGCTTTCTCTTTCATGTAGGTCAGTCTCCATGGGCTTTGCAAAATAGGAACTGTTTACCATTCCTGTTTCACCTGGAGAGATTAATTGGATCTGAGTCACAAGGCTTCTTCAGAATGCCCTCAAAAAACAGGGTATAGTGCCCACTCCCCTTTCAGCTGTGATCCTAATAATCCTCTCAAATAGCTTTTCTGCCTTCCCGAGAGAGGGCTAGTGGTGGTAGCCTTTGAAATCCTTCTGGGCCCCCTCCCAAGACAGTCTGTGTTGGAGAGCTCCCAAATGCTCTCCCTTTTGGAGGAAGACACTGCCCTTGGCTTGCAGAGCAAACTGCAAAAGCAAGGTCAGATCCTAAACCCAGAGGCTATAGAGATTTTACATCTCAGCTCTTATAGCGATGACTCTGCATTTAGAGATGAAAAATCATCTCTGAAACTATGTAGGCGACTTATTTACAGATGATTGATCCCACTGTGTACTATGGCCAAGTCCAGTTCTGGCCTCATGCCTGGTAACGTGGGGAAAATACCACGACTGCTGTGTCTTGGGTACATTTCCATCTGCCAGGCATTCTCCCAGTTCCTGGGGGCAGTGAGTCAACAGTCTGTCAATACTATGGATTTAGTGTCTTGATGTGGGTTCTGGTGTGAGAATTTTTATAATGTTTAACACACTCCCACCCGCACCAGCCACAATTATGATATCAAACCAGAGGCCAGACCCAGACATCTTCACTCTCCTCCAGCTCTAGATCGTCTGCCTGATGGAGTCAGGGAATCCTTATTTAATTCAACAGGAAGTTATGAGTGCCTACTCTGTGCCCAGCACTATCCCATAATTAAAGAAAGGAAGTCTTCAGAAAATCTGGTATAATTCAGATGAAACTGAGCTCAGACAATAATAATTAAATATCTCTTATTTATTAAGCAGTTCCTTTGTGCCATCTACTGTGCTGAGAACATTACAGCTCATCCTCCCTAAAGCCCATGGTTGAATGTCTATTGCCATTCCCATTTTCTTCTTAATGAAAATAAAACAGATGTTAAAAAAACTGGTCTCAAATGGCACAGCTGGGCAACTGATGGAGTTGGATTTCAAACCCACTACAATTGATTCTTGTTATTCATGATAGTTATAAAGTCTCTACAATGAGTTAGTGAATACTGAACCTTTGCTTTGAGGGGAAATACAGGGATGGGATCCTCTTGTTGTCCCACCCCAGCTGTAAATGTGTGTGTTGGGTGACTCAAATTGTTCATGGCTATGCACCTGTCTGTAAATGACTGAGAAAGTGCCATGAATATTGATTTTGAAGTTACAAGTTTTAGCAAGCTGGCAAATTAAAAAAATATAGAATCTATTAATAATGAGGATTGGCTGTGATCTTATTCCAGAGTGTCTTTCTGCTCTTTTTCACACTTTACATTGCTTTGATTGGCAGCCTCTAAGATAACCCCCAGTGATTCTCACTTCCTGGTCTTCATGCCCTTGGTAGTCCCCTACCCTTGAGAGTATCCTCTGCCTAATGATTGATTTCAAAGTACATAGTAAGATGTCACTTTCAAGATTCAATTACAAAAGGCTATGGCTTCCATCTTGTGCAGTCACCTTCACTCTCTTGTTTGCTTTGTGGGAAGCCAGATGCCATAGTATGAAGCTGCCCTGTGGAGAGGCTAACATGGCAAGGAATTGATAGTTCCAGCAGGGAAATGAGACCATTGATATAGTAAAGAACCAGTTCTCATATAAGCAGATCCCTCCCCAGTCAAGCTTCAAATGAGACAGTGATCCTGGCTAACATGTTATTTGTAGCCTTGTAAGAAATCTGAGAATAAGAGGCATTAAGCTAATGCAAAATGCTGGACTAGATGAATCACAAGCTGGAATCAAGATTTCCAGCAAGAATATCAGCAACCTCAGATATGCAGATGATACAACTAATGGCAGAAAGTGAAGGAGAACTAAAGAACCTCTTCATGGGGGTGAAAGAGGAGAGTGGAAAAGCTGGCTTGAAACTCAACATTCAAAAAACTAAGACCATAGCATTCCGTTCCATCACTTCATGGCAAATAGAAGGGGAAAAAGTAAAAGCAGTGACAGACTTTCTTTCCTTGGACTCCAAAATCATTGCACATGGTGACCGCAGCCATGAAATTAATAGACGCTTGCTCCTTATAAGACAGGCTATGACAAATTTAGCATATGAAAAAGCAGAGTCATCTCTTTGCAGACAATGACCCATCTAATCAAAGCTATATTTTTTCCAGTAGTCATGTATGGATATGAGAGTTGGACCTTAAAAAAGCCTAAGCACCGAAGAATTGATTCTTTTGAATTGAGGTGCCTGGAAAGACTGTTGAGAGTCCCTTAGACTACAAGGAGATCAAACCAGACAATCCTAAAGGAAATCAACCCTGAATATTCACTGGAAGGACTGATGCTGAGACTGAAGCTCCAATACTTTGGCCACCTGATGTGAAGAGCCACTTACTGGAAAAGACCCTGATGCTGGGAAAGATTGAGGGCGGGTGACAGACGATGAGATGGCTGGATGATATCATCTACTCAATGAACATGAATTTGAGCAAACTTCAGGAGATAGTGGAGGACCAAGGAACCTGGTGTGCTATAGTCCATGGGGTTGCAAAGAGTCGGACATGACTTAGTGACTGAACAACAACAACAGAGCCAAGCTAGTTTTAAAAATAAAATGTTGTATTAAGCCATTGAATTTTAGGATAATTCATTACTAGCAAAAGATAACAATGCAACCAACTTCTTACAGGCTATATTTGTTATATTGCACAGCATTACCTACCATGAGCTAGGTTTTTTATGTGCTCTATTGCATTTAATCTTCACAGTGACCTGATAAGTGACTAATGTTACTTTCATTTTATACATAAAAGCAACTGTCCATCAGAAAGTTTGGGTCACTTGTCCAGGGTCACACAACTAAAATAAACAGGTTTTGACTTCAGATCTGATGAACCCCAAACCCCATGCTAGATTTGAGTGCATAATATTAATATATGGAGCTGAGATTGGAATGCAGACCTCCTGACCTCAAGGCCCATTCCCCGCCTCCTATTTTTCATAAAAACAACCACCAGGTCCATCAACTCACAGGCAAAATAAAAAGATGAAACTGAACTAGGCTGGGGATGAACCATAGCAATACTCAGTGTCTGCCACTACTCCTTAATCTTCATCTACCAAAAAAGCCCTTTGAGCCAAGGACTGTGTCATTGTTATTCCTTACAAAATCACCAAGCCTGGAATCTAGCTATATCAGTCTGCTAGGGGTGCTGTAACAAAATACCACAGACTGGATGGTTTCTTTCTTTTTTTAAAAAATTTATTTATTTTAATTGGAGGCTAATTACTTTATAATATTGTAGTGGTTTTCGCCATGCATTAACATGAATCAGCCATGGGTGTACATGTGTTCCCCATCCTGAACCTCCCTCCCTCTTCCCTCCCCATCCCATCCCTCAGGGTCATCCCAGTGCACCAGCCCTGAGCACCCTGTCTCATGCATTGAACCTGGACTGGTGATCTGTTTCGCATATGATAATATACAGGTTTCAATGCTATTCTCTCAAGCCATCCCACCCTTTCCTTCTCCCACAGAGTCCAGAAGACTGTTCTATACATCTGGGTCTCTTTTGCTGTTTTGCATATAGGGTCATCATTACCATCTTTCTAAATTCCATATATATGTGTTAATATACTGTATTGGTTTTTCTTTCTGACTTACTTCACTCTGTATAATAGGCTTCAGTTTCATCCACCTCATTATAACTGATTCAAATGTATTCTTATTAATGGCTGAGTAATATTCCATTGTGTATATGTACCACAGCTTTCTTATCCATTTGTCTGCCAATGACATCTAGGTTGCTTCCATGTCCTAGCTATTATAAACAGTGCTGCAATGAGCATTGGGGTACACGTGTCTCTTTTCATTCTGGTTTCCTCAATGTGTATGCCCAGAAGTGGGATTGCTGGGTCATATGGCAGTTCTATTTCCAGTTTTTAAATGAATCTCCATACTGTTCTCCATAGTGACTGTACTAGTTTGCATTCCCACCAACAGTGTAAGAGGGTTCCCTTTTCTCCACACCCTCTCCAGCATTTATTGCTTGTAGACTTTTGGATAGCAGCCATTCTGACCAGTGGGAGATGGTACCTCATTGTGGTTTTGATTTGCATTTCTCTGATAATGAGTGATGTTGAGCATCTTTTCATGTTTGTTAGCCACCTGTATGTCTTCTTTGGAGAAATGTCTGTTTAGTTCTTTGGCCCATTTTTTGATTGGGTTGTTTATTTTTCTGGGACTGAGCTGCAGGAGTTGCTTGTATATTCTTGAGATTAATTCTTTGTCAGTTGCTTTGTTTGCTATTATTTTCTCCCATTCTGAAGGCTGTCTTTTCACCTTGCTTATAGTTTTCTTCATTGTGCAAAAGCTTTTAAGTTTAGTTATGTCCCATTTGTTTATTTTTGCTTTTATTTCCAATATTCTGGGAGGTGGGTCATAGAGGATCCTGCTGTGATTTATGTCAGAGAGTGTTTTGCCTATGTTTTCCTCTAGGAGTTTTATAGTTTCTGGTCTTACATTTAGATCTTTAATCCATTTTGAGTTTATTTTTGTGTATGGTGTTAGAAAGTGTTCTAGTTTCATTCTTTGACAAGTGGGTGACCAGTTTTCCCAGTACCACTTGTTAAAGAGATTGTCTTTTCTCCATTGTATATTCTTGCCTCCTTTGTCAAAGATAAGGCATCCATAGGTGCGTGGATTTATCTCTGGGCTTTCTATTTTGTTCCACTGATCTATATTTCTGTCTTTGTGCCAGTACCATACCGTCTTGATGACTATAGCTTTGTAGTATAGCCTGAAGTCAGGCAGGTTAATTCCTCTAGTTCCATTCTTCTTTATCAAGGTTGCTTTGGCTATTTGAGGTTTTTTTGTATTTCCATACAAATTGTGAGATTATTGTTCTAGTTCTGTGAAAAATACTGTTGGTAGCTTGATAGGGATTGCATTGAATCTATAGATTGCTTTGGGTAGTATAGCCATTTTGACAATATTGATTCTTCCAATCCATGAACACGGTATGTTTCTCCATCTGTTTGTGTCCTCTTTGATTTCTTTCATCAGTGTTTTATAGTTTCCTATATATAGGTCTTTTGTTTCTTTAGATAGATTTATTCCTAAGTATTTTATTCTTTTTGTTGCAATGGTGAATGGAATTGTTTCCTTAATTTCTCTTTCTGTTTTCTCATTGTTAGTGTATAAGAATGTAAGGGATTTCTGCGTGTTAATTTTATATCCTGCAACTTTACTATATTCATTGATTAGCTCTAGTAATTTTCTGGTGGGGTCTTTAGGGATTTCTATGTAGAGGATCATGTCATCTGCAAACAGTGAGAGTTTTACTTCTTCTTTTCCAATCTAGATTCCTTTTATTTCTTTTTCTTCTCTGATTTCTGTGGATAAAACTTCCAAAACTATGTTTAATAGTAGTGGTGAGAGTGGGCACCCTTGTCTTGTTCCTGACTTTAGGGGAAATGCTTTCAGTTTTTCACCATTGAGGATAATGTTTACTGTGGGTTTATCATATATGGCTTTTATGATGTTGAGGTATGTTCCTTTTATGCCTGCTTTCTGGAGATTTTTATTTTTTTATCATAAATGGATGTTAAATTTTGTCAAAGTCTTTCTCTGCATCTATTGAGATAATCATATGGTTTTTGTCTTTCAATTTGTTAATGTGGTGTATTACATTGATTGATTTCTGGATATTAAAGAATCCTTGCATCCCTGGGATAAAGCCTGCTTGGTCATGATGTATGATCTTTTTAATATGTTGTTAGATTCTGTTTACTAGGATTTTGTTAAGGATTTTTGCATCTATGTTCATCAGTGATATTGGCCTGTAGTTTTCTTTTTTTTTGTGGCATCTTTGCCTGGTTTTGGTATTAGGGTGATGGTGGTCTCATAGAATGAGTTTGGAATTTCACTTTCCTCTGCAATTTTCTGGAAGAGTTTGAGTAGGATAGGTGTTAGCTCTTCTCTAAAATTTTGATAGAATTCAGCTGTGAAGCCATCTGGTCCTGGGCTTTTGTTTGCTGGAAGATTTCTGGTTATAGTTATGATTTCTGTGCTTGTAATGGGTCTGTTAAGATCTTATATTTCTTCCTGGTTCAGTTTTGGAAAGTTATACTTTTCTAAGAATTTGTCCATTTCTTCCAAGTTGTCCATTTTCTTGGCATATAGTTGCTGATAGTAGTCTTTTATGACCCTTCGTATTTCTGTGTTGTCTGTTGTGATGTCTCCATTTTCATTTCTAATTTTGTTGATTTGATTCTTCTCCCTTTGTTTCTTGATGAGTCTGGCTAATAGTTTGTCTATTTTATTTATCTTCTCAAAGAACCAGCTTTTAGCTTTGTTGATTTTTGCTATGGTCTCTTTTGTTTCTTTTGCATTTATTTCTGCCCTAATTTTTAAGATTTCTTTCCTTCTACTAACCCTGCGGTTCTTCATTTCTTCCTTCTCTAGTTGCTTTAGGTGTAGAGTTAGGTTATTTGGATGAGGCTTTTGGATGAGCTCTAGTCGATTAATGTTCCCTGGAGTCAGGAGTTCTCTGGTGTTCTCAGGTTTTGGACTTAAGCCTCC
This sequence comes from Cervus canadensis, assembly GCF_019320065.1. Taxonomy (NCBI): domain Eukaryota; kingdom Metazoa; phylum Chordata; class Mammalia; order Artiodactyla; family Cervidae; genus Cervus; species Cervus canadensis. The sequence continues at coordinate 38,215,743 of NC_057389.1, read as the reverse complement.
TGCTTCTGGTTTTCAGTCTTATTCTTACAGTAGCCTCAAGACTTCTCCATCCATACATCACTGATGATAAAATATCTAGGTTAATGGGGAAAAGATTCTCCACAATGAGGGACACCCAGAAAGGTTTGCTGAGTTACATGGAGAAGAGAAGAGGGAGGAGGGAGATAGAGGTGACCAGGAGGAGAAGAGAGGGAATCAAAAGGGGGGAGAGTACTCTAGCCAGTAATCAAATCCCTGTGTGCTCTCCACAGCCTGGAACATCCAGAGAGGTTCATGGAGTTACATAGAGAAGAGAAGAGGGAAGGAGATCGAGATGACCAGGAGGAGAAGGGGGGAGGGTGGCCAAAAGGAGAGAGACAGATCTAGCCAGTAATCAGTTCCCTAAGTGCTCTCCACTGCCTGGAATACCCAAAGAGATTCACAGAGTTGTGTAGAGAAGAGGAGGGGGAGGGAGGAGACAGAGGCGACCTAGGGGAGAAAAAGGAGTCAAAAGAGGGAGAGGGCAATCATGCCAGTAGTCACACTCCTAAGTAAAACTGCCTACTGAAGATTGGATTCTTAAAGGTACAAAATTGATAACAAGTACCAAAAAGCAAAGATTAAAATTCTAGAGTAGAGGTTAGACTCTCAAAAATACAATATTAAAAAAACAAAATCACAAAAATTATAAAAAATATATATGAAGTTTGCTTTTAAAATAGGGTCTTTTTTTTTGCAAGGTAATAGTAGGTTATAAAAATGAAAATTACAGGAGTAAAAGAGGACTTAAAAATAAAATTTTAAAAATTTAAAAAATGATAATAGTAAAAATATGTCTAGGAATTTCTCTGGAGCTGTTGCAGACAGTGTAGGATTAGTTCAGTTTCATACAGTTCCTTGTTCCAGCTTATACTTCTCAAGATCTATGCTGCTGCTGCTGCTGCTGCGTCACTCCAGTTGTGTCTGACTCTGTGCAGCCCCATAGATGGCAGCCCATCAGGCTCCCCCGTCCCTGGGATTCTCCAGGCAAGAACACTGGAGTGGGTTGCCATTTCATTCTCCAATGCATGAAAGTGAAAAGTGAAAGTGAAGTCGCTCAGTCGTGTCCGACTCTTCATGACCCCATGGACTGCATGCAGCCTTCCAGGCTCCTCCATCCATAGGATTTTCCAGGCAAGAGTGCTGGAGTGGGTTGCCATTGCCTTCTCCGTCTCAAGATCTATAGGCCCCTTCCAATGTAGTCGGTGCTAACTACAGGTTTTACTCTGTTGCACCTGTCACTTCCAAAGCAGTTCCCTCTGTTTACTTTGGCTTCTTCTGTTTGCAAGTCTCTTTAGTGTCTAATTTCCACCCTGACACAAGAGAGTGAAGGTGGTCACTTATTTAGGCTCACTTGTTCAGTCGTGCTGTGGGGAGGGAGGAAAACTACAAACAAATATCACTGATGTGTGTGGGGAGTGCTCGCAGTGTCTCGGCCACACTGGGTTTGCCCCCGCTCACAGCATGTTTGCTTTCCCCGTCTACACTGCTCAGGCTCCAGGTTGCTCTGCGGGGAACTGTCTAAAGCGGGCCCTGGGTTGTATGCACTTCCCAGGTCTAAGCCACTCAGGTTCAGGTTCTTGGGTACTCCACAAAGGTGCAGACTCAACTGGGCCTGCGTTTTGTGCCCTTCCCAGGCCCGCGTAGCTCAGGTGACCAGGTGCTTGGCACACGCACTCTCCTCTGGTACAGTGCGCCCGTCTTATCGCCTCCCCAGTCCCAGCTGCTCGGTCTCCTGGGTGCACAGCAAGAGCACCGTCTCAGGTGTGTTGTGTGTCTCCTCTGGGGAGCTGATCTCAGGCTGTGACCCTCCTGGCAGATGTCAACCATCCAGGATCTCAGGAAGACTTGGTTAGCAACTGGGAGCCCGCTCGCAGTTTGGTAGAGGATGCCCTCTCTGGGGCCAAGATTGCCCTTTCCTGCCTCCCTGCAGCCGGTCCACTGCTGGCTAGCTCTCCTCTGGTATTCGCTCAGTCCTTTGTTCTGTGAGTGGTGCGGCAGTGCCTTAAAGTAAAGTAAAGTAAAGTGAAGTCACTCAGTTGTGTCCAACTCTGCGACCCCATGAACTAATGTAGCCCACCAGGCTCCTCCATCCATGGGATTCTCCAGGCAAGAATACTGGAGTGAGTTGTCATTTCCTTCTCCACGGGATCTTCCTGACCCAGGGATTGAACCCCGTCTCCCGCATTACAGGCAGATGCTTTAACCTCTGAGCAGGTTAGGGCTTTTCGCGGGAAAGTTCTCTCTCTTTTTTTTTCCCTCTCTCCCTCTGGCTATCCTACAGTTTGGGTTACTATCTCACATTAGCTCCCTCAGATTGCCCTCAGGGCATTCAGGCCTGGTCCTTACCCTGAGCAATGCAATCTGCGCCTCTCTGTTTAGCCCCTGCTTGCTGGTGGCCAACGTGTCTGGGCTACTTCTCCACTGGGAGTTGCCGTTAGGCACATAATCTATGGGTTTTATTTATTTATTTATTTTTCCTCCTGGTTATGTTGCCCTCTGAGATTCCAAAACTTCCCACAGACCCACCGGTGAGAGGGTTTCCTGGTGTTTGGAAACTTCTCTTTTATGACTCCCTCCCCGGGATGGATCTCCATCCCTAACTCTTTTGTTTCTCTTTTTTTCTTTTATATTTTCTAAAATTTATTTATTTATTTAATTTATATTTTCACCTCCTTTTGAAGACAATGGGCTGCCTTTCTGGGTGCCTGGTGTCCTCTGCCAGCACTCAGAGGTTGTTTTGTGGAATTTGCTCAGCATTCAAATGTTCTTTCGATGAATTTGTGGGGGAGAAAGTGGTCTCCCCGTCCTATTCCTCTGCCATCTTAGCACCGCCCCCTGGATGGTTTCAATAGCAGAAATTTGTTTTCTCACAGTTCTGGAGGCTGTAATTCCAAGATCAAGGTATTGCCTTCTGGTGAGGTCTCTCTTCCTGGCTTGTGGACAGCCACCTTCTCACTGTGTCCTCACGTGATCTTTCCTCTATGCAGATATGGAAAGAGCAAGCTCTGATGTCTCTTCCTCTTCTTATAAGGACATGAACCCTATTGAATCAGATTAGTTACCTCCATAAAGGCCTTGTCTCCAAAACCTCATGCTGGGGTTATGGGTTTACACATGAATTTGGTTGGGGGTAGAAGATATGATTCATTTCATAATGCTAATCAACACCTGGTTAGTGTTGACATAATGACCAAAGGTAAAGGTTAAGAATGTCATTCCCAGAGCATGAGCCTGAACCCTGATACTGAAAGGAACCAAGGGAATATCCAACAATCCAGTCAACTCCTTTCCTCTCAAGTCCTTTGTCCTTAGAGATGCATAAAGACATATCTATAACCTCTGTATTTAAGGAATGTCTAGCCTTAGTAAATAGCCCAACAATTCCAACATGCTCATTTTACAAACGAGGGCCCTGAGGCTCTGAAGGACATAATGACCTGCCCAAGGTCATAGAGCTGGTTAATGGCAGGGGCAGCACTGAATCTAAGTGTTCTGGCTCTCAACTTTATACTTCTTCCCTTTGGCCAGACTAGGAGATGGGTGACCTGAGAAAATCATAGCAGGAGAATACTGAATGATCTCCTAGAAGGGGGGTGATGTACCATTTGGAGAGGGTTGTATAATGTCAGAGGACTGTGCTTACATCTGGGGAGGCTTGTTATGTGTGGAGTGTGTGGTGTGTGTATGAAACATGGGACATGTACTGGGTGTGTGGGGGCATGTGGAATGTATAAGAGTGTCTGGGGAAGGTGGAGTGTGTGTGGGTGTAGAGGCTGTGTAGTGGGTTTGTGTATATCACAGGTAGTAAGCCTGGAGGATGTTGTATATGTGTGTGCATGCCATTTGTGTGGTCTGTGGTGTGTGTGGCATTTTGGTGAGCAGGAGAAGTCAACTCAGCTAGCACTTTTGTCTTCCTCATTATTCAATGTCTCTTGGGCCCCCTCTTCTGGTGTAAAAGCCCCTCTTGCAACCCATGAGGGTAGGAATTGGCAAACTTTTATCTGAAAAGGATCAGACAGAAAATATTTTAGGTTCTGTGGGCCATATGGTCTCTGTCACAACTACTCATTTCTTCTATTATAGCTTGCAAGTAGCCATAGACAGAATGTAAACACATGCTGTAGCTGCATTCCAATAAAACTTTATTTACAAACAAATATCAGGTTGTATTTGACCCAAGGGATATAGTTTGCAGAACCCTAAAATTAGAGGGCTCTCTCTGTCCCTGACAAACACCCTCATACACATTTCCCCATCATTCTTTTACTTATCTCACTTCATCAAATTCTCCAAACCTGGGACTCTACATGGCTCTGTCAGCGACCCTCCTTTTGGTTATGAGCTTCAGTGTCACCACCACCCCACCACCCCCACCAACATTGTTGTTATCTTGCTCCTGTCAAGCACTGTATTATGTATCATAATCACATTTTGAGTATTATGACATTAACCCCTTCAAAAATACCAAGAGATAGGTATCACTCCCCAGTTAACAGATGAGTGGATTGAGGCTTAGAGAGTTAAGTAACTTGTCCAAGTTTACTGTAACTACTTAGTGACAGATTTGGACGTGGCTCTCCTGATTTATAAATCTGAAGCACTCAATAAATTCTCAATCAGCTCTAAATAGATGGTTTTATTCTAGCACAATGAGAAAAATGAACAAGGTGAAAGAGAACATAAAGTGATAAGTTGACTCTCTGGATCCCAAATGTAGGCTTAGGGATCTAGAGCTGTGATTCCTAGACGAGTGGTTACATGAAGGGTGAGCATCAGACTCTCCCTAGAAGATTGTTAACATGCACATATATTCCTGGATTGAGCCCTCAGAGATTTTGATTTCATAGACAGAGGATGGGACCTAGGAATCTGCCTTTACACCAGCACCCACAGTGATTCTGGTCTAGATAGCGTAAGTCTAATGGGAGGCATCACAACTTCTGAGATCCTACTAGAAAACTCTGCAATCAGACTGCTGTAACTAAGATGCTTTGAGATGCTCATCTCTGGGTCTCTGGTCCTGTTGAATGACTCAGTAGCATCACAGTTTTTGCTGATATACTGCTGATCATGACCTAATATCACATCTTTAGCATAACTTGAAGTCTAGCCATAGGAGGACAAGAGACAAAAGTTCTGTTTTTTTGTTTTTTTTTTTTTTCATTTCTGTGTCCTCCAGACCAATTCCTGGCATGTCTGTGCATACCAAATGAGTTCATTTTGTCAGAAACCTTTAATACCTCAATGTGGAGATCTCTAGCCCAACTGAGGCTTTGGAGGGGGGAAAGGGGGATCCTCTGTATTTGAACCTTTTGCAATATCACTAATAGAAATAAATAAGGGATGACCCTGCTTAGCGCACAAAACGTTGGCATTTATGGAAATGTGGATGTTATTGCAGATTTTGCACAAATAACTTTTTTCTGGCTTGGTGATTTAGGAACTCAAATCTGTCTCCTTGCAATAGCATCTTAGCCACAGCATGGGAGGCAGTGAGAGCTCTATTTTGGAAGGTGGTCCTACCCTTTCACGTTGACATCTTGCTTGTCTTTTGGTCAATCTCTAGTTGCCTGCTCCAGACCATTCTTTCCAGAGGTGTCCCACTCTCCCCATGAATGAGAAATGAATGTGTCATTGCAGCCTTGCAGGTGCAATGCATCATTCTGAGCAAGTGTGGGGTTCCTTGGTTTCCACTTCAGGCATGCCATGAATGTTCAGTTGGGACCACTGGCGTTCTCCAACCTGACTTCTTATGTAGTGGATATTGTTTGTATGAGGGTGGTGGAAAGTGAGTAATGTCATGTAATTTCATGAATTACTTGCTTTAATCAAATATTTCAAGGTCTAGTGTTCCAAATCCTTTTCCAAACATGCTATGGGAAGAAATGTAGTGTGCTATGTGAAATAGATCAGGTTTATCTCCTCATCTGTTAGAATAACAGAAAACAGCTTAGGCAAAAACAGGAAACGGAGGTCAAGATGTCCCATTTGTAACACAGAAAAACTCATGCCTTAGGGTATTTCATGTAATGACTTTAAATCACAGTATCTGTGAGCACAGATGCTGGAGTGAATCTTGGCTTCATCATTCACTGCTCTGTGGCTTTGGCCATTTCCATAACCTTTCTAAGTCTCAGTATCCTTATCTATAAAAATTAAAATAATTTAAAAATTTATCTATAAAATTAAAATAATAATACTTCCCTCATTGGATTGTTGCAAAGAAGAAATGAAACAGTATTTGAAAAATAGTGTTTATACGTCTGGCATGGAGTAGGTGCTCAATAAATGTTAACTTTCCATTCACTGGATTTTCATTCACAAAACATGTATGGGATGCCTTTTATGCACCAGGCACTCTTTTAAGGTAGAGGCTAATGCAGTGAACAGATAGGAATTCCTACCTTTGTGCCTAAAGGGGTCATACAGGAAAATGTAACTTCCTTGTAGCTCAGCTGGTAAAGAATCCGTCTGCAAGGTGGGAGACCTAGGTTCGATCCCTGGATTGGGAAGATCCCCTGGAGAAATATCAATAACCTCAAATATGCAGATAACATCACCCTTACAGCAGAAAGTGAAGAAGAACTAAAGAGCCTCTTGATGAAAGTGAAAGAGGAGAGTGAAAAAGTTGGCTTAAAGCTCAACATTCAGAAAACTAAGATCATGGCATCCAGTCCCATCACTTCATGGCAAATAGATGGGGAAACGGTGGAAACAGTGGCTGACTATTTTGGGGGGCTCCAAAATCACTGCAGATGGTGGTTGCAGCCATTAAATTAAAAGACGCTTACTCCTTGGAAGGAAAGTTATGACCAACCTAGATAGCATATTAAAAAGCAGAGACATTACTTTGCCAACAAAGGTCCATCTAGTCAAGGCTATGGTTTTTCCAGTAGTCATGTATGGGTATGAGAGTGGGACTATAAAGAAAACTGAGCACCGAAAAATTGATGCTTTTGAACTGTGGTTTTGGAGAACACTCTTGAGAGTCCCTTGGACTGTAAGAAGATCCAACTAGTCCATGCTAAAGGAGATCAGTCCTGGATGTTCATTTGAAGGACTGATGTTGAAGCTGAAACTCCAATATTTAGGCTACCTGATGCGAAGAGCTGACTCATTTGAAAAAACCCTGATGTTGGGAAAGATTGAAGGCAGGAGGAGAAGGGGACGACAGAGGATGAGATGGTTAGATGGCATCACTGACTTAATGGACATGGGTTTGAGTGGACTCCAGGAGTTGGTGATGGACAGGGAGGCCTGGTGTGCTGCGGTTAATGGGGTCACAAAGAGTTGGACACGACTGAGTGACTGAACTGAACTGAACCTGGAGAAGGGAAAGGCTACCCACTACAGTATTCTGGCCTGGAAAATTCAATGGACTGTATAGTCCATGGAGTCACATAGGGTTGGACACAACTGAGTGACTTTCACTTCTCTTATCGTTATATTGGCTATGGCAAGCACAAAGCAGAGAGGGGGGCTGTGGAATGGCAGGGTGGGCTCAGCTCATTTTTCTGACCTCCTACCTAGGTGCTGTGTGGGGAGTGCAGTGTGGGATACAAGGAATGTAGGAGTATTGGCAGGTTGTAAAGACTGGAGAAATTTTGGGTAAGAGGCATAAGCAGATTAACTCTGACCTGACAGTGTCAAGGCAGAGAACATTTGGGGGTGAGATTGGGGTGATTGTCTTTCATGAACACATAGAATTCTGGTTGTTGTTGTTCAGTTGCCCAGTTGTGTCTGACTCTTCATGACCCCATGGAACTGCAGCACGCCAGGCTTCCCTGTCCTTCACTATCCCATGGAGTTCACTCAAACTCATGGCCATTGAGTTGATGATGCCATCCAATGATCTCATCCTCTGTCACCCCCTTCTCCTGACCTCAATCTTTCCCAGCATCCAAGTTTTTCCAGCGGCTCTTCATATCAGGTGGCCAAAGTATTGGTGCTTCAGCTTCAGCGTCAGTCCTTCCAATGAGTATTCAGGGTTGATTTCCTTCAGAATTAGCTGGTTTGATCTCCTTGCTGTCCAAGGGACTCTCTAGAGTCTTCTCCAGCACCACAATTCAAAAACATTCAGCCTTCTTCATGGTCTACTCTCATATCCATACATGACTACTGGAAAAAGCATAGCTTTGATTAGATGGACCTTTGTTGGCAAAGTGATGTCTCTGCTTTTTAATATGCTGTCTAGGTTTGTCATAGCTTTTCTTCCAAGGAGCAATCACCTTTTAATTTCATGGCTGTGGTCACCATCTGCAATGATTTTGCAGCCCAAGAAAAGAAAATGTCACTGTTTTCATTTTTTTCTCATCTATTTGCCATGAAGTGATACAAACCTGTATGCAGGTCAGGAAGCAACAGTTAGAACTGGACATGGAAAAACAGGTGGAGAGGGAGGTGGGAGGGGGGATCGGGATGGGGAATACGTGTAAATCTATGGCTGATTCATATCAATGTATGACAAAACCCACTGGGAAAAAAAAAAAAAAGTAGAATGATTGGCCAAAGGTCACCCGGAAACTAATCCCATCACCATAAAACCCAAGACTGTGAGCCATGCGCAGAGCAGTTCTCCTGGGCTCCCTCACCCTCCAGCTCTCCACCCAGGTGCCCTTTCCCAATAAAATCTCTTGCTTTGTCAACAACAAAAAAAAAAAAAAGAAAGAAAGAAAAACAGACTGGTTCCAAGAAGGAAAAGGAGTACGTCAAGGCTGTATATTGTCACCCTGCTTATTTAACTTATATGCAGAGTATATCATGAGAAATGCTGGGGTGGAAGAAGCACAAGCTGGAATCAAGATTGCCAGGAGAAATATCAATAACCTCAGATATGCAGATGACACCACCCTTATGGCAGAAAGTGAAGGGGAATTAAAAAACCTCTTGATGAAAGTGAAACAGGAGAGTGAAAAAGTTGGCTTAAAGCTCAACATTCAGAAAACTAAGATCATGGCATCTGGTCCCATCACTTCATGGGAAATAGATGGGGAAACAATGGCTAACTTTTTTTGGGGGGGCTCCAAAATCATTGCAGATGGTGACTGCAGCCATGAAATTAAAAGATGCTTACTCCTTGGAAGGAAAGTTATGACCAACCTGGATAGCATATTAAAAAGCAGAGACATTCCTTTGCCAACAAAGGTCCATCTGGTCAAGGCTGTGGTTTTTCCAGTGGTCATGTGTGGATGTGAGAGTTGGACTGTGAAGAAAGCTGAGCACCGAAAAATTGATGCTTTTGAATTGTGGTGTTGGAGAAGACTTTTGAGAGTCCCTTGGACTGCAAGGAGATTCAACCAGTCCATCCTAAAGGAAATCAGTCCTGGGTGTTCATTGGAAGGACTGATGCTGAAGCTGAAACTCCAGTACTTTGGCCACCTCATGCGAAGAGTTGATTCATTGCAAAAGACCTGATGCTGGGAGGGATTGGGGGCAGGAGGAGAAGGGGACGACAGAGGATGAGATGGCTGGATGGCATCACCGACTCGATGGGCATGAGTTTGAGTAAACTCCAGGAGTTGGTGATGGACAGGGAGGCCTGGTGTGCTGCGATTCATGGGGTCGCAAAGAGTTGGACACAACTGAGCGACTGAACTGAACTGAACTGATGCAACCGGATGCCATGATCTTCATTTTTTGAATGTTGAGTTTTAAGCCAGCTTTTTCACTCTCCTTTGTCACCTTCATCAAGAGGCTCTTTAGTTCCTCTTCACTTTCTGCCATAAGAGTGATGTCATCTGCTTATTTGAGGTTATTGATATTTCTCCCAGCAGTCTTGATTCTAGCTTGAGCTTCATCCAGCCTGGCATTTCACATGATGTACCATACATATAAGTTAAATAAACAAGGTGACAGTATACAGCCTGACATACTCCTTTCCCAATTTGGAACCAGTCTGTTGTTCCATGTCTGGTTCTAACTGTTGCTTCTTGGCCTGCATACTGGTTTCTCAGGAGGCAGGTAAGGTGGTCTGGTATTCCCATCTCTTGAAGAATTTTCCACAGTTTGTTGTGATCCACACTGTGAAAGGCTTTAGAGTAGTCAATGAAGCAGAAGCAGATGTTTTTCTGGAATTCCCTTGCTTTTTCTATTATCCAAAGAAGAATGTTGGCAATTTGATCTCTGGTTCCTCTGCCTTTTCTAAATCCAGCTTGAACATCTGGAAGTTCTTGGTTCATGTACTGGTGAAGCCTAGTTTGGAGGATTTTGAGCATTACCTTCCTAGCATGTGAAATGAGGGCAATTGTGCAGTAGTTTGAACATTCTTTGACATTGCCTTTCTTTGGGATTGGAATGAAAGTCCAAGTTCTGTGGCCGCTTCTGAGTTTTCCAAATTTGCTGTCATATTGAATGCAACACTTTAACAGCATCATCTTTTAAGATTTGAAATAGTTCAGTTGAAATTTCATTAGCTCCACTAGCTTTTTCATAGTGATGCTTCCTAAGGCCCACTTGACTTCACTCTCCAGGATGTCTGGCTCTAGATGAATGATCACACCATTGTGGTTTTCTGGGTCATTAAGACCTTTTTAATACAGTTCTTCTGTGTACTCTTGCCACTTCTTAAAAGAAGAATTCTGGGGCCCTCTCTTTATCCATATGTTTAGTCAGCAGATGCTAGGGAATGGATGCTTTTATAAGCCATGATTAGTATCTTTGCCATAAAAATTTTCTAGCTCGGGATCAATGGCTGGAGTGAGAAGGACTTCTGGAACTCTAGAAATTTTATACAAAATATGTTTATGCAAGGAGTAATTTCAGAAATTTAATCTCATATTTAAAGGGATCTGTGACCAAAACAGGGTTGGGACTGCTTGTCTCCATGATTCATAGGAAGGGTGGGCACATCAGTGCTACCAGTTCATAGCTAATGTCCTCACATAACTATGAACAGTACTTCCTTTCACTCTCCAAGCTGTCTAGATGACTTTTTGGACTTCCAAGCTTTAACGCTCCTACCTTACTTCTTTGTCTGATACAAATGTACATCTCTCAGATGACTTTCAGCCCTAGATTGAAAAGAAGAGTTTAGAACTTTGTTCAAGTGGGATGTTAGGACTACTGGTTATATCTCTTGCTCACCACCTAGGCTGATGTCCCCAGCTACCCACTGCCTGAACAGGAAGGAAACTGAGCCACTCTAGCTTAGGAATCAGTGGTAAGCTTTCAGAGGGTTCCTTCCAATGTGATGGAGAGTGTGTTTCTACTCTTTTTCTTAAGTCCCCTTTTCCATGCTTCCTCATTCACCAAGCTGATAATATGACATTGTGCCAATTCAGGCAGTAGGCAGGATGAAGTGAAAAAAACCCCCCAAAGCACCTGGATAATCAACAAGATAGATGATTAGAGCTGACAGCCCCTAACACTGCAGATTTAGGTGGTGAAAATCCCCAATCTGTTTCCACTGAACTAAGCTTGAGATATGTGTCTGCATGTGTAAAGGCTTAGTTTCAAGGGTGGTTGTAATATCTTCCTCTTCTGGCACCAAAGACATCTGAATTTTGCTTCCTAATTATCAAAACAAACAGAAGTAAAGGGAAAATAAATGTTGAACAACATAAAGAACCAACAATTAGATATAGACAAATGAGTTAATTTTAGGTCCACCCCCTGATTTTTCTGCCTCTTCTTCTTTTTCTCTTTGGTCCCTTTATAAATTTGCCATTTTCTCTGCAAAAGAAAGATTTTGGCTAATGACTTTGGACTTCTTTGTGTCTTCTAACCTTGGAAAGCCAGGAAATAGAGTTGGCATCAGAATAGAGGGAGAGAAAGAAGAACAAGAAACTGGGAATCAGAGTATCCATTGAGACATACATACCAGCCTCACTCTGTCATTTTTGGGGGACTGACTGCTTATATTTGGAAGTCTAAAGCCTTCAGTATTGGCTCCATGCCTTTGGTATAACAGGTGGAAAATTCCAGAGGTAGACTTTCCAAATGATTCCTATTTCTTATAAAATTATGGAACATAGTAAAAGATCATCCAATATGAGACTATCTCATTTAAACCAAACCTTCCTATTAAGATACAACTTTACATAGGCTCATACACATTCCTTTGGGACAGGGGAGGCCGCAGTATCCCTACATTTCCATGTGAATGTGGATTAAAGCTCTCTTTCCAGCAAACACCTAACCTAGCACTGGAGATTGGACCTAGGGTGAGGTCCAGAGTCCCCAGCCAGAGAAGGGACCCTCAAGCATCAGGAGAGCATCAGGACAGCATGAGCCCTGCTGTGGGCGCAAGTGTCAGTAATGTGCTAATGGAAGCTCAGGGTTCTCATATTTGGTACACATTACTAGTTTGACTAGTGTACAGGCTGGCTCCATCAGTTTTACTTGTCAGGATGTAGGGCCATCGAATTTGCATTTAGGCAAATCAGGCATCTCTAATGTGTAGATCCTGGTAGTACTTGGTAGCTCTCCTGCTGACATTGATATGATAAGGCATTATGTGACTTAGTGTCATAATTTAACATATACACCATACTGTGCAAAGGCCATGCTTCATGTTGAGTATGAAGGCATAGTGTTTTGTTGTTGTTTAGTTTTTACCAAGACAATGATTGGATTTTTGTTGTTGTTTTTGACACATTTTAAAACAGTGAGATTTCACACGATGATCTGATTTTTGTTGTTTGTTTCTTATATCACGAGATCTAGTTTCCCTAGGTCCTCATAAACCCCAGCCAAACAGTAACAGCCCTTTGCTCTCCATTTGGCCCCCATTTCTGCCTGGCATAGTTCTCTATCCCTGCAGCATTGTCACTCTGCCACCTTGATTTGGAAGCCCATGTTCTTCTCTTTTGTCAATGTGGTGACACCTGAGGCCCCTCTTATACAGTCTGGCTGGTCCAGACAGGTAATGTCCAAGGCTCCTTCTAAGGAAGGAACTTCCCAACGACCACCTCTACTCTTTCTAGACAGTAGATCTGCACTGGCAACTGCCACCTACAGAGCTTGGCACACTGTGCGCCAAGTAGGTCCAGGATGGAGAGCCAGGTCTTCTGATCTGTGGCCCAGACTACCTCCCGCTCCTTTACTTCTTGTCATCATTTTGAGTGTGTTACCCTGGTGTAACATCTCTTTCTCCCCACTCTTAGTAAAGGCCTCTTAATATATTTTCACCCTTCCAGCTGGTTAGCGGCCTTGAATTTCACAAATACTGCAAATGTGAATTGCTTGAGTTACATCTCCCAGTTGGAGTCTATGGCAGTCAGTATTTTCCCAAGATGTTATCTCTCAGCATGACTGAAGCCAATAAGTGGCAAGCAGGCAATCAACAAGTATTTATTAGTCTCCCAATCTTTGTTCTGCTTTCTAAATTGCATTTAATTCCTCTTAGAGCAAGTGACAAACATCCCTGTCAAAGTTGCTTAAGTATAGGGGGAATTTTTGGCTCCAGAAACCAAGCATGCATATAAAGTTATGGGAAGGGCAGGGTCACAGCTGGGCCTTGGGACAACTAGAGGCAGAAACAGTAGTGTCAGGACTCTGGTTCTTACATCTACTCTGCCCTGTATTGGTGTCATTATCAACATGGTAGAAAAATGTCCACCAGTGTTTCCTAATTTTACACTTTCTGCTTCTGTCACTGGATAATTACTTCCTCATTGTGAGTTCTCCAGAGCCTGTGAAAATTCTAATTGGTCCAGCCTAGATCAGGTGCCTGTCACTGAGCCAGTTAGCCATGGTATGGGTGGGAAAAGAGGGAGGTACTCATCCATTGGGAACCAGTCAGCAGTGACCTTGGATGACTCCTGTTGTACTAAGATGACAGCTTCCCCCTTTGGAAGGCATAAAAATAGAGAGCACAGTCCTAGAAAAAGAGGGAGGGAAAGCCTTAGAAGACTGTCTTAATCTGCTGGGGTTGCCATAATGAGATACCATAAACTGGGTGGCTTAAACAGCAGATATTTATTTCTCAGAGTTCTGGAGGCTGAAAGTTTGAAATTAAGGTGCTGGCATAATTGGGTTTGAGTGAGAGCTTTCTTTCTTCAATTTGAGTCTGAATTTGGCAATAAGGAGTTCATGATCTGAGCCACAATCAGCTCCCAGTCTTATTTTTGCTGACTGTATAGAGTTTCTCCATCTTTGGCTGCAAAGAATACAATCAGTCTGATTTCAGTGTTGGCCATCTGGTGATGTCCATGTGTAGAGTCTTCTCTTGTGTTGTTGGAAAAGGGTGTTTGCTATGACAGTGCATTCTCTTGGCAGAACTCTATTAGCCTTTGCCCTGCTTCATTCTGTATTCCAGGCCAAATTTGCCTGTTACTCCAGGTGTTTCTTGACTTCCTATATTTGCATTCCAGTACCCTATAATGAAAAGGACATCTTTTTTTGGGTGTTAGTTCTAAAAGATCTTGTAGGTCTTTATAGAACCATTCAACTTCAGCTTCTTCAGCATTACTGGCCGGGGCATAGACTTGGATTACTGTGATATTGAATGGTTTGCCTTGGAAACGAACAGAGATCATTCTGTCGTTTTTGAGATTGCATCCAAGTACTGCATTTCAGACTCTTTTGTTGACTGTGATGGCTACTCCATTTCTTCTAAGGGATTCCTGCCCACAGTAGTAGATATAACGGTCATCTGAGTTAAATTCATCCATTCCAGTCCATTTTATTTCGCTGATTCCTAGAATATCGACGTTCACTCTTGCTATCTCCTGTTGACCACTTCCAATTTGCCTTGATTCATGGACCTAACATTCCAGGTTCCTATGCAATATTGCCTTTTACAGCATCAAACCTTGCTTCTATCACCAGTCCCATCCACAACTGGGTGTTGTTTTTGCTTTGGCTCCATCCCTTCATTCTTTCTGGAGTTATTTCTCCACTGATCTCCAGTAGCATATTGGGCACCTACCAACCTGGGGAGTTCATCTTTCAGTGTCCTGTCTTTTTGCCTTTTCATACTGTTCATGGGGTTCTCAAGGCAAGAATACTGAACTGGTTTGCCGTTCCCTTCTCCAGTGGACCACATTTTGTGAGATCTCTCCACCATGACCCATCGTCTTGGGTGGCTCTACACGGCATGGCTTAATTTCATTGAGTTAGACAAAGCTGTGACCCATGTGATCAGATCGGCTAGTTTTCTGTGATTGTGGTTTCAGTCTGTCTGCCCTTTGATGCCCTCTCTCAGCACCTACCGTCTTACTGGGGTTTCTGTTACCTTGGATGTGGGGTATCTCTTCACGGCTGCTCCAGCAAAGCACAGCTGCTGCACCTTGCCTTGGATGTGGGGTATCTCTACTAGGCCACCTGCTGCTCCAGCACCGTGCAGCCACTGTGCCAGCACTGCACATGCCAAATTCAGACTTAAATTGAAGAAAATTGAAGAAACTGGGGAAAACCACTAGACCATTCAGGTATGACCTAAATCAAATCCCTTATGATTATACACTGGAAGTGACAAATAGATTTAAGGGACTAGATCCGATAGAGTGCCTGATTAACTATGGACGGAGGTTCGTGACATTGTACAGGAGACAGGGATCAAGACCATCCCCAAGAAAAAGAACTGCAAAAAAGCAAAATGGCTGTCTGAGGAGGCCTTACAAATAGCTGTGAAAAGAATAGAAGCAAAAAGCAAAGGAGAAAAGGAAAGATATACCCATTTGAATGCAGAGTTCCAAAGAATAGCAAGGAGAGATAAGAAAGCCTTCCTCAGGGATCAATGCAGAGAAATAGAGGAAAACAATAGAATAGGAAAGACTAGAGATCTTCTCAAGAAAATTAGAGATACCTAGGGGAAATTTCATGCAAAGATGGGCTCAGTAAAGGACAGAAATGGTATGGACCTAAAAGAAGCAGAAGATATTAAGAAGAGGTGGCAAGAATACACAGAAGAACTGCACAAAAAAGATCTTCATGACCCAAATAATCACAATGGTGTGATCACTCACCTAGAGCCAGACATCCTGGAATGCAAAGTCAAGTGGCCTTAGGAAGCATCACTATGAACAAAGCTAGTGGAGGTGATGGAATTCCAGTAGAGCTATTTCAAATCCTAAAAGATGATGCTGTGAAAGTGCTGCATTTAATATGCCAGCAAATTTGGAAAACTCAGCAGTGGCCACAGGACTGGAAAAGATCAGTTTTCATTTCAATCGCAAAGAAAGGCAATGCAGAAGAATGCTCAAACTACCACACAATTGCACCCATCTCACACGCTAGTAAAGTAATGCTCAAGATTCTCCAAGTCAGGCTTCAGCAGTATGTGAACCATGAACTTCCAGATGTTCAAGTTGGATTTAGAAAAAGCAGAGGAACCAGAGATCAAATTGCCAACATTCACTGGATCATCGAAAAAGCAAGAGAATACCAGAAAAACATCCATTTCTGCTCTATTGACTATGTCAAAGTCTTTGATTGTGTGGATCACAATAAACTGGAAAATTCTGAAAGAGATGGGAATACCAGACTACCTGACCTGCCTCCTGAGAAATCTGTATGCAGGTCAGGAAGCAACAGTTAGAACTGGACATGGAACAACAGACTGGTTCCAAATTGGGAAAGGAGTATGTCAAGATTGTATATTGTCACCCTGCTTATTTAACTTATATTCAGAGTACATCATGTGAAAATGCCAGGCTGGATGAAGCACAAGCTGGAATCAAGATTGCCAGGAGAAATATCAATAACCTCAGATATGCAGATGACACCACCCTTATGGAAGAAAGTGAAGAAGAACTGAAGAGCCTCTTGATGAAAGTGAAAGAGGAGAGTGAAAAAGTTGGCTTAAAGCTCAACATTCAGAAAACTAAGATCATGGCATCTGGTCCCATCACTTCATGGGAAATAGATGGGGAAACAGTGGAAACAGTGTCAGACTTTATTTTTTTGGGCTCCAAAATCACTGCAGATGGTGGCTGCAGCCATGAAATTAAAAGACACTTACTCCTTAGAAGGAAAGTTATGACCAACCTGGATAGCATATTAAAAAGCAGAGACATTACTTTGCCAACAAAGGTCCATCTAGTCAAGGTTATGGCTTTTCCAGTAGTCATGCATGGATGTGAGAGCTGGACTATAAAGAAAGCTGAGCACCGAAGAATTGGTGCTTTTGAACTGTGGTGTTGGAGAAGACTCTTGAGAGTCTCTTGGACTGCAAGGACATCAGTCCTGAGTGTTCATTGGAAGGACTGATGTTGAAACTGAAACTCCAGTACTTTGGCTACCTGATGTGAAGAGCTGACTCATTTGAAAAGACCCTAATGTGGGAAAGATTGAGGGCAGGAGGAGAAGGGGATGACAGAGCGTGAGATGGTTCCATGGCATCGCTGACTCAATGGACATGAGTTTGAGTAAACTCCAGAAGTTGGTGATGGACAGGGAGCTGTGGCATGCTGCAGTCCATGGGGTTGCAGAGTCAGATAAGACTGAGCAACTGAACTGAGAGCTTTGTTACGTAATTGCACATAGCCACCTTGTCTCTCTGTGTCCTCACATGACTTTTTTGTTGTGTGAAAGCCCAGGAGGAGAGTGAGAGAGAGCACTAGTTCTCTGGTGGTGAGTGAATGCTAGTCACTCAGTCATGTCCGACTCTTTTTGACCCCATGAACTGTCGCACACCAGGCTACTCTGTCTGTGGAATTCTCCAGGCAAGAATACTGGAGTTGGTAATTGCCATTTCCTTCTCCAGGGTACTTCCTGACCCAGGGACTGAATCTGTTCTCCTGCATTGCAGGCAGACTCTTTTTACTGAGCTGTGAGGGAAGCAGGTGGTCTCTCTGGTGGGGTATCTCTTCCTATACAGGCACTAATCCTATCATGAGGGCCCCACCCTCATAACCTCATCTAACTCTAATTATCTTCCAAAGTCTCCATCTCCAAATATATCACACTGGGAATTAGGGTTTCAGCATATGAATTTGGGAGGGCACATTCAGTCTGTAACAAAGAGTAAACATAGTATCCAGTGCATCTGCTCACAGGATCTTACAATTGAGTGAGGGGTTAAGATTTACACGTAGAAACATTGGTGATAAGAGCACACAGTTGACATGTCATTGATTATTTGGAGGAGGCATCCAAAGTGGTGTCAAGGATGACACCACACACAGTGCTGGCCTTCTCAAATTGGGATCCTGGGGTAGAAGGAGCTTGAATTAAAGATGATCCTTTTTCCTGCTGCCTCAGTTTTACTTGAAATTGGGTGTTGGGAGAGTCCATTAAAACCACCATGTTATCGAGTCCATGCTCCCTCTGTTCACTGCATGACAGGGCAATAAGTTGGCAGGCAAGGTGTTGAGGCAAGGAATAAAGAGTTTATTTGGAAAGCCACCAGACTGGGAAGATGGCAGACTAGTGTCTCAAAATAACCATCTTATCAGGATCTGGATGCCAATTTCTTTTACAGAACACAGAGGGGAAAGAGGTGAGGAAGAAAAGTAAAAAGGCCCTTATTTTTGCATATATCTCCTGGAATGGCCAGCCTTGGTTTGGGTATGTGTTAATTTCTTTTTTCTTTCAGCTGTTCACAGGTGGGCCAGGTCAGAATGTTTCTCTGAACAAAGGCACTTTGGTTTAACATTCAGGCAGAGGGGTAGGGTTTCTTGAGGCAGACCATTATGTAAAGACAGTATCCTTTTAGTGAACAAAAGCAGCAAGAAACAAAGGTTAAAGTTACAGAACCAAATCCAATATGTAGTCAGATTTGTTCTTCCCTGTAACAAACATATAACACAGATATAAAGGATAATACAAAATGTGTATGACTTTTAAAATAAAAGTACAATTTAAAAAGTGAAGAAATTCAGGGTTTTTGGCATGAGGTGCCAGTTGCCTTTCCAGTACAAGTTCATAGACTACTGTGTTCCGTAAAAATTTGGTGAAGAAGTTTAAAAAGTCTGGAGGATAACTGTTATTGAACATTGCTTATCAAGCACTATGTGGCCCTGGAGTACTTCAAGAATTTGAAGTGGGTGGGGAGGGATGAGACAGGCTATAGAAGAAGATCCCTGAACTATTTCTGGTGACAGCATACTGTGTAGATCTTATTTTTTTATTTTACTTTGGGAAGCAGGATTTCCTCAATGGCACCACAAACCAGATGAAATTTAATTAGCCTATAGTTCTATAATTTCAGTTCTGGGATCTCAAGGTTTAATTCATGTATAGTTCTATAATCTCAGTTTTGGAATCTCCAGATGGTCCATGTGATATGCATATCACCTTCGGGACTTTCTAAGTAAATGCTGCTTAAGTAATGCAAATGAGTAGAGCTATTTTGCTAATTAGAGGGATTAGATTGAAGGGCACCAGGCCTCAAAACAGATAAAAGACTAGAGAGAGTGGAATTATCTGGGATAAGGTCTGTAGAGACTGGAGGCCAGTGGGTAGCTTTTTTTAGTGGAGAAAGAATTGGTTTTGAAACTTGAATGGGTCAAGTTTCAAGTTTCTTGAAAACCGTAGAAAGGGTCAGCATGCTAGCACCTGTTATTGTTCAATCTCTAAGTTGTGTTCGACTCTTTGAAACTGCATGGACTGCAGCATTCCAGGCTCCTCCATCTTCCACTATCTCCTGGAGCTTGCTCAAATTCATGTCCACTGAGGTGGTGATGCTACCTAACCATCTCATCCTCTGCTACACACTTCTACTATTGCCTTCAATCTTCCCCAGCATCAGGGTCTTTTCCAGTGAGTCCAATGCTTTTCCAATGCACTTTGCTTCAGGTGGCCAAAATATTGGAGCTTCAGCTTCAGAATCAGTCCTTCCAATGAATATTCAGGACTGATTTCCTTTAGAATTGACTAGTTTGATCTCCTTGCTGTCCAAGGGACTCTCAAGAGTCTACTCTAGCACCACAATTCGAAAGCATGTGAGTTCTTCAACACTCAGTCTTCTTTATGGTCCAACTCTCACATCCATACATGACTATTGGAAAAACCATAGCTTTGATTAGATGGACCTTTGTTGATGAAGTGATGTCTCTGCTTTTTAGTATGCTGTCTAGGTTTGTCATAGCTTTTCTTCCAAGGAGCAAGCATCTTTTAATCTCATGACTGCAGTCACTGTCCACGATGATTTTGGAGTCCAAGAAAAGAAAATCTGTTACTGTTTCCATTTTCCCCCCATCTATTTGCCATGAAGTGATGGGACCAGATGCCATGATCTTAGTTTTCTGAATGTTGAGTTTTAAGCCAGCTTTTTCACTCTCTTCTTTCACCCTCTTTTTAGTTCCTCTTCACTTTCTCGCATTATGGTGGTATCATTTGCATATCCGAGGTTGTTGATATTTTTCTTGGTAATCTTGATTCCAGTTTGTGATTCATCCAGCTTGGCATTTTTCATGATGTACTCTGCATAGAAGTTAAGTAAGCAGGATGACAGTATACAGCCTTGTACTCCTTTCCCTATTTGGAACCAATCTATTGTACTGTTGCAGGAAGAGAAACCCCTTCCAGGCCCTGAGAGTGGGCTCTTGTCCAACACTCAGAAATGAGTTGTCCAAGGCATAATATGAGCTGACAAAGCAAGAGAATTTATTGGGAAGGTGCACCCAGGTGGAGAGCAGTAGGGTAAGGGAATCCAGGAGAACTTCTCTGCCATGTGGCTCACAGTCTCAGGTTTTATGGTGATGAGATTAGTTTCCAGGTTTTCTTTGGTCAATCACTCTGACTCAGGGTCCTTCCTGGTGGCTTACACATTGCTCAGCCAAAAATGGATGCCAGCGAGGAGGATTCTGGGAGGCAGTAGGGCACATGGTGTCTCCTGTTGACCTTTCCCCAACTTTCTGGTTGGTGGTGGCTTGTTCCTATATTCCTTACTAGGACCTCCTCTCATAAGATAGCTCATGAAAATGGTTACTATGGTGCCTGGCCAGGGTGAGCAGTTTCAGTCAGTGTGTTTCCCCTTACAGTTCCATGTCCAGTTCTAAGTGTTGCTTCTTGACCCACATACAGATTTCTCAGGAGACAGGTAAGGTGGTCTGGCATTCCACCTATTCCAATGGAAACCACACCTTTCTCATTTAAGGCAAACCTCTCCACTTGTGTCCTGAGCTCCTTCCTCTCCTTCTTTTTGTTGTTTAGTCACCCGGTTGTGTTGGACACTTTGCGACCCCATGGGGAACATTGCATTAAATGCCCATATTTCTTGAGGTTCTGCCCTAAATGACCTTTTCTATATATTCTCCATGGAGAAACACATCAGTAGCAAATGGTCTCATTTTCCACACTGTTCAGACACCAATTCTCTGATACCAACTAGGTGTTCTGCAATTTATTTCAATTCTGACCCTAATTACTTGGACTTAATACAGATCCCATAATTTAAGGCAAAGTCATTGACAGATTGCCTCCACCCAGAGATCAACCTTAAGTCTCAGGGACAACCCACACTTCAGAATGGCTATAAATTTAGGGATTCCCATGATCCCTCATATTCAATAGTTAACTGAAACAAATCACACTACCCACTGAAAGTGCTGTACTTATGATATAGTTTTATTATTAAGCATATAACTAAAGAATAGCCAAGAGATGTATAGGGCAAGATCTGAGGAGGGGGTAGGAACACAGCTTCTATGCCCCCTCCTCACGGAATTCCAGGTACATCAGTCTCCCATCATAGCAATGTGTTCACCAATCAGGAAGCTCCCCTAGATTTCCCAGGTAGTGCTAGTGGTAAAGAACTCACCTGCCAATGCAGGAGATGTCAGAGACACAAGTTCAATCCCTAGGCTGGAAAGATCCTCTGGAGTAGGAAATGGCAACCCACTCTAGTATTCTTGCCTAGAGAATCCCATAGACAGAGAGGCCTGGCTGGCTACAGTCCATGGGGTCACAAAGAGTCGGATGCCACTGAGCAACTAATACTATGTCACTAAGAGTTATTTCATTAGCATAACAAAGACATTCCTGTCACTCAGGCAATTCCAAGGGTTTTTTTAGAATTAATTTTTATTGGATTATAGTTGATTTACAATATTGTGTTTCTGCTATACAGCAGAGTGAGTCAGTTATACATGTAACCACTTTTTAAAATTCTATTTCCATGTAAGTCATCACAGAATACTGAGTAGAATTCTCTGTGCTGTAGAGTAGGTCCTTATTATTAGTTATCTGTTTTATATATAGTAGTGTGTATATGTCAATCCCAACCTCACAATTTATCCCTTTGTGTCAGGAACTGGGAAAAAAGACCATATATATTTTTTATTATATCAGTCACATATATACACATGAATCACAAATTTATTAGCGCTTATCTCTTCTCTGAAATTGAGACTCTCAGACCCAGTTACTGCCTGGGTGTCATTTTTAGAGAAGCCATGGTTCCTCTAATCTGTCAATATCTAAAAATAAACCCAATCCCCATCCCACCATCCTGTCCAACAGATATACTTTTTCTCCTATATTTCCTTTTACTAAATATCATATCACCATCCACCCAGCTGCCCAAACCTGAAACCTATGTTTTACCCTTAATTTTCTAGCTCACATTCTATAGTGTTATCTCATTTTTTAATGTTAATTCTCCATCTCCCTTTCCCTTCCTACTTATCATTTAGATCTCAGCTTAGAAGTCATGGTGCCCAGGAAGCCTTTGCTGGCCTCCTGAGACTGATTAGGTGCTCCTGATTAGGTGATCCTACACTTCCATAGCCTTGCCAGTTTTCACTCAGTGTAATAACTTCCTATTTGTCTTTCTTGCCCAGGAGCTTGGTGATGACAGTAATTGTGTCTGTTTTATTCAGTTTTGCACCCTTGTACCTGGCACATAATTAACAGTCAATGAATATATACTGAATAAAAGTGAAACAATCCAAAATTGGAGCATTTAAAAATAAGATTTCTATATAATTGTTTTTTATACTGTTCATTACCCACTTTGCTGTAGGTGATGCTGGTTTAAACCTATTTTGAGAATGAAATAATTTATGTATTTCATAATTTTGAACCAGTTAGTTGGTGGTTTAGTTGCTAAGTCATGTTGAACACTTGCAACCCCATAGGCTAGCCAGCCAGGCTCCTCTTTTCATGGGATTTCCCAGGCAAGATTACTGGAATGGGTTGCTATTTCCTTCTCCAGGAGATCTTCCCTGGGTTAAACCTACATTTCCTACAGAAATCATATGGACCTAACAGAAGCAAAGATATTAAGAAGAGGTGGCAAGAATACACAGAAGAACTATACAAAAGAGATCTTCATGACCCAGACAACCATGATGGTGTGATCACTCACCTAGAGCCAGACATCCTGGAATGCAAAGTCAAAGTGGCCTTAGGAAGCATCACTATGAACAAAGCTAGTGGAGGTGATGGAATTCCAGTAGAGCTATTTCAAATCCTAAAAGATGATGCTGTGAAAGTGCTGCATTTAATATGCCAGCAAATTTGGAAAACTCAGCAGTGGCCACAGGACTGGAAAAGGTCAGTTTTCATTTCAATCGCAAAGAAAGGCAATGCAGAAGAATGCTCAAACTACCACACAATTGCACCCATCTCACACACTAGCAAAGTAATGCTCAAGATTCTCCAAGTCAGGCTTCAGGAGTATGTGAACCATGAACTTCCAGATGTTCAAGCTGGTTTTAGAAAAGGCAGAGGAGCCAGAGATCAAATTGCCAACATCCACTGGATCATTGAAAAAGCAAGAGAATTCCAGAAAAACATCCATTTCTGCTCTATTGACTATGTCAAAGTCTTTGATTGTGTGGATCACAATAAACTGGAAAATTCTGAAAGAGATGGGAATGCCAGACCACCTGACCTGCCTCCTGAGAAATCAATATACAGGTCAAGAAGCAACAGTTAGAACCAGACATGGAACAGACTGGTTCCAAATCGGGAAAGGAGTACGTCAAGGCTGTATATTGTCATCCTGCTTATTTAACTTCTATGCAGAGTACATCATGCGAAATGCCAGGCTGGATGAAGCACAAGCTGGAATCAAGATTGCCAGGAGAAATATCAATAACCTCAGATATGCAGATGACACCACCCTTATGGCAGAAATTGAAGAAGAACTAAAGAGCCTCTTCATTAAAGTGAAAGAGGAGAGTGAAAAAGCTGGCTTAAAACTTAACATTCAGAAAACTAAGATCATGGCATCCAGTCCCATCACTTCATGGCAAATAGATGGGGAAACAGTGGAAACAGTGGCTGACTTATTTTGGGGGGGGGGCTCCAAAATCACTGCAGATGGTGACTGCAACCATGAAATTAAAAGACATTTACTCCTTGGAAGGAAAGTTATGACCAACCTAGACAGCATATTAAAAAGCAGAGACATTACTTTGTCAACAAAGGTCTGTCTAGTCAAAGCTATGGTTTTTCCAGTAGTCATGTATAGATGTGAGAGTTGGACTATAAAGAAAGCTGAGTGCTGAAGAAATGATGCTTTTGAACTGTGGTGTTGGAGAAGACTCTTGGGAGTCCCTTGGACTGCAAGGAGATCCATCCAGTCCATCCTAAAGGAGATCAGTCCCGAATATTCATTGGAAGGACTGATGCTGAAGCTGAAACTCCAATACTTTGGCCACCTGATGCAAAGAACTGACTCATTGGAAAAGACCCTGATGCTAGGGAAGATTGAAGGCAGGAGGAGAAGGGGATGACAGAGGATGAGATGGTTGTATGGCATTATTGTCTCAATGGACATGAGTTTGAGTAAGCTGCAGGAGTTGGTGATGAACAGGTAAGCCTGGCGTGCTGCAGTCCATGGGGTTGCAGAGTTGGACACCACAGAGTGACTGAACTGAACTGAACTCCTGCATTGCAGGTGGATTCTTTACCATTGAGCCACCATGGAAGCCAAGAGAATCACATATATAAACACACTGGAACAAAATATGATAGGATCAAAATGTGATGAGAGATATGAGCAAATTCCCATGGGAAATACTGAGTGTGGTAGACTGGATTATTATTCCCATGCCTTCTGCCACATACTTTCCAGTCATGTCACAAGAGTAGGCAGAATATATATTCTCACCCCATTCACTTCAGACAAGACCATGTGACTTGCTTTGACCAATTAATTTAAGCAGAAGTCAAGTCATGGTGTGCCAGTTCTGAGCAGATACTTCAAGAAAATAAATCATTTTTTCATACATTTAGAACTTTTGCCCATAAAGAGTGAGTTCCAGGTAATCATTGCTCTCTTAGTCTGAGTCCTGGAATATAAAGACACATGGAGCAAATTTGAACTTAAACCATAGACTTGAGTTTAGCCTAACCAATCCACAGGCAACCTATATTCCCATAGACATGAAGTAGATACTTTTTGTAAGCCAACGAGATTGCAATAGGGTGGGGGGTGTTTGCTGCACAGCATTGTCACAGCAGAAATCTGACATACACTGAGTATTCATCTCATGACTTTGGTGGGGGTATGAGACACAAGGAAAAGGCTTCCTGGCTATAGATATTTCCCAAGACACATGCCCCCAATCCCCTGCTGGTGGCAGACTATTAAAAAGTCAATGCAGAGAACTCAGTGCTTTATTCCATACCTTATGAAGCCTGGGATCCAGACATGGCAAGATTTAAACTTGGGGCTCACTGAGATCTGATCTCTCCATACTGGAAAATCTATCTTATATTCATAGATATTTCTCCCACAGCTTGAATTTTCATAACAGAAACTAGACAGCATGGCATGGATCAATTAAAGCATACAGTTTTAACTGTGCAGAACATTAGGGCTCTGATATAACCACCAGGGAGTTGGTACCACTTGAATGAGAAAGTTGGTCTCCCAAGGCAGGGAAGCACATTGCTACCTGCTAGGGTACTGAGTTTCTCAGTGTGGGCTTTCTTTTGTTGGTCATTCATAGTTGTGAATCCAGCTACAATTTATTTTTTATGCTAACAATGGACAGCAAAGGGATAAAACTGTGTAAGAGAACTCTTTAATTCCTAATCTCTTTTTTCCCACTGCTACAACTTTTTTGTCTTTTTCTTTTAAATGGGAAACAGGGATGTAGTCAAGAATAGTAGTTATGAAAAAGCCCTGGACTTTCCTGGTTGCTCAGTGGTTAAGAATCTGCCTGCCAATGCAGGGTATACAGGTTTGACCTCCTGGTCCAGGAAGATTCCACAAGACTTGGGGCAACTACACCTGTGCTCTGTAACTGCTGAAGCCATCACACCTAGAACTTGAGCTCCACAACAAGAGAAGCCACTGCAATGAGAAGCCTGTACGATGCAACTAGAGAAAGTCTTCACACAGCAACAAAGACCCAACACAGCCAAAAATGAATAAGTAAAATATAAAAAAGAAAAGGAAAATCCCTATGAATTAGACTTCTTTGATTTAGACTTTGAATTTAGGTCCCATCAAGAATAGTGTAAAAATGACTTAAGCTCTTGTCCTCAGTTTCTTCATTTATAAAATGAGGCTAATAACAGTAATCTACTCAAAGCTGTGGTTTTTCTTGTAGTCATGTATGGATGTGAGAGTTGGACCATAAAGAAAGCTGAGCACCGAAGAATAGATACTTTTGGACTGTGGTGTTGGGGAATACTCTTGAGAGTCCCTGTATAGCAAGGAGATCAAACCAGTCAGTCCTAAAGGAAATCAGTCCTGAATATTCATTGGAAGGACTGATGCTGAAGCTGAAACTCCACCTGATGCAAAGAACTGACTCATTGGAAAAGACCCTTATGATAAGAAAGATTGAAGGCAGGAGGAGAAGGGGACGACAGAGGATGAGATGGTTGGACGGCGTCACTGACTCAATGGACATGAGTTTGAGCTCTGGGAGTTGGTGATGGATAGGGAAGCCTGACATGCTGCAGTCCATAGGGTCACAAAGAGTTGACACAACTGAGCGACTGAACTGAACTGAACTGAAATGAACAGTGCTTATCTCAGGATTTTGAAGAGTCAGTGAAATAATCTTGTGAGGCTTAACACAGTGTCTTGCAGACAATAAACAGTCAATAAATAATAGAAACTATTATAGGGAGAATTTTGTTCATGCTATTTTTTTCTTAGGAAAGCAGCTGTTCATTATAGAAAGACAGGCTGTGTCATGGCATTTACTTTGACCTTTTTACTATTGGGAAAAAATTACCTCAGGGCCCAAATCATGATTAATTTATATACTGTGTTTATGAACAGCTAAGCTTTCTCTACTTTGGTTCTCTGAAAGGAATAAGGGTCAATGACAAGGAAAATTTGGATTCACCACAAAATGAACACTTCCGGAACCTTCATTTGGTTAAGATCAAAATAGACTGAGCTCTCTGGTAATGAACTGTGGGCATGTTTCCAGACAAACATGGAGTGAACTTGGATCCTTCCACACATACTGCACTGGAGTGACAGCAATTGTGCTTTGGAGTGGCCAGGGTGAAATGTTTCTTCAGTGAATTGCCAGGAAGATGATAAGAACATTCCAACGGCTAATGTGTTGCCCAAATGGCAGGTCACTTCATTCTCAGGTCTACTTTTTTCCTGACTGCAGAAAACACCAGGGTGAACAGCGTTAGGTTTATGTAAAATGTGGTTGCCAAGGAAAGTTAATTCTCTTCAGAAACTGCAAGTTGATAATGGTTCAGATTTACAAGAGAAAATTTGTTATAAGACATATTTGACTGTTTATCTTGAAAAATCTTGCAGTGTGTGTATGTAAGTGTGTGTGTGTGCATGCACATTGCTAGTACCTCTTGTTTGAAATGAGCAAGCATTTGTAACTTACAACTTAGATGAACCAGCCATTTGAAATATGTCTCAATTTTTTTTCCTGAAGAGATAGAGTATTTTCCCCACCACCCAGGCATTCTGTTTCCAAGCCCATTTACTTTCTCCTAGCCACTTCAGAATACATTGAACTCAAAAATAAAGCTAGAGAAACTTACAAGTTTATTCTCTATAATACAGAGCTTGGGACTTGCTCCCTTTTGAAAAAAAAAATACACACACACACATAGTCACACAGAAAAGAAACAGTTAATTTAATGTGTAATCCTAGAGCAAAGATCAGTATGACTCACATGAAAAATTAACAAAGGGTCAAAGTAAAAATCCACTTTATTTTTCATTTTTTTCACTACATTTTTTAATGAAAATATAAAGCATTTCACCTCTCTGAGAAAAAAAGAATAAGATATACATATATATTAAACATATATATATATAAAATTTTAAAAATACATATAGCACACCTTATGGAAGAGAAGTGGGAGAGCTAGGAATAAAAGAAAAAGAAAGATAAAGGGGAAGAAAGAGGTATAGGTAGAAAGAGTAAAAGTGAAAAATAAGATGGTTATAGATGACACAAATGCATAAAAGTAATACCAGTCATTTTCAGAGTGTAGGATTACTCTCTTTTAAGGCAGTTGTCAAATTTTCTAACTCTGAACCCCAATTAGGACATTTAGTTTGGGGCTTATGCTCTGTGACCTGATGAAATTTAGTAAATGGTCAGACCCAGCACATGGTCCAGGGTTTCTCCTTCTCTGCAATAGAATATGATGGAGATGGGTGGTGTTCTCTTGAATTGAGTAGGGCCAATGACAGTCTGGATCTCTCTTTAAGGAGACAGAACTGAATGGCAGATGAAATTAAATTTTCTTTATATAAAACCATTCTGTTTCATTTGTTCCAGTAAGCAGGAATTTCTTTAAAGAAGATAAACTTAAAAGCATCTCACACATACACACACCTAGAGAGGCAATCAATTGGAGAAGAATTCATGAAAGGGACTAAGAAGGAGTGTTGAGGGTAGAGGCAGGAGGAAATCCAGAAACCATAGTGTCCCAGATGCCAAGGGAATAGTTGACCTACATCACCTGAACTTCTACTCAAATTTTTCCAGCAGTTTTACTGAGGTATAATCTATACATAGTAAAATGCATACATTTTGAGCATACAGCTCCATGTCTTTATCAAGTATATATTCATGTATCCACCACCAAGATTGAGATGTAAAATATTTTCATCTCCCCAGAAAACTACCTCATTCCCCTTTCCAGTTCATAAACTCCATCTGCAAAGTAGTCAATAGTATTCTCAATAAACTCCCCAAAGTAGTCAATAGTATTCTCACATCTGTCCTTTTAGACCAGTTTCCTCTGTTCTTCAACTACATGTAAGTGGGTTCAGGTAGTGTCTAATCCTTTGTGTGTCATTTCTTTTTGCTTACCCTACATTTAAAAAATTGTCTAATCCTTTGTGTGTCATTTCTTTTTGCTTACCCTACATTTAAAAAATTGATTCATGTGGTAGCAAGTATTAGTAACTCACTCCTTTTGCTGAATAGTAGTCCATTGTGTGAATATGCAGCATTATTTGCTCTCCTGTTAAGGGACATTTGGGGATGTAAGGAATAAATGCACTGGGAACATTCTTTTGTGTGTTTTTTTAATCCTTTGTTTCTCTTTGGTACAGACTGAGAGTATAATTGTTAAGTCATAGAGGGAGTATCTGTTTAACCTGATTAGAAACTGCCAAAGTGTTGTATTAGTTTATGCTCCCATGAGCAATTTGTGAGCATTCCAGTTGCCCCATGTCCTTGCCAGCACTTGGTACCATTAGTCTTTTTAAGCTTAGCCTTTCTAGTGCCTATGTTGACTGGTTTCTCGTGGTGGTTGCCATTTTCATTTTCTTGATGACTGCTATCTCTGATTACCCCTTCATATGCTTATTGGCCATTCACATATTTTCTTGTGAAATGCCTGCTATGGTTTGTTTCCTATTTTAAAATTCTGTGTTTTTATTTTTAAATTATTCATTTGTTGGAATGTTTCCTACATTTATGTTTAATCTAATCACCAATAATTTACTCTCCTCCTACTTGTCCATCTACTTTTGCTGCCTTCTTTGGGATTGGTCAAGTATTTTATATTTTTACATTTCATCTTCTCTAGTGACTTTTGCCTATAGTCTTTGTATTACTTTTAGAAATTATTTATCTAGTGAGCATAATGTTTAACATCATAATCCACCTTAAATTATTAGTATACCAATCTATAAACAACGTTTTGCTGTAGTTTAGGCTCTCAGTCGTGTCCAACTCTTTGTGACCCCATGGACTGCAGGATGCCAGGCTTCCCTGTCCTTCACCATCTCCTGGAGCTTGCTCAAACTCATGTCATTGAGTCAGTGATGCCATCCAACCATCTCGTACTCTGTCATTCCCTTCTTCTGCCTTCAGTCTTTCCCAGCATCAGGGTCTTTTCTAATGAGTCAGTTCTTTGCATCAGGTGACCAAAGTATTGGAGCTTCAGCTTCAGCATGAGTCCCTGCAGTGAATATTCAGGGTTGATTTCCTTTAGGATTGACTGTTTGATTTCCCTGCTATACAAGGGACTCTCAAGAGTCTTCTCCAGCACCACAGTTCGAAAGAATCAGTTCTTCAGTGCTCAACCTTCTTTATGGTCCAACTCTCACATCCATACATGACTACTGGAAAAACCATAGCTTTGACTATATGGACCTTTCTTGGCAAAGTGATGTCTCTGCTTTTGAATATGCTATCTAGGTTGGTCATAGCTTTTCTTCCAGGGAGCCGACATCTTTTAATTTCATCTGCACCATCTGCAGTGATTTTGGAGACAAAGAATGGTAAACAATGTTAGAACTTTACAAAAGAATGATTCTATTTATCCCTCTTCTGCCTTTAGCTTAGTCACTCAGTCGCATCTGACTCTGAGACACCATTGTCCATGGTGATTCTCCAGGCAAGAATACTAGAGCAAGTTGCCATGTTCTCCTCCAGGGGATCTTCTCAACCCAGGGATTGAACCCAGGTCTCCTGCTTTGCAGGCCCATTCTTTACCATCTGAGCCACCAGGGAAGCCTGTTAGTCATGTATTTTACTTCAAATATATTATAAACCTGAGGCTGTATTATTATACATGCTTTAAACAAATAGTCTTGTAAAGAAAAAAATTTTTAATCTTCCTTTATATTTATTCATATACTTATCCTTTTAAGTGCTTCTCATTTCTCCCTGCAGCTGTAGACTTGATTGGGATCATTCCTCCTTCAGCCTAAAGAATTTTTCTAGCTTTTGTACTGCAGGTCTGCTGATCATAAATTCTCTGTTTTTAATTGTCTGAAAATATTTGAATTGCCTTTATTTTTTAAGGATTTTTTCACTGAGTAGAACATTTTAGATTTACAGTTTTCTTTTTCTTTCAGTACATTCAAGATATTGTTCTACTCTTTCCAATGAGAAATCAGCTGTAATTGATGTTGATATTCCTATAATGATTATTTCCTTCTCATTGATTTTAAGATTTCCTATTTATCTTAGCTCTTTAGCTGTATGGCTATTATGTACCTCAGTGTGATTTTTCTTTATATTTATTCTGTTTTGTGTTTGCCATAGTTTTAAAATGTGTGGGTTGAAGTATTTCATCTGTTTTGGAAAATTTGGGGGTATCATCAATTCAGATATTTTTTCTTCTCTGTTCTCTGTCTTTACTCTTGAGATTCCAATTACATTTATGTTAGCTGAATTGATATTGTTCCATTGGTCTTTGATATTGTTATTTTTTCACTTTATTTTTTCTCTTTAGTTTAGTTGTATAATCTCTGGTGACTTACCTCCAGATCACTAATCCTTTGTTCTACCCTGTGCAGTCTGCTGTGAAGCCCATCTGACAATTTCCTTTTCCTAAGATATGGTATATTTTAGTTATAGAATTTCTATTTGGTTCTTTTATAGAGTTTTCATTTATTTGATGGCATTCTCAATTTCTAACCCCATTGACTCATTCTTTTCCTCTGAACTCTTTAACATATGTATGGTAATTATAAGTCCTTCTCTGAAAATGTCATCATATGACTCATCTGTGGGTTTGAGTCTATTGATATTCTTTTATGTCTTTTGACTATGGGTCACTTTTTCCTGCCTCTTCTCATGTCGTAGTTTTTTATTGTATACCAGATATAGTAAATAAAGGACCAGGAGAGACTGAAGTAGACAATCATTTTCTCCAAAAAAGGCTGACGCTTCTATCTCACACGCAGCTATTATTAGGGGCTGAGCTCATCAATCTAATTAGCAGTGAGCTGAAATAGGGCCAGTAGAGTTAGTTTTAGTTCACCTTTGGTTTAAATGCCTTGAGAGAGATCAGCACCCCCAGTTCCAGCAGGGTTTGGAGATGTGAACACTGTTAAGACCTCTCTCTGCTTCCCTTACCTTATTCTAGGATTTCTGGTGATTACACTTATTGAATGTAATTTCCATGGGAGAAACTGGGTGGACGGGGAGAGCTAACTTTGAGTTTGGGACTCTTCCAGATTCCAGTGTGCCATGCCAGCCTATGCACAGCCTTGAAAAGTTTGGCTGATTTCTCCTTGTTCCCACAAAACTTTTCTGCCTATAGCAGTCCTGCTTCTCCTTCAGACTCAGCAGCTCCCTAGAGATTGAAGTAGTCTCCAGTCTTTGTGCATCTAAAAAAAATCTCCCTGTCTTCATTTCAGTTTATTTAGATTTTTATTTTACAGGCTTTAAAAGCTTTAAAGAGAAGTGATTTTTTGGTTTGTTTTTGTTTTTAACTATACCTGGTTTTGTTGTTGTTGTTTTGGAGTGATAGTGTTTGATAAACCTAGTATGCTAACTGGTAGTAGAATTCTTGAATTTGATTCTGTTAAGTTAAATAGTAGATTCCTTTAACAACCCATTTTATTTTGAAAACAGTGATTAATGATTTATGAAATTATAACCCACCTGCAGATGATTTTTCCCAACTGTAGCCAGCTCACCTTCAAGATTATACTTCCCTGACTTCTTGAGAAGTTGACATAGAGATGATATGAAAGATCTAATTTATAGAAGGGAGATGAAGGGTAACTAACATTTGTGAAGTGCTAGAGTATAGTGTGTCCCTAAAATTTCTGCTTGGCCCTTTACATACAACATTTTTTTAATATAAAAATGTTTATTGGACATTTACATGGGGGTGGAGGAAACTGGAAGAGATGGCAGTTGCATGGGAATCACAGGATCAAGATCCCAGCTAGGGAACATAGATAGAGATGGGGAATAGGTCTTTCTGAGCAAGGAGGGAAGCCAAGTAGTTAGTATTGGACTTGGCAATGCATTTACTTGTTCCTGATTTAGTGTGTACCAGGAGCCAGGAAATGAGGCATCTGGACCCCACATGTATGCTATACACGCTGATGCTTGGTTCTTCGTTCAAAAATAGGACCCCGTGGGCGCCACCATGGTGGGAATCTCAAACATAGGGCAATCTCACAAATGTGGAATGCTTGGCGACCCTGAATTTCTCACTGCATTATGGACATTTCCCTTATTTTCCCTTTTCTGTTTCCTGGGAAAGATTGTGTTTGTCATGGAAATAATGACACCACATGACCGTGCCCTAAGGTGAAGGGCTAACTTCAATGCTTTTAATGCAACTTGGGCACAACTGATGAAATTGTGGGTAAGCTACATTATTCTCTATGGGAAATGGTACACTCTGAATGATGTTCCCCCAAAGTTACCGTGATGTCTGCTGAAAAGAAAATGAGCAGTTTCTTTCTGCTCTTGTTGCTTAGCCTGTATTTCCACTCTGTGCAATTTCACTTGCCATACATTTTCTCTCCTCTCCTATTCCTTTCCTTCTGACTTCCCAACCCTCCTCACCCACGTCTCTTCACTTTCTTTCTTCCTTTTTTTTACAGGGGTGAGGGGGGTTATCTCTTCTTTCTTTTCCTTCTTTCCCTATAAGTCCTATTAATTTCACTAATATTCATTTCTAACTTGAGGTGATCAGAGTTGTCTTATTATCTTCTTATGCTTCTTCTTATAAGTACATAGTGCACTTATATTTTTCAAAGCCTTTTCAGATATAATAGTAATAACTATGATGAAGATAGTTAATACTTGTATAATGCTTACTTTTGTTGTTTGCTTTGTTGTAAGTGCCTTACATGTGTTAACTCATTAAAGCCTAACAAATTCTTTTGAAACAGGTAATGTTTTACCCTCATTTTGCAGATGGGAAAACTAAGACACAGAGAAATAATTTCCTCATGCAGTTGACAAGTAGTAGAACTGATTTTGACTCAGGCACTCTAGCTCCAGGGTATATGATTTTAAGCCCTGTTCTAAATCGTCTCTTGTTTAAACTACCTTAAAATTCTTATCCTAAGCCCATAGGATTTTTAGGGAAAATGCTACTCTTCTTAATTTAGAGATGAAAAAACTGAGACTAGAACTGACCACATCACTCTGAAATGATGGACTTGAAGTAACTTTTTGAGAATAGGTCTTCAGCCTTGGGGTTGGGAGAGTGTGTGTGTGTGTGTGAGAGAGACCTTAGGCCATTAGTTGTTTTGGAAATATCCCTCCCATGTATCTTTATTTCAGGCCAAATATAGTAGGCTGGGATGAAAATAATAGAAAACTAACAACTAAAATCATAGTTAACTTTATTTCTCACAGAAAAAAAGGTAGAAGTCACAGGGATGATTGGTAAGGCAATAAGATCATTAGAAGCTAGGCCTATCCATTCTGCCATCCTCAGCATTATAGTTTTCCTGCCATCATACTGGACGCTTCATGATTACAAGGTGGCTGCCTCAGCTACAAGCATCACATTTACTTCTGACCGCATAGAAAGACAGAAACAAAGGCAGCCAAGATGTTGAGAAATTGCCTCATGTGTGTCTCTCTCTTATCAGGGAGGAAAGTATTTGTCAGCATACTTCCCCTTTCATTTCATAGATGGGTACTCCATCATGTGGCCACCTATGACCACAAGGAGAAACCGTAAAGTATCTGATAAAAAGAGGCTGCCTTTGTCATGATTGAATTAGCTGAAGCAATCGTGATTCATTTCTCATGGCTGTGTACTTGGCAACCCAAACAAAATCAGGATTCAGTTAGTGCTATATTGTGTACATGGTAATTTACTTTAAAGTACTTCAGTATAAGTGGTGTGATGTGTATGTGTGCAAGTTAATATTAATCAACACTCTAGGAATGAGTGGTTAATTAGTATATGAAGAGTCCTTGTCTGAATGATTACCTTTGGGTTAGTTAATTAGCATAAGGAATGTTAGGAATAATTTTTTGTTGGTGAAATGGGTTGTGTTTAAGACCAGTTAGGAGTTGGGTAGCAAGACCCACATGAATAAGGTAGAAGAAATGAACATGCTCAGTTGTCAATACCAGAGATAGAAGTTCTGGAGCCCCTCGGCCTGCATCCTCCCATGGAGGAGCCCCTTTCCTGGTGATGAGGTTCCTGATTATTCTTTAAGGGCATCTGTTTCTGAGGGAGTTGTTCCTGCAAAGGGCTTGCCAGGGCACCTAAAGGCATAGAGAGTAGTAGTCTCTCCTTAGACGCAGAGTGGTTGCCTGTTTGCTGGTAGACATCTGTACGCTTGTTGATTATGCCTGAGACTTCTTTTTACTTGATGATACCACCACAGAACAAGATCGCAGGAATAGGACTATTTCACCTTCTCTGGCCTCTAACCACCAGAGGCTCACCAATGCACACTAAAAAGAATATGGTATTTGCCAAACAAATTGGCTTAGGTCTGTTCACTTGAGTCAGCCAAAGGGAAAAAGGGGGATGGTTGTTGATGAGACCACCAGACCAATATGTCACATAACAAGGTTTTAAACTGAGATCATTTCAGTGGGAGGAGAAAATACAAGAAAAATGAAATTTCAAAGTGAAATGGTAAGCCAAAATACAACATTAAAAAACCAATCAATTTTGGGGCACTGAATGATCAGCAGTAGATTTGGAAGAAATGTTTGGGACAAACAATTTTTGGAGTGATCTGATGTTATTTGGCAAGTCCCAACTTCCAGAGGGAGATGTGGGGGATGGTTTACCCCTTACTACAAGTGTAAGGAGAAAGCTTTGTCAGAAGAGCACTTGGCATGCTGATATATGTCCCTTGGACATTAGATAGGCATGGCAGATTAATGTTTGGTACACACTTAAGAAATCTAATTTCTAGGTGGAGATGTCAAGGCAGAAGGAAATGGAGTTTGCTACTGTATTGGGAGTAACTTCTCTCTCCACCACTGGCAAGTGAAAGATACATGGATACCGGGGACCAGATGTAGAATCTATGGTAGGAATCTTTGCATGGGGCTATCTAAAAAGGAATCTTGCCCCAAAGAGCTTCTTCCAGAAAGCAAGTTACCCAAACAGAGAGCCTATATGATATGGCCCTTTCAGAAAATAAACTGAAGCTAAGGAGGGCTGTGGGGAACATTCACACAAAGGAGGGATTTTGCCTGAATCATGGGAATAGCTGACAGAGGGACTCAACTGGAGAGCTCTTGAAGACCCCCTAAAGTGCTCAGAAAATAAAGAACCAGTGTATATCTCTGCCAGGCCCAGAGAGCCCAGAGTTATCTTACAACAGTGCCAGACAAATAAGTAGGTTTTTTTCTTCTCTTCCATCCACCTCCTCCTATCGCTTTCCATACTCCAACAGTGGGGAGAAGAGAAGTCATAGTTAGCAGTCTGAGGAAAGAGGAGAGAAAGAAATGAAAAGCGGACCCCATGTCCATTGAGGAAGCAGGAGGCTGCCCCGTGCTGGCCCTACCTGAAGGAAAGGAGAAAAGACGTCTTGTTTATGGTCCACTTTTGACTATCACAGGATGTATGCTATTAAGTACCCAAATGAGACCATGTTTTGTAGTTAAGGTGGTGGTAAGACTTGCATTTACCCAAGAGTAGTACAAAAAGTTACAGACCTACTGGAGTTTTCACCTGGGTCACTGAGCATATTTAAAAGGATAGAGGAAAGACTCACAGATGGCATAAAGGGACACCCTGTCCTATTCCTTTCCCAGTTAGTTACCTCCTTTGCTCTTTACCCTAGCCTTCTGTTTCTTCATTATCTTATTAACAGTTTCTGATCAGTTCTCCAAGCTTCCCAGGTGGCACTAGTGGTAAAGAACCCACCTGCCAATGGAGGAGACATAAAAGACATGGGTTTGATCCCTGGTCAGGAAGATCCTTTGGAAGAGGGCACAGAAACCCACTCTAGTATTCTTGCCTGGAGAATCCCATGGACAGAGGGGCCTGGCAGGCTACTGTCCATAGAGTTGCAAAGAGTTGGACATGACTGAAGTGACTTAGCATGCATGCATGATCAGTTATCCATTGCTGTGTAACAAATTACCACAAACTTAGTAACTTTATTAGCTATTTCAAATCCTAAAAGATGATGCTTTTAAAGTGCTGCACTCAATATGTCAGCAAATTTGGAAAACTCAGCAGTGGCCACAGGACTAGAAAAGGTCAGTTTTCATTTCAATCCCAAAGAAAGGCAATGCCAAAGAATGTTTAAACTACTGCACAATTGCACACATCTCACACACTAGCAAAGTAATACTCAAAATTCTCCAAGCCAGGCTTCAGCCGTATGTGAACCGTGAACTTCCAGATGTTCAAGCTGGATTTAGAAAAGGCAGAGGAACCAGAGATCAGATTACCAACATCTGCTGGATCATCAAAAAAGCAAGAGAGTTCCAGAAAAACATCTACTTCTGCTTTATTGACTACACAAAAGCCTTTGATTGTGTGAATCACAACAAACTATGGAAAATTCTTCAAGAGATGGGAATTCCAAACCACCTGACCTGCCTCCTGAGAAATCTGTATGTAGGCCAAGAAGCAATAGTTAGAACTGGACATGGAACAATTGGGAAAGGAGTACATCAAGGCTGTATATTGTCACCCTGTTTATTTAACTTATATGCAGAGTACATCATGCGAATGTACTGGGGATGGATGAAGCACAAGCTGGAATCAAGATTGCCAGGAGAAATATCAATAACCTCAGATATGCAAATGACACCACCCTTATGGCAGAAAGTGAAGAAGAACTAAAGAGCCTCTTGATGAAAGTGAAAGAGGAGAGTGAAAAAGCTGGCTTAAAACTCAACATTCAGAAAACTAAGGTCATGGCATCTGGTCCCATCACTTCATGGCAAATAGATAGGGAAACAATGGAAACAGTGAGAGACTTTATTTTCTTGGGCTCCAAGATCATTGCAGATGATAACTGCAGCCACAAAATTAAAAGACGCTTGCTCCTTGGAAGAAAAGTTATGACCAACCTAGATAGCATATTAAAAAGCAGAGACATTGCTTTGTCAACAAAGTTCTGTCTAGTCAAAGCTATGGTTTTTCCAGTAGTCATGTATGGATGTAACAGTTGGACTATAAAGAAAGCTGAGTGCTGAAGAATTGATGCTTTTGAACTGTGGTGTTGGAGGAGACTCTTGAGAGTCCCTTGGACTGCAAGGAGATCAAGCCAGTCAACCCTAAAGGAAATCAATCCTGAATATTCATTGGAAGAACTGAGGCTGAAGCTGAACTCCAATACTTTGGCCACCTGATGCAAAGAAGACCCTGATGCTGCGAAAGATTGAAAGCGGGAGAAGGGGACGACAGAGGATGAGATGGCTGGATGGCATCACTGACTCAATGGACATGAGTCTGAGCAAGCTCTGGGAGTTGGTGATGGACAGGAAAGCCTGACATGCTGCAATCCAAGTGGTCTCAAAGAGTTGGACACCACTGAGTGACTGAACTGAACTGTAGTGACTTGGTAAAAGCACATATTTGTTATCTCACTTCTGAGTGACAGAAGTCCAGTCCAGGCCTAGCTGAGTGCCTCTCACAAGGCTTAAATTTAGTGTTGGCTGGAACTATGATCTCTTCTCAAGGTTCCACTGAGGAAAGCTCGGCTTTTAAGCTTATGCAGCTGTTGGCAGAATTCAGTCCCATGTGTCCTGTTTAACCTAAGGGCCTCAGTTTCTTGCTGGCTGATAGATGAGAGCTGCCCTCAGGTTCTACCACGATTTTTTGTTTGTTTGTTTGTTTTTAATATAAGGCTGCCCTCAGTTCTTTGCTGCTTGAACCTTCAGATCATGGGCCTCTTGCTTCACCAGTGCCTGCAGGACAGAGTCTGTTTTGCAAGATTGGTGTTACAAGTTTTTATAATGTAATTACAGGCTTGACATCCCATTACCTTCATCATCAGTTCTGTTGGTTGGAAGCAGGTCACTGGAAAGATTATACAGGGGCATGGATACCAGAAGGCACGGATAGTTGAGGGAACATCTTGGAATGGGTCCACTACAG
This sequence comes from Cervus canadensis, assembly GCF_019320065.1. Lineage (NCBI taxonomy): Eukaryota > Metazoa > Chordata > Mammalia > Artiodactyla > Cervidae > Cervus > Cervus canadensis. Next base: position 38,176,677 of record NC_057389.1, on the reverse strand, counting down.
CTTCTAATGTCTCTGCCTTGTGCAGCTCTAGCTTGGGAGATGGGGATGGGAAAAGTGGCTAAAACACCTTCAAGGTGGAAATGCCTATTAGATAAATAAACTGTGCAGCTGCTGAGGCCAAACAGCTCATGCAATATAATCTCAGTGGATTATTATCATAGAAAGTGTCTGTCCCTTCTCTCAGTTTTCTCCAAATGTCCTGCCAGTTTGGAGCATCCCAAGGCTTGGAAGAGGATGAGTATGAGCTCCAGTCAAGGCAAGGACTGAGGGGATAAGAAAAACCATCCCAATATTCTGATTTGTATGAAGCACCTGCTAAATGTCAGGCTTGTGCTACCTACTTTATATGCATAGTTATTACAACCTATGAGGGAGGTACTCTTATTTGTCCCATTTTACAGATGGAAAAAAATAGAGGTTTAGAAGGTCTAAGTAACTTGCCCGGGTTAAGTGATGAGGCCAGGACTTGAAATGTTGTCAGTCTGTTGCCATGCCTGCTTGTACCACAGCCTTAAAGAAAATGTAGGCACCTAGGCAAGTGGAAGCAGCATGCAAGCCACACTTCATTTAGAATCAGGAGATCTGGGCTCAAGCATAGCTCAGTCCCTTATAAGCTGTGTGGTTTGGAGCTGCTCACTTGGCCTCTTTGGGTCTCTCTCTCTCTCTTTTCAGTCTGTATAAAGGGAATTGTGAACAATTTCATTATCCATATACCAAAAATGAATCTTGACCCTTACACTATGCACGAAAAATAGCTTAAAATGGATCAAAGTCCTAAATGTAATAAATAAAACTATAAAACCCAAGTTAGACAAATATTTCTTAGATGAGCTATCAAAAGAAAATCTATAAAAAAAATTGATAGATTGGACTTCATAAAAATTAGGAGCCTTTGCTTTTAGAGAGACACCACCAAGTAAACAAAAACCAAAATAAGTCTTAATCTGGGGAAAATATTTACAAAATACATAATGTCTGATAAAGGACCTGAATCTAGACAATGAAATAATTTCTTATAGCCTAGTGATAAAACAAACAACCTAATAAAAAAAATAGCAAAAGATTTGAATGGACACATAATCAAAAAAGATATTGGAATAGCAAGTAAGCACATGAAACGATGCTTAACATCATTAGACATTAGGGAAATGCAATTAAAGCTGCAGTGAGATATCACAAGTTCACTATGCCATATATTAATTATATTTTTTAATCTTTGCAAAGACTGTTTAAGTGGGAATCTTATTATTTCCATTTTATAAATAAGGATACTTACTTAATTGTTTTAAGTGAAGATTCAGGGTCACATAGCTAAGATGTAGGGCAACAGGCTTAATACTCAGTATTCTGCTTCCACATTGCTGCCCAAGTGCTATCATGACTCTATTACTCCACTCCAAAGTCACTTCCAAGAGAGCAAGGACCCCGTCTGTCTTGTGCACCGCTGGAGATCCAGCTCCTGGCATGTCGTAGGCACTCAGTGTTGCTCACTGAATGAAAGCCAGTCAGTGCCTGGTGGGGCTCAGCCAGCACTTTTCCCTACCATTAAAAATCTTTGTGAATGGGCAAGTCATACCCACTGTGGTTTGGGATGCCCTTTTATGGTACTTTTTATTTGGTGTCAGAAAACTCTACACCTAGTCTTGGGTGGGTCCTCTCTATCGACCATCTTCTTTTCCCTTTCTCCCCTTCTTTTCCCCTTCATTCTCTTTCTTCTTTTCCTTTTCATGGTGTAATGTGACTTTACCTCACTCTGTCCATTGGGAGAGGGTACATGGTGTTTCTTACCTCCAGGACCAGGGGTGGGGTTCCCGGGAACAGCACCATCAGAGAATAAATGTGCCAACCCTTAAGGCTGCCTAGCCTGCCTTGAGGATCTTTTCTGCCTGTGGCAAGCCTTTGTGGGCCTTCACTGCCCTGAATTATATGGGAGGCTGACTGCCTATCCCTTCTGATCCAAGGAAGGTTTGTCAGCTTCAAGTACATCCAATGAGGAGCACAAAAATGTTACTTTCTAGGAGAGAGCACAGAAGGGTCTAAGAATAGCTATTGTTGGGGAGGGAGGCAGCAAGATCCAGGTCAGGCAGAACCAGGCAACATGAAGCTAGCTGGGACCTGCCTTTCTCTGGCTGGGTCTAGGAGAGACAGGAAACAAAGTTTGCTTCCTCTCCTGCTGAGTAGGGAGGATGGGGGTTAAGCTGGATTTGCCTTCAACTCTTGAATCCACATTGAGGCTGCCTTGTCTGGCAAGCCATATGGTTTGCAGAGAGACAGCTGTGGACTGGGTTTTGGCAGACGGAGGGAGCAATGCTGAAAATGACAGAGTCTAGCAACTGTGGAGGCAAGGGGGCTGTCAGGCGAGAATCTGGGGAGGAGGCTGGGAGCAAGAGGAAAACCTAAGAGAAACCCAGGAGAGAAAGTTAAAGGAAGCATTTTCCAATAAATTTGGTAAAGAAAGGGGAGAAGTATTATTTGTCTTAGAGAGGAAAGCATCAAGGAGCCCTGCATAAGGATACTTGCATGGCTACAGAAAAATTCCCAAGTTGGTTTTTTTCTTTTGCCACATTTGTGTGCTACTTATACTATATTTCTGGCTTCCCTGGTAGCTCAGATGGTAAAGAATCTGCCTGCAGTGCAGGAGATCTGGGTTCAGTCCTTGAGTTGGGAAGATCCCCTGGAGAAGGGAATGGCAACCCACTCCAATGTTCTTGCCTGGAGAATTCCATGGACAGAGGAGCCTGGCAGGTTACAGTCCACGGGGTCTCAGAGTCAGACACGACTGAATGACTTTCACTTAACTTATGCTATATTTCATTAATATTTGTCTTTATGCTGACTCCTGAAAACTTGAAGTTTATTTAAAAAGGAAAATGTTATCATTGCTGCATGTGGATAGTTTTTTATGATTGGACAGTGATCATAATCATAAGGAAAAGTAAAACAGTATGGTGATATTAAATTCTAACTAGATGTTATTGCCTCCTAAAAACTTGGACTTGGTTTTCTTATTCCTTAAAAAAAAGAAAGAAAGAAAGAATGGGGTTTAGAATATTAAAGACATAATAGGATCAAACTAGGACTTCTTTGATATGATCAGAAAGTTTCAAAAAGTAATGATTTTTCTCACTGTGTTAATCAGTGTTGCTTAATGCAACAGTATATCAGTGATTCATGTTTCACTAGAACATTTTAGAAAACTATGAGGGAGGGGGCAGATCCAACAGGGCCCTAGGAATTAAGAGATCAGGCTTCCATTTCTAGCTCTGTCACCATCATCTTGGACATATTTCTTTACTATGGGTCTCCATTTTCTCATCTATTGGGAGGAATAGAGTTGAACCATGCCCCCCCAAAAGCAAATTTGTTTCAGCATTTGGAATTACATATTGAGAATGATTCTAAAGCTGTACCTAAGCTTTGTGTGGGAAAGAATGCTGTAATAGATTAGTGATGTCTGCATAGGTGCAGAGCTGACAGTGAGGAGGTGCATGTTGGCTATCTGCTAGTCTTAGGTTAGAAAATCTGTAGGATACACCCTGATTCTGATAGCCTGTGGTTGCATGATTTATATAATCAACCAAGAATGTACTTGACTTACTTATTTGCTCATGACTGATGACAAAGTATGAAATAACAATTTTTTATATGATAGGCAAACAATTCAGTTCAGTTTAACACTCATTGAGCATCTATATTATGGCAGACCCTGAGTGAAGGCTTAAAGATGAATAATAAGATTTGGTCCCTATCCTGGAAGAGCTCATAGTCCTGGATAGGATGAGGAGGATTGGTGGCAAATGCATAAACAGATTTCACATAGGTTTCAACATGATGTCGTAAGTACTAGGTTAGAAGTACACTGGGGATGCCGGGGCAGTTCAGAGCGCTCAAAGATTTCCTAGAATCATATCCTGACCTGAGGAGTGATGAAGTCAGCACTCTTGCTGTTCTCAGGGGTTCTTGGAATCTGATTGTTACAAGTGAAATAAATAAGTAAGTATTGGTTGTTCAGTCATGACTAACTTTTTGCGACCCCATGAACTGTAGCCCACCAGGCTCCTCTGTCCATGGAAGTCTCCAGGCAACAATACTTGAGTAGGTAGCCATTCCCTCTCCAGGGGATCATCCCAACCCTGGGATTGAACCCAGGGCTCCTGCATTGCAGGAAGATTCTTTACTATCTGAGCCACTGGAAATGGATAAGTGGAATTGTGTCTCTCAAAAAAAGATATTTTGAAGTCCTAAGTACTGGTATTTGTGAAAGTGATCTTATTTGGAAATAGGGTCTTTGTAAATTGTTAGGAGTGGAATTGTTGCCTTTCCACTTAAAAAAAGAAAAAAGGTATGTCGGAGTCCAAACCCCCAGTATCTCAGAATGTGACTCTATTTGAAGATAGGGTTTTCATAGAGGCAGTTAAGTTAAAATGACATTCTTGGTGTGGGTCTTGATCCAGTACAACCAGTGTCCAGTGTCCATATAAAAAGGGGAAATTTGGACACAGAGACAGACACATGTAGAGGGAAGGTGATGTAAAGAGTCACAGGGATAAGATGGCCATATAGAAGCCAAGGAGAGACCTAGAATAGATCCCTCCCTAGTGGCCTTCAGAAGGAGCCAACCCTACCCATAGCTTGATTCTGGACTTCTAGTCTCCAAAACTGAAAGGCAGTGCAATTTTGTTATTTATGTCACTCAGTTTGTGCTGTCTTGTTGCTGAGGGCTTAGCAGATTGACACACTAAGACTGTCCTCTTTATATGAAGAGGAAATTTGGGAGACATACAGGGAAGAATACCATATGACAGTGGAGGCAGAGATCACAGTGATACATTTACAAACCAAGGAATGCCGATGATTGCCAGCGACCACCAAAAGCTAGGAGACAGGCATAGAACCAGCTGTCCTTCAGAGGCCTCCAAAAGGAACCAACCTTGCCAACACCTTGACTTTATACTTCATGCCTCCAGAACTGTGAGAGAATATAATTTGTTTTAAGCTACCCACTTTATGGTGATTTGTTAGGGCAGTCCTAGGGACTAACACTGACGCTTTATCCTGCCCTCTTTTTCCACCCAATCCTACCTCTTATTCCTCCTCCTTTGGAAAAGGTACTCCCAACACAGAATATGCAGGCTACCAAGAGGAACACCATGTTTAGTAGATGAAAATGTGAGGAAATTATACCTTTGAAATGTTGACCGTGATTTTACCCTGTGTTTTCTGTAACGACTACACCTTTTCCCCAGGCTGCCCCCTCACATTTGGACAGCTGGATGCCAGCTCTCATTGCATCAGGGGAGAGTACTACTAAGTCTTGGTTTTGAGTTTACAGTGTGAAGCAGAGGAGACTTACAATGGAAGGAAGAGAACAAAGCAGTGGTCTGGAGGGGCAAATAACCAAAGATAGATGAAAGCAGAGGCCTCTCAGTGGATCCCACCCGGGTACTGGGCTGTGGTGCTGTGGCGCTGAGGGTTCAGCTCCCTCAGCCCTGTGAAGCTCAGACACAATCCAGGGGAGACCAAGGGAGGAGAGAGACGCAAGCTTGGTTGATGCTGCTTCTACCACCAGCAGAATGAGACGTGTATTAGAAGCAGGATGAGAAGAGAGATCCAGGATACAAATGAAGTTCGGTTCAGAAAACCTAAAGTAGCTTTTTGTACACCCCAAGATTGAGCAGATATATATTCCCTGGTGGCTCAGATGGTAAAGAGTCTGCCAGCAATGTGGGAGACCTGGGTTCGATCCCTGGGTCGGAAAGATCTCCTGGAGAAGGGAATGACTACTCACTCCGGTATTTTTGCCTAGAGAATTCCATGGACAGAAGAGCCTGGTAGGCTACATCCATGGGGTTGCAAAGAGTTGGACATGACTGAGCAGGTAATACACACACACACACACATACATACCTGCCACAAGAAAGTGATTCTTTTATTTCCCACAAGGGGAAATAAGCTCAGACATGATTTGTGTATTTGAGCTTTTATTTATTATTATTATTTTTTAATAAATGTAATCGAAGTATAACCTGTATCAAATCAAAGTACACAGTTCAACTAATATTCACAAAGTAAACTCACCTATATAACCAGCACCCACACAACAGAACATGACTAGCACTGCAGAAACCTTCACATACTCCCTTCTAATCACACTAATCCACCCTAGAGGGTGTCCACTTTCCTGACTTCAAGCAATCGTTTAGAATGTTTCCTTCTTTGCTCTTTTTCTTTTTTTTTCTTTATGGGCTTGCAGCAGGGCTTTTGGGATCTTAGTTCCCTTACCAAAGATTGAACCTATGCCCTCAACAACGAATGCCTGGTGTCCTAAACACTGGACCACCAGGGAATTCCCTAGAATATTTTTAAACTTTATATAAATGGGATCAATCAAAAGGGTAGTCTTTTGTGTCTGACTTCTTTTGCTGGACATGTTTTTGAGAGTTATCCATAGTGTCATATTTAGCTGTAGTTCATTTCATTCTGTGATGATAAGGTGTTTTCTTATATGAATGTTCCAGGATCTGTGTATCCTAGAGAAGTCTAGGCAGGCATTTGGGCTGTTTACAGTATTTATCTATTGCATATAGTGCTGCTATGAGCATGTATGTACATATCTTTTGGTGTACATAGGTGAGCATTTCTGTTGGGATAATCTGAGGAGAGGAATTGCTGGGTCCTAGAGTATGGATCAGTGTCAACAGGCACTGCCAAACAGTTCTTCAGACGATTGTATTGACAGTCTCTCCACATCCTTCCCAATACTTGTATTCTTTTTCATTTCAGTCATTCTATCAATAGTTTATGTTAGGATTTTAGTCAGCTTGTTTCTCGGGTGAACACAAGTAGTGAGTTCTAACACACATTAGTGAGGCACTGATTCTAAGGCTCTGCACGTAATTTCTTGGTCACTTCCTGTTGTAGACAGCCCCATCCCCTTCTGTACTCCTTCTGCTAGGGAATTTGGAGACATAGAGACAACTCTGTTTTCACTACCATAGAATATTAGAACTGAGGGGGTGTCTTTTAAGATCTTCTATCTCACTTCCTCATTATACAGATGAGAAAAACTAACTGAGCAGGAGGAGATAAGTTTTCCAGAATCTTCCAGTCTGCTAATGCCTGAGGTACGACTAGGGCTCAAGCCTCCTGGTCCTGAATCCACTGGTTTATCTGCCTCCCTATGCTATTTCTTCATTATAGTTTCCAAATTTCACTACCAAACTTGGCAGTTGATGGTATTCTTTGGAGAGAGTAATAAATGCATATCAGACTATGTCTGGACCGTGAGTCCATTCCTCTGGGTGGTGAGGACATCAGGGTGAAGGTTTCTAGATAGAATGGATGAGTTACATTCCTCAGCCTAGTCGTCTGCCCAGGGATTGAGATGAGATTGCATTTCAAAGCTTCTGGAAGCCTCCCTAATCCTTATTTCTCATCAGCCTTGGCATCTGTCCTCAAACTCTGTGTCCTAGTTCACAGACAGAGCCATGATATCAGTCAGGATAGAGGGTGGTGATGGTGTTTTCTCTCACTGTTTCCCCACGTCATGTGTCTTTTTATGTCAGTAAATTAGTCACTTTTTCTTATGTGAGGGGAATACTAACACTTATTGAGTGCATGCTGATATATCAGGTATCACATCATTTAATTCTCACAACAGCCCTGTGAGGCCAGCACTATTTTACCCTTATTTAACATATGAAGCATGGGGATTTTATAGAAATCAACTTGTCCAAAGACTCATTGTGAAGTGGTTGATCCAGGACCTGGTCCCAGGAATTCAAGGCCACACTCTCAGTTATGGCTCTGCAACCTCCATTGCTGCAAACTGTTAACATGGGAGTGAGTAGGGAGTAAATGATGCTTAGGGCATGCCTTTCTTTAAGAAAACCATATAAAGGAAAATCTGAAGCTGTAAAGCAGATGTATGTCCTTGCAGAAGAAACACAGTGTTGTTTAAATCCAACCCTCCACTGGGAGCACTTAAAGTATTTGTTTTCACAGAATCTGCTACTTGACTTAGGGGCTTGGCAGAATCAGAGAAACGCAACTAACTTTTAGCCTCCAGTGATTGTTGGGAAATTAAGATAAAGCATCTCTTCACTGGAAGAGGGGCAGAGAGGCATTGTCTAATTATAGATTTTGGCGCTGCTTCATAGTCAGAGATACCTCGGGATATAAAAGGTAATGGGGAAAGAGAATTGCATTACACAGGACAAATTCAGGAAGGCTTCCTTTGCAAAAATGGACATATACCTGCCATTCTTCTCCTGAGACTAGAGAGGAGACTATGGCAGAAATAAGGTTTATTTGGAAGAGAACATGGTGAATATGGCAGAAATAAGACTTCTCTCTACAGAGAGAAGTCCAAAGTACATCTTATTCTGATAGTGGAGTAGAGAAATAGATCAACTTCCATTAACTAGGGCAAAGGATGTTTAGGAAGGAAAATTATAACCAACCTAGACAACATATTAAAAAGCAGAGACATTCCTTTGCCAACAAAGGTCCATCTAGTCAAGGCTGTGGTTTTTCCAGTAGTCATGTATGGATGTGAGAGTTGAACTGTAATGAAAGCTGAGCACCAAAGAATTGATGCTTTTGAACTGTGGTGTTGGAGAAGACTCTTGAGAGTCCCTTGGACTGCAAGGAGATCCAACCAGTCCATCCTAAAAGAGATCAGTCTTGGGTGTTCATTGGAAGGACTGATGTTGAAGCTGAAACTCTAATACTTTGGCCACCTGATGCGAAGAGTTGACTCGTTTGAAAAGACCCTGATGCTGGGAAAGATTGAGGGCAGGAGGAGAAGGGGACAACAGAGGATGAGATGGTTGGATGGCATCACCGACTCAAGGGACATGAGTTTGAGTAAACTCTGGGAGTTGGTGATGGACAGGGAGGCCTGGTGTGCTGCGATTCATGGGGTCACAAAGAGTCGGACATGACTGAGTGACTGAACTGAACTGAATTTTTAAAAAGAATAGAATAGGTCTTTTTTTGAAAACCAGCCTAAGCCTTCTCTCATTTTAAGAGTACCATATACACAGGTTCAACCCCTGGGTCAGGAAGATCCCTTGGAGTAGGAATGGCAACCCACTCCAGTATTCTTGCCTGGAAAATCCCATGGACAGAGGAGCCTGGCGGCTACAGTCCATAGGGTCTCAAAGAGTCAGACACAACTGAAGTGACTTTGCATGTCCCAGATATAAACCTATCAAATATAAAGATCTAACACAGACAGTGAGATTACTTTCTTGAATGATAACGTGAGGGACTTTGTGAACCCACTCCCCCAGGAAAACTGGTGAAAAGTATTTTAAAATAACCATTTAAATCCTCTGGAAATGATCCAAAGTATATGTAGTAAATGAAAAAACATATGTTCTAGAGAATCTATGAAAATTTTGTAAGAAAAGTGAGAATCTTTAGCTTTTTGGGAAAAAAATCTCTCTATTCCCCAGTCAGTGATTAGTGGAACTTCACTCTAATGGGTGCAGCCAAGAACACAGGACTCCTTCTACCCCCATCTCCCAGTTGGAGGGCTTTTTTCCCAGGAGGAGCATTTCAGCATTTCTGATTGTGTCTCCAGTGACAAGTTGCTGAGTCTAAGTACCAGAGCTGGAGACCTTCTTTTTCTGCCCCTTCCCCGCTCATGGAATGAGGCTCTAGCTTGGACATGGTGTGCTTAGGATAGTGGCATCCTGGTTGCCCTTACCCTGGCTCATAATTTTGGGGTTTCATGCCAAGAGAAGCAAACTGAGAAGGTCTCAGACTATTGTCCTAGTTATTGGACAGAGGTAGACACCAGCCCCCACCTCAGGCTATCTTATTTCCTCTCCAGAGAACTTAAATTGATTCTGAGAGGCACTAGTCAGTGTCTGCTTCTTATTTGAACTAGAGGCCTATAGAGCGGCCATCTTTGCCATGGAGTGTGAAAAAAACCTGATCGAAGAAAGAGGATGAATCTATTGCAGATGGGAAGGCTATGGTTTTTCCAGTGGTCATGTATGGATGTGAGAGTTGGACTGTGAAGAAAGCTGAGCGCCAAAAAATTGATGCTTTTGAACTGTGGTGTTGGAGAAGACACTTAAGAGTCCCTTGGACTGCAAGGAGATCCAACCAGTCCATCCTAAATGAACACTAGTCCTGGGTGTTCATTGGAAGGACTGATGCTGAAGCTGAAACTCCAATACTTTGGCCACCTCATGCGATGAGTTGACTCATTGGAAAAGACCTTGATGCTGGGAGGGGTTGAGGGCAAGAGGAGAAGGGGACGACAGAAGCTGAGATGGCTGGATGGCATCACCGACTCGATGGACACGAGTTTGAGTAAACTCCGGGAGTTAGTGATGGACAGGGAGGCCTGGCATGCTGCGATTCATGGGGTCGCAAAGAGTCGGACACGACTGAGTGACTGAACTAACTAACTGACTAACTAACAGACACAAGAGAAGGTGGCATTCTAGAGACAGGAACCCTGGAATCCAATAGCTTTCCATTTGCTGGTTTCACTTGAACCCATGTATGTTCCTCTTGTACTTTCTCAGAGCTTCATTCCTGCATTCCTATAATAACTCCCTCTATTTTATTTCTGTCTGAGTGGGTTTCTGTATACTCAGTACCAAAAAATCTTAATTAAGCTACAGGTCAGGAAACATAGATCAATTTTCTTAACCTTTAATATAACGTGCTTCCTTTCCCCCAAATATGAGAGTCTGGAAGAGAAGAGACAAAATAGTATCAGAGAGAGTCTATGAAATAGACATTAGAAGGCACCTCTATCATCCATTTTCAACTACAAAGGGTAGCTGGAAAGGCCATCCCTATTTTTAGATGATTACCCAGAAAGAGTGACTAATGCCTGGGGGGCTTGCTTTATACTCTAAACTGTATAATGCTACAGAGTCTTGAGTTCCCCTCTGTAAATGAAAGGCATTAACAATCTACTTCAGTTTCAATACATCAGAAGATTTCTTGTGGAGACAATTATCTGCTGAGGGGGCATATGACCTTGTTGGACCTGACATTTATTTTCTCTTCCTTTGAAAACAATTAAAATTACATGATTGATATTTTGCACTTCTAATCATTTGCTTCTTGATGATTACCAGAAAAAATGATGATGATGACAATGATGATGATTTAATCTAGCTGTTAGCTTGAAATAGACTTTGGAGTATTTTTTTTAAGATTTTTTTTTTTTTTTTTGGATGTGGACCATTTTTAAAGTCTTTATTTAATTTGTTACAATATTGTTTCTGTTTTATGTTTTGGGTTTTTGGCCATGAGGCATGGGGGATCTTTGCTCCCTGACCAGGTATCGAACCTGAACTGCCTGCATTGGAAAGCGAAGTCTCAACTACTGGACCTGTGTTGGAAAGTGAAGTCTCAACTACTGGACTGCCAGGGACGTCCCTGGAGTTTGTTTTTTTTTTTTTTTAAAAAAAAGGAAGAGACAAATAAAAAACTTCTCTGGCTGTACAGCAGTCTCAGGGATATAGCCATGCAAATGTGAAGCATTCCTAGCTGTGATGGCTGGAGAAGCAATGGAAACAGCAGCTACAGTTGCTGGTGTTAGCCCGGTCATCAAGTTTGAGATCCTGGCTGGCTCCGAGTTGGCTTGAGAACAGATTCCATCAATGGTGTGTTTTCACATGCAGAGCCAGCCATTTCCTTATAGTACACCAACCCTCTGCTTGTTCCTTGACCTCCTCCCACAAATCTGGGATAGTTTTCTAGAGAAAGAGATGTTGAATTTTCCCAGCTATTTTGTCCTTGATACCCAGCACAAATGCCAAGTATAATAACATTTGCATGATGGATTAAGGATCCTCTGAGATCATCACTGTGCTCCATGGCAGACAAGATTTGTAAAACCTTGACTACATTCTGGTCAACAACTGGCTGTTTGTTCTTTTCCTTTACTTTACAAAATGCCACCTCTTATTATTTGGGGCAGGGATAGGGAGGACCTACTCACCTTTGTTCCCACATCTCAGAATAATTTTTTCTAATCTACTTTTTGTGGTGACCCTCAACCCCAAACACCTTTCTCATTGGTACTGATTGAATTCAAATTTTTAAAAATCCTGTTTTCTAACAGCCTTTATTTTAGGATATACATCTTCATTGGTGCAGAGTGTACTAGGCTAGCCCTAGGTTTGGCAAGTCTTTGCTTTCTGCTTCCTAAACCTCGAGTGTCAGGATTAGATGTGAAATCCCATGGAACAGAAGAGCCTGACAGGGCCATAAAAGAATCGGACACAGCTTAGCGACAAAGAGCAGCAAAAAGTGTTTAAAACATTTTATGAACTTTGTGGTCTAACAGTAATCTCAGATTCAGAAAATTTTCTATTGGCATGAAAGGATTTTATACATTGATTAAGGTAAAAAACAAAGAATAGGAAGAAAATCAGATGATTTCTTGGATGTCAGGCCATAATCAGAGTCAGGATTTTTTTGACTCCAGAAAAGTCACATGCTAGCTTACTCTCATTTTTTTTCTTTCAGAAGCCTGTATTAGAATGTAGAAAAGCAGTAGGGGGGAGAAAAAAAGTCTGTAATTTTAATGGAACTGCAGAGGCCACTTTGAAATATTGAACATTTTCATGAGAGCAAATATAACAGCTTCCACCTGATGTCACAGCCGCTTGCTCTCTTTAAGAATTGAAGAGTGTAGGCGAATTTTCATGACGTAAGGTATGACTGGGTCTTTCAGGACACTGAAGGGTGTCACTTGCAGGGTACTGTTGGCTCCCTGCTCTGTGACTCTTCTGTAAGTCTAGGCTTTGATTTCAGTGTTCCTACTCTAAAGCCAGGGCCACTGCAGCCGGGCAGTGACTCAAGCAGATGGCTGACTGTGACAAGCCTCTTCTCATTGCTAATAAAAATACCAGAAGCTACACTGCATTGTGTACAAATACGTGAGACTATTGCAGATTCCTTTGTATCTCTAGATTCTATTTTAAGAGTGTGTTGATCTTTTCCATACAGAACCCTCATGGAATGAGCAATCATATCAGGTGTGTGTTTGAGCATCTACTGCAGTTTGTGAGATTCAAGATTTTTTTTTTTAATCAGCCTTCTAAACAATATTCTTTCCCTCTAAACGATATTCTAAGGGTTCTGACAGACTGCACATGATTTGTGGGTGGAGGGGGGAGAAGAACCTCGATTTTTTATGCAGAAACCATAATAGGCACACCCAAATTGAAAGGCTAACCCAGATTATTTTGCCTCTCTCTTCCTTCGGAGATGCTGATAATGAACAAAACAATGAAAATGTAGAATTGGGGGTAGGAGTGAACATGGAGGCAGAATCTAAATGCTGTGGAAACCATTACCTGGGTAACAAGTTAGGTAGAGAGTTAATTTTGAACTTCGCTTAGAATTTTGCATCAGGTAACCATCATTTCAACATTAGGATCACCTGGAGTGTTTTCACAAGATTGCAGGTTCCCAGGCCCAGCCTTCAGAGGTCTTGAAGAGCATGTTTACACTGTAGCCAGGCCATCTGCATGTTGAACAGGAAGTTTGGGTGGTCATATACTGCTGCATTAAAACATGATATTCATAAGTTTATAAGTCATAGGGTGAATTGCAACTGTAGTCAGCTAACTGCTAACTCTGTGGCCTCACTCTACCAATCATGAGGATTCTGGGTGGGGCAGTGAGGAGGAGTGGGATGGAGAGAACAGACGACTGATCAGAAGGTTCAGTTTCCAGTCCTTGCCCTGTTGTTTATTAGCTGTGTGTCCTTGGGCAGATGTCACCGGGAAGTTCAGTGTCTCATGTGTAGATTGGGGACCATAATTCACAGCCTGTTTACCTCACCGGTCAGGAGGATCAAATGAGAAATAACTTTATAAAACATTACATGTTAGAAGTCACAATATTTTTATAAAGAGGCAGTGTTTTCTCCCTTCAATCTGATGATGGCATACTCACACTCAGCATCCTCAGACCAGGCATGTTTGCTCAGTGAACCAAAGGAAGCCTGGTGCAATGTAATGGCTGATTCTGAACACCGTCATCACAACCTGGAAGGCAGGGGTTTTCAGAATCACCAGCTGCATGCATAAAAAGGGAAGACTCTGGACTTCCATCCTGAATCAGAGTCACCAGGAGTGTGGGTGGGAATCTGCCATGTTAATAATGCCAGAGATCAATTGTATTATATTAAAAGTAGGGGAGTCACTGGGCATGACATCAGCACCAGGTCAGCCAGGGTAATACTGGGGACAAGGGTCACTGACCCCAGCTGTGTAACCATCACAAATCAGGCCAGCAGGCCTTCATGCTGGTCAGCGTGCTTCCTGAATTCCTTCATTCTCTCTCCTGTGCTCTCCCTTCCTTTATTTTCCACAACAAGGCAATGGGATGTTTCCTCTCTGATATGGAAGGTCTCCTTCCTCTGGCCTTTTCTCATTTTATTACACTTCAGAGAGTGCCCAACTCGGCTCTGATCTGAGAAGGCTGCCATAGATTTCCTACATGCCGCCAGTTCCTTTTCCAGGGAGCTGGCAGCCTCTTTTCTGGGCATGGCCTGGCCCAGGGAGCCCTAATTTTCTGTTTATAGATTTCTGGTGTGACATGAGACTTATCGTATCAGAATTCTCAAGGCTAATGTTTCCCCAAATTACTATTAATGAAAACTCATTCCATGAGTTCTGTGTTTAATGAGGGCAGTGTGTCTTCAGCCAGCATTTATAAAGATTGCTTTTGCTTGGTTTGAAGGGATGATATTTTTCTAAACTCCCTTGTTTTAAATTGAGAGGAAAAATAAAATGGACAGTAGATGAAGAAGATAAATAGGGTGGAGTAGGATTGAAAAGACTAATTTTAGCAATCTTCAGTAGGGGATAGGAGATGACAGGCCTCCAGTTAGTAAGACGGCAAAGTGAGGCAACCAAGGGTCAGAGAATGCTGGAAACTAGCGAAACTGAGAGGGGCCAGAACATAGTTACCCTTGTATGATATCCTATGTCTTCTGGAGAAACTATCAGGAATAACAGCCTGAACAGTCCTGCTGCGTCTCATCAACATTTCGAACAGGGGTCAACAAACTGCCATCTGCCTCCTGATTTCATAAATAAAGTTTTATTGGAGCAGAGCCATGCCCATTCCTAGTCGTCTAAAGTTGTTTTTACTTTGCACCAGCAGAATATTTACAGCAGACCAGATGGTTCGTAACACCCAAAATATGTGCTATCTGCTCCTTTATAGAAAAGTTTGCTGACCCCTGACCTAAACTTTTGTATCCTCTAGAGCGCTACTTTATAAACTTTCCCCCTTGGCAGCAGAGTGCATTTTTGTTAAGAATATTTTAAATGTAGACACTCATGAAAAAGATATGGGGTGATATGTGGAGGGATAGGAGTCACGGAGCCCACAAGCTCAGTTTTTCCCCTGATTCCCCTCCTCCAGTGGTGCTCCAAGACTCAGGGACTCATGGAGTATCATTTGAAAATCACTCAGCACACATTGCTTCCTCAGGACAGGGTACCACTTTAGTTTTTATGTGCCTATTTTATGATTGACACATAAAATATACTCAAGATACGTATGGTGGATGAGTGAAGGAGTTCAGTTCAGTTCAGTCACTCAGTCGTGTCCGACTCTTTGTGACCCCATGAATCGCAGCATGCCAGGCCTCCCTGTCCATCACCAACTCCCGGAGTTTACTCAAACTCATGTCCATCGAGTCGGTGATTCCATCCAGCCATCTCAGCTTCTGTCGTCCCCTTCTCCTCCTGCCCCCAATCCCTCCCAGCATCAGGGTCTTTTCCAATGAGTCAACTCTTCGCATGAGGTGGCCAAAGTACTGGAGTTTCAGCTTCAGCATCAGTCCTTCCAGTGAACACCCAGGACTGATCTCCTTTAGGATGGACTGGTTGGATCTGCTTGCAGTCAAGGGACTCTCAAGAGTCTTCTCCAACACCATAGTTCAAAAGCATCAATTTTTCGGTGCTCAGCTTTCTTCACAGTCCAACTCTCACATCCATACATGACCACTGGAAAAACCATAGCCTTGACTAGATGAACATTTGTTGGCAAAGTAATGTCTCTGCTTTTTAAAATGCTATCCAGGTTGGTCATAACTTTCCTTCCAAGAAGTAAGCATCTTTTGGTTTCATGGCTGCAATCACCATCTGCAGTGATTCTGGAGCCCCCCAAAATAAAGTCAGCCACTGCTTTCACTGTCTCCCCATCTATTTCCCATGAAGTGATGGGACCAGATGCCATGATCTTAGTTTTTTGAATGTTGAGCTTTAAGCCAACTTTGTCACTCTCCTCTTTCACTTTCATCAAGAGGCTTTTTAGTTCCTCTTCACTTTCTGCCATAAGGGTGGTGTCATCTGCATATCTGAGGTTATTGATAGTTCTCCCGGCAATCTTGATTCCAGCTTGTGCGTCTTCCAGCCCAGCGTTTCTCATGATGTACTCTGCATAGAAGTTAAATAAGCAGGGTGACAATATACAGCCTTGACGTACTCCTTTTCCTATTTGGAACCAGTCTGTTGTTCCATGTCCAGTTCTAACTGTTGCTTCATGACGTGCATATAGGTTTCTCAAGAGGGGGGTCAGGTGGTCTGGTATTCCCATCTCTTTCAGAATTTTCCACAGTTTATTGTGATCCACACAGTCAAAGGCTTTGGCATACTCAATAAAGCAGAAATAGATGTTTTTCTGGAACTCTCTTGCTTTTTCGATGATCCAGCGGATGTTGACAATTTGATATCTGCTTCCTCTGCCTTTTCTAAAACCAGCTTGAACATCTGGAAGTTCACGGTTCATGTATTGCTGAAGCCTGGCTTGGAGAATTTTGAGCATTACTTTACTAGCGTGTGAGATGGGTACAATTGTGCAGTAGTTTGAGCATTCTTTGGGATTGCCTTTCTTTGGGATTGGAATGAAAGCTGACCTTTTCCAGTCCTGTGTGAAGGAGTTAAATGCCTTCAATCCAGATCGCAAGTCCGCATGGCCACTGTCAAATCTGTCTATGTCATCTAAACTACCACCAAGAGTGATTTATGCCCACTGCCTCTTTTCCCCATACCCTCACATAGCTGGTTTCTGACTTTAGCCCCATCACTCTGCTGAAACTATTGTTATTGAGGTGCCCAATGATAATTTTTTAAGATTTTTTTTTTTATGTGGACCACTTTTAAAATCTTTTTTACAATGTTGCTTCTGTTTTATGTTTTGTTTTTTTGGTTGCAAGGCATGTGGGATCTTAGTTCACCAACCAGGGATTGTACCTGCACCTGCTGCACTGAAAGACAAAGTCTTAACCTCTGGACTGTTAGGGAAGTCCTCCACCTGCCACAGTGATAGTCTTAACTTCCACAGTCCTGGATTTTCATCAATTCCTATTTTCCAATGATATGCTGGATATTTGACAATTTGAATCTCCCTATACCCAGCCTCTTGTTATACCATAATCTCCTGGGTTTTTTTTTTTTTTTTTTTTGGTCTCTCTCTGAACTTTGACTCCCTGTCTCTGAAATGTGCTCTGTTTGCTCTGACCTTAAATGATGGTGGACTTGTGGCATTGACATCACCTCAGTTTAAATCTAAATGTTGAGTACTCACAAGTCACTACTTCCTAAACTTCAGGCTCATTTATCTAATCCTCTGCCAGATAGCTTCACTTGTTACCCCAGACACAACCCATCTCAATCTGAATTCTTTGTGGTTGTCGTTAGTTGCTTCCTCATCAGTATTCTTTCACTTGATAACACCATCACCTGACCAGTTTTTGTCAACTTCGGCCCTGCAACTGTGGCATGTCAAACCAAACTCCAAAATTATACTCGTTTTGTGGTTAAAGGATTTCTTGATTTCATCCCCTTACTCCATCTCTTATCATCCCTCTTAACTGGTCTGCTGAAGTTTATAGCATAACCTGTTCTTCACTCTGCAGCTACAGGGATTATATCTCTCACCCCTCCCTTGACACTTACACACTGCTGCTGCTGCTGCTAAGTTGCTTCAGTCGTGTCTGACTCTGTGTGACCCTGTAGATGACAGGCTACCAGGCTCCCCTGTCCCTGGGATTCTCCAGGCAAGAACACTGGAGTGGGTTGCCATTTCCTCCTCCAGTGCATGAAAGTGAAAAGTGAAAGTGAAGTCACTCAGTCGTGTCCGACTCTTAGTGACCCCATGGACTGCAGCCTACCAGGCTCCTCTGTCTGTGGGAGTTTCCAGGTGAGAGTACTGGAGTGGGGTGCCATTGCCTTCTCTGACTTACAGACTACATACTCTAAATAGCTTCCCAGTACACGTGGCATAAAGGTCAAAATTCATGAATATGGTTTCAAGGCACTGCAAGGGCTGGTCCCTGTTTGTCTCTCCAATATAATCATGCATACCTTTTTCACTCACTGCCTCCTAGCCACACTGGTCTTTTTTTCAGTCAGGTAAACCAGGCTCCTTCCAACCAAGGAACCTTTATTCATGTTATTTTCTCTGCCCTATATGGTGTTCCCTACATAACTCCTTTTCATCCTGTGAACCTTAGCTCAAACACCAATTTCTTGGAGATGCTACTTTCCCTGGTCAAACCATGTGTAGCCATCATGGATTCCTAGGCCATCACAAAATTTGCCTTCCTAACTCTTGTCATGGGCTTCCCTGGTGGCTCAAGTGGTAAAGAATTTGCCTACAATGCAGGGGACCTGGGTTTGATCCCTGGATTAGGAAGATCTCCTGGAGAAAGAAAAGGTAACCCTCTCCAGTCTTATGGCCTGGGAAATCCCATGGACAGAGGAGTCTGTGGGCTATAGTCCATGGGGTCGCAGAAGAGTCAGACACAACTCAGTGACTAAACAGCAACAAACCCTCATCACAGCCGTATTTCACACTTATCCTTATGATTATTACTTGATGTGTATCTCCACTCACTAGACCCTAACCGCCAAGAAGGCAGGAACCATGTCTGATTTTGCTCTTCCACATATCTGGTGGCTACCCTAGTTCTGTATTATCTATAGTCTCTAGCACAGGGCTGGCACCTGAAATTGTTAAATGAATGAAATTGTGTCCCTTCATCCAGAATTGTTTCTCTTAAATCATCGAGTACATTCTACCTGAAAGACACACCAGACCTATCCTTGCCTGCTGTTAAATGGGTCCTCATTGGCTGCAAGATAAAGTCAAGCCTCACACTATGCAAGCCCTGTCATGATTTTGGCCTTTCTCTAGACTCATCTCCTGCTCTCATTGCTGGGGATTTTATACTCCAGCAACCCTGACCTGCTTCCTGTCTTCAGCATACTATGTCCTTCCTTGCTTCTGTCATACCTATAGGCCTTTGCTCCTTGAATAGGCTTCATCAAGAGTCACAGATTGTTAACATTTAAGCACATTTGTTCTCCACCCTGTCTCTCTCTCTCTCTCTCTATGTGTCTCTCTCTGTGTCTCTGTCTCTCTGTATGTGCACTAGGAGGCACATTTGAGAGTAAGTTGAAAGTATCAATGGCACTTCATCCCCAAGCATTATGGGAGCTATCATCTAAGAATAAGGTTAACATAATTGTCACACTTGGGAAACTTAGCATTAATACAATAGTGTTGTACAGACAAAGTCATATTCCCCAGTGGTCCCAGGAATGAGCCTCATGGCGTCTTGTTTTGTGCTCCTTGCTGTCTCATTCATACCCCTCCCCACAGTCTACCTCTGGTTTGCTGACTCTACCTCCCCATCTCCACACTGATTTCAGGAAGGGCAGAGATTGCAAGCTGTACATCAAAGCCTGTTTCTCTTCCTGAGCAAACAGCTTGACTTCATTTCTGAGTCTCCTTTGAAATTAGGTGTGTGATTATGTGACCAAGTTCTAATGGCAGTGATGGGTGCAATGTCAGGGCCAAGATTTTTAAGAAGTAGCAAGATTTTATCCATGCTCTTTTGCCAGTTGAGTGCAGTCAATGAAGACAAAGCTCTAGGGAACAGTGAAGCCACAAGATATAAGGAAACCTGTGTCCTCAGATCACTGGATGGAAAAGAGTCTCATGCCAACTAGGGACACCACCTGCCTTATGTTGTTAAGTGAGCAGAAATACACTTCTATTATGTTAGAGCTTTTACATAATTGGGGATCTATTTGTTATGACAGCCAGTGTCACCAAATGAGGTTAATGATCATTCTATGGAAAAGGGGCTATTGCAATCTTCTTGTTCAGAAACTCTTATCTCAGGAGAGAATGAGAAGGGGGAAGGTTTGACCTCACAGACTGGAAAAGAAAAGCAGGTGGTTCTCAAAGCTTTTGCTTTGAGGCAGAGAAGCATGCAGGAGCACACGGCATGGAGACCTGGGTTCCAGATCTCTGTTCCAATGTGTGTTTTCTGATGTCTAATTATGCCTTTTTGCAATTAGAGTCCATTGAAATTTTAAGTAGCAGCAGAGAAAATGGTCAACACTGGGGCTTTTTATAAGTGCAGAAGAACTAAGAAAATAAAGAAAATCCATGAAAGTTTGGTTTGACAGTATGAAAGTAATATGACTAAATAATTACAGCCATTAAGAGAACTTCTCATTTTGTCTAATTACCACACAGCACAGTAAAAAGATTTATCATTAAATATGTCAGATTTGCTCTGTTGTTAATTTATTTGATCACAGCTCTTCTTGAATGTACTGTCTGCATTGTTTGTTAACATTGCTGCTCACAGCTTAAAAAACGAGAGGGAAACTTTCTACTCTCCTGTCATAAACAGCTTTATGGCTGAGTAAAATTTAAGAACATTTTGTTGGTATCAAAATTTTATGGCTCTTGTTAGCTTGTTTTAATTTTCAGCTGTGTGAACTGAATTGGAAAGGTGCTGAGGAGTGAGAACTGTTGCTGAGCCAGGGATCTGAGACTTTTGATGAATCCTCTGGTCCAGCCAAAGCCTGCCTGCTTCATGCAGCAGTTAGACCACACTCGTGGTCAGCTGGATTAGCTGGGGTTTTCCAATCAATCTGACTTTGCTCCCAAGATGTCAACATGTCCATACATTTAATTAATTGCATGTATTACTGGCAGTATTACTTGTATATGTTAACTGCATAATAATTTACCAATGACATTAAAGTGTTCGGGCAGAGTTACTCTGTATGAGTAAAAATGGAAAATCTCACTCTCAAACACCAGCTGATGCTATAAAATAGTAACAGCATCTGACACTTACTGGGCAGATACTCTGTGCCAGGTACTATTCTGTTTTACATCCTAACAAATCCTCACAACAATCCCATGAAGGAAGCAGAGTAGTTCACCACTTCCTTACCTAAATTTTGAGAGGATATAGAACTTGCCCCAAATCACAAAGCCTAGGTAACTGGGGCTATCTTGTAGATGAGGAAAGTAAACTTGTTTATCTTTTCTAGCTTCTCTCCATCACTTTTTTCCTTGATATATAAATAAGTATATAGTATACTCAGTATATGTATGTATATAGAATATATATATATATATATATTTAAAAATATATACCATGTGCTAGGTGCTGAGGACAGCCCTATTTTCAACAAGCTTATGATTTACTTGGGAAAGACTGAAGAGTGAACTAGATCATTATAAGGCAATGGGATAAGTGTTCTGGTGAGAGAAGGATTTTGTGGGAGCTTCTAACCCAAATTTTGAGGGAATCAGGGAAGGCTTCCTGGAGGAAAAGGCATCTGTGCTAAGGCCTATAAAAGATTATTAAGTATTTCTTGGAGGAAATAAACCAGGAAAAAGGTGGAGGTAAGAAAAGAGAGTGCCAGGCAATAGAAACAGCAGTGCTGAGTGGGCCAGGAGAAACTATTACACATAGCCTATTGACAGTACACTGACCTTACCAGATAATATTGAGTGATCCTTTCTAGACAGGTTTCCCCTCCTTGCTACAGTGCCTGATTTTCTCAGTGTGGCGACTACCAAATATGTCTATCAATAAATCAATCACATTTATTACATATTTACCTTAGAAGGCATTGGGTGGGTCATTGAGAAGAATTTTAAGAACTCTGAGACCCTACCTCTACCTTCAAAGAGTTTGCTGAGTGTGAAGTTGAAGCACTGTCAGAGGAAAAAGAAAAATTAAATAAAAATGCCGGCATTTAAGTAAGAAGAAGAAAGATTTGAGGATGAAATACTCAGGCTCTGGATTCAGACCCTAACTCTACCACTTTCTAGTTGTGCAACCTTGCACAGATTACTTACCCTTTCTGGGGTTCAGTTCACATCTATCAAGTTAGAATAATAAAAGGTCCCTTTCCGGACTGTGGTAGGGATTAAACAGGTAATGGCTGTACAGCACTTAAATACTACTCAGCTCAGAGCAAACTCTCAATAAATGTTTTAGCCATTAAGATATTGTTATAATTAATTCACTCTGTAAATACTTGAATGCCTCCTCCATAATGCCTTTTGTACTTTTCATTTCAGGCCTCTAGCTTCATGCCACACCTGCCTCTATCCTAGCGCGAGTCTACTTTTCCACTGGATTCTGCTCTCAAGTCAGCATCATCTTGCCAAAGAAGCATAAACCACAAGCTCTAGCGAAGCTGGTTTGTCTGGCCACAAGCAGGCCTCAAAGTCTCCTGGGTACCTTCCTAAATCTCCTTGGACGGTATGTCTTACAACACTGCCAGGGTGGGAGGGACTGCTCTCTCCTGACATCTCAGCTGTCTCTCTGCCTTTCTTAGCTTTCTGTTCTTGTTTGCTTGGCAGCTAATTGCATACTATCCACTGACATCTTTTACCATGTTGTGATATATTTTTATTTAGTATTATTTCTATTAACACCTAGCATTTGTTGAGCCCCGTGATATGCTGGCAGGACTTGGCAACGGCCTTGCTTGGGGAAAATTAAGTTAGGTTGAAACATCTTGTCCTAAACTATTATGGAGTACATGCTCAAATAGAATCAGTAATCAGAAGCGTATTTGCTTTAAAGAAAGAAACACTAAAATCAAGTCAATTTAGTCATTAAAGAACAGGTAAGGATTTATTATGTGGTGGTTTTGAAACAACAACAAAACAACTCTTAATTATTTATTTACTTATTTGCTGAATAATGTTGAGGATGTCTGCTATGTTTTCCAACACAGTGCCTGGTGAAAGGGGGACCCCATTAATGACAAGGGATAGCAGGTTTGATGGTACTGGTATAGAATGGTAGACAAGTTCATTTCAAGGCCATGGCAGGCCATTTAAGTGAAACTGTCCGAACAAGCAATTGATGATTTCAGAGTGGAGCTGAAGGGAGTGGATGAGAAAGAAGTAGACTGAGGCATCCTTCCCGGGGGGATGGTCACACTTTAAATAAAAGTCTTCTGGTGTCAGAGGTCCCAGTGAGGGACACATGTTAACATGGTGAGAAATACATCACCAGGACTACATGTGCTTCTTTGACCAAGATGAAGGAAATTGACTGATACTCAAGGAGCCTGGGGCCAGCCCCCAGCAGGCTTACCTTTCAAGTCTCCTCTTCTGTCTTAATACATTGTGTGAATTTTCCAGTTTATTCTGCACTATACAAACAAGAGCTTAATTATTTCTGAGTAAAACTGACTCTACAGGATGACAAGGAGCATTTAGCCTGTGGCTTCACATAGGAGCAAATTATCGCAGGCACACCCACATGGAAGGAAGCTCACACTTTGGCTTAAGCAGTAGGGAGCATTCTTTTCACAATTTTTTTTGGTTGTTGCTGCTTTTGTTGTTTTGGCAGAAATTGGATCATCAGATTGGCTAGTCAGTTAACAGGAGAAACCTTAGAGGAGGGATTGGGACCTCATATGGGGATATTTTGTTGAGGGTGAGACCATCAGGAAAGGTCTGGTTGCTCAGCGGGTATATGGTGGAGGGAGTTGCCTGGGTGACATCAGGTCTTTGGACCTTACAGGATGGAGTGAAGGGCCCTGGAAGGGAGAAAGAAGTGTTGGGAAGCTGAGTCTTGGCAGTGCTTTGACCATGAGTGGAAGGAGGGGGAGAATGCCTTGGGCTGGGTGATCAGGGCACTGTTTACTTTGGGACTCTGTGAATCGAGGACTCTAAAGTTCTCTGTAGGGCCATTAACAAGCTGAGAGTGAAACAGATTGCCAGAACTTCAGTCCCGCAGCATATTTCTCTGACAGATTGGGTGCGATTTTTTTCCCGAGATGGGGGTATTTCAAAAGCAGAGGAGGAAAGGGAGGCTGGGAAGGGGGAGGTGAGTGGGGGAAGACAGCTGTCAGCTTCTGTGTGGCTCCAGGACAGCTCTTGCAGATGTGGGCAGAGCAACACTTGCCAATTCCCTGAGCCGTAGGCGATTCACCACATCCCAAGATTGGGGAGGGTCAAGGGAATCCGAATTAGACATGGGGATCCCAAGAGATTTTTGGACACAGAAGCTAGCTAGCCTCAGGATGGGTTCACTTTGCATGTGAAGGAACAGCTCTCCTTGCACCACGTTGGATCAATTTGATCAAAATTTGTAATGCAGACGAGCATAATTAAATTGAAGATTTTAATTAGGCACAGTTTTGATGAAACTTAACAGGAGCCGGCAGGAATACTCTTGCTGTCTATTAAACGTAATCCGGCCTGGTGAAGAGCTCTTTAGTTGATGATCTTCAATACTGCCCATTTCTCAGCTTCCTCGCTGGCGCTGGTGTTCCAGTCAGCCTGGAGGAGGCTGGAAGATGGGGAAGGGATCGGGGGGAGGGAGAGAGGAATGGGACACACAGCCCTCAGGGAGGCGTCTCTTTCAAAGTATTGTTGGTGCCACGCTTTTGGTGTACCCAATTATTTGCTTTTCATCTGTCCAAGTGGAGAAATAGTGAAGAGTGATGCTGAGAGCTGTTTCACGGTTTCATGGTAATGAGTCAGGCAGAGAAGGCATGGCTACCTATTGGCTGAGAGGTGTCTCTCCTGGCTTTTTTTTTTTACTAATCACTTTGGCCTCTCAATTTTGCATCACAAAGCTTAAATCTTTCACTGGACTCCCAGCAGAAAAACCAGAAAGAAGGCTTCTGGGATCAGGGATCTGGAAAGAACCCTCAGCCTGCCATTTTGCCATTACTAATATTTTGGATATTAGTTAACACTGCATCACTAAATGAATAACATTTAGTGTTATTCATGAACAGAGTGATAAATGAGTAAGTGATTCACTCAAGAACTCTGTTGTGAAAGAGGAGCTAAAAAGTATGGACCAGCAATGGCTGCTGTCTTTCTACAAAATGTGCTTGGACTTCAAAGAGAAACTCTCCCTTCTTTCCTCAATTGTCCTTTTCTTCCTTTATCCAACCAGTATTTACTGAGGCCTCACTGCAGCAAACATTCTACCGGGAACTGTGTATTTGATGGGAATACATAAGAGTCTGAGCTCTCTACCCTCATGGAGTTAAGAGACTAGTGAGAGAGGCAGGTAGTGGGCACATGTTTAGGACTCATGAGAAGCCCTGAGAAGGAATAACAGACAAATCATACTTTGGTTTAGGTCAGGGATCAGCAAACTAAAGCTGAGAGGCCAAATCTGCATGTTGCCTATTTTTGTAAATAAAGTTTTATTGAAACACAGTCACACATATCATTTACATATTGTCTATGGCTGCTTTTGCTACAAAAACAGAGTTGAGGGCCTGCATGCCTTAAGATGTTTCCTGTCTGGCCCCTTACAGAAAATGTGTGCTGAATCTTAGCTGAGCAGAGCAAACCTCTTGAAAAAGAGATTTAACTCAGGCTGGAGGAGAAAACTTTGAGGAGTTGAATACTTTGGAAAGAGCAGGAGTGATGACCTTGCAATGGGGAGGAGTCAGGTGTCTTCAAGGACCTGGAGGAAAGTCCATTTGATTGGAGGGAGACAGGGCCTGGATGAGATGGAAGAGAAAGGAAACCCTGGAAAGGGATTTGGATATGATTCTGACTGCACTGAAACGCCACTGGGGGATCGTTAGCAAAGGCATGAGGTTCTGTAATATAGAGCCCTCTTTAAGAATCCTCTGACTCCAGTGGTCAGAGTGGCTTGGAGGAGAAATGGTCCCAGTTCCTGTTAAATAACGCAGAAGATGGTGGTGGCTGGGATCAAGGTCATAGAAGTAGAGGTGAAGAGTCACAGGCAGATTTGGAATACATGGAAGTAAGAGTCACAGGCTTTAGAAATAAATGTGGAAGGGGATGGTTAGAAAGAGGGAGGGATCAAGACTGATCTCCCCTAGGATTTTGACTAGAGTGACTGGGTAAATGGTGGTACCATTTGTTGAGGTTGAGAAGATTGGACTTGGAGAGGAAAAGGTTAGGTGGAATGATTTAAGAGTTCAGTACTTTTCAACATTCTTAAAATTGAGATTCGTATGAGATGCCAACTAGAGATGACAAGGAGACAGTTGGATATATGACTCTAAAGTGCAGATGAGAGGCTTACGATGGAGATAGAAATTTGTGAGTCATCAGCACATAGATGCTATTTAAGCAACAGGACTGGATGAGGTCACCTAGGGTGGGAGGTAAAGAGAAAAAAAAATTGGACCTTTGACTGATGATTTTCTGTAGACTGCTTAGCTTTAGCTTGGCCTGTTACTCATTGATATTTATCAAAGTTTTAGGCTAAGGGTAAATTACTGAAGAGACTTAATTAAGGAATATGCAGAAAGAAATGCAATGAGTTAGTCTAAAGCATATGCAATTACTCTGAGATGAGGCCCCCCCAAACGTGGTATCAAATGGAGGGCCTTATATCTTTTTGTATACTGAAAATATTGGTAGTGTATGCATTCTTGAATATTGCATGAGAGATTTACTCTTCAGAATATTTATATATCCTTCTTTAAGTTGACTAAGAGTTAAGTTGTTAACAGTGGTTGTTCCCAGACACAGCTTCCCAGCAGAGTCATTTAACCAGCTAGTTAAAAATGTGAATTCCCTAGGCTCCCTCCCCAGGTGATTTGTTATATCTGTGGTAAGTTCCCAGGAATCTGTTTTCAATGAAGACCCCAAGAAATTCTAACATGGAAAGCCTATGGTTTGGCATTTGGTAACCACAATCTTCATAGATATTTCAAAGGCAAACTTGTGATTGTGCCACTCAAATAACCATGTCTTCTAAACTGACAAAGATCCAAATATGTGAGGTTGCAACAGGATATAAATATTGTGCTTATATATACAATGAAATTACTGAGTTTCTTCCTCTTCCTTCCTCTTTCTCAACACCTTGCCAAGGCTTGAAGATCTGAGTTTATATCAACACATGTATACAACACACATGCACACAAATAATGTTTCTCCTTCTCTCTCTTCCTCTTGCACATATGCACACCTGTGTGCACACATGCTTCCATTTATCTCTGCCAACACTGCCTTGGTTCATGTGCTCCTCATTTTATAATCAGACCATTGTAATAGTTTCCCAACTGCTTGCCTTGCCAGTCCCGTCAACGCTAGCTCTAGTTTATCCTCCAAATTTCTTCTGGAGTTATCTTTCATAAATCTGATTCCCTCAAGGTCCTATCTTGTGAGAAAACCCTCTATTGGCTCTTTACTGCCTATTGAGAAAAGTCCAAATCCCTTTATTTAGTATTTAAGGACTGCTATACAATGACACTGGTCTCCTTGTCAGCAGGGCTCCCTCCATTCCTGATACTAATTCACTCCTTCCCATCCACACTTCACATCTATACTCACCTATGCACATCTGCCCCTCACAGCTACTCAGCCAACTTTGCCTGTTTTCACCTACCTATCACTCATCTGTCCAAACTCAACTCTGTGTCTTGATCTGAAATTCATTCATTCCTGTAACTACCTGGTCAACTCTGACTCATCCTTAAAGACTAAAGTCTTCTAGGCTCCAGAGGCGGAGCCTGATATTTCTTCTTTTGTTCTCAAATTAGCAACTTGTACATATTTTTACTGAAACATTTACCATGTTACATTGAGATTATTTCTTTCTTTCTCACCAATCCCCAATTCCTAAATCAACCTGAAATTACTCGTCTTTCTATCCATAGCACCTAGCTCAAAGGCAGGTGTAAAGTGGGCCCTTGACAATGCACTGAGAATTTTTTTCCTGCTCTTTCCTTGTTGTCAGTTTCTCAAAAAGGTGAGTTCTTGAGGTGATCAGTATGCCTATCTATAGCAGCCCAATTTCCATTGTCTGATTTGCTGGTGGCTAGGAGAGCATATGGCAGAGAAGTCAATGGCAACCCACTCCAGAACTCTTGCCTGGAAAATCCCATGGGCAGAGGAGCCTGGTAGGCTGCAGTCCATGGGGTCACTAAGAGTCAGACACGACTGGGCGACTTCACTTTCACTTTTCACTTTCATGCACTGGAGAAGGAAATGGCAACCCACTCTGGTGTTCTTGCCTGGAGAATCCCAGGGATGGTGGAGCCTGGTGGGCTGCTGTCTATGGGGTCGCACAGAGCTGGACATGACTGAAGTGACTTAGCAGCAGCAGCAGGAGAGCATATAGCTGAACTTATTAGAATTTTGTGAAAAACAAAATTCTGCATGCCACCAGAGTAACTCTCTTAGAGGGAAGTGCTTCAGTTTTAGTACATGGTCTTCCTGTAGTTTTGTACCTTGCTTCCTTTTGGGTTCTCAGTTGTGTTCTGATAATTTAGGTTATCAGACTACATACTAATCTTTGGACAATCAAGAAATGTGTGCTATATACACTAGTACATGCACCATGGTGTTCATCTATTCGTTGTCCTCATACTGATAATTAAAGTGAAGAACAGTAAAGGTGAGTGGTCATGAAAATTCTTGGACAGTAGTAGGTGTCCTTATGAACACAGCAAGTGTCCTTAACCTAAAGTCCACAGATGGGCTTAAAGCATTCCATAAGTCCTTGCTATGTTGCATATGACATGTATCCACATGATGTGGATTCTTCTGGGCATGGTTTCCATAGTTTCATAAGATTCTCAAAGGTGCCTAAAACCCATAAGAATTAAGACTCACCAATGTAAAATATTAGGAAAGATTGAAGGCAACGGAAGAAGGGGGTGGCAGATAATGAGATAGTTAAGTAGCATCACTGACTCAATGGACACGAATCTGAGCAAACTCCAGGGGACAGTGAAGGACAGGGGTGCCTGGCATACTGCAGTCCATGGGGTTGCAAAGAATCAGACATGGCTTGGCAACTTAACAACAACAATGTTATATATGTTTTTGTGCTTTTGTTTTTCAATGCCCATCTTTAAAATTAGCACATGAATCTTAAAAGGTCTTGAGAATGTGAATGATATCTATGCTTAATTCCCTTTTCCTCCAGTTTTCTCAAGAATGTCTGGACTTGCTCTGTGCATCCATTGCTTTAGCCTCAAAGCCAAGGAGAGAGAAGGCAAAATCACTTCTTACAAGTACTGTAAATAAACCCGGCTTCTGCTATATTAGATCACTGTAAAACAATTCCCTGAAGCCCAAGGGATTAAATAATAGAAGAAATTCTTTCCAAAAAACCAT
The DNA here is from genome assembly GCF_019320065.1 of Cervus canadensis. Classification (NCBI taxonomy): domain Eukaryota; kingdom Metazoa; phylum Chordata; class Mammalia; order Artiodactyla; family Cervidae; genus Cervus; species Cervus canadensis. The sequence goes on along the minus strand of NC_057389.1, from coordinate 38,147,250 downwards.
GCAGATGATAGAAAATATTCTCACTATAGTAATTTACACAGATTACTTCATGACAAATTGTTTGAGCTGATCATGTTGATTACTGAAAAACTGCAGATTTTCTCTAAGTTTGAAAATGTTGCAAATGCATTGTTTGGCCCAGGGCTTTTGTTTACTGACTCACCAGCATGCAAATGAACTTTAAGAAACACCTGGTGATCTTAAAGTCAGAATGAGTATGTTTTGCTTACAAAATAGTTGTCTTCAATCTTCTATGTCAACATGGAGAAATTGCCAGGGCTCATTTAACAGTTTTTGGTCAGTGCTGCCATCATAGTCTTCTGGGAAAAGAATGTGTGATACCCCTTGGTAGGGAATGGCTTTGGTGTCTTCATCTCACCTCCATCTTCCTCCGTCTCCAACCTGTTCTTCCCCCATGTATTTCCATCTCATTAAATGATATTCATTTAGAGAAGAAACTATGGGCACCATTTGGACTCCTCTCTCTCCTCATAGCCTTCTCCTATGTCCTGTTGAGCTTACTCCCATCTTCTCATATCTCTCCATTCCCTTTGGTTCAGGACACCAAAATCTCTTGTCTGGATGACAGCTATGGTTTCTAACTGGTCCCCCTCACTCTAACCTGTAACACCTTAACTCTGATAAGGTATCATTTTCAGGTGTCTAGATGCCACGTGTCCATCTATCTATTGAGCATAGGGTGGAAAGGGTAGTATTTCACCTATTTGTTCATTCCACCCCAGCCTAAATTTTATCATCCTTCTTGAATAGAGCCTACTTTTCCACTGCAAGTTGTGGCCCTATGGAATCCAATTTGAGGCCATACCCTCAGGATTTAATCACCGGTTTCTGTGATTGAATAGCAAGAGGTCTAGAAGACTCAATTCAAGAAAGTCTGTCTTTAATAGCAATAATTTTTTGATTGCCTATTTACAGCCTTTTTTTCCTCTGGGGGATCTCTTTCATTCTCCAAGGCCCTGGTGAGGTTGTCAATTACAGTGTTTCAGCCCCACAAAAGGAAACACCTGTGACCCAGACTGGCCAACCTTCCTTACCTTGACCTCCTGGGCCTGGTGACAGGCTCGTGTCTAGGCTTGGAACCAGACCAACTCATTTAGAGCCTCCTGAGAGGCATCCCAGGTGGCTCAGTGATAAAGAATTCACCTGCCAATGGAGGAGAATTCCGTTTGATCTCTTGGTGGGGAGGATCCCCTGGAGAAGGAAATGGCAACCCACTGCAGTATTCTTGCCTGGGGGAAATCCCATGGACAGAGGAGCCTGATGGGCTACAGTCTATGTGGTTGCAAAGAATATGCAACTGAAGCGACTGAGCACACACACGAGATTGATAATTGAACATAGACAAAGAGAAATCCTCTTTCCTTTGAGGATGCTAAGCTCAAAGGATGTAGGTGTATGGCAACTGGTAGCCATTTTGTCATTGATGAGATCTTATCCTCAAAAGGTAGTCAACCAAGGAAAGTGATAACAGTGGTGGCAGTGGTGGTGACAGATAACATTGAATGAAATCCAGCCATATGCCAAGAACTAATCTAAATGCTGTACATATATTAACTCATTTAATCTTCATAGAGCTTATACTTATGATCATTAATATAACTGTTGTTGCTATTATCATCCCTATTCCACAGATGAGAAAATTGTGATATTTAGTGGTTAAGTAAATCCAGGTTTAAAAAGTTCCTGAGTGGGGAAGGCACAAGTTGAGCCCAGACAGCCTGGCTCCTGAGCCTGTGCTCTCAGTCATTTTACTCTGCAGCCTCTAGCACTGTTGACAGAACAGGATCGGGAGAAGGAAGGGGAGGAGGAGAAGGAGGCAGAGGGGGAGGAGGAGAAGGAGGAATAGGAGAGGGAGAAGGAGAAGAAAAGGAGAGAGGGAGGGGAGGGGGAGACAGACAGTAAGGAGGAAGAGGAAGGGGAGAAGGGGAAGAGGGGAGGAGGAGGGATACATGGGCCCCTAGGACATTGCTGGAGTTCTTGGATCCTAAACCTGGGGTTCCGGGATGCCTAGTGGTAACCCAGTACACTTTTTTTTTCCAAGTCAGTTTGAATTGGGTTTCTATCTCCTGAAACTTGCCTGAAATATTCTGCCTCTCATCCTCTCTGATTCTGTCTCTTGTCTTACCACTTTGCCTTAAATGATAATAACTTAAAAAATGAGATTAGAACATGGTAGAAATTTGGAGGATATAAAAAGATAACACAAAGAAGATATCTTAAGTGAAAATGTCATAACATTTGCATGGGATACAACAAGTAGACAATTATTATTTTTGTTTTCTTCCAGTCATTTTTTCTAATCATTTACACATTTACATGTATACACATTTACATGTATACACATATAAGATTGGATGTATGTTTCTCATCTTTACTTTTTCTCTTGACACTACATCAGGTACATTCCACCATGTTATTTTTTTTAAATTTTTTATTAAAAATTTTTTTATTAATTTATTTTTTATTGAAGAATAATTGCTTTACAGAATGTTGCTGTTTTCTATCAAACCTCAACATGAATCAGCCATAGGTATACATATATCCCCTCCCTTTTGAAACTCCCTCCCCATCCCACCCCTCTAGGTTGATATAGAGCCCATGTTTGAATTTCCTGAGCCATACAGCAAATTCCTGTTGACTATCTATTTTACATATGGCAATGTAAGTTTCCATGTTACTCTTTCCATACATCTCACCCTCTCCTCCCCTCTCTCCATGTCTGTAAGTCTGTTCTCTATGTCTGTTTCTCCATTGTTGCCCCATGTTATATATTTTTGAAAGCATGATATGACCTTAATGGCAGCATAATGTGCATGTGTGGGTGGGTATGTCTGTCCATTGACATCTCTTTGCTTCCTTGTGCTTGACTTCTTTCCTGATTTAACCTTCTGCTCTGGAATCAGGAAGGATATCAAGGGCTGTGGGGTCAGGCTTGGCTTCTTCCTGTATTCCTTGGCCTATGTCTCAGTGTTTAGGGCTTTGATGACCAGCCCTATACCCTACATCAGCCCCTGACACAGCTCGACCCTACAACCAGGAAGGAGACTGTCAGAGATGTTGGAGGCAGAGGCCATCTTGCTGCTGTTCATCCCTCTGCCCATGAGCCAGGAGGGTTCTGCAGCCAGCAGACTGGGAATCAAGACACACTCAGGAAAAGGTCTAAGCCTCTTCACAGATCAGCAAGCAGAACACCAAGATGGCTTGGCAGTTCCAGGCGTGATTTATTTTAAGGCACGCAGAGTTACCAGTTAGCACAGTAAGAAACCTCTTGTTCCTGCCTTTTTAACTCCACACATCAATAACAATTTGCTTGGCAAAACCCCGGGTGCTGGACCTAAATATGCAAAGCACTGGGGAGAAACAAAAGGATAATGTTGAGAAATTAGGTTTAAAATACCAAATAAACTCTTTTTACCATAACCCTCTCAGTTAGTGCTATATAAAGCCTCATAATATTTATGAAGCATTAAATGCCACATAAATGACTAGTTATTGGTGAGTAGTAGTAGAAAAAAAGAGAAGGTGAATGAAGGAGTAAAATTAGCACAACTGTATATAATGCAGATGTCAGTCTTCTATTTGATAAATCTCTGGATGTTAATCCACTGTGAAAAGTGGTGGATTAAGAAGATAGTCTTTAAATCCTGCAAAAGGTACTAAAGGCAAAGGCTAGAGACAGAAGGAATGTTAGGTAGTTTATAACCAAGAAGAACATGAAGCCAAGCCAAAGAAATTCAGAACATCATAGTCATTCCAAGTCAAGTATTGATGTAACCACAAAAGCAGAAGCATCTACTTGTCCATCCATTTATCCATATTTTATTATCTATCTGTTATACTACTGCTATCACAACTATTAATTATTCAACTTTGAACTTATTAATTACTATCATTTATACATAGTAAGTGAGGGCTAAGTTTTTGTCAGATATTTTACAGAATGTTTTATATGAGTCATCTCCTTTAATCCTCATAATCATCCTTTGAAATGAGTTTTTATTTTACCTTAAATTGATGAGAAAACTACTTCAGAGAGTGTAAGTGATCTGTGGAGGGTCAAGCATAGAGCATGTGTCAGGCCCACAGACCAATCTCTCCAGCCATGATCTCCTCTGTATTATAGCTGTTGAATTCCTGGCATGTATCAAGCTTTGAATTAGGACTGGGGCTACAAAGGAACCTTCAACAAGACCCCTACATCACTAATTCTGGGGTAGATGAAGCTGAAGTTGAAAAGCTTTGGAGTCAGAAGGCTGGTGTCCCAGAGGTTGTCACTGGAACACCCAAAAAACAGTCTGCACAGGATCATGATGACCTCAGAAAGAGATACCTAACTCCACTTGGGTGGATTTGGGTTAACTCAACCTAGATCTTGAGAATGAGTCATACTCATGAGCTAGAGAAATGGGAAATATACTCTAGGAGGGGGAAACAGCATAGGAAAACACAATAATAATGATACAATACATAGATTAAAACATTATGGAAATTTGAAAAATACACAAAAAAATCCACAAAGGAAAGATTTACTGAGAGGCACGAGGAATATGGCTATAGAAAGTGTGTCAGAGTCCACATAGCAGAAGGGAAAGGATGTGGGAACCAAGATATCTTGTGTGCTAAGCTGTGCATGTTAACATATACTTTGTTGCAGCTGAGAGCCTGAGGATACAAATGTACTAGTGTCATTGTGAAGTTGACAACTGGATAGCCAGACCCTCCCCTCATTAATCCCTACCTAAGTCTTCACCTCTCACCCTGCACCCTACCCCCATGGCTAGATCTCCTTATTTGCTTGACTTTTTCATGGCACTTAATACTGAATTATTATATGAAATTTTTTGCTGCTTTACCAGTTTATTGCTTTTATTCCCACTAGAATATAAGCTCCAGGAGAGCAGAGCTTATGTCCATGTTGTTTTATACATTTTCCTTAGTTGGTAGAATACTGTTTGGCATATGGTATTTGTCAAATAAATAAGTGAGCACAACAGAGAAAAAGAATAAGATTCTACTATTGAGAGGTGGGAGTAATAAAGTCCTATTATGGGCCAGGCTCCTATCACTCACCTGGGACTCACGGTTTCTCCCTAATCACTTTTGATTGGTTTAGAGTCAAAATCACTTCTGATGCCCTTGAATGATTTGGGTCCTAGCCCTGCTATCCAAATGCTTCTTTTTACCACCTTCAGATGCTGGCTGTCAAATTGCTTGCACTTGGTCAACCCTTCCCTCTCCTGTGCCCACAGCAGACATTGCAAATCCAATCATGGCAATTTTTCTTGTAGTCTTAGAATCTTTGTCAATACCACACTCCAGACAGGTGCTGCTAATCAATAGGAGGTGGTGTTAGAGATGACACTTACTTTTCATCCCGAACATGGAAAAAAAACTAAATAGATGTGAGAAGAAAGTCATGTAACTAGATATAAGAAGGAAAGGACAAGTCTATATTCTGAGAAAATATTGTGAGCTTTATGTCTTCAGGCTTCCCCTCCAATGACAAATAGAATAGCTTAGAGACTATGTAGCACAGTGATTATGAACATAAACACTGATGTCAAGCTGACTGGGTTGCAGTCCATGTCTTACAGTGTTCTAGCCACATAGTTGTGAGCAAGCTTCTTGAGCCTCAGTGTCCTTATCTGTAAAATAGAACCAATAACCCTATCTAACTCATCAGATAGTTGCAAAGGACACAATAAAATAATCCATGGAAAGCACCTGTGCCTAAGGCATAGTAAGTGTTCAATAAATTCTAGTTATTGATTTTTTTCTCAGAGTTGACAAATTCATAAGCATAAAATTAACCAAGGGCTGGATCTTGAACTTTAGAAATATTTGAGCTGAAATCAGTCCCTTCCCTCTTAGGAACACAGAAGACAAGACCACTTTCCATGAGACTTCATCAAGTTTTCTATTTCCCTTTTCTGATTTTTATTCATTCATATTTCAACCACAATTATGAAAACATTAAAGAAAATGTTTTAAACAATAAGCACTTACCCATAATCACAGCCCTTTTACACAACTCATTTCATTTTCCCCCATTCCTTTTCAGTTTTTTCTCAAGTGGAGGGTAATTTTTATTAAAAATGGCAATCTAGGCCTTCCTGTTTTTTTATTAATGCTCTGAGCCATGAGATTTAGTTTTTAGGTTTTTCTTAACTACTTTGTTGCCACATACAAATCACATGGTCTCTCTTAGGCTTAGTGCTCCCATCTGTCAAATGAGGTAATAAAAGATGCATTGCTCACCTCATAGATTTGTTGGATGGAATATATGAGAAAATGAATACAGAAATAATGTTTGAAAACAGTTGTCTCAGGCACTTCAGGGGTTTCCCTGGTGGTTCAAATGGTAAAGAATCTGCTCGAAATACAGGAGATCCAGGTTTGATCCCTGGGTCAGGAAGATCCGCTGGAGAAGGAAATGGCAACCCACTCCAGTATTCTTGCCAGGAGAATTCCATGGACAGAGGAGCCTGGTGGGCTACAGTTCATGGGGTCGCAAAGAGTCAGACACAACTGAGCGACTAACACTTTCACTTTTCAGCCACCTCAAAGGGGAATTATCTACAGGAGTGAATTAAATTATAAACGTGAAGAAACTTATGTAAAATGGTGTTATTAAATGATCAGGGGAGAGTCAAAATGTAAAATTAAAAGGAAATTAGGAAATAATTCTGTAAGTTATGGAATTGAAGACCTTCAAAAATGATAGTAAATCTTACTTAAGTTCCTTTTGGTGATTATGGCAAATTGTTGGATTTTTGTATATAATTTTATCTTGTTCTCTTTTCTACCAAACACATTAGATTCAACAGTTTTCTTTTCAATTACTTTCTTCATAAGTAATACAATATCCCCCAAAGTCCTCAAATGTTTAGATAACCTGTTGAACAAAATGACCTATACATTACACTAGGTGGAAAAGGAAAAACTGTCAAATTGAAATCACAGGCAAAAGTAGATAAGCATACAAACTAAATATGAAACCCAGATATCAACAGATCCTACATCTTTCTGGAGCTTCCTCAAAGGAATCCCCTCACAACAACGAATCAGTGAACAATGTTGGATTAACTGAGGACCTCACAGGAGAGAAGACAAAGAGAGTTTAACCACAGTGAAAAAACCTGAAATATTCTGCATCCGTCAATAAAATTTAAGTGATGTTGTAGTACCAAACAGTCTCTGCGTCTCAGGGTCTTAGCACAGCCAAAATTTATTTCTCACTCATGTTAAATACCCAAAGTGGATCTACAGGGAGATTCTGCTTGGTGTGCTTCCTCAGGGAGAGAGGCCGATAGAATTTCTATCTTGATATGTGGTTCCATGATCACCTCAGCAAGGGGAAGAATACAACGCCCATAAGTAACATGTATTTCTTCTCTCTTCTGCTCACATTCCATTGACTGAAGCCAGTCACATGGTACACTTAACTTTAAAGGAAAATGTGACTGTGTGTGTCTGGGAGGTATGTGACTGTGTGTGTCTGGGAGGTAGAGGAAGAGATGTTTGGTATACTGCACTACTGCTTAGATATTCTTCATCCCTGAGGTCTTCCCAAGGAGGGCTGGAGAACAAGGGAAAATAAGAGAAGGGTTGGAAGGAATCCTTTTTTCCCTCCATTTCTTATTTGCAGTACTCAGTTTTCCTGGCTTATCTTTCCTTCCAGATCATTTGCTGGCCTCTAAATTCCCCAACCTTTTACCATGAAGAGAAATTTCATTGTAGCATATAGTGTTATTTCTCTCAAATTTTCCTATCAAATCCATCACCAGCCTCAACTAATAAAAGGACCTTCCATTACCAGATCCCATCTTCCTCAGAAGGATGTGTGTATGTGTTGGAGGCAATGAAAAAAGACATATTTTTTCAGATACATATTTATTGGTGAGTGGATGTTTCTCTGTATTTCACACTAGCAAAGACTAAAGAGGACCAAGCAGTTCAGTTTTGAAGTAAAAATGTGGGATCTGGGGCCAGGCAGTTATGGATGCAAATTTAGCTCCTATTCACTGACCAACTGTGTGACTTTAAGGAAATTTCTTAGCTTCTTTAAGTCTCAGTTTCCTAATCTGTAATATGAGGAATAATAATTCATATTTCTATGTAGAAATAATTTCTACATAGAAATATTTCTATTTCTACATGGAGTTTTAATGAGATTCTAATGAGGACAGTATCTGGCACATAGTAAGCATTCAATTAATACTGGATCAATAAATACTGGCTCATCTCCTCCTACAATCTAGAGTCCTTTTCTTTCCTTTTTTTTTCCCCCAAGGGGAAAAATATCCTTTTTTTTCTCATTTATTTTTATTAGTTGGAGGCCAACCATTTCACAACATTGCAGTGGGTTTTGTCATACATTGACATGAATCAGCCATGGAGTTACATGTATTCCCCATCCTGATCCCCCCTCCCACCTCCCTCTCCACCCGATTCCTCTGGGTCTTCCCAGTGCACCAGGCCAGGGCACTTGTCTCATGCATCCCACCTGGGCTGGTGATGTGTTTCACTATAGATAATGTTCATGTTGTTCTCTTGAAACATCCCACCCTTGCCTTCTCCCGCAGAGTCCAAAAGTCTGTTCTGTACATCTGTGTCTCCTTTTCTGTTTTGCATATAGGGTTATCATTACCATCTTTCTAAATTCCATATATATGTGTTAGTATACTGTAATGTTCTTTATCTTTCTGGCTTACTTCATTCTGTATAATGGGCTCCAGTTTCATCCATCTCATTAGAACTGATTCAAATGAATTCTTTTTAAAGGCTGAGTAATATTCCATGGTGTATATGTACCACAGCTTCCTTATCCATTCGTCTGCTGATGGGCATCTAGGTTGCTTCCATGTCCTGGCTATTATAAAGAGTGTTGCAATGAACATTGGGGTGCACGTGTCTTTCAGATCTGGTTTCCTCAGTGTGTATGCCCAGAAGTGGGATTGCTGGGTCATATGGCAGTTCTATTTCTAGTTTTTTAAGAAATCCCCACACTGTTCTCCATAGCAGCTGTACTAGTTTGCATTCCCACCAACAGTGTAAGAGGGTTCCCTTTTCTCCACACCCTCTCCAGCATTTATTGCTTGTAGACTTTTGGATAGCAGCCATCCTGACTGGCGTGTAATGGTACCTCATTGTGGTTTTGATTTGCATTTCTCTGATAATGAGTGATGTTGAGCATCTTTTCATGTGTTTGTTAGCCATCTGTATGTCTTCTTTGGAGAGATGTCTGTTTAGTTCTTTGGCCCATTTTTTGATTGGGTCATTTATTTTTCTGGAATTGAGCTTCAGGAGTTGCTTGTATATTTTTGAGATTAATCCTTTGTCTGTTTCTTCATTTGCTATTATTTTCTCCCAATCTGAGGGCTGTCTTTTCACCTTGCTTATAGTTTCCTTTGTTGTGCAAAAGCTTTTAAGTTTCATTAGGTCCCATTTGTTTATTTTTGCTTTTATTTCCAATATTCTGGGAGGTGGGTCATAGAGGATCCTGCTGTGTTTATGTCAGAGAGTGTTTTGCCTATGTTCTCCTCTAGGAGTTTTATAGTTTCTGGTCTTACATTTAGATCTTTAATCCATTTTGAGTTTATTTTTGTGTATGGTGTTAGAAAGTGTTCTAGTTTCATTCTTTTACAAGTGGTTGACCAGTTTTCCCAGCACCACTTGTTAAAGAGGTTGTCTTTTTTCCATTGTATATCCTTGCCGTCCTTTGTCGAAGATAAGGTGTCCATAGGTTGTGGATTTATCTCTGGGCTTTCTATTCTGTTCCATTGATCTATATTTCTGTCTTTGTGCCAGTACCATACTGTCTTGATGACTGTGGCTTTGTAGTATAGTCTGAAGTCAGGCAGGTTGATTCCTCCAGTTCCATTCTTCTTTCTCAAGATTACTTTTGCTATTCGAGGTTTTTTGTATTTCCATACAAATTGTGAGATTATTTGTTCTAGTCCTGTGAAAAATACCGTTGGTAGCTTGATAGGGATTGCATTGAATCTATAGATTGCTTTGGGTAGTATAGCCATTTTGACAATATTGATTCTTCAATCCATGAACACATGTGTCTCCATCTGTTTGTGTCCTCTTTGATTTCTTTCATAATATTTTATTGTTTTCTATATATAGGTCTTTTGTTTCTTTAGGTAGATATACTCCTAAGTATTTTATTCTTTTTGTTGCAATGGTGAATGGTATTGTTTCCTTAATTTCTCTTTCTGTCTTCTCATTGTTAGTGTATAGGAATGCAAGGGATTTCTGTGTGTTAATTTTATATCCTGCAACTTTACTATATTTGTTGATTAGCTCTAGTAAAAAAATATCCATTTATTTAAATGAATTGCAAAGAAGAGAATGGAGTGTGGCATTAGGAGTTCCTTTCTTAACCTTAACTTTGTGACTAGCACAGAGAACAATGGGACCATCATCTTCTATGTGTATTTATTCTATTAAATCACAATATTAAGGATTCTTTGGTTAAAAGTGTCAGGAAACCAAGCATAAAATGTCCTAAAAACAAAATTAAACAAAAAGTCAGCTCATGTGACTGAAAGACCAGGGATAGTAGGCTGTAGGCACAGTTGAATCCTTTGCTTAAATGATTTCATCAAAGCTCTTCATCTGTTTTCTTTATTTTCTTCTTTTTGCTTCTATTATCAGGCTGCTTCCTCCCTCATGGTGATTAAAAAAAGATTGCCAAGCAACTTATGGGTCACTTCTTACTTTCCCAACAACCATGCTGAACAGAAATTTCCTTTTGCTTAACATTTTAAATAACAATCTCAGAATTGCCTTTGATTTGTTCTGCTGGGAACCTGATTATCCTTGAAATAATCATTGTGCACTGGAATCATTTGTGCTGAGAGTGGTGGAGGGGTGTATAACCAGACAAAAACAGCTTTTACTTAGCAGAAGAAGGATGAATGGATATTGGGCAAGAGAAAAAACAATAGAGAACTTTACACATTTTATGGATACACATCAATTTTACCCCACCATTGGCAAATAGTAGGCAATATCAGTATCAGTGTCCTCCCATCCTTTACCTAAAGCCAACAGTGGAAATTGGTCATAGCCCTCTTGTCCAATGAGCTCAGCATATATCAGTATTTCAGAATCCTACTCAACACAGTGTTCCTGGAGTCTGATATAAATTGACAGAAGTTTCCATGAAAGATGAAACTATTTTCTCCCTCCAGATCATTTGCAAGTGAACTGTTAAACCATATTATTCCTTCCTCGTGCATTCTGGTTGACTTTTTAAAAATTTCGTAATGTGATGTTTTTGCTTATGATGTTTTATCTTGCTACATTTGGCCTATTGTCCTAGTCTGTTTGGATCTTATTTAGTCTTGCTTTTCTCATTCAAGTTTCTGTTATACTTCAAGTTTCTTGCCATCCATAAGGCAGGCCATGTCTGTTTTGATCAATGGAAAGTGGAAGGGCCAAGAACTGAGTTCTTGGTACATCTCAAAACATCAGTCTCCAATTAATTCCAGTTATGAACAACAAAAAATTGGTTCTGGAATGGAAAAATACCAAGTGCAATATAGTTACACACACATATCCATCCAAGTACTATTACATCTCCATTATTTTTCTATTTTTGATTGACCTGGTAAAATAAGCCAGTCATACCTAAATTGATTGAGTCTGCAGGGTTAACTAGGACAAAAGGCAATTCTTTTAACAAAGAAAACTTTGATCTGTATTAACTAATTCCATCATAGCTCCAAAATAAAGTATTTTTCTTTTTCCAGCATTGCAAGTTGCAAGAAGCACCATGGCCCTGGAAAATAATGTGCTTGGGTGAAACAGAATCAGTTCAGCTTATGCTGACAGTTTGTTTAGCTTGATCTAAGAAGAATTTAGGGGCATACATGGGGTGGAAGAGCTGTGCCCTGCCTCCCGTGGGAATCCAGATCTGCAGGGCAGGAGGATAACCACACATCAGAATATAAGCTCCTCCTGGTATTTGGGAATCTGCCTCTCACGGCTTAACATAGATTCTGTTCTCACACCCCAGCCTGAGAGTTTCATTTAGGATGCCAAGAAGCAGGCTTCCATGGGACATTTGACTCCTATTGTAGAAGTTTAACCAATAGAGGTCATTGGGGTTTGGGGGTATTTTTGTTTGTTTGTTTGTTTTAGTAGTGCAAGAGCACATGGGACCAAGGGCTGGGCTGGTTGTTTGTACAATACAGATCACATCAGTCTTTTTCTTTGGCCATCCCCTTACTGCTTGAAGAAGTCTTTAAGAGTATCATTGCTGGAACTCATGGAGCCAAAAGCAGAAGCGTCATCGTTTCTTGTTAGTTGGCCTTAAACCATCTTTGTATCTCCCAGCTGATCTTATAGTCTTGTTTCTTGACCTAAGACTCTTTCTTACTTTTTCAACAATGTCATGTACCTTCTAGCCCTCTCCTTCATTTCTACCACTGAAATCACCTTTGTTACAGTGTGCAGAGGCCTCCAGTATTGGAGAAACTGGACTAAGCACTTTACATCTATTATAACCTACATAATATTCACTCAGGCCCTAAGAGAGAAGCAGTATTATAAACTTGTTTTGCAAACATGGACACTGAGGCTCAGAAATACCAAGATCTGGGTGCATGAAAATAGAAGCAAGAATCTAAGCCAGGCCTTCCCTCAGAGCTAACTGGTGCCCCAGCATTCAGCACTTTTCCCTCCTAGTGGATGATTCAACCATTGTGGATGGAGCACCTACTGTATTGTGCTGGCCGTGTGGGGACATTATGAGAGATGTGATACTGTCAAGTCCCTAAAGAAGCGCCTGTCATCACTTCAAGCATTGGTCCAGAGCAAGGGGCTTGTAGCCAATTGGAAATTTGTTCATGATCAAATGTAAAGCTCCACCCCTGAGGTGGCTCCAGAGATAGCCTTAGATGTACCTTGAGTGCTGGCACAACACACCTCCGAACTCCTTTCTAAAAGCCTGACGTGCCTCTATTAGAGATGTGATCCTTCAGCCAAAGATGCCTGTGATAGCACTAGGTACAGGACTCTGGGGAGGGCCTCTGGACTGCCTGAGCCAAGTCCAGAGATGCAAAGACTGTGTCTAAACAGTTGACATGGTTGAGATTTACAACTAGGCTTAAAGAAGACACTAGTGAGCCCTGAGTATTCTACTATTTGGATGAGATGGGCAAAAGAAGACCCCTATTGAAAGTATTGCTTCTGGGCTTCCCTGGTGGCTCAGTGGTAAAGAATCTGCCTGCCAAGGCCGGAGACACAGGTTCAATCCCTAGTCTGGGAAGATCCCACATGCCATGCAGCAACGAAGCCTGTGCACCACAACTATTAAGCCAGTGCTTCAGAGCCCATGAGCCACAACTACTGAGCCCATGTGCTGCAACTACTGAAGCCCTTGCATCCTAGAGCCTGTGCTCTACAACAAGAGAAGTCACCACAATCAGAAGCCTCTACACAGCAACTAGAGAGTAGCCCCACCTGTCACAACTAGAGAAAAGCCCGCACAGCAACAAAGACCCAGCTCAACAAATAAATAAATAAACAATTTAAAAACTGTATTGCCTTTGGGCAGGGTGGAATGGGAAATGACTGTTTAACTGGTATAGAGCCTCTTTTGAGGTGATGGAAAAGTTTGCAGTTAGGTTGAGGTGATGGTTGTATAGCATGGTGAATGTGCTAAATACCATTAAAATGTGTACCATAAAGTGGTTAATTTTATGTTATATGAATTTCTCCTCTGTGAAAATAGTTAGAAAAGTGAAAAAAGAATTTCCTCTGCCCAATGCCATAGTGCCTGCAGTGCTGTTGTTCATGGTAGGGCTAACCATCCTTACCGCCACCTCCCTCCAGCCCCCGTTCCCACCTGGATCCATTACACACAACCCTGTATTTGTCTGAAGCATTGAGAAGGTTGCTTCCAGACCCCCTTTTCTCTCTTACTTTGTCTTCCCTGTGAGAAGAGGTGTGCCTTCCCAGATTGGTGGGGTTGGGGAAAAAAGTAAACTGCCTCATGTCTTTGTCTTAAGGTCATCCGTGGACCTACTTAGCAGTTCTGGATTTATATTGTTATCAGTTTTACTACATACACTACTTGTAAATAGAGGGACCTGAGATCCTTCCAGTGCTTTCCAGAGCCACCTCCTTCCTTGCCAGCTGCTCCTTGCATCACTCCTTGTCATCAGATCAAAGTGTACCTCTCCGTTTGTGTTCATGTTCTCATCTGCAGGAATACATTGGCCTCATTTCTCTGGGAAGGGCTTTTCTTTAGGTAACATGTTACCTGCTTCCTCATCCACCTTGAAATTCTCGGTGTTCAGCAACAACCACCGAAAAGTGACATGAAGCTATTTGTGCAATAAAAAATGTAGTTATTGATTTCTTTTACATCAGTTTGCATTTTAAATTCAAGTCAAGGAGCTCTTTTCACAGTCAATCACCGGTGGCTTAGGTTCCATATGCCCTTCTAGGCTGATGGACACGTGACTAAATATTTAGGAGGACAAGTAAGCTTGCTTTTGGGAAATCTGTCATGTCCAGGGATCTGGAACCTCAAAGGAAAACAAAAAGGTCTTTTTATCCTTTTGCTTAGTTTGAATTGTTTCTTCTTTGGAAGCTAGTTTCTAACTGTAATCACAGGAGAAAGGAGGTTTGAGCAATTATGCTGTGAATCTGATCTACGGAAGCAGCCCACTGGGATACTGCTTTCTTCAGGAGCTATAATTTTGGCCAAAATCATCTGGGAAATTTTCCTCTTCTAATTTATTATGCCTATAGAGACCTTGTTAACCATGCCAAAAATGCTTCACATTTGTATAGCCATTTTAGATTTTTTCTAAACCCTTGTCACATTAATCATCTCACTTGATCCTCACAAGTCTCTTGAGAGGTGGATAGAGAAGGGGTTGGCACCCACGTATTACAGATGAGGAACATGAATCCCAGAGAAGTTAAGTAACTTGTTCAAGGTCACACAGCTTCCAGCCAGAGATCACCAAGTCTAGAGACCATATTTCTAACCCTCTCACTTTACACATAGAGTAAATCACAAATACGGATTGCTGCCTGGTTGATCTATATCAGAAACCCAGCTGTGAAAATTCCAAGAAGTGAAATTCCATCCCCGGACATATTTGGTTCACCCTTCTCATTAATATTTGACTTTGGCCTCACAGTTGTTCTTTCAGTAGCATGTGTATCATGAGGTGATTTGTTGTTTTTGTTGTTCTCTTTGGTGTCTGCCTGATGCTTGAAAAATCAGAGGATGGCGGAGTGACTTGGGTAAATCTTCTTTTGATCTGCTTTAAATGAAATCCTATTTACAAGAAACACTTCACTTCTTTTGATGTGCAGCTCACTAATTAGTTCACATCCGAGAGCAGGTTCCCTGGGAGAAAAAAAATTAATTAGCTCATTCCATCTAGAAAAGACACAATTCTTGAACTAATTGTGGTATTTGAATGATTAATCTCCTTTAAATACACACGTGTTCAGGAATTTTACAGTTAGGACGAACATGTAATGAAAAGAGAGAAAGCAAAGGGTAAAGGAACAAGGTAGGGATTCAAGGCAGATGTCCTGTTGAGGGCCAGGGAGAAAGTTTGGATATCCTTTATGATTCAGATAGAATATTATTAATATGCAAAATAATGGAGTAAGCAATATTTGTTCTGAAACCTTCTCATGTCCCTCATTTTTTCTTCTGTACAAGTCCCTAGAAGCCAGTCTCTTTAAGGTCAATCAGACTACTGTGAACCTGCTGCTGGGGTGGGGTGGGGGGGGTGAGTAGGGAAGAGAGAAAGAGTTATTTAACTCATACTGAATAGTTAATGGCTGATATCACTTTCCATCTAGCTTTGCTCCTTCTGCAATTTTTACTCTTTAATAAGAAGCTGAAATTGTGTCACAGTGACTGATCTTCTATTTGTGGATATTAGGAGATGGCATATATTCCTTTCTGATTGTCAGTGGCTGTCTGATTCATGTCACAGCCTGTTTACAATAGATTTGTGTTTACAATAATGCTGTGATACATTGTGATTTCTTCCATGGGCACAGAAATTTGGGATTGGCCGTACATATATCATGTGTCCACCCTCCTGATTATGGCTTGTAGGAGTGAGCAATACTATTTAGCATAGCAGGGAGACCTCTACATGGTTCATGAAATCACATTGTAAAGAGTATCACCTACTCCACTCAAAAGGTTGGTTGCCACTATAGATTGTATTTCTGGTGGATAAGGGTTTTTCTTCACTTCAATGTTTATATTATAAATTCCTTGAGAACAGAAACTTTCTTTCTGTATATTAAGGGTGCAGCTCTAGTTGGCCCTAAATAAATATTTGTTGAAACAAGCACAAGGAGATAACAGTAAGTGCAGAAAGAAATATGCTACTAAATAAAGATTAGGTTAGACTGAGGAAGGGTATAATATAACAG
Source organism: Cervus canadensis (assembly GCF_019320065.1). Classification (NCBI taxonomy): domain Eukaryota; kingdom Metazoa; phylum Chordata; class Mammalia; order Artiodactyla; family Cervidae; genus Cervus; species Cervus canadensis. The sequence goes on along the minus strand of NC_057389.1, from coordinate 38,130,789 downwards.
ACTTGTAGTAGTCAGGGTTCTCCAGAGATAAGACATATAAAGAAGAAGATTAAATGTATTTATATCAGTTGTGTCAGACTCTTTGCGACCCCATGAACTGTAGCCTACCAGGCTCCTCTGTTTATGGGATTCTCCAGGCAAGAGTACTGGAATGGGTTGCCATGTCCTCCCCCAGGGGATCTTCCTGACCCAGGGATCGAATCTGCATCTCTTACATTTCCTGCATTGGCAAGTGGGTTCTTTACCACTAGTGCCACCTGGGAAGCCCATAAATATGTATATTTTTATAATATATATTATAGATATACATTTATTATATAATATAATATATACAATAAAATATTTCTGTATTATATAAATTTATATATTATAAAGATATTGATTTATATTATAAAACATATTTATAAATAATAAATGTATCTAAAATATATATAGTTTCAGATAAATATATTTAATCTTCCTCTCCATATATGCTATTACTTCTGTTTGTTATGAGGGATTGACTCACACAATTATGAAAGTTAAAAAGTCCAAGATCTGCCATCTGCAAGCTGGAGATTCAGGAAAGACAGTGGTATAGTTCAGTCTGAGTCTGAAGGCCTGAGAACAAGAAAAGCTGAGGGTGTAAGTCTCAGTCTGAGGGCAGGAGATCGATGTCCCAGCCAAGAGAGAACAAATTCTTCCTTTCTCTATCTTTTGTTATATTCAGATTGAATGATACCCACACACATAAGAAAGGGCAATCTGCTTTACTGAGAATTTCATCTGGAAACACGGTCACAGACACATCTGAAATAATGATTAGCCAAATTTTAGACACTCCATAAATCAGTCAATTTAACACATAAAATTAACCATCATAAGACCCCTTGGTCTTCTGTTTCAAGACTGGTGTGTTTCAGTTACCCCTTGGTAACTGAAATTAAGCAGACTTTTAGCGCCAGTCATCCTGGGAGTGCACATGAAATGAGCAACATGTTGGGTTATAGAGTTCTCTTTCTATTATTTAAAAACCTATGCAAGTCCATCTGGAGGGACATTTTTCCTTTTGCTAAGTCCTAGGAGAAATATGTCATATGGTTTATCCTTATTAAAGATCAGAGAGTAATTGAATGGCCAGATCTTTGAAAAGGGTTTTGTAAATATTTAATTCAGCAATATTTATAAATGAAGTGGGATTTTTGTTTGTTTATTTTGTATCAACTCTCTCTAAGATGTAGTGTAAATAGCATTAAATTGTGAGGCAGTGAAGATATTTTTGAGATAATATGAAACAAAATAGTATGGTAAGAGAGTTAGCCTTGGAATTCCCGCCAGCTCCCCATCCCTAAGGTGGGCTTCAGCCTTCTCTGTGAACCTTTTCCTTGGGCCTTGCTTTTTTGTTCAGGCCCTCCTATGCCCTGGGATGGAACTGAGGCTCTCACTATGAGGTGCAGGCAGAGTTCACCCTCATACACAGAATAACTTCCTCCATCTCAGCTCCATCAAGTACACTGAGGCCCAGTACACAGAATAACTTCCTCCATCTCAGCTCCATCAAGTACACTGAGGCCCAGTGTGATGCAAGGAGCAAGGGCAGGTGCAACCCTGCCTCTGCCTCACATGTTCACATAACCTTAGGTTAATCATTTTTTCTATCAGGGCTTTGCTTTCTTCCTTGAAAAATATAGGGAGTTGGATTACCGGGAATCTGAAAACTCATTCTATAAAGGTCCAAATAATAAATATTTTAGGGCTTTGCAGCCTATGTGTTCTCTTTGTTATTATTGTTGTTTAGTTGCTAAGTCATATCTGACTCTTTGCAACCCCATGGACTGTAACCCACCAGGATCCTCTGTCCATGGGATTTCCCAGGAAAGAATATTAGAGTGGGTTGCCATTTCCTTCTCCAAGGGATCTTCCTGACCCAGGGATCAAATTCACGTCTCCTGCTTGGCATTTGAATTTTTTACCACTGAGCCACCTGGGAAGGCCTTACAGTTCCTTTGCAACAACTCAAATCTCACGTTATAGTATGAAAACACTCAATATGCAAAGAAATGGTGTCACTGTGTTCCACTGTAACCTTATTGACAAAAACAGGCAGTGGACTAGATTTGGCCCACCGTTTGGTAACCCTTGGATTAACGGATCAAAAGACAATGCTGTTCAACAGCACTAGAATGTACACCACAAATGTGAATCATATATGTAATTAGAATTTTCTGATAGCTATTTTCTTTAAATTCTATTTAAAAAGTAAAATTAATTTCAATAATGCATTTTATTTAACTTGGTATATCCAGACATGACTATTTCATTATATAATCAACATGGAAAGTTACTCATGCTATAGTTTCCCTTCTATTTTTTATACTAGGTCTTCAAAATCTACACTATATTTTATATGCCAGCACATCTCAGTTGGACCAGCAACATTGCATAGGCACTTGTGGTTAGACTACCTTGCTGGATAGTGCAGTTCTAAGAGGTTTTTTCCTACTCTGTGCCTATTTCTGACATTCTGCCAGAAAACACAAAACAATAGACTATTGTTCTGTTTCCTCATCCCCAACAATTTAATATACAAATCTGCAAAAAATGTGATAATGAATGTTGGTAGGTCAGTACAGAGTCTAGGTGACTTGATTGTTATCTCCACTGCAATTAATAAATAGCTAATAATGTCTTCATGCATATCTTGCAAGGAGTGCCCACTCCTGCCCACCCTCAGCACCTTCCTAATGGGACAGATATGTGAACATTCACTCTTGGAGGTGGTGGAGAGTTAGGGTGAGTTAGAGGCTTTGCTTGCAAAAGCCACAACAAGTAGGACATTTCTTTGAAGTCTCATGTTATACTTTAATATGTATTCAACTTTGCTTTCTGCCCCACAATGTAATCTGATTTAATTTTTAATTTGTATTTCTTACCAAGTAAAGCAGTCAAACCCTTGCCCTGCGCAACACCCCTCCTGTCCCTTCCCTTCTCGCCACAGATCTGTGACAAATTCATGCTCTGTGAAGACGTACATTTACCATGGTGCCCTTGGGGATAGGTTTATGGAACAATGGGTTAAACTAGAAGTTTTAACTGATACCTCAAATGCTAAAGTCAGGTAAGACAGACCATAATGCAGAAATTTTCTTTGAGAATTGGTTATGTGACTCTTGAATCCCATGGTGAGGGTATAAATGTGTTGAGAGAGAGGATGTGTAGTGAGCATTTCTTGGAGAAGGCTGAGCTATGGTTTTACTCTCCTCTTCAGTCCACTTCCTCCCATCCTGAGGCCTTTACCTGAGACTTTAAAGATATCCGGGGGCTTGAGGGTACACAAGGACTGAATCTGAAGGGTGTGAGAAGGGCTGGTTAGAGTCATAGGTAAGCAGAGAAGAGGTGCTATGCTGGGATCAGCTTGAACTCCCAGAATTTTCCAGAGTCAGGTATTCCTGCAGACCAGACATGGGCCATGAGTGAGGAAAACCAGATGAGTGGTGGGAGAGGATGGAGAAAGAAAGCCATTGGCTCCTTTCCCACACTTCTAACCTAGAAGGTGGGTGACAAATGCGAGTGAAGGATGAAACTTTGCTCCTTTGACCTTCTTAGGACCAAGTGAGTCTGCACTTCAGAAGTTAAAGTGATCAGCACACTTTGTATTGTCTAAGAGAAATCAGGAAAGTGCTCCTCCCCAATTGAAAGAAAGAAAATAGGAAAATAGAACATGACTGTGTCATGAAGTAGTTAAGATTTTTGGCCTTAATATCACTGATGAACATAGATGCAAAAATCCTTAACAAAATTCTAGCAAACAGAATCCAACAACATATTAAAAAAATCATACATCATGACCAAGTGGGCTTTATCCCAGGAATGCAAGGATTCTTTAATACCCACAAATCAATCAATGTAATACACCACATTAACAAATTGAAAGATAAAAACCATATGATTATATCAATAGATGCAGAGAAAGCCTTTGACAAAATTCAACACTCATTTATGATTAAAACTCTCCAAAAAGCAGGAATAGAAGGAACATACCTCAACATAATAAAAGCTATATATGACAAACCCACAGCAAGCATCACCCTCAATGGTGAAAAATTGAAAGCATTTCCCCTGAAATCAGGAACAAGACAAGGGTGCCCACTCTCACCACTACTATTCAACATAGTGTTGGAAGTTTTGGCCACAGCAATCAGAGCAGAAAAAGAAATAAAAGGAATCCAGATAGGAAAAGAAGAAGTGAAACTCTCACTGTTTGCAGATGACATGATCCTCTACATAGAAAACCCTAAAGACTCTACCAGAAAATTACTAGAACTAATCAATGAATATAGTAAAGTTGCAGGATATAAAATTAACACACAGAAATCCCTTGCATTCCTATATACTAACAATGAGAAAACAGAAAGAGAAATTAAGGAAACAATACCATTCACCATTGCAACAAAAAGAATAAGATACTTAGGAGTATATCTACCTAAAGAAACAAAAGACCTATACATAGAAAACTATAAAACACTGATGAAAGAAATCAAAGAGGACACAAACAGATGGAGAAACATACTGTGTTCATGGATTGAAAGAATCAATATTGTCAAAATGGCTATTCTACCCAAAGCAATCTATAGATTCAATGCAATCCCTATCAAGCTACCAACGATATTTTTCACAGAACTAGAACAAATAATCTCACAATTTGTATGGAAATACAAAAAAAACCTCAAATAGCAAAAGTAATCTTGAGATAGAAGAATGGAACTGGAGGAATCAACCTGCCTGACTTCAGACTATACTACAAAGCCACAGTCATCAAGACAGTATGGTACTGGCACAAAGACAGAAATATAGATCAATGGAACAGAATAGAAAGCCCAGAGATAAATCCACGAACCTATGGACACCTTATCTTTGACAAAGGAGGCAAGGATATACAATGGAAAAAAGACAACCTCTTTAACAAGTGGTGCTGGGAAAACTGGTCAACCACTTGTAAAAGAATGAAACTAGAACACTTTCTAACACCATACACAAAAATAAACTCAAAATGGATTAAAGATCTAAATGTAAGACCAGAAACTATAAAACTCCTAGAGGAGAACATAGGCAAAACACTCTCCGACATAAATCACAGCAAGATCCTCTATGACCCACCTCCCAGAATATTGGAAATAAAAGCAAAACTAAACAAATGGGACCTAATGAAACTTGAAAGCTTTTGCACAACAAAGGAAACTATAAGTAAGGTGAAAAGACAGCCCTCAGATTGGGAGAAAATAATAGCAAATGAAGAAACAGACAAAGGATTAATCTCAAAAATATACAAGCAACTCCTGAAGCTCAATTCCAGAAAAATAAATGACCCAATCAAAAAATGGGCCAAAGAACTAAACAGACATCTCTCCAAAGAAGACATACAGATGGCTAACAAACACATGAAAAGATGCTCAACATCACTCATTATCAGAGAAATGCAAATCAAAACCACAATGAGGTACCATTACACGCCAGTCAGGATGGCTGCTATCCAAAAGTCTACAAGCAATAAATGCTGGAGAGGGTGTGGAGAAAAGGGAACCCTCTTACACTGTTGGTGGGAATGCAAACTAGTACAGCCACTATGGAGAACAGTGTGGAGATTTCTTAAGAAACTGGAAATAGAACTGCCATATGACCCAGCAATATCACTTCTGGGCATACACACCAAGGAAACCAGATCTGAAAGAGACACGTGCACCCCAATGTTCATCGCAGCACTGTTTATAATAGCCAGGACATGGAAGCAACCTAGATGCCCATCAGCAGACGAATGGATAAGAAAGCTGTGGTACATATACACATGGAACTATTACTCAGCCATTAAAAAGAATTCATTTGAATCAGTTCTAATGAGATGGATGAAACTGGAGCCCATTATACAGAATGAAGTAAGCCAGAAAGATAAAGACCAATACAGTATACTAACACATATATATGGAATTTAGAAAGATGGTAATGATAACCCTATATGCAAAACAGAAAAAAGAGACACAGATGTACAGAACAGACTTTTGGACTCTGTGGGAGAAGGCGAGGATGGGATGTTTTGAGAGAACAGCATCGAAACATGTATATTATCTAGGGTGAAACAGATCACCAGCCCAGGTTGGATGCATGAGACAAGTGCTCGAGCCTGGTGCACTGGGAAGACCCAGAGGAATCAGGTGGGGAGGGAGGTGGGAGGGGGGATCAGGATGGGAAATACATGTAAATCCATGGCTGATTCATATCAATGTATGACAAAAACCACTGCAATATTATAAAGTAATTAGCCTCCAACTAATAAAAATAAATGGAAAAAAAAAAGATTTTTGGCCTTAGGATGTTGTAGACTCTTGGATAATATATTTATGTTAAAGAACAGACAGGTAATGGAGGAAGTTTCCTGCCCATTGGATTAACTCCAAAGATGGGAATTTGAGGCCTTGTTCAGTTGGCTGGTCAGGGGGATAGTTGGTGGGGGTGGTGGGTTACTCCAATTATACCAGATCATCACCCATAACAGTAACAATACAGCTAGCACTCAGTCTTAGGAAAACAGGAAGATCCAATCCAGTAGAAGGGATAATCATAATAATAACAGATAATTTACTGAGAGATCTATGTGTATTATGCACTGAAGTCTTCTTACAGCAACATGATATTTCTATATCATTTTATAGAAGAGGAAACGGAAGCTAAGTAACTTCCTCCTAGTCCCAGAGGCAGCAGGTAGCAATGCTGGGATCTGAGTGAGGTTTTGTTTCCCTTAACCACTGCTCCTTGCTGATCCTTTTTCCCAGCCCAACCATGACCTCAGGGCTTTTATCGTACTTTTCTGTCCTTGTTCTCTTCTTCCTTCATCCTCTCTCCCAGTTGATGAAATTTCATTCTCAACTAAGCACAAGTCCCTCTAATTTCCCCTCACCAGAACACTTGAAATGAACAGACAGACTCGAAGCCAGCAAACCTTCTGACTCCAGGGAGCACACCAGGAACCTTAGCCAAATCCTGCAAAATGCTGGCCAGGCAAGAAAACAAAGATAGAGAGAAGCAAGTTCTCACTACTTGATAGAATCAGATCAGAGTTCTGTTGACATGGGGTTGGTTGAGGATGAAGAGGGAATCTATCTGAGGGTTCCAAGAAAATATCACAGTTGGAGCTTGTAGGATAAAAGCCTATAGGATAAAATGTCACCATCTCATTAATTTGTCTGCCCATAGGGTGTGTCAACTACAAATTGGCTCTTGCCTGTTGACTATAAATTGGCACTGCCCAAGAACATTTGCCAGCAATGGAATGACAACAAGGGTGTTTGCCATGTGCTGTGCTCTGCTTAGTCATTCAGTCGTGTTCAACTCTTTGTGACCCCATGGACTGTCGTCCACCAGGCTCCTCTGTCTATGGGATTCTCCAGGCAAGAATACTGGAGTGGGTTGCCATGCCCTCTTCCAGGGGATCTTCCCAACCCAGGGATTGAATCCAGGTGTCCCGCATTCTGTCGGATTCTCTACCATCCGAGCCACCAGGTAAGCCCAGCTGCTGCAGCTGCTGAACTTCAACAGCCCCTGAGGGGAATTCAGGGTGGAGAATGAGGCACTCTGTGCTCCAGAGGAACTGGTGGAACAGATTTTGAGATAATTAGATATTTTCAGGAACTGATTTCATGATCCCGATCCTTTGTTGTTCAGTCACTAAGTCAAGTCTGACCCTTTGCAACCCAATGGACAGCAGCATGCCAGGCTTCCCTGTGCTTCACTATGTCCCAGTGAAGTGAAGGTGGCTCAGTCACGTCCAACTCTTTGTGACCCCATGGACTATACAGTCCATAAAAATCTCCAGGCCAGAATACTGGAGTGGGTAGCCTTTTGCTTCTCCAGGGGATCTTCCCAAACCAGGGATTGCGCCCAGGTCTTCCACATTGCAGGCAGATTCTTTATCAGCTGAGCAACAAGGGAAGCCCAAGAATACTGGAGTGGTTAGCCTACCCCTTCTCCTGTGGATCTTCCCAACAAGGAATCAAACCAGGCTCTCCTGCATTGCAGGCGAATTCTAGATATCTCTCAGAATTTGCTGAAACTCATGTCCATTGAGTCTGTGATACCATCCAACTATCTCATCCTCTGTCACCCCCTTCTACTCCTGCTCTCAATCTTTTCCAGCATCAGGGTCTTTTCCAACGAGTCCGCTCTTTGCATCAGGTGGCCAAAGTATTGGAACTCCAGAGTCAGTCCTTCCAATGAATATTCAGGACTGATCTCCTTTAGGATGGACTGGTTGGATCTCCTTGCAGTCCATGGGACTCTCAAGAGTCTTCTCCAGCACCACAGTTCAAAAGCATAAGTTCTTCAGCACTTAGCCTTCTTTATGGTCCAACTCTCAAATCCATGCATGTCTATTGGAAAAATCATAGCTTTGACTATACAGACCTTTGTCAGCAAAAGAATGTCTCTGCTTTTTAATACACTCTCTAGATTTGTCATAGCTTTTATTCCAGGGAGCACATGTCTTTTAATTTCATGGCTGCAATCACCATCCACAGTGATTTTGGAACCCAAGAAAATAAAATCTGCCACTGTTTGTATTTTTCCCCCCATCTATTTGCCATGAAGTGATGGGGCCAGATGCCATGATTTTCATTTTTTAAATGTTGAATTTTAAGCCAGCTTTTTCCACTCTCCTCTTTCACCTTCATCAAGAAGCTCTTTATTTCCTCTTCACTTTCTGCCATTAGGATAGTATCATCTGCATGTCTGAAATTGTTGATATTTCTCCCAGTAATCTTGATTCGAGCTTGTGATTCATCTAGCCCAGTATTTTGCATGATGTACTCTGCATATAAGTTAAATAAGCATGGTGACAATATACAGCCTTGACATACTCCTTTCCTAATTTGAACCAGTGTTCCATGTCCAGTTCTTACTGTTGCTTCTTGACCTGCCTATAGATTTCTCAGAAGAGGGGTAAGGTAGTGTGATATTCCCAGCTCTTTAAGAATTTTCCAGTTTGTTGTGATCCACACAGGCAAAGGCTTTAGTGTAGTCAGTGAAGCAGAAGTAGATGTTTTTCTGGAATTTTCTTGCTTTTTCCATGACCTAATGGATGTTGGCGTCTGATCTTTAGCTCCTCTGCCTTTTCTAAATCCAACTTGTACATCTGCAAGTTCTCAGTTCACATACTGTTGAAGCCTAGTTTGAGGGATTTTGAGCATTACCTTGCTATTATGTAAAATGAGCGCAATTGTGCAGTAGTTTGAACATTCTCTGGCATTGCCCTTCTTTAGTATGGGGCTTCCCTGGTGGCTCAGAGGGTAAAGCATCTGCCTGTAATGCAGGAGACCTGGGTTCAATCCCTGGGTTGGGAAGATCCCCTGGAGAAGGAAATGGCAACCCACTCCAGTACTCTTGCCTGGAAAATCCTGTGGACAGAGAAGCCTGGTAGGCTATAGTCCATGGGGTCACAAAGAGTCAGACACAACTGAGTGACTTCACTTTCACTTTCTTTAGTATTGGAATGAAAACTGACCTTTTCCAGTCCTGTTGCCATTGCTGAGTTTCCAGATTTCGAACATATTGAGTGTGGCACTTTAACAGCATCCCAGTCTTGCATCTCTTCATATCTAGAAAATGTCTAAATCTCTTTATGGTGGCATCAGCTTCTCGTGACTAGTAGAAAACCTTTTGCAAATTAATTGCTTGATTACATTGAACTCCCCCTTCACCAAAATCTTACATATTGACCTTCCCCACTGCCTCTTTGGAGCAGTCTCTGAGCTATCTGAGGTACTGTTTCCCTGGCTGCAGTCCTCATTTTGCTGCAAATAAATGAACTCTCAGCTCTCACGTTGTGCATCTCTTTAGTCCACAGGTGCTACCCTGAGAAAGCATCTGTTTGGTGTCCCTTGCAGTAAAGGAGTTTGCCCTTGAAAAATGGATCAGTAGTTTGGCTTTAGTGTCTTCCTTCCTCCCTTCAGGGCAATACTAGAACATGTCCATTAAAAACTGCAGGAGTGCCCCCAAGCAGTTGCTAGATACCCTCAGAATAGCTGTGTGCATGTGTGTGTGCTCAGTTGCTTCGGTCGTGTCCAACTCTGCGACCCTATGGACTGTAGCTCACCAGTCTCCTTTGTCCATGATATTCTCCAGACAAGAAGAGTGGAGTGGGTTGCTGTGTCTTCATCCAGGGGATCTTTCTACCCCAGAGATCGAACCCGTGTCTCCTGCATTGCAGGCAGATTCTTTATTACTAAGCCACTGGGAAGCCCCCAAAATAGCTGAGTAACATAAAATTGTCTATGTGGGCATTATCTCTTGCTTGCTGTTCCTTGACTCTGCTGAGTTATTTTTCTTAGGCTTCCCTTAAACTGTACTGCTAAGTGTTCAGACAGCCAATATAATCAACAATTCAGTCGTCCTCCTGCTAAAGCAGCATGAGATTCAAATGACATTTTTTGATAGATAGCATCAGATTTCAGATTTACATGGGACTCTCCTCAGAATAAGCTTCATGACCTAGGAGGAAATCAGCGGAACATTTTTTGCCTGGATCTTCTTATGAACTCTGCCCTTGGATGTACATTTGAAAGAACATGATAAAAATTCCTCTCTGAAAAGAACTGATCTGATCCCTGACTAAAATATCTTCAACTATGAAATTAGGAGAGATCCATGACCAACATGAATGATGGCTTGATCCCAGATGCTGGAGCTCTTTGATGGGGAAAGGGCAAGACTCAGAGCAGGAAGAGGTAACAATTAATCATTGTTGAAACAGAACCAGATGAAGAAGACTCAAAGAGATTCATCTACAAAGTCATTTATCCACTGTTTAAAAGAAAATGTTTATTTAGCCCCTAGTACTTATGACATTGCTTAAAATAAGAAGATGGATGATAACAACAACAGAAAATACTTACTGAAAACATACATCTCAGTCAGTTTGGGCTGCTATAATGAAATACCACAGACAGTGGCTTAAACAGCATTTATTTCTCATGGTTTTGAAGACTGGCAATCTGAGATCAGGGCACCAGCATGGTTGGGTTCTTGGTGAAGGCTCTCTTCCTTATATTCCTTATTTTCTTAAATGGCCTTTGCTTGGTGCATGCACAAGACCTCATGTCTTTCCCTCCTTTTAAGGGAGCTCATGTCTCTTTCTCTTTTTGCTAAATCCATCATTCTCATCAAATTAAACAAAATATAAGCTCACAGTTCAAAAAAATCACCAAAAACACAAGAAATAAGTCACTATGAGCAAAAAGTAATCAATATCACCAAATTCAATTTTAATTAGGTCCCTAAGGACTTCAAAGTTTGAAATTAACCTATACAGGATGTAAAATATATAGGTACAAAATATATTTTAAATGAAATATTTTTATTTGATGACTTAGCTATCAGTGTGACCCAGCTACTATGAAAAAAAGGGAACATTTTGAAAATTATAACTATTGCTATTATGCCAGTGTCAGGGCTCAAGAGCATAGTAAGTATAGCTTGAAAGACAATATATAAATGTCTTTTCTGGTGGGAAAAGCTGAAGAAATTATCTAGAATACCCCATAGAGAGACAAGGAGGTGGAAAATATGAGTGATTAAAAGATACAGAGAATAGAAAGAGAAAGTATCATTGCTTGCTTTGTCTAACAGAGATCCAGGACAAGAGAATAGAGAAGGAGATTATTTATAGAGGTAATGGCTGAGAATTTCCCAGAATTAATAACTGACCTCAATCTACAGATGCAGGAAGCACAGTGTATAACAATTGGGATAAATAAAAAAAAATCATGTAGCATACATGCACTACAGTGAGGCTGAAGAAAAATCAAAGAATCAAAAAATAAAAAACACAAAAAAAGTCTTAAAAGTGGCCAGGAAGAGAAACTACATAAAAACTGATGTTGATTTCTCAATAGTAACAGTGGGTGTCAAATGATAGAGAAAAACAGTTTTCAAAGTGCTGCAAGTTAATACTATCAGACTAAAATTGCATGCTAAGTTAAAAACTATCTCTCAAGAATGAGGGAAAAATAAATAAAAAAAAATTTTCAGAGGAACTGGGGGATTTACCTCCAGCACATCCATATTACAGAACTTTTGTTGTCTTTCAGGGAAGGAGAAAAATGACCCCACTCATAATAAAAACTTTCAGTATATGAGAAATAGAAGGGAATTTTCTTAACCAAATGAAGAATACCTATCAAAAACCCCTTTGTTTTTTGTTTTTTTTAGTCACTAAGTCATGTTTGACTCTTCTGCAATCCCATGGACTCTAGCCTACCCAGGAATTTCCCAGGCAATAATACTGGAGTGGGATGCCTTCTCCAGGGTGTCTTCCCAACCCAGGGAACAAACTCAAGTCTCCTGCATTGGCAGGCAGATTCTTTACCACTGAGCCACCAGGGAAGCCCATCAAAACCCCTACTGCAATCTTATTGATGATACACTAACATTCTCTTGAAAATGAGGACCCAAGTAAGGAAGCTGTCACAGGCTGTGTTGCACAGGAAGCAGAATCTGAGAGAGGTCGACATACAAAATGCTTGTTGGGGAGTTCTTCTGAGATCGATATATGTGGAAAGGAGAGGAAGAAAGCTGGCTTAGGCAGAGAGAGAAATTGAGCTAGGAAATATTTCTAATGAAGACCTCAACTAAACCCACAGAGTTTTGGAGTCGGAATGTCCTCTGGGTCTTTATACTATCTTGTCAGTCAGTCGTTGGATGAGGGTTGGTCCTGGGAAGAACCATACCTTGAGCATGAGTGTTGTCTTCCCAAGGTGATCCCCAGAAAGGACCCACAACTGAAAATCATTTTCCAATAGCACTCCCAGCAACCATGATAATGACTCTTTGATTCTCAAAGAGTTGTCTGGATAGTACATTACATTATCCACCACATATTCCCATTAACACAATTTCTATTCAATATTATCTAGAATTTCTCCAAAGAAGGCATAAGAGACAGTCAATAGGCACGTGAAAAAAAAAGTTTAACAGCTCTAATTATTAGTGAAAAAGAAAACCAAAATGAGATATCACCTTATATGCATGAGAATGGCTATTATCAAAAAGACAAGAAATAGCAAGCATTAGTAAGGATGTGGTGAAAAGAGGACCTTCATACACTGTTGGTGGGAATGTGATTGGAGCAGCCACTATGGAAAACAGTATTAAGACTCTTCAAAAAATTAAGAATAGAACTACCATATGATTTGGCTATTCCACATCTTGGAATTTATCTGAAGAATATAAAACACTAATTTAAAAAGATGTATGTACCCTTATGGCTTCCCTGGTGGTTCAGCTGGTAAAGAATCTGCCTGTAATGCAGTAGACCCTGGTTCAATTCCTGGGTCAGGAAGATCCCCTGGAGAAGGGAACAGGTACCCACTCCAGTATTCTGGCCTGGAGAATTTCATGGACAGAGGAGTCTGGCAGGCTACAGTCCATGGGGTCACAAAGAGGCAGACACAACTAAGTGACTTTCACTATGCACCCTTATGTTCAATACAGCATTATTTGCAATATAAGTGCCCATCAATAGATGAATGGATAAGCATGATGTGGTATATACATATATAATATTCTTTAGTCATAAATAAGAATAAAATCTTGCCATCTGTAGCAACATAATTGGACCCAGAGGTTATTATGCTAAGTGAGATAAGTCAGATGGAAAAGGAAAAATGCCAAATGATTTCACTTATATGTACATTATAAAAAATAAACTGACCAAAAATAATCCAGACAAAACAGAAGCAATACAGGTACAGAAAACAGAATAGTGATTACCAGTGGGGAAGGGTGGGTATGGTGAAATGGGTATGGTATGGTAAAGGAGGTCCAACTACATGGTGATGGGTGAAAACTAAATTTTTGGGAATGAGCATACTATTTTATATACAGAAGTTGAAATATAATGTTTTACATGAAACATATATATATATACACATGTCTATGTATATATATATATACACACACACGTGTGTGTGTGTGTGTATTCTAGACATCTAAGCAATGTTGTAAGACAATAAAAAATAGTTATAAGGAGATAATAAAAAGTGATTAAGAAAGTGGCTGGACATGAAATTAAAATACAAAAATCAGTTGTATTCCTAAACACTAACCAAAACAGAATTCTTACATCAGGTGGTAGGTTCATGGACATTCTCTTGGCAATTATGCTTTACAAGTTGCACATATATTACAAGTACTCTTTTGTATGCATCAAATATTTTGAAATTTTAAAAATATTTTTAAAGAAAGAAAACCCTGCATCATGAGAGATACTGGGTAAGTGCTGCAGTGGAAAGACTAGAAAGGGCTTCATGAAGAAGCTGGATGAGAACCTGACCTTGAATTACAAATAGGCTTTGAAGAATAATGAAACTAATGAGTGACAAGTGGCTGAAGAGGAGGTAGAGTCCCTCCTACCACCCAGTGTAGTGACAAGGCAGTGCTTAAAACTTTCTTAGGGCAAAAGTGCAGCCTTTTTTAAAATGAGGAAAGAGACCTGCACTTATTTCTGCCTGTGAAGGGGGTGGGGGGGTCTTTGTGAAGCGCTAGTTGGAGGTGCAGAAGGAGAAACAATGGAGAGGCTGCCCACAATGACAATATTAATACATTACATCTGAGTCCAAGCTCAGGTACCAGGAAAAGTTCTAAACTTCTAGAATTTTACCAAAACAAAGCTTACAACTGCTTTATTTAGCATTACCACAATTGCCAGTTCTTTGGGAATATTGCAGTGTTGCATAGATACAAGTTTAGTGACTGGACATCTAATGTTTTTGCCTGCCACCCACTTTTTTTCAAGACACCATACACGAATTTTGCTTAGAATATCCCCTCCTAATTTTTGACCTTGTAATTTGGAAGGGGTTTTTCCCCATTACCTCCAGGGATGAACAGTTGACCCAGGCCTGGACAGTCAAGTCATCATTTTCTTCCAGTTGGCCATAGTGATGCTTCAAGCTAGGAACAGGTGGGAAAAGAGACAAAAAGACACAATCTTTTTCTACAACTGAGGAGAGAGAGAATCATTTCTCCTATTGGGGTTACTGAAGGCCTAGGATCTATGTCTAGTGCTAATGGTGGCCATCTTGTTACCATGAAGGACCAGATTGCCAAAGAAGAGAGTGAAAGCAGAGCCAATAGATGGAGAGGAACCGTCACCTGATAATGGGTATTCTACTATTTACACTGAATGAACCTTCACTAATGAACCTGGGGTGGTTTGAGAAAGTTCTTTAGTGTTGAATTGGGAGAGGCAGTGTGGTGTGGTGGAAGAAGTCAGAGAGCCCTGATTCAGGTTTTCCTCTAGAACAAAATCACTGTAGTGCCCTAGAAAAATTAACACCCTGTGCCTAAGTTTTCTCATCTGTAAAATAGAGGGTAATGATGGTACATATCTTCTAGGCTGTCAAGATTAATTGCGATAACAGAGTGCCTGACATGCAGAAAGCACACAATAAATATCTAATATTATCTATTATTTTTCCTATTAGCATTCTCACACACTGACTTTTCTACCCTCCTCCACTCTGCCATTTGCCTTACTTTACTTCATATAAAATTATTTATTTCATATATACTAGCAGAGAGAGCGAGAGATTATTGATCTAGTCTCCAGAACAAATAAAAGCAATTTAGGCCTGAAATAAGACAAGGAAACGTAGTTTCTTGCCAAGGAAGATTCTAGCAATGATTTCTTAACAGATGACAGCCCTGAGAGTTTTCTTTGACATTGTCAGTCAAGCTTCACTTCAGCTTAATCTGATTGTTACCACTCCAGAGAACTTGTCTGGAAGTTGGGGAGGGTTAATAAACCATACCTCATGACCCCTGTGATTGTGTGGACACCTAACACTTGTCATGTTGGATGTGTCCAGATACAATCCAGGTTAACTAAATGCTAACCATGAAGAAGCTGGAGCTTTGGGATAGCAGTGCCATGTAAATGTTCCTATTTTCCAAAGAGGGATGAGAACTAGAATCCTCAAAACACAGAATGCCTGAATGGAGGGGACTAGGCAATACTCAGAGCCCAAAGTAAGGAACTTGCCCAGGGTCTCTTATTTAGTTAAAATTACACATCGCTTTGCAGTACTTTCCTCTGCTGGAATAAGGAGGAAATTTGAGCCCAGGATGCCAGATAGATCTTAGCTGACATTCCAGCTCTAAACAGTTGTTGGAGTTTGGAGCAGCATTGTATTATGAAGTCTGGCTTTAGAAGAAAATAGTTCTGTAATCAATTAGCAGTGCCTGCGGTGGAAAACAGCCACAAGTTTACTGACCTTGAAGACTGGGCCAGCAGGTGGTTGCAGCCAGGGTGGGGGTGGGAAGGTCCAATTTTAAGTTGGACTTATTGTACTCTCTCTCCTTCTTCCTAGACAGTCCCTCTCTTTCTAGTGTCCTATAGTGTATTTGATTTTGCTTGTGGTCATAATGACTGTAAATCATCACTCCAGGTTACTCCCCATCCTACCTGTGATAAGAAGGTAAGTTTCTAAGTCAGGTCCTGGGCTAGCCAGAAAAACAGCTTTTTGTTTGTTTTTCCTCTTATAGAGGGATGTTCACCTGCTCAGATAGATATCACCCCAGGGCACAAGACCAGCCTGCTGCAGAAGCCTATTGTTTCCTTTCCTTTGAGGTAAAGATAGCCGAGATTCTAGAACATAGGAGAGGCTTCTGGGATCATCTGGTGAGATCTGATTTTACAAATGAGGAAGCTGAGGCCCAGAGCAGAAAAGCAGGCTGCCAGTCTTTCCATAGTGCCATATTCATTTGCTTTATTATTTTTCCCACTTTATATCCTCAGTTATGGCCATCAATTTTCCCATATTGAATCTTTTGGGGAAAAAAAAATTAATGGCATGTAACATACTGCAAGTTTAGCAGAGGAAGCAGCATAAATACAAAGTGACCATCACTCACTTATAGCTCAAAAGCAAATAACAGAAAGTGGCAAAAGACTTGAAATGGTGGTGATGGTATGTGGTGCTAATGGTAAAGAACTGCCTGCCAGAGCAGGAGATATGAGACATAGATTCAATCTCTGGGTCAGGAAGATCCCCTGGAACAGGACATGGCAACCCACTCCAGTATTCTTACCAGGAGAATCCCCATGGACAGAGGAGCCTGGCGGGCTACACAGCCCATGAGGTCGCAAAGAGTCAGACATGACTGAAGTGACTTAGCATAGTGCACACAGCAGAGTATTACTCTACTAAGGTATGTGTCCCATTTCCAAAGTCCCATCAGAATTTTTTTCAAAGACAGAACGTAAACTATTTCTTTTATTTGCAATATCTGCTAAAGGCAATAAATAAATATATTGATAATTGTGCATTTTAAAAGTTTTCATAGTTTTGCTTTTGAACAAAAATGTATTGAGCCCCTACTCTGTGATAGTAATGTTGCTAGGTATTAGTAAGACAGAGATGAGTAAAGCACAGTCCCAGATTTGCAAAGCTTATGATCTAGTTGGGAACACAAGTGGGCTGAAAAGTACAGTGCAACATGAAGAAAATTATAAGTGTATATGGAAGGTACAATAATGGCACAGAGCACGGACAGACTAACTTTGGAAGGCAGCAGGAATTTTTTTATAAAAACATTTAAGCTAGGTTTTGACAGATAAAGAGGAATTCTTTAGCAGCTCTTGTACACTGATTTACTCAATAAACTTAATAGCACAAGACATGCCAACTACCGTGTTAGGTACTGGAGGCTGAGGTACATAAGATAGAGTTCCTGGCCTCTCAAAACTCATAGACTGGATAAGAGGTAAGTATATAAACAAAGAATTACGTTACAATATATTAAGAGCAAGAGTCATTGAGAGAACCCTAGACAGTCATAAGGAAAGCCGCATTGAGGAAAGGACTCAGTGGGCACTTTCTATCTGTGCTTGTAATACTCCTTTCAGGAAATACTTATCAGTCATCATGACAGCAATGGACTATCAACAGGAAAGTAACTATATTTGCAACAGAATTAATGAGAAGATAAGGACACTGAAAAAGTGATAGAAACCTAAGCTATCAACATCCATTTAACAAAAAAATTTTAAGCTCCTGCCATGTGCTAGGCACCATAGTAATTTGTGAACATACAAGAGAGAGGAATATCAAGGGCCCATAAAATAAAGGGGTTAATGGCATGGATGATGGAGTCTGCCTGCATGGGTTCAAATCCAGTTTTCCCAACCTGCTAGCTATGAGATTTTGGACTAGTTGTTGAATCTGTCTGTACTTTAGTTTCCTCATTTGCAAAAAGTGGATAACAAAATAACTCTGGTTATTGTGGTATTGAAAATAATAAAGCAGGCAAAGAGCTCAAAGTAGTCCTGGACTCATGGTAAGTGTTCGATCGAAGTGTTGCCAGTGAAGAAGATGATCAGGGCAAAGATGATAAACAGATGCTAAATTTGAAGAACCTTGTAATAAATTTGAACTTTTTATTCAACCACTAAAGCCATGAAGAGGTTTTAAAGAAGTGACATGATTCAAATTAAATTTTTAAAATATTTTTATTAAATAAATTTTAATAATACAAAAGCAGAGAACATACTTTAATATAGTCTCATATACATACCACTCAGATTCCACAGATATCTAGATTTTGCCATATTTTCTTCCTCTACCAATTTTTCCTCTGCTTATGAATTTCAAAGTATCATAAAGCAATCACAGATATAACTGAACCCTTACATACCTACAAATGCAACTTGTAAAAATATGGATATTTTCTGACAATCCTACCATGCCGTTTTCATACTTAACAGCATTGTTAATCCCTTGGTATTATCTAAAACTCATTCTATATTCAAATTTCTGTAGTTGTCTCAAATGGCTTTTTAGTTGAAATCAGGATCTGAACCATGCCTACATATTACATTCAATTGTTAAGACTCTTTGTTGTTTTAATGTTTCTTTCATACCACAGTTTAAAAAAAAAGAATTAGATTTGTCTTTTTGCTTAGTTATGGTGTCATTTAGCTTGTTCCTCTATACTACAGTTTTCTTATAAGTTGAAAGATAGTGGAAATGTTTATTAGATTTGCATTCAGCAGATTTTCACAGGAATATTTCATAGTAGTGTGCCAATTATAAGTGCTTTTCATCATAAATTGTCAGGTCTGCTTCTGGGTATATGGTAGAATAGCACTTCCTTGCCCCACCAGGTGGTGCTAGTGGTAAAGAACCCGCTTGCCAATGCAGGAGACAAGACAAGTTCCATCCCTGGGCTGGGAAGATCCCCTCGAGGAGGACATAGCAACCCATTCCAGTATTCTTGCCTGGAGAATTCCATGGACAGAGGAGCCTGGAAGGCTATAATCCATGGGGTCTTCAAGAGTCAGACACGACTGAAGTGACTTAGCATGCACACACATGATCATGTGACTTGCTTCAGTTAATCAAATAAGAGTGGAAGCAAAATGTGTCTTTTCCTGGGAAGAGCCCTAAGAGCCAGTATATGATTTGCCTTCTTTTTCTCCTGCCAGTGTGATTGTGGGAGGCCATATTGAGATGCATTCCTATCAGCCTGGATCCTGGTTGGGTAAGTAACCACTTTAGTTATATTTGTTATTGCAACATAATCTTGTCCATTTTGACCAGTATATTGCATCAGATCATAAAGTGCTTAATGTCTAGATGTTCCACCTGTAGTATTTGGTTGGTATATTCACCCTTTTCAATCATGCATGGAACATTTTCCAGGGCAGATCATATGCTGACCATAAAATATCTCAATAAATTTAAAAGAATTGAAATAACACAGTGTTCTCCAACCACAGAATTAAATTAGAGATCAACTGCAAAAAGAAATTTGAGAAACCACAAATATTTGCAAATTAAACAACACATTTCTTAATAACTCATGAGTCAAAGAAGAAATCACAAGGGAAATTTGAACTGAATTAAAATTAAAGCATAATATGTCAAAATTTATGGGATGTAAGTAAGGCAGTGCTAAGAGGGAAATATATAGCTTTAAATACCTATGTTAAATAAAAATTATCTCAAATCAATAACCAAATCTTTCACCTTAAGAATCTAGAAAGTGAAGAGCAAAGCAAATACAACGTAAGGTGAAGAAAGTAATAAAGATTAGAGAGCAAAACAATGAAATATAGAACAAAAAGTTAAGGAAATCAATGAAATCATAAGCTGAATGAAAAGATCATCAAAATTGACAAACCTTTAGGCAAACTAAGGAAAAGGCAAGTATCATCAAATCATGAATGAAAGAGAGGAAATCACCATAAACGCTACAGAAATTAAAAAGATAAGGGAAGACCGTGAATAGCTTTGTACCAACAAATAGACCAAATGAAAAAATTTTAAATTCTTAGACAAAAATTACCAAAACTGACCCAAGAAGAAATAGAAAATCTGAATAGATCCACAACAAGTAAAGAAATTGAATTAGTAATTAAAAATCTTCTGAGAAAAAAAACCTAAGCCTAGATATCTTCACTGGTGAATTCTATCAAACATTTAAAGATTATAATAGCAGTTCTTCACAAATTATTCCAGACAATACTGAAGGAAAGAACATTTTCCAACTTACTTTATGAGACCAGTATTACTCTGATACCAAAGCCAAAGACATAATACAAATAAAAAAATTTAGGCCAATATCCCCAATATTGGAGAAGGAAATGGTAACCCACTCCAGTATTCTTGCCTGGAAAATCCCATGGATGGAGGAGCCTGGTAGGCTACAGTCCGTGGGGTCACAAAGAGTTGGACACGACTGAATGACTTCACTTACTTTTATCCCCAATATAGACATAAAAATCCTCAACAAAATATTAGCAAACCATTCATATCATAAAAAGATGAGACACTATGATCAAATGAGAGTTATCCCAGGAAAACAAAACTGGTTTAGCATTTAAGGGGATGAAAGCTTAAATCCCTCCATTGTAATTTTCCTCATCAACCTTTAAACCAATGATTTCATCCAATGATGATCATTATCTGAATCAATTATTTCATTAAGAATTGAAAAATGATGAGTTTCTAATGCTGTCCTTCCTAACACATTTATTAGTTAGAATCATTCTATAAAAGATAAAAATTTCTCTCATCATCAAGGGTTGTTATGCTACTCTGGAAAATGGTTCTTCCAGGAAAGGCAGGATATATATATGATTCTTTCACTTTAATCACAAGCTTGCAGAGTAAAGTGTGACCTAGTTACATCTAACTGTGTTTCCAATGATGTGTTTTTCACCTTCTTCCTTTTTCTCCCCTTTCCTTTTATTTTCACTTTCTCTTTTTTTGAGTATCATTATGAATTTATGGTTTTTATGTATTCAATGTGTTTTGATTAATTTTAGTCATCATTCTGTTGATGCATAAATTGTCCTGCTTTAGCCGGTGGGAAGTCCCTCATGTCAGATCTTTGTCTTTTTAACTGGACCTCATTACTCTGATAGTTTCCTTAGACAGTAATATATCCCCAGTTTAATTTTTCTGTTTTCTGCTGTTTCCACCAGCATCTCTGCTTTCTTTCAGTGGGAAGATGTTTAGACACCACAATCTGGGTCTTAGGCTTAGTGTCCTTTTTAGTGGACAATTAGGAATTAATATTTTTGAAAAAGAAGCACAAGTTCATACTGATACTTGCAATTTATTTTGAGAGCATTATGCTGTGTGAAATAAGTCAGAAAGAGAAAGACAGGTACTGTATGCTATTACTTAGACATGCAACCTAAAAAAGTTGAATGTGTAAAAACACAGAGTAAAATGATGGTTATCAGGGGATAGGAGTGGGGAAACTGGGAGATATTGTTAAAGGGTACAAATTTGCAACTAGTAGATAAGTTCTGGAGATCTAATGCACAGCATAGTGATTATAGTTAACAATACTATATTATAAACTTTGAAGTTGTTAATAGACTAGATTTTTATAGTTCTCAACACAAAGAAATGATGATTGCTATGTTACTATAGTAATCATATTGCTGTGTATAAAAGTATCAAACCAACTCATTATACCTCTCAGACTTATAAAATGTGTCAATTATATATCATTTAAAAATAAAGATATTTATTAACTTCTAAAATAATAATTCTCTTACTTTGCTAAAAACTTTGTCCTAACAACATTGATTACTTGTTTCATGCTACAATATATAAAAAGTATTTCCAAAAGTAATAATATTGCTATAACATACTATATTTATATTTTTATGAATTAGATTACATGCAAAATGTATTGTTATATTTATAGTGTAAAATAATATTACTATATAATATTACTATATTTGCAATAAAAGAAATTTTCATTTTATAGGTCAACAGTGGCCAAATATTGGCAATTTTGTATGGTTCCACCTAATACTAACAATAAAACTACTGAATGAAGTCCTAAGATTTATTTGCAGCTTTTCTTGGTTTTAAAATATATTTCACAAGAATGTAAAGTCAAAACAATTTTATGGAAGTTACTTGAAATAATTATTTTCTTTGTGTAGTTAATAAACATTTGTTTTTATTTTTTTGTTTCAATTTGTGTTCAATTTTCAGAAATGTCTTATTTTATTTTTTTACTTAATGTTATTTTTTGAGTGTGTAAACATTACGTAATTCCAAAGTGAAGATTTATAAGAGGACATTCAGAGAAATTTTGCTGCTAACCTATGTCCTCAATTGTGCACTTCCTCCTCTTTTATTTTTATAAGTATTTGTTTATCTCTCAAATATAAGCAGGTAGTATATAAATATATATGTATGAATGTATATGCTTTTCCCTTTCTTATACTGTTCTGCAGCTTTCTTTTTTCTCATGAAAATATCAGATTGGCATTTTGAAAAGATCACTCCTTCTGTAGGCAGAAGAGACTGGAAATAGACATTCTAATGGAAATAGGGAGGCATATTAAGAGGCCACAATGTTGGTGGTGGTTGGGTGGTGCAGGGAAGATGGAGAGAAGTGGACACTGGAGGTGAATTTTGGAGGTTGGACGTATAGGACCTAGATATTGTTTGAACGTAAGGAGAACCTACAACTTTGTGCAGGAAATCCAAGCCATCCCCCTGGTCACATTTATATTCCCAGTGGTATGAAATTTTCTATTGAATAGAATAGTAGACCATATCTATACTTGTTTCTTTTTTTTAAGTTATTATAGAAAATTTTAAACATACATGAAGTAGAAGAGTATACTGAACCCTAACATATTAATCACAGAGATTCAGCCATTATCAACCTATGGTCTATCTAATTTTTTCTATATTTCCAGCTACTCTTATCACCCTCCACCACCCCTAAGAATATTTTAAAGCAAATACTAGGAATCTTATTTTACTTGTCTGTTCCAGCACCTTAGGGAAGCATTGTTATTCAAATTCCACTGTTCTTTCTCTGATACCTGCCACTCTGCTAACTGACTCATTAAAGTTCATTCCTTTATAGTAAGGCTTTGATTCCTTTAAAAATTCAGCACAGCTTGTGTTTCACATAGATACCCAATGCACAGTTTGACTTAAAAATAGAATCCCTTTGCTTGCTGGATGGTAGTAGTTGGTGGAGAAAAAGGTCAGTTATAATGGTGACTTATTTATCCACAAACACTCCCTGGAACCCAACTTCCCCATGAAAACTCTGCAGTGTGGTTGGCACTAGAAGCCCTAGCCAAATGCTCTTGTGGTATAAGGCTCATAGCATGTCATTTCTCCTAGAGAAGCTTCCTGACTCATGACAACCAGTCAGCCTCTCCTTTCTGAAGACTTCGTACTGAGCTGTGACTCAGAGATAACTATCTGCTCTTGTCACCAAACACTTGGACTGAGTGTGTTACAGCCTATAAACTTGCTTAAGTGGAAGGCCTTTCTTCCCACTTAGAGTCTTCATTGTCATGACTTGCGGCCTGAAGCTATCCTGACTTTTCTCAGTGTCCTTTGCACCAGTGTCTGTTTTATTGTGCTAGCACGTCTGTAGGAGTTACCATGCAATGCTCAGTTACTGGCAGTTTTCCTAACCTTCCTCAGAACTAAAATAGAGACCATTTTACTACCTATTTCCTAGTGTCAATGTGATGATTAAAGATAGTACCTAAAGATACTAGCACCATGTCTCAGACATGGTTGTTACTGCTTTAATGTATCTCATGGATACTGACTTTATCTTCCTTACTTCATGTTCTGTGTGAACCCTCTTTCCTGTTTACTTTGGTTATTGTTATTATAGGGAGTAGAGATGTCTGACCAAGAAAAGATTCTTGATCATTGTCAGTCTCAATATTCTCAAATGTAAAATGGGATTTTAATGTGCTGTGTAAAATGTTTTATGGGTTAAACCAAAAAATGGGTATAAAACTGACAGCACAGCAGCACTGTGCCTGGCACATAGTAAGTATTCAGCAAAGACTTGGGGGCATTGTCAGAGCCTTGGCTGAGTCGCCAGCTGGGATGGGGTATGTCTGTCTCCTCAGGTTGAAAAGATTTAGGTGTCATTCCTCAGGTGGGCAGAGAGAAACAAGCTTTTCCTGCCAATCTAACATCTCTTGTGTCAGAGGGCTATGAACAGTAGTTGTTCTTTTTAGAAACTATTTGGATCCCAAAGCAAGCTTAGCTCCAAACATAATGTTATTTGAATTAACCCAAATTGTTTAAATGTGCCACAAACTTCCAGAATTCTACACGTATCTTAAAATGAACTTGTTCCATTATTTGTCAATTCTCTCCATATTATCAACCATGATGCTGCTGCTGCTAAGTCGCTTCAGTCGTGTCCGACTCTGTGTGACCCCATAGATGGCAGCCCACCAGGCTCCCCCATCCCTGAGATTCTCCAGGCAAGAACACTGGAGTGGGTTGCCATTTCCTTCTCCGTTATCAACCATAGTTGTCAACTAACTATTTATCTTGACCTGGAGCTAAGAAATCAATTCATTTTAGGTTGATTATGACTTTAGGAACTAAGTAGCCTTTGTGCTACTAAACTCAGTTGAACAGGCCCCCAGGGATGAGGGGGTGGGAAGGAGACAGCACCATAGTGGAAAAAGTGGTTTTAATTTTAACTTTTATTCGGTATTAACTGTTTTCCCACACTACTTTGTAAATCACAGACAGCAAAAAGCACAAAGCAATAAAAGCAAAATATATTCAAATAAAGCCCCACAGTATAGCATAGTAGTAGGTACTGAAGCCTTTTGAGGCTTAATTTTTTTTTTTTAATGCCTCATTTGCTTTTGAATTTGGAATTTCAGGAGGCAGAAGAAAACCTGTTTTGACTTGTTTAAAAAATAGTTTAGATTGTTGTTGAATCAAGACTAAAAAATGCCCCCTCAAAGCTCTCTTCCGGGATACCATTCTTGATGATTACCTTACCATTATTTTTTTGGTAACTAACCAGGGGTATGCTAGCCTCTTACTTCTAAGGTTTGTGTAGCGCTATTATATTGTTTAAAGTGTGTTAGTCGCTCAGTCATGTTTGATTCTTCGTGACTCCATAGACTGTAGCCTGCCAGGCTCCTCTATCCGTGGAATTCTCCAGGTGAGAATACTGAAGTGGGTTGCCATTCCATTCTCCAGGGGATCTTCCTGACCCAAGGATTGAACCCCAGGCTTCTGCATTTCAGGTGGATTCTTTACTATCTGAGCCACCAGGGAAGTTCCATATTAGTCCATCTCTGGTATACAGTCAAGTTGCATCAAATATATATTAAACTCTGTGAATTCAGCTGTCTGCATTTGGCAAAAAAGGAAGAGGTTAAGAGGATTTGAAAAGTGTGAGCAAGTCCAGCCACTATTTCACTAGCCCCTAAGCAAATGTTCATTGGTTTCATGGGATGTCCTAATTGCAAAAGTGATTCTCCAGGCTAAGTTTGTGTTTTAGTGCTGGAAACTCAATTTTTTTATAGTGTAGTTTTAAAACTTATTTGGTGATCAAAGGAAGAAAAAGCAATGTCTTACATCCCTAGAAAGAAACATAACAGACTTTGAAGGGTAATTATAGCTTTATCCACCAATTTCACACCAACCCCCACAAAAGATGGGACTCTATTCAATGTAAGGCAGACATGGGAGCCATGCATCAGAGTGGCTATTCAGATCACAGCAGTTTCCTCTCTTCTCTGGCTGAATGATCCTGGGGAAAAGACATGGCCTACGCAAGGACAATCAGATTCTCCATCCCAGGAATTGAAATCTGAGTGAAAAGATGCAGACAGAGACGTGTCCACAGCAGAGTTATTTGAGTGGCAGCTTCAGTGATTCCCAGGGCTGAAATCCCCTAAACTGCCACCATTCCTTCTCTTTTCAAATCCCAACTGTTTGGCAATTCTTATGATTCTGTGAGTCTTCCTAATCTTAAAAGAAGTTAGCCAGAGTTGCTTTTTGTGTTTGCAATGAAAAGAGCTTTAATTAATATACCAAGTTATCATCCCATTAAGTTACAAGTTTCTTGAAATTAGAATAGAGTCGTTAACAATAGCTTAAAGAGCCTGGAGGGTGCCCACAACACAAACAGCTCTGGATAATGCAAAATGAAAATGCCAAAGGACAGACCAGGGTAGTCCAAGGCTATAAGCTGATATTTCCTAAGGTGGGTTCCACGGATCCCAGCAAATCCTACAAAAGGATTTCTGATTCAAAAGATTCCATGGCCAAATCAGTTAGAGAAAAGCAGTATGCTCTATTCCTTACCTAGAAAGTCATGCAAATACCCCCCCTCAAGCCCACTAAAGACCCATCAATAAAGACATTTTATTTGTTAAAGCAGAATTTCTAAAATGTATTAAATAGCATCCAATCTTCTCTACCCAGTCCCTCTACTCACTCCCCAAATACCAATTAACACAATAATAGAAACTATGGGGTGAGAATTGCTAGTGAGATATTTCCTGGGAGCTTTGACTTCACACTCACTGGTCTCCTCATCATTCCTCAGGTGTTTACTGAGAACTAATGTGCCCAGACCTGTGCTGGGTGTTCTCAGGGCCATCATAGTATGGTGGAAGGAGCTTTGTAGGAGGAGAGAGAAGATGTGTTTGGAACTCTGGCTCTGGTCTGGAACTCAGAACTGGCTTTGTTCCCATGGGCAATCGTTGATTTCATTCTGAATCAATTTGTTTGTCTCTCAAATAGGGCTGGTAATATCAACCTTACCTCACAACTGGATTGTTTAAAAGATCTAATAGGATAATGCATTTGAGGGCACTTTGCAAACTTCAAGGAATTATATGAATATTAGCTATTAGAAGAAATAACTTAGAAAATGATGTCAGATGTTTGGAGAGACAGCAAGCAAACCATAGGATCACAGGCTTATAGCTGTGATTTTGGGATACAATAAATGCTTCAGTATCATAGTTGAGCATTAGGTGTGTCAAGACAATTTACTGAATTCAGTAATCTACTGAAATATGAATTTTTATTTGTACCTGTATTTGTTATTTTACATGACAAACTACTCCAAAACTCAGTGGCATACGGTAATCAATATTTATTTCTTGTTTGTGTGTCAGAAGATTGGCTGGGGTTCAACTGATCTGGGCTGTACTTGGCTGGGTTTGGCTCTAAGCAATGAGTTGTTCTGAGTCTGCTTTACATGTCTTTTATCTTCCTTGGACATGTGGCATTGATAATGGCAGAGTACAAAAGAGAACACCTAACCACACAGACACATTTCAAGGCCTAGCTTGGTCATGTCCATTAACATCCCACTGGATGAAGCAAGTCATATGACAAATCCCAGGGGTAATGACAAATCAAGCAAGTCACATGACAAATCAATGGGTGAGGGATGAAGGCTCCTCCCATGGAGCTGAAATAGGGGTAGGGAGAAAGAATATTTACTGAGCAATAACTCATCCTGTGCAGTCTCCATGATCTTACCTGCTTCCATTTCAAGCAGGTATTCAGCCCCATAAGGGATTATTTCCTCAGGGATTACTTTGGAGGGAGCAGTAATACTTAAAGATAGAAACTTCCCTGTCTGACATAAAAGCCTGACAATTACTGAAGCAACTATATATTTGAGGTCAACTGGAAGTGAGAGAATGCCTTTGAAGTCAACGAGAGGAAAAGGAAGAGAGTTCACAGAATTTAAGTAAAAGTCAATGTGGATGGAAAGATTGTTGATCAGAACGTGGCTCCTGGGACTTAAGTGGTAGGCCAATGGTGTTAAGACTTCGCTCTCCCAATGCAGGAGGCTTGGGCTGGATCTCTGGCCAGGGAACTAAGATCCTGCATGCTGTGTAGGGTGACGCAGAAATAACCCCAACCAAACAAAACAACAACAACAACAAAAACAGAGCTCCTAAGTACAGAGATGCTATGTCTTGGGAAAAAAGGTCACCTGGCCCCACAGGAAACTCAGGATAGAGCCTCTGTCCCTAAAGTGATTACAGAGTCCCAAGTTGCCACCATGATAGCTTGACTACCCTAGTCTCTGGACACCACCTAAGGTTCTGGATTGAGATGGGGCCCAAAGAATGTGCAGGGTCCCCTAGTGGACTGAGGCTGAATTTCCTGCTGGTTTGGGCAGTTGGAAGAAGAATATGTTGCTCTTTAAAATACTATATATATATATGTATATATATATATATATATAACTTTCACACCTATATTTACAGCCTAAGATTCATTCCTACCACATGGTTTATTTCAATTTTGCTATTGTAAAAGGTGTTGTGATATTTTGGAGTGATTTGAAGTTTGTTGCCAGATTTAGCAAATCAAAATACAGACAATTAAATTTGTATTTCAGATGAACAAAAATTTTTTAGTATTAGTATATTCTAGGCAATATTTGAGATATACTAAAAATTATTCTTTATTTCTCTAAAATACAAATTTAACTGGGTGTCCATATTTTAGTCCATAACACTATATAGGCCTTTGTAAGCATGAAGCATATTTGGACCAGTAAAGGGTGACTTTTGGATGATCTGGCCATTTTTGGCCTGTTCTGCAGCTGTCCAGCAGACTCTTTGAGGGCTGGGGTAACTCCAAATTAGAAGGTGGGCTTCCTACTGGGGACACTTGAGGGGTGCTGAGCTCCCTTGTCCCTGATAAATCGAGTGCTTCGCCCATGCCTTGCCTCTCTATTCAGAAGACATGGCAGACAAGAGCAGCAGGAATTCTCATATTCAGCCTGCTTCTTCCCTGCCCTTACTAATTTAGGATGGTTTCCACAATTTTCTGGACATAACTGTGTAATCTAATAAAGGTAGATTAAATTACAGTTGAGTATTTTCAGATCTGAACATGGGAAAAATGTATCCTGTTTCAAAAAAATTATCAACTGCTCCGCACTCGTTTTGTTTTTCTTTTATCTGGGAACTGCGCAGACAGAAACTATCTTGGGTTATTGTATGTGAAAGTCTCGAAGCTGTGTTGGTTTTTTAACCAAAAAGAAAAAAAAGAAAGAAAACCCTCAAGTCCACAAAATTTTGTCCCACCACATACCAAAGATATGAGGAACCTGACCTCTGTAGTCTTGGAATAGATATTTCATATTAAGAAAAATAAAAGTACTCATCTTGGTCACTGTCACACAGCACACATGCAAGCACCATTTCTTAAGGTTCTTCAAGTGAGAAACGCTGGTCACTAAATCACTTAGGCAATTCTATGAGCAGAGAAGAAAAAAAAAAGAACATGAATTTGAACCAGATGAAATTTTGGCTCTGTTCAGGTTCAGCTCACAGCATATTTAGATACAGAGATTTGGATCTGGTTCAATAGGTTTAGAGTATTAGGGTGGTGAACTCTGGTTTTTGGTTCATAGTGGAGGCTGAGTCTCAAGAGAGAGAAAATAATGTTCTTTCCCACTTTGCATCTCTAAAAAGGCCTTGTGTTTCCCTTTATTTATTTGTGTATTTATTTATTGTGTGGCACTGTTAGCTTTGCCCAGTGTTCTAATGCATAATAGCACATCTCCAGTGAAGTAGAGTTTGTTTGCTAAAAACCTGTAGGTGTTTCTTGGCCATTTTCTCATTAATACAGTATGATGGACAGGACCCATGGCAAGTCAAAGAGGCTAGGGTTGAACAGAAGAGGCTAGGGTTAAACAGAAGACCACTGGAAATTCAGTCTGACTCTATTTTGGATACCCTCCAAGAATTTTTTTTTCTTCTTGCCTCAGCAAATAGATTTGGAACTTTGAAGAACTCAGCAGATTCAGCTTGAGATGCTCAAAGATCCAGAAAGTATAAGAGGTTTTCCCTAATTCAGGCAGTACACATATTTAATCTATTGGTTGAAGTTGACATCTCCATGTTTTAAGGATAAAATGTTGGAAACAAAATGAGAATGTATGCACACACAAAAAAATCAGAAAACAAAAAATCTTTGAGGAGTAAAATTAAAATATCCAAGAGAATAAACAGTTTTAAACACTATAAAATTCTTTAGAAACACCTATGTATTCAGTATACAAATTACAAACAATTCTTATTTATTTTATTTTTTATTTGAAGTATAGTTGAATTATAATATTTTGTTAGTTTGCTGCTGTACTGCAAAGTGCTTTGGATACACACACATTTCTTTCATATCTTTTCCACTACAGGATATTGAATATAGTGCCCTAAGTTATACAGTAGAACCTTGTTGTTTATCTATTTTATATATAGTAGTTTGTATTTGCTTCCCAAACTCCTGATTTATCCCTCCCCCACCCGTTTCCCTTTGGTAATCCTGTCTTTTTGTCTGTGAGTTTGTTTCTGTTTTGTAAAAAAAATTCATTTGTGTCATATTTTAGATTCCACATAAAAGTGGTATCATAAGGTATTTACCTTTCTGTCTGACTTCACTTAATATGATAATCTCTAGGTTCAAACATGTTACTGCAAATGGCATTATTTTATTCATTTTGTGACTGAGTGGTATTCCATTGTATATATGTACCACACCTTTAACCATTCATCTGCCATTGGACATTTAAGTTGCTTTCATGTCTTGGCTATTGTAAATATGGGGTGCATATATCTTTTCAAATTATAGTTTTCTCCAGATATATGCCCAGAAGTGGGGTTGTTAAATCATATGGTAATTCTAATTTTGATCTCTTAAGGAACGTTGATACTGTTTTCCATAGTGGCTGTACAAATTTACATTCCCACCAATAGTATAGGAGGCTTCCCTTTTCTTCACACCCTCTCCAGCATTTGTTATTTGTAGACTTTTGAGGTTTGTAAAATTGTACAGGGAAAAGGCAGAGGAACCAGAGATCAAATTGCCAACATCCACTGGATCATTGAAAAAGCAAGAGAGTCCCAGAAAAACATCTACTTCTGCTTTATTGAGTATGCCAAAGCCTTTGACTGTGTGGATCACAACAAACTATGGAAAATTCTTAAAGAGATGGGAATACTAGACCACCTGACCTGCTTCCTGAGAAATCTATATGCAGGTCAAGAAGCAACAGTTAGAACTGGACATGGAACAACAGACTGGTTCCAAATTGGGAAAGGGATACGTCAAGGCTGTATATTGTCACCCTGCTTATTTAACTTCTATGCAGAGTACATCATGCAAAATGCTGGACTGGATGAAGCACAAGCTGGAATCAAGATTGCCGGGAGAAATATCAATAATCTCAAATATGCAGATGACACCACCCTTATGGCAGAAGGTGAAGAGGAACTAAAGAGCCTCTTGATGAAAGTGAAAGAGGAGAGTGAAAAAGCTGGCTTAAAACTCAACATTCAGAAAACTAAGATCATGGCATCTAGTCCCCCCATTTCATTGCAGATAGATGGGGAAACAGTGGAAACAGTGGCTGACTTTATTTTCTTGGGCTCCAAAATCACTGCAGATGGTGACTGCAACCATGAAATTAAAAGACGCTTGCTCCTTAGAAGAAAAGCTATGACCAACCTAGACAGCATATTATAAAGCAGAGATATTACTTTGCCAACAAAGTCCCATTTAGTCAAAGCTAAGATTTTTCCAGTAGTCATATATAGATGTGAGAGTTGGACCATAAAGAAGGCTGAGCACTGAAGAATTGATGCTTTTGAACGGTGGTGTTGGAGAAGACTCTTGAGAGTCTCTTGGACTGCAAGGAGATCCAACCAGTCAATCCTCAAAGAAATCAACCCTGAATAATTCATTGAAAGCACTGATGCTGAAACTGAAGCTCCAATATTTGGCCACCTGATCTGAAGAGCTGACTTGTTATAAAGGACTCTGATGCTGGAAAGACAGAAGGCAGGAGAAGAAGGGAATTACAGAGGATGAGATGGTTGGATGGCATCACCGACTCAATTAACATGGGTTTGAGCAAGCTCTGGGAGATGGAAGGACAGGGAAGCCTGGCTTGCTGCATTCCATGGGGTTGCAAAGAGTCAGATGCGACTGAGTGAGTGAACAGCAACAACAGACTTTTAATGATGACCATTCTGATGGGTGTGAGGTGGTACTTCATTGTAGTTTTGATTTGCATTTTTCTCATGATTAGTGATGTTAAACATCTTTTCATGTGCCTATTGGCTAACTGAATGTCATCTTTTGAGAAATATCTATTCAGATCTTCACCCACTTTGGATTGGATTGGTTGGATTTTGTTATTGAATTATATGAGTTATCTGTATATTTTAGAAAGTTAACCCTCTTGGTTTCATCTTTTGCAAATATTTTCTCCCAGGCAACAGATTGTCTTTTCATTTTGTTTATGGTTTCCTTTGCTGTGTAAAAGCTTGCAAGCTTGATTAGATCCTATTTGTCTATTTTAGCTTTTATTTCTATTGACTTGAGAGATTGGCCAAAGAAAACATTGATATGATTTATGTCAGAGAATGTTTTGCCTATGTTCTCTTCTAGGAGTTTGAATTTGTCATGTCTTATATTTAAATCTTTAAGCCATTTTGAGTTTATTTTTGTGTATAGTGTGAGGATGTGTTCTAACTTCATTGATTTACATTTGGCTGTCCAGCATTCTCAATACCACTTGCTGAAGAAACTATTTTTTCTCCGTTGTATATTCTTGCCTCCATTGTCAAAGATTAATTGACATTTAAGTGTGTGGGTTTATTTCTTGGCTCTCTGTTCTGTTCCATTACCCATATGTCTGTTTCTGTGCCAGTACCATGCTGTTTTGATTACTATAACTTTGTTCAGTTTAGTTCAGTCACTCAGTTGTGTCGGACTGTTTGCGACCCCATGAATTGCAGCACGCCAGGCCTCCCTGTCAATCACCAACTCCCGGAGTTTACTCAAACTCAGGTCCATCAAGTTGGTGACGCCATCCAGCCATCTTATCCTCTGTCGTCCCCTTCTCCTCCTGCCCCCAATCCCTCCCAGAATCAGGGTCTTTTCCAGTGAGTCAACTCTTTGCATCAGGTGGCCAAAGTACTGGAGTTTCAGCTTCAGCATCAGTTCTTCCAATGAAAACCCAGGACAGATCTCCTTTAGGGTGGACTGGTTGGATCTGCTTGCAGTCAAGGGACTCTCAAGAGTCTTCTCCAACACCACAGTTCAAAAGCATCAATTTTTCGGCACTCAGCTTTCTTCACAGTCCAACTCTCACATCCATACATGACCACTGGAAAAATCATAGCCTTGACCAGACGGACCTTTGTTGGCAAAGGAATGTCTCTGCTTTTTAATATGCTATCTAGGTTGGTCATAACTTTCCTTCCAAGGAGTAAGCGTCTTTTAATTTCATGGCTGCAATCACCATCTGCAGTGATTTTGGAGCCCAAGAAAATAAAGTCTGACACTGTTTCCCCATCTATTGCCCATGAAGTGATGGGACCAGATGCCATGATCTTAGTTTTCTGAATGTTGAGTTTTAAGCCAACTTTGTCACTCTCCTCTTTCACTTTCATCAAGAGGCTTTTTAGTTCCTCTTCACCTTCTGCCGTAAGGGTGGTGTCATCTGCATATCTGAGGTTATTGATATTTCTTCTGGCAATCTTGATAACAGCTTGGGCTTCTTCCAGCCCAGCGTTTCTCATGATGTACTCTGCATAGAAGTTAAATAAGCAGGGTGACAATATACAGCCTTGACATACTCCTTTTCCTATTTGGAACCAGTCTGTTGTTCCATGTCCAGTTCTAACTGTTGCTTCCTGACCTGCATATAGGTTTCTCAAGAGGCAGGTCAGGTGGTCTGGTATTCCCATTTCTTTCAGAATTTTCCACGGTTTATTGTGATCCACACAGTCAAAGGTTTTGGCATAGTCAATAAAGCAGAAATAGATGTTTTTCTGGAACTCTCTTGCTTTTTCATGATCCAGCAGATGTTGGCAATTTGATCTCTGGTTCCTCTGCTTTTTCTAAAACCAGCTTGAACATCTGGAAGTTCATGGTTCACATATTGCTGAAGCCTGGCTTGGAGGATTTTGAGCATTACTTTACCAGCGTGTGAGATGAGTGCAATTGTGTGGTAGTTTGAGCATTCTTTGGCATTGCCTTTCTTTGGGATTGGAATGAAAACTGACCTTTTCCAGTCCTGTGGCCACTGCTGAGTTTTCCAAATTTGCTGGCATATTGAGTGCAGCACCTTCACAGCATCATCTTTCAGGATTTGAAATAGCTCAACTGGAATTCCATCACCTCCACTAGCTTTGTTTGTAGTGATGCTTTCTAAGGCCCACTTGACTTCACATTCCAGGATGTCTGGCTCTAGGTGAGTGATCAGATAGTTTGTGATTATCTGGGTCATGAAGATCATTTTTGTACAGTTCTTCTGTGTATTCTTGCCACCTCTTCTTAATATCTTCTGCTTCTGTTAGGTCCCTACCATTTCTGTAGTATTGTCTGAAGTCTGGGAGAGTTATGCCACCAGCTTTATTTTTTTTCCCTCAGGATTGCTTTGGAAATTCTGAGTCTTTTATGGTTCCATATAAATTTTAGAATTATTCTAATTCTGTGAAAAATTTCATGGGTAATTTGATAGAGATCACATTAAATCTGTAGGCTGCTTTGGGTAGTATGGCCATTTTAACAATATTAATTCTTCCAATCTAAGATCATGAGATATCTTTCCATTTCTTTGAATCATCTTCAGTTTCCTTTATCAATGTTTTATAGTTCTCAGCATGTATCTTTTACCTCCTTGGTCAAAGTTTATTCCTAAGCATTTTATTTTATGTGATTTTAAAAGGTATTTAAAAAATACATTTATGTATATTTTTTTTACTTTCCCTTTGTAATATTTCACTGCTAGTATAAAGAAATACAACAGGTTAGTCTTGTATCCTGCTACCTTGCTGAATTTATCAATTCTAGTAGTTTTTGTTTGGGGTCTTTAGGGTTATCTATATTTAGTATCAGGCTTCCCTGGTAGCTCAGACAGTAAGGAATCTGCCTGCAATGTAGGAGACAAGGGTTCAATTTCTGGGTCAGGAATATCCCCTGGAGAAGGAAATGGCAACGCACTCCAGTGTTATTGCCTGGAGAATCCCATGGACAGAGGAACCTGGTAGTCTATAGTCCATGGGGTTGTAAAGAGTTGGACACAGCTGAGCAATTGAGCACACATATTTAGTATCATGTCATTTGCCTACAATGACTATTTTACTTCTTCTCATCTAATTTGGATTCTTTTATTTCTTGTTCTTGCCTGATTGATGTGGCTAGGACTTCCAGTACTCTGTTGAATAGAAGTGGTGAGAGTGGCCATCTTTGTCTTGTTCCAGATTTCAGTACGGAGCCTTTCAGCTTTTCATAATTGAATATTATGTTTGTCATAAATAGCTTTTATTATGTTGATATATATTCCCTCTATATCAGTTTGTTAAGAGTTCTTATCATAAATTAATGTTGAATTTTATCAAATGATTTTTTTGCATCTAGAGATGATCATGAGGTTTTTGTTTTTTCTTTTGCTGATATAGGTATCACATTGATTGATTTTCATATGTTGAATCATCCTGGTGACCTTGGGATGAATCCAGCTTGATCATAGTATATGATCATTTTTATGTGTTGTTGGATTCATTTTACTAATATTTTGTTGAGAATTTTTGCATCTATAATCATCAAAGATATTAGCCTGCACTTTTCTTTTTTGGTAGTGTCTTTGTCTTTCGGTGTCAGGGTGATGGTGGCTTCAGAGAATGACTTTGGGAGTGTTCTCTCTTCTTCAACCTTTTGGAAGAGTTTGAGAAGGACTTAGTTGTTTATCTTTAATGCTTCCCAAAAATCTTTAAGAAGAAATAGATAAATCCCATCTCACCACCACCACTCCACAAATACACCTTTCACCTCTCAAATATGTTTAAAAAGCATGAGAGATATCTGTCCTGGTTTGATGATATACTCAGCCCAGTATCCTAAAATTGCTATAAATGCAGAGTTTTAAAATTCAGGAACATAGGAATTTCAAGGTATGCTGGGCATAATTATTGATTTTTCAGGTGAGTAAACTGAGGTTCAGAGAGGTAAAATGATTTACCCAAGGTCACATGATTCATGCTTAATGGAGCCAGAACCAAAACTTGAATTTCCTGTTCTTACTTAGGTCAAAGCATAAAAAGAATTAATGATCACAATAGTGTCCCCAAAACCTCACAACAGCTCAAATCCTTCCAGAATGACTGTCCTGGAATGACTGACCTTTAGCCATTCTGCAGTCCTTGCTAGGCAAGAAAGAGATGTGGATTTTCTGGAAAGGTGTTGAACAATCCCAGGACTGAAACAAAAGGATTTTCTGCCTGATCCTTAGTTATACACAAAAGTTCCAAAAACAACCCAATTTCCACAAGGATTCATTGCTGTTTTACATTGTTTGGGGTTGGTCCTTACCTTCTTTATATTCCCTTTTTCCTTACCCCACCCCCCAGAAAAAGATCTTTGCTAACTCAGGCTTAAGCTACAGAATTTTCTATGCTGTCCTAAGAGGATACTGCATGCCTATGACTTGTTTTTCCTTAAGCACCTAAGGTCTTGACTTGTAGGACACTGATATTTGTTAAGTATCATGGGATGATTAATCAATATTTTGCCATCTCTTTCCAACTCCATCAGAACATAGTTGTTCAGTTTTCATTCTTCCTTTATGGCAACAACTGCAAACCCCAACTCTTGGTTAACAAAGAAGGAAAAATTTGTAAGCATCTTGGGATTAATTACTACTGGGATCTGTCTGCCCATCCATGCTAATAAAGTATGAGACTTCTCTCTATTTATCATCTTTATTTCCTCAGAGACACCAGAAAACAGCACCACCACCACCACCAACAGAGTGGAATGAATCTGATTAAGGCAGGAGCCCAGCATCCTGAATCCTTCATCACACCATCAGAGATTAAAAAGGTGTTGGTGGGGGAGAGGCATACAGCACAGAGTACCTATGTGACCTTTTGTCTCCTGTACACAATTGCCAGCCAGATTAGCATCTGAGGCAGAAAGTGGAAGGGCCTAATGTTCAGCTCTGTGTTTTTGTTAAAACTAATTTCCTTTCCAGCATTTGAGGACTTGACCACTGAGTCTTCCTGGCAAGTCTGACTTTTTTGCCAAAGAACTCAGGATCTTTCTTGCCTTAGAAGAGAATATGCTGTCTCACTGATCTGCAACAGGTTCCTGAGCACCGAGATGCCAGGTCAGAGCCTTGCTTGTGCCAGTTGTTGAATATTTGCAATGAAGATTGGCCCAAAGCAATGCCAAAACCCTTGGTAAGGTACACCTTTAATCAGGTCTTCCTGTAAGGACTCAGAAAACCTGCTTTCACTGTGATTTTTTACTACTATTTGTAGGATCATTTGAATCACATCTGTTCCTTCTCCATGATGGTAACCTCCATGAAGCCAGCTTCTGCATCCTGTTTCCCTGGTATATGCAGCCCCCAGCACACTCCATGGTGTGTAGGACACATTTGTGAAATGGATGCAGTCTGGTGAGACTAAGCAGGTATCATGAGCAACATTTTTTCCTGATAAAGAAACTAAGCTCTTAGAGAGGTTGAGCTCCTCATCCAAGGTCATGAGCTAGTTAGCAACAGATTAGAGACTAGAACCTAGGCCAACTTAACTTCTAATATAGCAGACTTACTATACTTAAATGTATGTAGGTTGTTCAGAGGATCTGGGTTTTAATCTTGACCCTTCTGATTCCTTGCCATGTAACCTTGATGAAGCTATATAACTTTTTTAAGTGTCATTTTCCTCATTTGCAAGGTGGAGTTAATAATGTACACACATTGTGAATCAAAATAACTAATAACTATCAACTATTGTTCTAGGAATGCTGCAAAATATCTAGACTTTATTCATTAAAAGTTTGTGGTAGTTTCAGTAAGAACTTGATTGGTGTTGGCCTTTCAAAATCTATGAAGAACTCCAAGTTCTTAAGAGCTAGTCAGAACTTACTTGAGGGGAAGAGGGAGAAAAGAGATGAAAGATTTAGAATGCAAATGGAAGATCTTAACAACATTTGGGAAATGGTGTGTTTAAACTGCTTAAAAGGACAAATTGTTTTTAAAATGTCAAATTAGGCATTTTTAGACACATTTATTTACAGACAACCCTGTTACTATAATTGTAAACACTTCTTCTCTATTCATTAAAGTAGGTTCCCTAAGGGGGTTCTTTAGTACATTTA
Source organism: Cervus canadensis (assembly GCF_019320065.1). Classification (NCBI taxonomy): domain Eukaryota; kingdom Metazoa; phylum Chordata; class Mammalia; order Artiodactyla; family Cervidae; genus Cervus; species Cervus canadensis. Next base: position 38,092,273 of record NC_057389.1, on the reverse strand, counting down.
TTAGCCTGCTTCCGATTAGTATTCAGTGCTTAAAAGTAACAAAATTGCATGTCCCTTAAAATATCTTGTAATTGATCTCACTGGTTCCAACAAGCACCCCCCAACCCATGTCTCCCACCTCCACCTGCTGCTGCCATTTCTTTACACAAAGCAGGCACTTCCATGCCTCCAAACCTCTACATTTGCTATTTCTGTTGCAGGAACACCCTCCCCCAGGTCTTCACAGAGAACTTTCCTTCTTATCACTGGAGCCAGGACATGTTCATTCCTCAGCGTGCATCTTATTAAAAGAGCCCTCTTTGCCTCACACAACTTCAACTCACCTTGGTTTAAGCTACTTTCATTCCCAACCCCCACTGGGAATTAATCTGAACCTGTGTGGATTTATTGAATGCTGGTGTCCACCTTCTAGGCTGGAGGAGAGGCCTCTCTTTCTTTGTTCCTGCACCTGGAACAGTGCCTGGTATGTTGCTGGTGCTCAAGAATTATTCAGTGAATGAATGAAATGTACAGTTTCTAGACCAATTTGATGTCTGGGTTAGGAAAAACTGATCAGAGTTAATCCTGATAGATGCAAACACGTAAACAGAAAGTCCTTAAATATCTCCAGCATGAAAGTTCTTTCTTTCAGAAATAGCAAACAATTTCAGAATTTTTACATCAAATCAGCTGCAATATTGGCAAACACTGGTAGTCAGGGAGATGAGAACTATTTAAAGGATAGTTAAGATTGACTGATGTTTTAATGAAATGATGTACAATAAACCTCACCTTTCTCTCGCTTCTTCCCCAGCACACACAACTCCACCACCCTTTTGAAAGCTTTAACCTAGAAATTCTTGAGACCAAATGCCTCATTTTGTGAAATTAATACAAGCTGAAAGAAGGTAGTAAAGGTATCAGTTGTACAGGTGCACAAATTCTAGGCTTGATAAATATTAAATCAGTCTTTCAGGGAAGCCAATATAAACAGTATGCTATCACTGATCAATTTATTTCAGAATCTCCATCTGATTTACTCTCATAAGAGCAGGATGGAAGTTTCATTATTTGATTTTGAATATGGTGATGCAACTTTGTACTAATGAGGAAAGTTACTGATGCACAAAGATTACATGCCTTGTTTAAGGAAATCCAGGGAGCCAGTGGGAACAGATGGGAAAGGAGAATCCTCCCTCTCTCTCTACTTGTCAAACCTTCTTCTCCTCACTATGGGTCTTTTCCTTTCCCAGTTGCAAATTGTCTCTCCCTTTTCACCTCTACTCCTCATCTCCACCCTTCTATACTCCTTTCAAAACCATCTTTCAGGTCTATATTTTGGAGGTAGCTAGGTAAGAAGGAGGCCATTTCACCAACTGGTGCTAAGAATGATACATATAAACTAAGTCTTTCAGTCTTGGGTACCTACAGGGGCTTAAATAATTTAAGTAAGTGACCGAGGTTGAGTGCCACACAATAGAGAGTGGTGGAGACTGTGTCAAGTAGGAATGGCATGTGCCCCTTTAGAGGGGACAGCTACTCCACTGCTCTGGTCTATTGTTGCTATGAAATGTGAATCCAGCATGACTAGAATTTTTTAAGCTGGATATTTGGGGTTTTATGGAAAATTCTCCAAATGTTAAAACCCTCAATTTATTCGTGGCTGGATTCAGCCCATAGGCTGGCTATTGGCAAACTTGATATTAAATGTCCTTGGCTCAGAGTCCTTATCAATGGCTGAACCCACTCCACCTCCTGGGATCTCATCGTCCTGTCTAACTCTCCATCTCCTTTCCCACTGTACCGTCCCCCTCACAGCCCAGCATGTACTCCTTTTTTTTTTTTTTAATTTGTTTATTTTCTCTCTCTTTTCCTCTTCCTGTGTTCTGATGTTTACAGAGTTGTATTCCCTCATAAGGCAGAGTTAGTGGAGAGAAGAAAGTCGAGGGCACGAGGATTGGGGCTCATTTACCAGGCTCAGGCTGGAGGCTTGCAGTAGAAGAGAACAGAGTGGAGTGGAGGAACTTGGCTTGGCCATAGACCCTGGGTACTAATGAATATCCAGCTGAGAAAAATGTGGCAAACAAATGCCAAGGTGGGGTCCCCAGCAACCCCCATGCTCTTATTTTCCTCTTAGCTTCTCCCTCACCAGTTCTCCAGGCTCATGATAACATTGTCCGAAGGTTCCAGAGGCCTTTCCACATAATCTGAGAACAATAAGTAAACAACCAAAGGAAGAATTTATAGTGCCTTCCAAAGTAAAATTCTGGGCTAAAGTTGTGAAGCCAGAGTGGACTCCAGCCCACATTCTGTCTTGGTGAGGAACTGTCTGCCAGCGGTCAGGGTCCATGATGGTAACCTTGAGCAGGAGCTGACATTAGTCACAGCTCTGTCTCCACATCCCAAGGCACCATTTAAATAGCCTATCTCCCTGGAATGGAGAACAGGCCACAATACATAGAAATAACAGTCCCTATGGAAAGACTCTAATGCTTTACACATACTATTAATTTCATTTTATAGATGGGGGAACTAAGTCATAGAAAGGTTAGCTATTTTACCCAAGGTCACAAATACAGCTTTCCTAAGAATACTGTGAAAACTAAATGGGATTATGCATGTGCTACTGTAATAAGATGCAAAATACTGAAGAAGTGTTCATTTTAATTTTAAACTAATTTGCACAGAGCTATTAGCAGCAGATAATACGTTAATACATTACCCTTCCCAGGGGACTCATCCAGTCAATAAATATTGATTGAGCATCCACTATTGCACCCTAGATGTAAGGATGCATAAAAGAGCTTCTAGAATCTCCAAGGATCAGTCCAAAGTGGAGTCATAACAGATGAAGAACTCCCCTCCTCCCACCACATGGCCCTAAACTGGGCACACCACTTGGCCTTGTTCTTAAGCCAGGGTGATTCTTTCCAGAGAATGCACAGCTCAGTGGGAAAAGCCTGCCCTGAGGGGCCCCATGATTTGCAGGATTGCTAAGGCCCTCTGGCCAGACTGTTGTCTGTCTGTGAGTGGACAATAAATCCTCAAGCCCTTGTGTCACTCAATACCACTTTTGCTGCCTTTGCCTGCTTTGTATCAAGGTCCCTTCTGAGACACTCCTTCCTCTTCACACTCATATTCCTGGGCGCAAGGGTCAAGTCCATGGTAGGTTACCTTGACATGATTATAAATGGCAAGTTCCAGGAGAGGCCCCAGATGAACCTGCTTCCCTTCCCTTCTCACAGGATAAACTCTTTCCTCCTACTTTGGGGCATTTTACCGACATCCACAAAGACCAGTAATGTAATGGCCTAATACTGTGTATGGGAAGGGATTCAGACCAGCTGGCGCTTGTCAGCTGGGAGAGTGAATTCCCTCTGGGGAGTCCCATTTTCTCCATGAGTGAACTGGGAAGGCTGATTGAGATGTTCTCTGGGTTTCCTTGCTGTTACCACTATCATATTCAAGATCTTCTTAGACACTCAGCCAGAATGGAAGGGAATACAGGGGCACTCTAGGCAAAGCCAGGCTTCCTCGCAGGCAGGGTAGACATCCACCTCTGTGGTATAATTCCAGAAGTGGGAGGCCCTTCCACCTTCCTGATGACAGCAACTCTGCCAAATTATAGTCATTTGCAAAGACTGAACACATGTTAAAAAGCAGTATCATTACAGAATCTTAGCTTTAAGTATCCTTAACTCTGAAGGGGAATGCATCTTGGGATTGCATTAAAAAAAAAACCTTTCATGGTGGTGTGAAGCCAGCAGTTGCCAAGGGAAATAAATAAGATAGAACTTTTGGGAACTAGCAAGGAAAAAAAAACATTGGGTGAAGTCTCTTGGGAAGAGAAATAGTAGTATTTGTCTTTTCACTGCTATATTCCTGGTATATCCACAGTCCTCTTCTATCTTTAAGCCCATCTTTATTTGACAGAGAAATAAATGAACAGTCCTCTCAGCTTTAGACGAAGGAAGGGAGAGAGAATTCCTGGGAGGAGCCTATGCTTTCTGGCAAAGGGTGAATAGAACCAACCCAGGATGAGCTGAGTGAGCACAGAGAATTCAGAGAATTTACATTTCTATTCAGAATTGCATAGAGTTGGAGGTCCCATCCGCTGCCCACAAAAGGAGGAAGCCTGGAGGAGGCCATCACCAGCCTTCAGCTTTCATTCTTTTAACATTGTCCATGTTGGGTGGGGTTTCTGCTAAGAGAGACAGTCTACTTAATGGCTTTGAGCACATGCTTTGAAATCAGAGATTGAATAGTGATCCTGTCACCTACCAGTCCACCAGTTTGTGACATCAGAAACATTATTTCATCTCGCTGTGCCTCAAATCCCAGTATGTTAAAACAGGATGCTCATAGTAACTAGTCCATAGGAGTACAATAAGGGTTAGAAGTGAAACTGTTTGCAAAACACCTCACCCCGTGCTTGAATGGGCAATGCCCAATAAATGATATGCTGAATATGATGAAGTGCAGGCAATTCTGAGGAACTGGGTTCATGAATGTCAGTGTCCCTTGGCTTAGGGGTGAGGGAATGAATCCCACTCTGATCTGATACCAAGGTCAGATCAAGACTCTGGGAAAGTCCCTGACCCCCTGAGAGGCTCATTTTCTTCTTCTGCAAAGGAGTATGATAGTTATACCTACACCATGGGATTTAGGAGAGGATTCATTTATTCAGCAAATATTTGTTAAGCAACTTTTATGTGCCAGAAGCTTCCCTGTGCACGATACATCTGTAAACAAAATAGGAAGAGATTAGGAGCCAACATATAGATCTTCTGAAGGAGTTCCTATAAGTTAGTAAGCCCTCAGGGAAAGAAATTAAGAGGACGTCAGTGACAGAAGAAGAACACCAACAATCTAATACAACTTCATAGGCTCCAAACCAAATTTGCCAGTTCCAGGTTCCCAACTCTGTGACGCTAGACAAGTTATTAATCTCTTTGAGTATCAGTCTTTCTCATCTGTAAAAACATGGTAACAGCTCCCTTCATGAGGGTTGTGTAGCGCTAAAGTAAAGTGCCTGGTACATGTTAGGCCATCTCTGCAAGTTGGTTACTGTATTAGTTTCCTGGGGCTGCCATAACAAACTTGGTGGCTTAAAACAACAGGAATATATCCTCTTATAGTTCTGAAGGCCAGAAGTACAAAATCAAGGTGTTGGCAGAATTGGTTCCTGCTGGAGGCTTAGAGGGAGAATCTGTTCTATGCCTCTGGTTCTAGCTTCTGAAGAACTAGCTGTAGACAGCCCTTGGCTTCTAGCTCCATTCCTCCTATGTCTGCTTTCATCCTCACCTGCTCTACTCTGCGTCTGTGAGTTCTCTCCTCTTCTAAGGACACCAGTCATTGGATTTAGAGCCCATCCTAATCCAGTATGTCCTCATCTGGTTCCGAGTACATCAGCTAAGACCCTTTTTTCAAGTAAAGTCACATTTTGAGCTTCCAGTTGGACATGAATTTGGGAGGGCCACTATTCAACTTGGTTTAGTCCCTTTCTAACCTCTCTTCACTACAAGGTTTCTGAGCCAAGATTTTTGAGTGAGATACAGCAGGTTCATGTCAGAACCTGAAGCCTTGCTTCACCCCCACCCCGCCCCCTGCTGTTTCACCCATATCCCCTCTAGAACAGAAAGATCATGCTGTTTCTTTGTAAACACTATTGAATCATCACAGGGAATGGACTAGAAGCTTGCAACCACTTGGGAATCATTTTGCTGGTGAAGGAGGCATCTCTAAGAGTTTCTTCACCTGCGTCCACCATCAAGAAATGAGGCATTGCTTACCTTGGAAAATGAGTCCATTCTTTCCAGACCAGTGGTGATTGAACTCTGATGGTTGAGTAACTAATAACCTGAGGTATTAATGAATCAACCCATTACCTTTCTAGCTATTATGTCTACATTTCAGCAGAGACCTTCTAGAGGCAAGCTTTTAAATCAAGGGAGTGGCTCTGATGGTGGAACTGTCATGCACTTTGGTAGGCTGCTGTGTGAAGGTGTTTGGGAAAAAGGTAGAACTGTGGCCATCCAGTTTAACTCTGCTAGCATTTCTTGTAAGGGCTAGCAGCTTCCACATGCAGGCACTGATCTTAACACCCAAATGGAATTTACTGACCGTAATCCCAATTCCTGCCTATCAGGGATTGATGATAAAGTAACTGGACAAATAACAGTAAAGCAAGGGAGATGCACTATGAAAGAGATATGAAGGACATACATGGGGAAGGCAGAGACTAATTTTGATGATGATGCTGAAAGCTCAGCTTCTAAGTACACTGGTGCCGCATCAAATCTCGGGGACAGAATTTTGTTGAAGTAGAAAGATAGCGTTTAAACTTTGCCAGGCAAAGGGGGCCACAGCAGGCCAATGCCATCAAAACCCTGTGTCCCAATTTAGGAAAGATGGTGAGAAGGTTTGGGTGTGATCAGCTTGTGGACATTCTTTTGATGGGTTGGTGGTGAGATAAGTAGGAGTCACCATCATCAACCTTCAGGTCCAACTGGTCTGGAGTCTACATGCTTCTGGGCAGCATACCATCGTTAAATTTCTCCCACCTGAGGGGATTTCAGTATCTGTAATGTAGTTCAAAGATATTGTTGTGTGTATGCTTAGGTGGGAAATAGGACGTTACTCCAAGACTACTCTTGACTGCTTGTTTCTCCCAGGCCTCACATCCCCTCCCTTCCCTAATTAACAACTGCTTGAATCTGCCCATTGTAACTCAGGGAGGGTCATGGAGGCTGAATGAAGGCTGCTTCCTATAATCAAAGGAAGGCCTTGGGGGACACAGAAAGGCTTTGTGCCCAGGAGCCCCGCAGGGCCCTGCGTGATATCAATAGCAATGAGCTGAGAGATTAAATTGCAAAACCTTGAGGAATAGGCAGATTTTAAAGGGTGAAGTGGTGAGAGAAGGTCACGAGGGATGACATTCCAGGCAGAGGGACCAGCAGAAACAAAGTCATGGTGATGGGGGAAGGCAGAGTACACCCAGCAACTATGTGTTATCTAGACTGGTGGTTGGAGCATGCTGAGAGGCTACATGGGAAGTTAGGACTAGAGAATTAAACCCCCCAGTGGAGGGCCTGACTGCCAGGGGTTGATCTGAAGGCACGGCTGATGCAGGAGAGCAACACACTTAGGAGCCGCGGTCTGCCTGGCATCATGCCGCTGTCCTCCCTTAGTATCACAGAGGTTACTTCTCAGAGCCACTGACTCCTAACCTGTAAAATGTAGGTGGCACTTGTCCTACCTCAAAGCTTCCTTGTAAAAATTTCATAAAGTAATGCACGCGATTGCATAGAACAGCGCCAGGCACACATCTAAGGAGCTGATAAATGCTCATTATGAACTGCAAGGTTTTGGTAAGGGAAATGATTAAATTGAGGGGTGCTTGGTAGGTGTGTGGGTTGGTTTTTTCAGGGTACATACAGCTCATGGCTACCCAGACAAGCTGCCTGGCTGAGGGCAGGGAACTGAAGGAGGCTCTGTGGCAGGGTGGCTCCTTTTTGGCCTTAGGAGGAGCTAGTCAAGAATTGGGGGCAGGCTAAGGGGAAGGACAGGGACAAGTCTACAGCTGGGGTTGGGCCCACAGGCAGCACCACAGAGGGGGAGCCTGAAGGGAAGCTG